>NC_090936.1:820728056-821334618 GCF_040938575.1 Ambystoma mexicanum | reverse complement strand
AGGAAACACGTGTAATGAGAAAAAGTATCTTGTGAAAGTTTGGTAATCAAACTATAAAAAAATAAAAAATAAAAAGAATATCCAACACATGCTTTCACAATTCTGCCCTTAGGCACCTTTATATTAATTCATCAGAGAAAACATGCAAACAATCAAAATATCTAATTTGGTATTGTGATGAGCATAGAACAATGTGTGATAAATATTTGCATGGAACACATGCGAGAAACAGGAAATAACTTTGCATTGGTTCAGCACAGAAGTTTAGACCCCTAGCTTGTACTTTTGCTATGAAAGCAAATGCATTATAGGGCAGCGATAGTGAGGCGAGTATGTGACACACAGGAACCTCTCAACATTCTATTGTTAATAACCTTTGATTCGAGTAACACATTTTATGGAAATTATGGAAGTGATTAAAAGTCTCCGGGCCTCCTCAGACTGCAAAGTTTCGTAAAGATTTGTTGAAAAATAAGAAGGTTATTAACCGTCAAAATATTTTTTTGCTCCAAAAGTGCGACAAGGTCTGAAACAACTTGGGGACGAAGCGTTCAAAAAGTGCTTCGCTTGGTTTGGGGTTATTCTGTTTAGTAGTTATTTAAATATTTGACGGAAAAGGGGGAGCTCCCTTCCCACCAACCAAATATAGAGATATCTCCCATGATGCCTTGCAGGATCCGGGTTTTCAGAAATGAAACAACTGCCGACTTGTTTCTTTCTTGATACAAGAGATATTTGCGACTATAGCCGATGTTATCAAAAAATTAAACACAGTTTAAAGCCATTAGTAGGTCAAAAAACAAACAAATGTCATCAGGTTAGAGGTGAGGGGATGGCTGGAGGACCCTGAGTGAAAATCGGGAGTTGAAGGGGGTCCAGGGACCGAGTTCTCAACACAAAGCTTTCTGTAGCCTTGGCTATAGCCGCAAATAGCCGACATCTGAAAGCAAACTGCGTCACAGAAACAGCGTGTGTTGTGGGAGGAAAGGGAGAGTGCAGAGGAGGTGAGGAGGCCATCTGGGGTGTGGAGGAAGCTGGCACAGCTGAGGGGGGCACTTTGTTTTGTGCTGGGGGTGCAGGAAAGCATTTATTTCAGCCTTTTTGCTGATATTCGTGGCTAAATCTGAGGCTTCAAAGGATTACAGATAACTGCGGGTACAAGAAGTTCTGTTCCCGCGGCTATATATTTTGGGGTGTCAGTGTTTCATATTTTGAAAAAGTTATTTCTATAGGTATAGTGACGCCGAGGGTGAAAAATAACTGGTAGGTATTTGGGACTCTTTTTTATTTTGGATGTGTGTTTTCAGGATTTTGTGTATGTGAGACTTTGGAGAAAAAGAGAAGAAATTAGTTTAACAAAATTAATATAAAAAGGAACAATCGTAGTCTATTTTTAGATGCTCCGTACAATGTATTGTAGGTTGTGTGTTCTTACTTATGGTATTATGTTGTGTGACTGTGGAATGTTTCTTTACCCAGTTTACTGTTATGTATTATTCTCTGCTTGCAATATTTTCAGCTACTTTATATAATTACATGAGTAGTGTTGTACTGTACTGCTATTTCAGTTGTATTGCAGTATAAAGCCTGAAGTGAGGCCCCCTTTTTATCCAATTTATGTAACCGTAGTTATGATGAAAGTCAATTAAATGTAACATGGGTATAATAAAACATTTATTTTTGTCTATTTTATTGTATTTGTGCATTTTCTTCATCAGTTAGGTGTTTTGAGTTATGTTGATGTTGGCCATGTAGAACTATATTCACAGCTACTCTGTAGCTATCCAGCGGGTTGCGTTGCTATTCGTGGGTGTATGTGGTACTCTGTGCAGCCGCAGCTATTTTTGGGCAAACTGAAAGTTGTGTGTTTGTTGACGTGTGTAAGCCACGGTTATGCAACATTTTGGGGGGAGTAGGATCATAGATGCATTGAGTGTTTGCGGAATTGGGAGAGATCAGAGGACTAAAGGAGGATCATGGAGAGTGGAGTGAGGTTGGTATGTGTGCTGGGGACACTTGTTTTGAATTTGGGGTAGGGGAAGTACATTTTTTAATTCATAGTTTTCTGTGAATAGCTGTGGGTAGCAGCAAACGTCCGTGTATGGGTCTTATATAACCATGTGAATAAAATGCATGTGCGTAGGTCATCAACACTTTTCGTCTTTTCATTGGTTGTCCCTTTAGGCGCGGTTATATGTAAAGCCTGACTATATAAATATAAAGGTTCTGTGCAATAATCATAATGTAATTGATAATACAACAGAGAATGTTATATGTGTTTGTTATTTTGTGTGTTTAGGTGTTGTCTTCTCTTATTTAAGGTTTTTAAGGTTGGCTTTGTTTGTTTTTTTAGTTTGTAGAAATTGTATGTGTGCCCTCAACTACAGGTAAAGTTTGTAGATGCATTGATTATTTGCAGCTACTATTGATGCTGGGCAGGGTTTTGTATGTGTTTCAGTTTTTCCAGTTGGCTGGTGTTCATGTTGTGAATGTGTACTTCATTGTGATAGGTTGCAGTGAATATGTCGGCCATTTCATTAGTTTTCTTACAATATAGTCCTCTTTTTTCTGGTTTTGATTTTCAAAAGTATGAAACTCCCCATGCTGTCAACTTTTATCATTTTGACTGCAGAACTCACACTGTGCAGCTCATGTTATCTGTGATCAAATATGATTGGCATAAATCAGTTGTTTGCCATTGTTTTGTTGAAAGTTTGATTTGATTTGATAATATGTTGATAATGGGGCTCAGTATTTATCTGTTTAGTTTTTTACCATATTTGTTAACAATGAAGTGGTCCTGCTGTATATGCGAAACATGATTGGAAGTTGTTTATTAGGAAATAAATTGACTTTTAGTGAGGTTCATGATATCGAATCATGAAGTATACATGTTGCATTCAAAATAAAAGGATGATCACAGAGCAGTAAAATGTAATTTCATCTACAATGCTTTTTAAATCACTTATGGTGTGTGTTAAAGTAATTATTTTGGGTGATATGAAAATGTGTTTGTTTTAAAATTATTTTTTGCTGGTGTGGTGTGATTTGAAAATAAGTGTTTTAAAAATGTTTTGGTTTGCTGAAGTGTGTTACTGTGTGGTTATGTATAAGAGAACATTAATTGTGTTTTTTTGTTTGTTGTTTTGTGAAACCTTGTGTTTAATTTCATAAAAAAATATGTTTGACTGGTTTTATTTTTAAACAAAGAATATAAGAATGGTATTAGTTGTGCAAACAGCTATTATGTAAAAAAGAAATGGAAGGGAGTTTTAGGTGTAGATTGCCCCAATAAATGCAGACACAGAATGTGTTACGGAATGCTATTTTAGTACACAAATTAGAGGTTGTAAAATGTTTTGATGGTTTATTTGAATTTTACATGTGTAACAGCTTAAAATAGGAAACACTGTTTTTGTTTTGATGTTCGTGTTGCTGTACTGTTATTTGATGCAGAAGTACTGTCAGCTGTCAATGATAGTTTACGGGGCACACTGCTTCTATGAAGTTTAGGCAAATATTTAGCATGTCCATAGTTACAGGTCTGATCAACAAGAGGGATTTAATAAAGACACTGCGGCACTATTAGATGCAGGAATGCCCCCTGGATGTGGGTTTGTTGCTATTAGGATTGTGTTCCATTAGCCTGTAGTAGTAATAGTGTCTTTATTTGCTCGGAAGACAGATCCGAATTTTGCAAATGGGAAAGATTTCTGCCATGAAATGGGATATAAAGTCTTTTCACTCTTTTAATAGCTGCTATTTAATACAGGAGGATTATGTCTCAAACTAACATGTTATGCCTGTTTGTTTATTTTATTTACAATGATTTGAATGGTTGCTATAGAAAGGGAGGCCATTGTATTATTTTTTTTTCAAATTGAAAAATCGTCAATGTGCCATTTGTCAACATATCTATTCATGCGATTAGCAGGATCAGCAGCGCTGATAATACCATCTGTGTCCCCAATCCATCAACAACAGTAGGACGTCATGAAAATAAAAATGTGTGTAGAGAGTGGGAGATATTTAAGGTAAGCAAAAGGTGCTTTAAAATGGAAGTGGAGGACCTCCAAGGTACATTGTGGAAGAAAACACTAAGACTTGCCCCTGCTAATGTTTCCGTTTTAAAGCTTGCGAATACCAATCATGATAAATTATCTGGTGGAAGTTTCCTGGGAAGATGTGGATTATGCATATTGGAAATTGCATGAGCACCACAAAATACAAATGCATGGGGCTAATATGCCACATATTAGGATTTTATTTTTCCCAGGGTTGAGGAGCAGGTGATTGTTCGCCATCCAGAGGTTAATGTCTGAGAGGCAGGATGCAAGGACTGGTTGGGAAGAGGAGGGGGGAGTTGGGAATCTTGAGGATAATCTTGATGTTGTCAGCATAGTTGTAACAGGTCAGATTGTGGGAATGGATGAGCTTGGGGAGGGGTGAAAGGTATAGGTTGAAAAGCAGGAGTGAGAGGGAGGCTCCTTGTGAGACTCCATGCCAGACTTGGCAGGGGGCAGAGGAGAGAGGATGGATATGGATGATTTGGGAGTAGTTGTAGAGGAAAGAGGAAATCCATCTGAGGGCAGAGTCCCTTATGCCAAAGTTAAAGAGTCTGTTTGTGAGGATGCAGTGGATAATCATGTCGAAGGCTTCTGAGAGGTCAAGGAGGATGAAAGCAGCGCCGCCCTCAGAGTCTGCTGTTCTTTTCAGGTCCTCCTAGATAGAGACAAAGGAGGATTTAGTTGGAGAAGTCAGAAACCCAAATGGGCAGCGTCAAGGTGGCCCTGGGCCTCGGTGAAGAGGCTGAGCTGGGAGTAGGAAGTGTGGTCTAGTAGTTTGGCTATGAAGCGTTTGTTGGAGATGGGGGCGGTAATTGCATGGGAGGAGGGGGTCGAGAGATGGCTTTATTAGGCGTAGTTTGACATAAGAGGTTTTATATTTAGGTGGGAAGATACCTACTACTAGTGAGTGATTTATTACGGCTCTTGGGAGGGTGTCTGCCCAGGTGGATGAGAGGATGTTTTTGAGAAGGGCTGGCGGGCACAGGTCTCCCGGGGAGCCTGAAGGGTGGCTATTGGCAGGAAGCTTTGAGAACCTGGGATGGGAGATTACAGAAAAGGAGCTGAAGAGGGTCTGAGGTGGGGGCAGCGAAAGGGGACTGTCGGTATGGGGGGCGGGGACCCTAGTTTATCGTGTATGGTGAGGTTCCTATCAATGGTTATGTTGAAGTTATGGTCAGAGACGAAGAGCAGAGGGGGGTCTTGAACTAAGAGAAGATCTTGTGGAGCCCTTTGCATGGGGTGTTTGCATTGATGATGCGGGAGGTGTAGAAGGTATTTTTGGCTTTCTTGATTTCAAATCTGTAGGCTCTTATTTGTCTAGCCAGAGTGGCTTTGCTTTGGCAGGGGGGATGGTCCGCTGGTGTGATTCCAGTCAGTGGTTGAGGGTATCGAGGAATTTGAGGTGAGGGTTGAACCACCTCGGGGAAGGACCTGTGTTGTGGCACAGGGGATTTGTGGGGGTTAAGGGTGAGAGAGCATCCGAGAGCCAATGGTTGAAATGGTCTGGGGGGGTTCTGTCAGGGGGGGAAGATTGGGAAGGGAGGATAGTATGGTGGAGGAAAGATCAGGGCAGATGGCTACCTTCCAGGGTGGCATCCTGGGGAGGCAGCAGGGGGCCAGATGTGGGGAGGCAAAGGAGTCATGGGTGTCAGGGCTGAGAAGAAGATAGCAGAGTGATCAGTCCAGATGAGGGGGTGGTTGAGTATGGAGGAGATCATGTTGTACGAGCTGAACACTACATATAAGGTGTGACCTGCCATGTCGGTGGGGCTTGATATGAGTAGGGTCAGATTAATGGAATCCATGTTGTCAATGAGATGACGGGTCATGGGGATCGAGGGGGTGTCGAGCCAGATGTTTAGAGCCCCAAGACCAGTGATAGTTGGGTGAAATAGCAGTATGCCAAATACAGAGTCACTCAGGGTGTGTGCAAATGTTCTCTCATAGCCTGGGGTCTTTAAAGGAAGAAGAAGCTGAGGGAGAAAGAAGGATATTATTGGAATTTGACTAGCAGGGATTCACAGTCATCATTAAGGGGTTGTTTCTCGACTTGTAAGGTGGGATTTGTGGAGGATGGCTGTACTGCCTGCTCTGCTGGCTCTGTTGTGGGTAATCAGGGAATATCCTAGGGAGAACACCTTGTGTGCAGACGGGAGGCAGTTATCAGATAGCCAGATTTCAGTGAGAAAAGGATGCCAGGGTTTACGTCAGAGATAAGGTCACGTGTTTGTTTCTGGCAACAGATCTGGCATTGATGAGAATGCAAGAGAGGGGATGAGAGGGCACTGTCCTGAAGTGCGGTGGGGTGTGGTTATTGAGGGAGATGCTGTGGGTGTGGCTGTGGGGGGCATGCGTGGGGTAAGAAGAAGGGGGCAAAGAAAGAGGGCCAAGAAGGAGAGGATGGACAAGGTTGGGCATTGGCAGGGGGTAGGTGTGAAGCAGTTTGTTTTCAAATGTCGACTATTCTGTCCGATAGCTGAGGTTACAGAAAAGCTTTGTGTTGCAAACTCAGTCCATACACCTCCTCCAACTCTCAAATTTAACTTGGTGTCCTTTTACCATCCCCCACCTCTACCTTAAAGGCATTTCTCTGATTGTTCCCCTGGAAATGACATTTTCCTGTTTGTTTGTTTTCGTCTAACCCCGGCTATAGCCATGGCCATCCCTCGCGTTGAGAACAAAAAAAGATGGTGGCTGTTCCACTTATGAACACCATTTTTTTTGTTGGCAATTTACCCGAGATATGTCTATATTGGATAAGGGAGCACCCCCTTCTCCTTGAAATATTTAAACAAGTACTTGATGGAATAACCCCAAACAACAAAAGAATCACGAGTCAATGCTTTTCACCCAAGTTGTTTCAAACCTAGTCCAAATCGGCCAAGTCAATTTGGCTGTGCGTTCCAGCAAAAATTGTTCTTTTTCGTCTGTGTGAAAATGCGTGGGGACTAGGCCGAAACTGTGTTTATTTTTTGCTTTCTTAATAACTCTATTATTTTTCAAAGAATCTTTCCAAAATTTTCCAGTCTGGGAGGCTCTTGACAACTTCATTTTTGCAAACATTCGGCCTAACCAGTCGCACCAGTCAAAAGTTATCTATTCTTTTCTGGGATTTCCTATGTAACTCGGTTTGACCTTAACTATAGGGTGGCGACCATCACCCTATAAAATATATATGTTCAGTGAATTTTTTTGTGTTAAAGGGATGTTATGGTAGCAAGGTAAAATCTAAAAACCAAAGAAATGTGCGTGTTATGTTAATGTTAAGCTATGTAACCATAACTCACGCCACCACCATGCACTGCTAACACTAACACCAAGGACATCAAAGATAACATCCCAAATGGAATCATTGATTTTACCTTGCAATCATAACATCCCATCAACAAGGGTTCTTTCAGTGAATTTCATAGGTTTTTACCAGTGCAAATTCATTTACCAGCAGCTTCATCAGTTCCCTTCACAGACTTTGCACTTAAAGGTCATTCTCCCCTGCCACATATTAGTTATATCCACGGATATTACTGGTAGTCCGCAGATGTACATGGAGACATGTGGCATCAATAATACCCAAAATCACAGAATGACATAATGTTTTTTTTTCCTTTTAGTAGAACAATTATACGTAGAGCAACAATAAAACAGCCAGTAGAGCATGTGTTACAGCCATTATAACTTTGGAAAATGATAACACAATATTATAGATTGTACCAAATATTGAAGGAAACTGTACACCCTGCAAAAACAATTCAGCTCAACACCAGAAAGGCACTGAATCACAACATTGGTTACAGCAAAGACGATAATTTCAAAGGTTTAGTAAGTAAACATTACCTTTGCATTTGATTTGTAAACATGCAGTATGTCATTGTAATAAGTCTGTGAAAATGTTATATACCGAACTATAAACATTATAGATTATAATAGAAATGGAAAGCTCTCAGGAAGAGATTTAGCTGTAGCTCCCAATAGAAGATATAACTGCGGAGAAAACCTACTAATGGTAAATAAGAAAATAGTCATAGGTGCCCCTCTGCGAGACTGACCACGGCTAAATGACATGTCTTTGGGAAGGTACCTACTTGAGAGTCCGCAGCCACACTTTAGCTCACTGTAACTTTCACAGAAGTGAAATAACCCTTTGCATATCAGTAGTTGTACCGCCCACATGGTAGTCCAGCACCAAAATGCTATGGCAATTCTCTTCTGAACGAGAGTGCCAACAGTAACCCCAGACAAGTGTTTCAGCTTAGTTGGGCCTCATCAGTGAGCTGGAGCTGTGCCTCTGCCGATCTTGCTCATCTTTAGCACTGCTTATGGGGTGCAGAGAACAAGCAATCTTGTCCTTTTCAGTGCTTTCCCTTGGCTTGGTGGAACACTGCCCCCACCCCACCTAACCCGAGGAAGAGCACCAAGCCTCCCGAGCCCCAGACTATGAAGCGGAAGATTTTCTCTTTTGTGCCAGGGGTTCAGATTACCGGTGTGATGACATCAGCGCACAATACATGTGCTAATGACATCAGCAAATGAATTCGCTATGCAGAAGCAAAGGCTTCCACATGCCAATTTAGCAGACACGGTCTGCTTGGGCATTTATAACCCAATTTGCTTGTCGGAGGGCTTGTTGGAAAGGGGAAACTCTCCCCTTTTCAACAGGCCTTCACACAAGGAGATTTCTGGTCGAGGATAATTTGATCCTTGACCAGAAATCACCATAGACCACCAGGGAATTGATTTTCGGGCGCCTCACCACCACACTGATCTTTCCACAAATTTGGCAATAAGTTGTTTAGCCTCCTTTGGGGAAAAAGTGGTGGTGTTTTCTACCAATTTGCCCCAGAGGAAGGCAAAACAACATACCACTATATATATAGTGGCAGAACTGGGGGCATCAGGGGGCTGGCCCTGTGCCTGCGGGACAGCCCTCCCAGGAATCCCCCCAAGGATGGGCAGATTTTTGCTGCTTCCCTAATGGGGAAAAAGTGGGGGTCTTGTCCAATTTTTCCACCCCTGGGAAACATTAAGCACCACTAGGCCACATGGGAAATTATTTTGTGGGTGGGGGTCTTCCCAGGCCAAACAGCCCCCCACCCTAAAAATTGCCTATTTGATGGCAAATTATTGTTTTGCCTTTTTTGGGGGCAGAGTGGTGGTTTTTTTCACCAAATTGCAGGAGTCAAAACAACATATCGCTATATTTTGGGGTGGTAGCAAGGGGATGGCCCTGTGCCTGTGGGCCAGCTCTCCCTGGAATCCCCCAAGAAGGTGCACATCCTTTCTGCTTCTTTGAGGTGAGGTGACAAAACCGGGGTTCTGGCTCCATTTAGACACCCCCGGGAAGCAGCAATGACCGTTTAGCCACTAGGGATTCCTTTTGTGGTGGGAGAGGGGGCCGCTCAGCATATAAACAGCCCTCTCCCCCTCTGGACCGAAAATCAATGGGGCAGGCAATCTTGACCTCCCTGCAGGCAGATCGGCAGTATAAAGGAAGGGCAACATCTGCTATGTTTTGTTTTTTAGTGTGAATGATTTTATTGTTTTCCTCTTTGATGGGCTGGCCCACAATTGCTGGGCCAGCACACAAAATGCCCCTCCCGCCCCCCAACCTGGCTGCAGTACATTGCTGCTCCACGGGGTTGGGGGGAATTTGGGGGTATTTCCCATCATTATGAACTCCCTGGGGAGCAGCAATGGTAACTTGACCAGCTGAGATTACTTTTAGGGAAGGAGGAGGGGGCCACGTGGCATCTAAGCAGCCCTCTCACCCTCTGGACACAAAAGGGATGGAGCATGCCATTTCTGCCATTCCTGGGGACAGATTGGTAGCATAACCTGCCGAACTGCCTCTAGGGAGGGTCAAATTAGATAAGTAATTATTTTTTCTTTTTCTTTTTTGGTGCTTGGGCAGTGCTGGAAATTAACATTTATTGGGGGAACTCTCACCCTCCGCTCCCCCTTAATGCTTGGGGGATGGATTGTCAGGGGGGTGGGTTGGCTTGTGTGGGGTGGGTGGGGATTGTCAGTGGTGTCAGATTGTCAGTGGTGTCGGTGGAACAGGGGGTGGAGCAAAGTGTTGAATGATGGGAGTGTCCTGATATAGGATGCTGGATGCTTTGCATAAAACCAAAATCGATGCTGGGAACATAAGAATGACCTCCAATGTATCAAACATGCCTGTGCTAGTAATTCCAACATTCATTCTTTTTGAGCTTTAAATGCACACTTTTTATGGTGCACATTTCCTCTGTTAGGACTGTCACCCTTACAATAAAATGTGTGTAAAGCATGAGACTTATATGTATCTTTGGACGATTCCATATTTTGTGTTTGGGCTGTAGAGCAAAGGATGGGTTTCAGATGCTGTCTATGTAGCTGTTGCACATCCTGGCTAAGCTGCTCACAGAGGCACTGTGCCTGTGCCTCTGTGTGCATCCGAGCAGTGCGAGTGCCATAATGCCATAACACTGCACCCCCAACTTGAGTAAGCCCTCAAGGCAGTTTCCTGAATGCTTTGCTTCAGAAACAGTATTCAGGAGACTCACAGCTGTCCAGGGCAGAGAGCTTCCTCAATTTGCAGGGATTTGGGCCTTGTGTCTACATGGAACAGAGCTCTGGTAAGACTCAGCACCATGTTCTGGCCCAATTCCTCCCCGGTGCATGGGGGTGTGGGGTGTTTCAGTGGGCTGGCCCACAAATGTAGGGTCATCCCACGAAATGTCCCCCCGCTGGAAGAACATTGCAGTTCCACTGGGGGGCGGGGGCAAGTTGGGGGTGTTTTCCACTATGGTGCCACCCAATGGCAGCAGCAAATAGCCACTACACCCCCAGGTATTATTTTTGGGGGATGTTAGGCAGAATCATATGCAGTACCCTTTGGGAACACCACACACAATTAAGACTACAAGTGTAAGTACAATTTCAACTTTGGTAGAAGCTGTACTACACAGAAAAGTGGTAGCGATGGCTGAGCAGCCAGACTAATCTCAAGAGTAAAGTGAGCAGTACAAGAGTTTACACAAAGGACAACAATGACTATGATTCAAATAAACACTGATTCAAGGTTACTGACTAAAAAAATACACATTTATTTACACTATCATTTATAAAACAGTTCACTATCATAGAGCAGCAGAAAATACACTACAACAACACCCAAGTTAGGCTCAAAAAGTAGTGTGAGCAAAATGGCACTCAAGTAATTTAAAAGGGAGAAAAGACAAGGTTATTCAAAATCAATAGCACCAAAAAGTTATAGGCAGGGCAATCTAGAATCGGCTACTACAAATAGGATTCAACTCAATAGGCCTGGGCCAATGTTAATGGTTCATAGTCTTTGCAGAAGATCAAACAGTTCAATGTAGTTTGCGGTTAAGTCTTTGCCAAGAGTTCAAAACGAAGTTGGTCGGAGGAAAAGTTATTCAAAGGAGAAGAGAAGAACAAGCCTTAGAAGAGGCAAAAGATTTCAAACACTTTCACTGCAGAAGGATGAAACAAACGACCGAATTTGCACAGTTCCTTTAAAGAAGAAGAATGCTATAGCTGAGGCAGTTGTTCCTGGCAGTTCCTGCAGGCTCACAGTTCTCGGAGATTCTGTCATGGGGACAAGAAAGAGGATTGCTGGAGGGCCCTGCAATGCCCAGGGAAGAAGCCAGCAGCGGAGCAAAGCGACGAATAAAAGGTGTGCTCCTTAAAACCAAACTGGTTCTCTTCCCACTGGCTTACCGATCTACTGCAGCGATGCACAGTAAATTCGACCAGGATGAGGACCGGTGTCTGAAGTTTGGTGAGTTGGTTGTTCCCACCAGGCTCAAAGGAAGAAGATTCCTTGTGGATCTCCTTTGTCGTCAAAGTTTCAGGCGATTCGGACCAGCAGCAGGGCTTCACCGGGTGTCCAGTAGCTGCAGCAGTCATCCTCCTTCAGCTTCTCGTTGGTTCTCTCGTTCCAGTGGCGACTCTGTCTTCCAGTCCCATAGACTGGCTTTTTATGCACCAAATCCCCCTTTCACACAGCCTGGCTATCAATCACACAGCAGAGTGGCTGTCTTGGCAGGTCAGCAACCTAGCCAATCAAACTAGAATGTGACTTTGGTCTCCAAGGAGACCCTGTGCAGGGGGCCTCAAACCCCTCCCTCACATCCTGCCCACCCAGACACTCAGGCGCCTAAGGAGGGCTTCTATGCAGAAGCCCACTAAAGGATGGCGCACAAAGGAACCAAACCTGGTTTGGCACGAAGAGTAAACACTAGAAAGACCTTTACAACAACTCGACCGGAACCAAGTTAAAATAAAAGTGGATTACGGGCTTGAGTTTGAGGCTACTTCCATAGCCTCTAACGGTACCAAAGGCTATTTTTATAGTCTGCTGTAGAATAAAA
Source organism: Ambystoma mexicanum (assembly GCF_040938575.1). NCBI lineage: Eukaryota > Metazoa > Chordata > Amphibia > Caudata > Ambystomatidae > Ambystoma > Ambystoma mexicanum. The sequence continues at coordinate 821,322,176 of NC_090936.1, read as the reverse complement.
AGGTTAGATACCACTGCCACCAGCCAAATCTCATAGAAAGGGGAACATACTAATGTCCATGAGAATCAGAAAAATGGGGATAACTATTAACCCCTCCAGTACTCTATTGCAAGATAGGGTGTACTGGGTCTGTACATTTAAAAAGGCTAGTGAAGTCTATGGCGGGGTGCACAACTGATTTTGACAGAGGGCCGGAAGTACCTTACATGGTGGCCATAGTGGGCCGAAAAGTAAATGTGGGCGGGGCAATAGGTAGGGCGTGGCAGGAGGCTTTTTCAAACCCCAATTTGTGTTAAACACATGGAAAAATAATGTTTTTGAGGATTAACAATTGTTATTTGTATTTCAAACTTACATTTTGTACTACACATTTTCCATCGTTATATATAATTTAATTAAACAGGCGATATACAATAACTAAATAGAAATACATTATATTTTATTAACCCTTGATTGGACATTCTGTTATCTGGGACTGCTATAGTTTGCTGTTTGGGTTGCCCAAGAGGAGTTTGGCCTTCGTTGAGTCAGGTTTCCTCAAAAAGCAAAGGATGTACATCTCCTAACTGTGCCTGTTTTAGCTTTATTATTGGGTTCACTCTTGGAGTGCAACAGTGCAACACTATGCCCCATGGCTCCCACCCCCAACCAAACACTATGCCCCATGGCGCCCCTCACCCCCAACCAAACACTATGCCCCATGTTCCCCTAACCCCCAACCAAACACTATGCCCCATGGCCCCCACCTCTCAAGCAAACACTATGTCCCATGTCCCTCACCCCCAACCAAACACTATGCAGATGGCTCCCACCCCCAACCAAACACTATGCCCCAAACCCCCCACACCCCAACTCAGCATACAAACTCTCAAACATGCACCCATGCAGACCCAAACCCCCACCCCTCAACTCAGCATACAAACTCTCAAACATGCACCCATGCAGACCCAAACCCCCACCCCTCAACTCAGCATACAAACTCTCAAACTTGCACCCATACAGACCCAAACCCCCCACGCCTCCCAACTCAGCATACAAACTCTCAAGCATGCACCCATACAGACCCAACCCCCCAACTCAACATACAAACTCTCAAACATGCACCCATGCAGACCCAAACCCCTACCCCTCAACTCAGCATACAAACTCTCAAACTTGCACCAATACAGACCCAAAACCCCCACACCCCCAACTCAGCATACACACTCTCAAACATGCACCCACACAGACCCAACCCCCCCACTCAGCATACAAACTCTCAAACATGCATGCATAAAGACCCAACCCCCCCCAACTCAGCATACACACTCTCAAACATGCACCCATACAGACCCAAACCCCCCACCTCCCCAACTCAGCACACAAGCTCTCAAACATGCACCCATTCATACCCAACCCCCCACTACCCCCCAACTCAACACACAAACTCTCAAACATGCACCCATACAGACCCGAACCCCCACCACCCCCCAAAACAGCACACACTCTAAAACATGCACCCATACAGACCCGAACCCCCCACCCCAGACCCTGCATTTCAACATACACTGCACTTACACTCCAAAACAAACATTCATGCACACCCGACACCCCCCAACCCTGCATCTCAAACACAGCACAAACATACAAAAACAAACATTCATGCACACCCGACACCCCTCGACCCCTGCATCTCAAACACAGCACAAACATACAAAAGCAAACATTCATGTACACCTGACACCCCCCACCCCCGCATCACAACACAAACATACAAAAACACACATTCATGCACATCCGACACCCCCCACCCCAGCAGCTTAACATGCACAACACAAACATACAAAAACAAACATTCAGGCACACCCGACACCCCCCCGACCCCGCATCTCAAACACTGCACAAACATACAATAACAAACATTCATGCACACCCGACACCCCCCACCCCCGCAGCTCAACATGCACAACACAAACATACAAAAACAAACATTCATGCACACCCGACACCCCCACCCCTGCATCTCAAACACTGCACAAACATACAAAAACAAACATTCATGCACACCCGACACCCCCCACCCTCGCATCTCAACATGCACAACACAAACATACAAAAACAAACGTTCATGTACACCCGACACCCCCTAACCCCCGCATCGCAGCAAACACAACACAAACATACAAAAACAAACAATCATGCACACCCGACACCCCCCACCCTCGCATCTCATCATCCACAACACAAACATACAAAAACAAACATTCATGTACACCCGACACCCCCCAACCCCCGCAGCTCAACATGCACAACACAAACATACAAACACAAACATTCATGCACACCCGACACCCCCCACCCCTGCATCTCAACATACACAACACAAACATACAGAAACAAACATTCATGTACACCCAACACCCCCCCACATCTCAAACACAGCACAAACATACAGCAGAACAGACCCGACACACAAACACAAACAAACAAACCACTTACCGGACGTGCTGGAAAGCAGGCTAGCTGGAATGCTGGTGAGGTCTCTGGCACTACGGCTGGGGTGGGCGTGGCAAGGCTGAAATGCCTTCCGGCATCAAGCCTTACTGGCCACGCCAGCCATAGTGCTGGCCCCCCCATTGGTGCAGCACACATGCACTACGTGACTCGTAGGAGCCACGTGGTGCGAGTGAACTGAGCCAATCAGGGCCAGTGTTTTGTCTGGCCCAGAAGACAACAAAGACTTTCATAATGGAGGGAGGCCGATGCTGCTTGCGGGCTGCACACCGTTAGGAAAGTCTTTGTGCCTCGCAGTCCGGACAAAAAAGGCATAGTGGGCCGCAACTGGCCCACGGGCCATATGTTGTGCACCCATTGTCTATGGCAACTTTGCATGTTCTGGGAGACAGTAGTCAGTCCCAGAAAATGGAGTTTAAAGTGGGAAGTCTGGAAAAACAACCCTGTGTCACCACTGCACTAAAGGTGCTGGGTGACACACAGTAAAGCGATGATGCCTATGGGGTGGGTGAGACTCCGTAGTCCATGACCATAAAAATGTACAACACGCAGAAAAACACATGTAAGAGTGGGAAAAAAAGGCTCACACTCATATCAGGGGAACACATTAAACCCTAGAAATCCAGCAAAGCTGCTGAGGGACTCAAAAGGTAAGGAACATTAGCCATTCTTGAGAATTCTCCCTAACAGGGGAGAGGTTCGCTTAGCATATGAGCAGCTCTCTCACCCTCTGGACCCAAAAGGAATGTGGCATGCAATTCTTGCCCTCCTTGGGGGCAGATTGGCAGGTTGCTGCCAATCTGCCTTTTTAGACAAATCCTGCCACAATTTGGTTATACTATGGGATCTTTGGCTAAACACGAGTAGGCTTTGTACTGCGTCAGGCACACACCATGTTCTTGTAACACTGGAAACCATGAATTGGATAGACTGCACAAACCAGACACAATAATATCCAATAAATGCTTTCACAATTCTGCCCTTAGGCACCTTTATAGTCATTCATCAGAGAGAACATACACACAATCAAAATATCTAATTTGGTATTGTAATGAGCATAGAAAAATGTGTGATAAACATTTGCATGTAACACATGCGAGAAACAGGAAAACACTTTTCATTGGTTCAGCACAGCACTTAGACCCCCAGCTTGTACTTTGGCTATGAAAGCAAATGCATTATATGGCAGCGATAGTGAGTTGAGTATGTGACACATGGGAACCTCTAACATTCTATTGCTAATAACCTTTGAGTCGAGTAACGGATTTGATGGAAATTACGGAAGTGATTAAATGTCTGCGGGCCTCCTCAGACTGCAAAGTTTCATAAAGATTTGTTGAAAAATAAGGTTATTAACCGTTAAAATATTTTTTTGCTCCAAAAGTGTGACAAGGTCTGAAACAACTGGGGACAAAGCGTTCAAAAAAGTGGGGGTATTCTGTGTAGTAGTTATTTAAATATTTGACGGAGAAGGGGGTGCTCCCCTCCCCCCCCAAAAATATTTCACATGATGCATTACAGGATCTGGGTTTTCTGAAATGAAACAACTGCCATCTTGTTTTTTTTTTGATACAAGAGATATTTGTGGCTATAGCCGAGGTTATCGGAAAATTAAACACAGTTTAAAGCCATTTGTAGGTCAAAAAACATACAAATGTCATCAGAGGAGAGGTGAGGGGATGGCTAGAGGACCCTGAGTGAAAATTAGGAGTTCAAGGGGGTCCAGGGATCGAGTTTTCAACACAAAGCTTTCTGTAGCTATAGCCGCAAATAGCCGACATCTGAAAGCAAACTGCGTCACAGAAACAGCGTGTGTTGTGGGGGAAAGGGAGAGGGCAGAGGAGGTAGGAGGCTATCCGGGGTGTGGAGGAAGCTGGCACAGATGAGGGTGGCACTTGGTGAGGTGCTGGGTGTGCAGGAAAGCATTTATTTCAGCCATTTTGCTGATATTCGTGGCTACATCCGAGGCTACAAAGGACTACAGATAACTGCGGGTACAAGAAGTCCTGTTCCCGCGGCTATATATTTTGGGGTGTCAGTGTTTCATTTCTTTTTTTAAGTTATTTCTATAGGTATAGTGACGTCGAGGGTGAAAAATCACTGGTAGGTATTTGGGAATCTTTTTTTATTTTGGATGTGTGTTTTCAGGCTTTTGTATATGTGAGACATTTTGTATATGTGAGACTTTGGAGAAAAAGAGAAGAAATTAGTTTAACAAAATTTATATAAAAAGGAACAATCATAGTCTATTTTTAGATGCTCCGTACAATGTATTGTAGGTTGTGTATTCTTACTTATGTTATTATATTGTGTGACTGTGGAATGTTTCTTTACTCAGTTTACTGTTATGTATTATTCTCTGCTTGCAATATTTTCAGCTACTTTATATAATTACATCCGTAGTGTTGTACTGTATTGCTATTTTCAGTTGTATTGTAGTATAAAGCCTGAATTGAGGTCCATTTTTTATCCAATTTATGTAAACGTAGTTATGATGAAAGTCAATTAAATGTAAAGTGGGTATAATAAAAAAGTTATTTTTGTCTATTTTATTGTATTTGTGCATTTTCTTCATCAGTTAGGTGTTTTGAGTTATTTTGATGTTGGCCATGTAGAACTATATTCACAGCTACTCTTTAGCTATCCAGTGGGCGGCGTTGCTATTCGTGGGTACATGTGGTACTCTGTGCAGCCGCAGCTATTTTTGGGCAAACGGAACGTTGTGTGTTTGTGGACATGTGTTAGCCGCAGTTATGCAAACTTTTGGGGTGAGTAGCATCATAGATGCATTGAGTGTTTTGCGGAATTGGGAGAGATGAGAGGACTAAAGGAGGATCATGGAGAGTGGAGCAGGGCTGGTATGTGTGCTGAGGACAGTTGTTTAGAGTTTGGGGAAGGGGAAGTACATTTTTTAATTCATAGTTTTCTGTGAATAGCCGTGGGTAGCAGCAAACATCCATCTACGGGTCTTATATAACTGAGTGAATAAAATGCATGTGCGTAGGTGCATCAACGCTTTTCCTCTTTTCATTGATCGTCCCTTTAGGCACTGTTATATGTAAAGCCTGACTATATAAATATTAAGGTTCTGTGCAATAATCATAATGTAATTGATAATACAACAGAGAATGTTATATGTGTTTGTTATTTTGTGTGTTTCTGTGTTGTCTTCTCTTATTTAAAGTTTTTAAGGTTGGCTTAGTTTGGTTTTTAGTTAGTAGAAATTGTACGTATGTCCACAACTACAGATCAAGTTTGTAGCTGCGTTGATTATTTGCAGATACTAGTGATGCTGGGCAGTGTTTTGTATGTGTTTCATTGTTTCTAATTGGCTGGTGTTCATGTTGTGAATGTGTACTTCATTGTGATAGGTTGCAGTGAATATGTCAGCCATTTCATTGGTTTTCTTACAATATAGTCCTCTTTTTTCTGGTTTTGATTTTGGAAAGTATGAAACTCCCCATGTTGTCGACTTTTATCATTTTGACTGCAGAACTCACACTGTGCAGCTCATGTTATGTGTGATCAAATATGATTGGCATAAATCAGTTGTTTGCCATTGTTTTGTTGAAAGTTTGATTTGATTTGATAATATGTTGATAATGGGGCTCAGTGTTTATCTGTTTAGTTTTTTACCGTATTTGTTAACAATGAAGTGGTCCTGCTGTATATGTGAAACATGATTGGAAGTTGTTTATTAGGAAATAAATTGACTTTTAGTGAGGTTCATGATATCGAATCATGAAGTATACATGTTGCATTCAAAATAAAAAGATGATCACAGAGCAGTAAAATGTAATTTTATCTACAACGCTTTTTAAATCACTTATGGTGTGTGCTAAAGTAATTATTTTGGGTGATATGAAAATGTGTTTGTTTTAAAATTATTTTTTGCTGGTGTGGTGTGATTTGAAAATAAGTGTTTTAAAAAAGTTTTGGTTTGCTGAAGTGTGTTACTGTGTGGTTATGTATAAGAGAACATTAATTGTGTTTTTTTGTTTGTTGTTTTGTGAAACCTTGTGTTTAATTTCATAAAAAATATGTTTGACTGTTTTAAAAAAAAATATTCATAAAGAATATAAGAATGGCATTAGTTGTGCAAACGGCTATTATGTAAAAAATAAATTGTTGGGATTTTTAGGTGCAGATTGCCCCAATAAATGCAGACACAGTATGTGTTACGGAATGCTATTTTAGTACACAAATTAGAGGTTGTAAAATGTTGTGATGGTTCATTTGAAGTTTACATGTGTAACAGCTTAAAATGGGAAACACTGTTTTTATTTTAATGTTCTTGTTGCTCTACTGTTATTTGATGCAGAAGTACTGGCAGCTGTCAATGATAATTTACAGGGCACACGGCTTCTTCTATGAAGTTTAGGCAAATATTTAGCATGTCCATAGTTACAGGTCTGATCAACATGAGGGATTTAATAAAGACCCTGGGGCACTTTTAGACACAGGAATGCCACCCTGGATGTGGGTTTATTGCTATTAGGATTGTGTTCCATTAGCCTGGAGTAGTGAAAGTGTCTTTATTTGCTCGGAAGACAGACCAGAATTTTGCAAATGAGAAAGATTTCTGCCATGAAATGGGATATAAAGTCTGTTCACTCTTTTAATAGCTGCTATTTAATACAGGAGGATTATGTCTCAAACTAACATGTTATGCCTATTTTTTTATTTTATTTACAATGATTTGAATGGTTGCTATGGAAAGGGTGGCCTTTCTATTCATTTTTTTCAAATCGAAAATCGTTGATATGCCATGTGTCAACATATCTATTCATGAGATTATCATTAGCAGCAGCGATGATAATACCATCTGGGTCCCCAATCCATCAACAACAGTAGGACGTCATGAAAATAAAAATGTGTGTAGAGAGTGGGAGATATTTAAGGTAAGCAAATAGTGCTTTAAAATGGAGGTGGACGATCTCCAAGGTACATTGTGGAAGAAAACAATGACGTGCCCCCGCTAAAGTTTCCGTTTTAAAGCTTGGGAACACCAATCATGATAAATTATCTGGTGGAAGTTTCCTGGGAAGATGCGGATGATGCATATTGGAAATTGCATGAACACCACAAAATACAAATGCATGGGGCTAAGGTGTTATGTGTATGGAAATTGGTAGCACGTTGAGTAGGTGATTCCACCAGTGTGCTGCCACCAATAGTTAATGAACCCTTGACTTTGACAATAGTGTTAACTCCACATGTTCCAGTTTTACCATCTGCCAGTGTCTAAGTGTTCTGAACAATAAAACAGAGTCTTTAAACACTAGAACACTGCAACACTCTATTTGAAAAGTTATTAGAAATGCTAGAGAGGTTCAGAGACGAGGCTTTTCATGAAGTGTCTACATATGTCGTGCTCCTATATCTTGCAGTTTCACTTGGATGAGCGAGAGGCCTTTCCAGGATTTTTTCTTTCTGATTCAATGCATCTGTCGGAAGTCTTTATCCACTTCATCCCGGGGTATTTTTATTGTGTTTACTCGGTTGAAGACACTCTGGCATTATGCACCTGAAAAAAGAAAAAAAAAGATGTCGGCCATGGATTGGGATATAAAGTCCATTCACCCTTTTGATGGCGGCCATTCAAAACAGTAACAAATGAACTATAGTAAGTCATTAGAATAAACATGTGTGTAGACAGTTGGAGATATTTAAGGTGCATTAAAATGGAGGCAGAGGATGTCCAGTGTACACTGTGGAACAAAACAGTAAAACGTGGCCCTGCTAATGTTCCGTTTTAAAGCTTGGGTATATCAATTATGATAAATTATCTGGTGCAAGTTTCCTGGGATGATGTAGATGATGCGTATTGGAAATTTCATGAGCACCACCACATAGAAATGCTTGGGTCTCATGCTTTATGTGTATGGAAATTGGCTTTACTTTGAGCAAGTGATTCAACCACTGTTAGTGTACCCTTGACTTTGACAATAGTGTCAACTCCATATGTTCCAGTTTTACCATCTGCCAATGTCTAAGTGTTCTGAACAATAAAAATCCCCTCTTTCTAAAATTGGCTGCATGTTTGAAATATCTAATTGAAGTGACAAGCAGTATTTCTATCTACCACACTAAAGCAGAAAACTACATGCAATGGCTGGAGGACAATTATTCTACAGAAGAAATAAATACAAAAGAAGTTGTTGCACAAAAAGAAGCAAAAACAATACACCACATGCAGCAATGTGTATGTCCATTCTTTATGTACATGTAAAATGAGACTAACAAGAATATTTTAAGGAAGACATATTAGTCACCAAACACATATACTTTGTCTGCCTACTATACATTTTTTATACAAGCCACACAATTATTTTCAAAGTGTATTATATCTTCAATTTTTCAAAATATTTGAAATATTTTCAAGCAGACAAAGAAATTATTCAAGTCGGAGGAAGAATTAAACAAGAAGCACCACAACTACTGGCAAAACTAATCCTGGATTAATTAAAAGAATTTAAACAACTATTAAATAATGTTGGAAAAGAAGTACAATGAATCATAAAGGATATTGAAAATGAAAGAGAAATGCTGGACAGTTAAAATCACATTGTGTTAGAAAACACACATTCGCTTTTTAATTTTCCCTCACAAAAATTGCAAACATGAATGATGATAAATGATCTGGTGCAGGTCTCCAGGGTTGATGTGGATGATGCATAATGGAAATTGGACAAGATGTTCTGGGCCATAGTGGGCTGCAGCTTTGTTTGGCTTAAGTGTGGTCTTATATTTGTATTTTAGCTGTAATAGGTTGCTGTGCATAATTGTAGTCACCTATTAAATGTGCTGCTATGAAACAGCTAGAATCTTCAAATAGTGGCACCACTTGAACACTCTATTGGAAAAGTCATTGTAAATGCTAAAGAGGTTCAGAGAGGAGGCTTCATTTTTTTGTGGCATTGTGTTTTTAGAGTTGCAATTTTTGAAAGTGTATATTTTCGTCACCAATTCGATATGTCAATATGTCTAACATTGCACTGAATATTTTAACACACTAAGAGACTACCAAACATAGATGTTGGCCTTTATCAGTGGATACAGCTTTCAACCGTGTACACTGTATATTATATACAGTGATCAGGTGCTTGCCATGAACTTTAGCACACAACTGGGCAGTTGCCACAATCTTTGGCTGTGGCACTATATATTCTAACATTTAAATGGGCCACTAGCATGGCCCTTGATCTTAAGCAGTTTGTATATGTTAAAGCCATGGTTTCAAACACAATACTAGCCAGTGGCTATGGACTTTGGCTGTGCCGACTGTATATTCTAGCATATTAATGGGCAGTGCCTATGGTATTTAGCTATGTAACACTGACTACAGCTTTCAACATTGCCCATTGTATATTTTTAAAACAGTGATGGGCTTCTAGGCATGGATTTTAATAATGCACATTGGTATTTTCTAACAGTAACTGGCCACTAGCCATGGCATTTGGTTCTGGGCAGTGACCCCAGACTTTGTCATGGCAGGTCCATGGCCCAAATTGTTATAAAGGTAATTCAAGTTGTTATGAGCTAACAATGAAGTGGTATTGCTGTATATGTAGAATATGGGTGGGAATAGTTGTCAGACGTCGTTTATTAGGTAATAAACATTCTAGGAGTGCAGTGTGAATTAGCAGGTTTGTTTTTTTTTTTTTTAGTAAATGATGATGCCAATGAAGATAAGAACATTTGGCAACAGCTCATAGATATTGGAAATCTATTGGGGCACAATTATTTATACAATGTCAGTGTGACTGTACCATACTTGTTTATGTTTGATGTTGAGTTAACACAATGAAGCTATTTTTGTTGGTGGCTTGCATTCTGATGAACAGGGATAAATGAGAGTGTTCGGGTCCATTTTCCTTCTGATCGTATCTTTGTAATTGGTCTCAATACAACTGGTAGCAATGTACTGACACTGTTTATGGACCGACAAACTAACACTTTGCTGGTAGGGGTTCAGAACTCTTGGCAGGCCTGATCTGCTGGGAGTTCAGGCTCCTACCAGCAGTGTTCTTACTAACGCACCAACACTGTTAGCTACATTCTCGTCTTTCAGTGAGTCCATTCCCATGGAGTCTTATGGAATTACATGGGAATTGGGATGTAGCATTTCTGCTGCCTGACAAAATATCTTGTGGCACCAGGAAGTGAGGAGGTGTAGATGTTGTTACAGGGTTATATCTTCAGTGTAGCTGTCAGTGTTGGTTGTGTATAATGAAACTCCACCTAATAAAGTTGCTTCTAGCAACAGCTAGAGTCTTCAAACATCTGCAGCATTGGAACACTCGATTTGAAGTGTTAATAGAAATGCTAGACATATTTAGAGAGGTTGCTTAATGTTTTGTGCTGTTGTCTTTTTAAAGTTGTTATTTTTGTTATTTTATATTTTCGTCACCTGTTGCACATTTGAATATGTCTAAAACTGTGCAAGAAAACACTAAGATGTGGCCCTTTTAAAGTTCTGTTAGAAAGCTTGGGAGCATCAATTATGATAAATCAACTGCTGCAAGTCTCCTGGGATGATGTGTATGATGCGAATTAGAAAGTGTGTGAGATGGTCTGGCCCATACTGGGCTGTAGCCTTTTTTGGCTTATGTGTGGTCTTATATCTTCACTATAGCTGTGAGCTGTGATTGTGCATAATCAACACCCACCTATTAAAGGTGCTGCCAGCAAGAGCTAGAGTTTTGAAACATCTGCCGCAACGGGACACTCTTTCTGAGGAGTTATTAGAAATGCTAGAGAGGTTCAGAGGGGAGGCTTTCCATGAAGTGTTTACAGATGTGGTATTCCTATCTCTAGTAGCAGCACTTGGATGAGCAAGAGGCCTTCCTAGGATCTTTTCTTTCTGATGCACCGCATCTGTCAGACGTTTTCATCCACTTCATCCCGGGGTGCTAATAGTGTCTTCATTCGGTTGACGACACTCTGGCGTTTCACAACTGAAAAAAGAAAAAAGAAAGAGGTCCACCATGGAATGGGATATGAAGCTTTGGAACATCAATTATTATACATCATTTGGTGTGAGGTTCCTGTAATGATGCGGTTGATGCACATTGGAAATTGCATGAGAAGGTCTGGCACATGCTGGGTTTCAGTAATTTTTGGCTTATCTGTGGTCCTATATCTTCACTGTAGCTGTGAGCAGTGGTTGTGCACAATCAACCTCCACCCATTAAAGGTGCTGCTAGCAACAGCCAGATATTTCAAACACTGTCAGCACTGGAACACTCTATTTGAAGAATCATTAGAAATGCTAGAGAGGTCCAGAGAGGAGGTTTCGTTTTTTGTGGGATTATCTTGTTAGAGTTATAATTATTGTTATTTTATGTTTTGCTCACCAGTTGGACTTTTGAACATATGTAACATTGTGCAAGGAAACAGTTGGGCGTTCCTATTGTAATAATTTGCTGCATTTTTACTTGGATAACGTGGACAATGTGTATTGGAAATGACATGGGATGGTCTGGACCATACAAGGCTGCAACCTTGTTTGGCTTATTTGTTGTCTTATATCTTTACTGTAGATGTGAGTGGTGGCTAAGCTCTGTCTATTAAAGGTGCTGCTAGCAACAGCCAGAGTTTTCAATCATCTGCAGCATTGGGACAGTCCATTTGAAGAGTTATTAGAAATTCTAGAGAGGTTTAGAGATGTGGCTTCATTATTTGTGGCATTGTCTTAATAGAGTTGTCATTTTTGTTATTTTACATTTTCGTCACCTGTTGGACATTTGAATATTTCTCACATTGTTCCCTTATTTATGTTTTAAGGCATTTACTTTTTAATTTTGACATTTTTATTGTTTTACATATTCCTCCCCGGTTGGACATTCCAACATATCCAATCACGAGAGTACAGCAGTAATGAAGGTGTCATTTTGTTTCTGAATTCATTGCCACTTTGGAAGAAGGCAGCTGGGATGATAAACACTACTGAGAGTCGGCACTTTTTTAAAGTTAAAAAAACTGTTACAGAAAAGAGGCAGAGGTGGTCCTTTGCACAGTCTGCAACAAAGCTCTATGCCGTGGGACTTCAAATGTTCTGTCACAAAGCTTGGTAACATCAATAATGATAAATCGTTTGGTGCAAGTCTTCTGGAATGATGTGGACAATGCGTATTGGATATTGCAAAAGATGGTCTGGTCAACACTGGGCTGCATCCTTTTTTGGCTTATATGTAATTTTATATCTTTACTGCATCTGTAAGTGGTGGTTGTGCAGAATCAACCTCTACCTATTAAAGGTGCTGCCAGCAACAGCTAGTGTTTTCAAACATCTGGAGCACGGGAACACTCTTTTTTTTGTTGTTGAAGAGTCATTAGAAATGCTAGAGAGGTTCAAAGAGGAGGCTTATTTTTTGTGGCATTGTGTTTATGTAGGGTATTTTGCGTAGAATTGGGACCTGGCGGTATTTTCTTACTGCCAAAAATAATGGTAATTTGGTAATGACTACTCCTTGCATTTAGATTGGGTTTGGTCTTTATGGGGTATGCTAAACATGGCACCTTTGCAAGACATTTCTTTAATTTAGCCACTGCCTCAGACTGCTCTTTTTCCCATTTCCAGGATGTATTCAGCTTTAGCAGTTTAGTCAATGGTTGAGTAATTTCAGCATAATTTTCAATGAATTTCCTGTTATATCCTATCATTCCTAATAAACGTTTTACCCCTTTCACATTTTTAGGGTCTTTTAGTTTTTGTATGGCCTCTATTTTCTTCCTTTGTGGGGTTAGTCCATGTTCAGTCAATTCATGGCCTAGAAAATTCACTTTTTTCTTGCACCATTGTGCTTTCTGTAAAGATACTTTGGCGCCTGCTGTCTGCAATTGTCCAAGAACATGTCTTATTTCATCAAAATGGTTTTCAAAGCTCTCATTTTTTATCAGTACATCATCCACATAAACTATGGTACCTCTTTCCGCTGCATCAGGCATGGCCTTTCTCAAAAATATTCCAAATTCACTCCCACTATTGACATACCCAAATGGAACTCTAACCCATGCGTATTGAGTCTTATCAAATAAAAATGAAAATAAATTCTGAATCTCCTCTGCCAATGTCACGCACCAATATCCAGAGGTGAGATCTAACGTGGTAAACACTTTTGAACCATGTACCTTAGCTAGGCCTTGATCAATGAATGGCAGTGGCCATCTGGATACTGGCACCCTTTTATCTAATTCTCTTAAATCTGCACATAGTCCCTATTGACCATTTGGCTTTAACACACCTAAAATAGGCATGTTGGATGTGCTATGAATAGGCCTGATAATTCCCTGAGACTCCAAAATTTTAATTATCTCTGCCAATGACTCTAAACAGGCCAGTGGTAATCTATTCTGGCGCACAAATACTGGGTTTCTACTACACCCTTCCGGTAGCGTGGCCACATGTAAATTAGTTAGACCGCAATCATAAGCATCTTTTGCAAATACATCATTAAACTCCATAAATATCTTCCTCAATTAATTTCTATCCTCATCGCTGTCACATGCATCCGCTGATAAAATCTGCTCCTCCACCATTTTTGAAAATTCTGGAAAATCTTCCAGTATAGGAATCTCTGTGTTTTCCTCTAATTGTGTGGCTGTGTCTCTCTGTAAAGCTGCCACTTTTAAATATTTTGGCATATCAGCTCCACTTCAATGGGCTGATTGTCTGTTTCATTTTCATTTAAGTTAAATGTTATTCAAGCCTCTTGATGACAGCACACTGTCTCATTTGAATCATAAGGGTACACAGAATGAATTTTAAATATTCATTTGGGCTGAGAATTCAGGTATTCTGGCAACTCAACTTTGGCATCTACATACTTTTCTTGTATATTTCCAATCACCATGTTATTTAGATCTGCAGCATAATGTGATTTTGTATAGCCATTCCTAATGAGGAGTTTTCCTCTAAATGAATATCTTGACAACCTTTATTATTCACCATCATTTTTACAGACCCTTCACCAATATCTATCAAAGGAATGCATTCATAATCCAGGCCTTGCTGTCTTATGGATTCATTCAAGCACACAAATGCATCAGAGTCTTCCATCTGCTGCCCATTTTTGCATTTCAGTGTTATTGTAACCCGTTTGGTGAATGCAGGGATAATAGTATCCTTCCTCAGCTGTAATTCAATTGCCTATGGGACCAGTTGCGCTTAATGATAAGCCCTTCTTTTGTCTTCAAATTCAGGTGCCGGCCCACCTAGGCGTGACCATATTTTTTGATTAAGGAAATCTAACACCATACACATTCTGTGCATTATATCATTGCCCATGTAAAAGTCATTTTGTGTCCCACTCACTACCCACACATTATTGTGAATTGTCTTTTGTCCAATATTAATCTTCAGCATGCATCTGCCTGCAATTCGGTTTTCAAAGTCTGGACTATCCAAACCAGAGACATATTGGTTTTTAATTCTAAATTTCTGGATCTCCTGCCTCTCCATTATTTTTTGCAACAATTTCTCATTCATGAAACTCCTTTCCTGTTCAAGTGCTAGAATGGCTTTTGTTGTTTTAGAATAGTCATTTATACCAATGTGAACCCATGGTTGCTCATCTTCCAAGGGTGGTGATGTGTTTTTCTGTATTTGTTTTCGGAGCAGTATTCTGTTTGCATGTTTTCTCTTTTAAATAAAAACGTAATGTGTGCTCATCTATGGCAGTTTGCCATTTTTTCCTTGGGTCCAAGTATATTTGTACAGATTGTTTCTCATCTTCACTCTGCATTTTGTCTTGACACATTAAGATAACAGTGACGCTAGGTATGCAGCTATTCTGGAGATATACCTCCACTGCAACATTTGTTTTGGCAACAGTGTGACATTCAGTGATATTAGTGTTTTCTGATTTTAGTTTCTTAGGTCTCAATGGTTTTTTAGTTAAGGACCACAGTACGCCATTCACCCCATCTATGAGCGGAGACAATCTTTTCAGGCAATCTGTTCTCATCAGAAATGGAATCTCACAAATAGATGTGATCAATACCTCTTGTTTCATTCTGTGTTTTCCTATCTTTATGTCAATTTCGGTGACACCTATAATAGGTACCTCCTCCCCGTTAAAATTATGCACTGGGCCTTGATTTTCCTTCACTGTGATCTGATTCTGTGGGGATCTACCTTCATTAATAGTCTTTACCAATTCCTTAGACATAATTGTGGCCTGTGCGCCAGTGTCAATCATTGCAAATGTATTGCATTTTTCTTCTACAGTGATGGGAGCATAATACCTGTCTTCAACTTCCTCTTACACACATAAGAAATGCAAATTCTTACTGATTTCAGGGCTCACCTTTCTCAGGCCTTTTTCACTTTTGGCTAAACACATTGGTAAGTGGAAAGACATTTTTCCCTCCTTTTTGCCCATTTCTGTGTGAGAGACTTTATTCATTTCCCCATGTTCAGAGGTTTTTTGGAGTGTGGCCACCGTTCGCCCATCATTCCAGGTTTCATCAGAGGTCACATTACAATCCTCCAACTGAACGTGTGTAACAACATCACTTGGCAATTTGTCATTGTCTAATTCTGTGCATTTGTGATCATTTAGTATGGTACTAGTCTTTTTAACCTCTTCAAAAATATGTGGCACAAAGAATTCTTCCGGTGATTGACCTGTACCCTCCTTTTGAGTATTTCTTTTTTCTGCCTGTGTTTGGTCATTGTTTTGATTGCCCAGGGAAGGGATTATAGCATCCCCACGTACTCCCTGTTCACTGGTATTTCCCATGCAAGAGTCATTTTTCTTAAATCTGTCTCTTTGTTCTTTTGGAATTTCAGGTTTTCCTTTTTCATTTGTACAAATCTCCAATGTTTGATTTAGCTCTAGGTTAAACTGTACCTCTCTTTTAGATGTATTTGCAATTTCTGTCACATGTTCATTTACTGGTACTTTCACTTTTAAATCATTAGGCAACTCAGAGTCATTACGCATAATTACATCAGAGCAATCTGTCTTTTTGGCACTGCAGGTATTATAAGTACTTAGTCACTTTTCAGAAACCACCCGGTCATTGCTATGGCTTTCTGCCCCCTCCTTTGATGACTGTTTTTGTGCTGTACAGAGCTTTCCTATTTGCTCAGCTAACATTTTCACTTGAGCCTCGAGACACTGGAATCTTTCCATTTCTCTAGAATCCTCTCTCTGTGGCCTAGATCGATATTGGTTGTTTTCCCCCTGATTGGATCTATTCTGGTACCTCTCAGGTGAATGATTTCTATTGGGGTTGTTCCTGAACTCTTGATTCATATGTGGGGGGGATCGGGGTGCACCCATCCTTTGGTTGTAGTCCCCTGGTGGGGAATCATTGTACTGACGTGGAGTATAGGTCATATTCTGCCTCATGTCTTGTCTCTCATGTTGTGGGTACTGGCCCCTATGTTGATTCCCATTATCAGTAAATCGATCTCATATCGGGGTCTATCCTGATTACCATATATCATGGTGTTGGGATCAAATCTGCTTTGTGTCCCCAATATTTGGTAGGGACCATTATTTCTTTGATCCTGGTTTTGTCTCTGGTTTTTGTTCATACCTGACATATCAGGCCAATAGCCTGCCCCGGTCCTATCTCCTAAGTACCTAGGGCTGATGTAGCTCTCCCTATTACTAGGATCATGTGATTGAAACATTGGTACAGGAAGTGATGGTCTTTGTTGATTACCCCTTTGTTCAGGTGTCAAATTATTTTTAACTGGACTTTGAGCAGACTCAAGGGACATTTTTGCTACCTGATTTCCATCACTGTTGCTGAGGGTTCTTTAGATTTTGGTCTAGTGTCTTTCATTTTATCACTTTCTCTACCCTGACAATAGTTTTGTGCTTTGGTGTACAATCCACTCAAGGGACTTGTCACAATCAAATTCACAGACCAGTTGTGATATAATGTTGTTCTGTAGCCCTAGAAGTAGACGGTTTTAAACTCATTAGAATTGGGGTCAAAAGATACATCAAACCACGAAAATGCTCTTTTTAAGTCTTGTAAAAACTGGCAAGGGGATGTATTAGGCCCAGTAGTGATTGTGTAAGCAACTTTCTTTGCCTACTGCAATGCCTGGAAAGGAGAAAAATGACGCCTAATCTCTTTTTCAAACTCTGCCCATGTCATATTCTGCTGCTCATTCAATCCCCTTATGATACTGGCCGTGGGAGCATCTAAAGTTAAATGAAAATACTGCCTGTATTGTTCCTTAGGTATCTGGAGGGCTTTAAAAATAAAATGTAATTAACCACTTCTAAATGATCCTCTATGCAGCATTCCCCTCCCAATTTAAATGGTTTGATCAGGGCTCTGATGGATTTCATTAACTTTATGGGGCTACTTGTTGCAATGCATGGAATTGTACTACTTGGTGATTCAACCCTGGTTCCAGGTGTATGGGATTGGTGGCAGCCCCCACTGGGAGTACCAAATCCCTGAAGGGCGCTGCAACCAAGTTCAGTCACCGGCCCAGTCACTGGGGCACTAGCTCTTTGGGTAGAAATAGAATCCACCTCAACTCCATTGAATGTGGTGCCCTGCCGTCTATCCTGGGACCTGGGAATGCACATTTGTTGTTCCAAATCCTTACACTTCTTAAGGAGCCTGTCTGCCTCGTTTTGCAAGTAATTGTTTTCATCACTCATTTTATTAATTACCTCCTGCATGTCGCCCATTTGCATTTGGCATTCATTGAATTCTTTGTTTCTCTTGTCTCTTTCTTGAAGCATTTTAACCATTTCCTGTTCCTCATTTTGGAGATCACTTTCTTTTTCAAAATGTTCTTTTTGTAAAACCTGCATTTCTGAAACCATCTCATCTTTATCTTGTCTAATGTGGTCCACCAATGCTTTTAGGTGTACCAATTCTTGTTCACTGTCCTCAAATTGTTTCTTGATTTTGGACAATTGAATATCAAAATCTCTGCATTTTAACTGCATGTCTTTTTGACATCCTTCTAATTCTGCTCTTAACATTTCCTCCTTTTTACTTGCCCCATCTAGGTCGGCTTTTAACCTGTTAATTAGCTGGGTGTCATTTTCTTGCATTTGCAGGGACCTATTCAAAATAAACCAGATCTTGGTGCATAGCTGTATCAGACAGTCTTTCTCTGCATGTTTATCAGCTGCATTTAATAATCTCAGAAGGGAGACCTGAATTATGCTGCCTTCTGCAAAAATGTTGTCTAGTTTTTCTTTCTGCACTTCACCATGAATGCGGTCATGCCATTCTGTGGCACTGTTCGATGACCACGTCCGATGTGCATATAACTTTGCCTCTAAATATTGCACTAGCTCTGAGAATGTGGCTTCCATTTGAGACATTCTGAAATGTGTTTTTAGTGACACACTGCTATTATGAAATGGGTTCCCTTTAATGTATAGATGGCAGTGTGAGACACACTTGCCATGCCCAGTAGGTGCTCTGTGATCACTTTCCCGGCCTGCAACGCACCATAAATATGTAGGGGATTTTGTGTAGATTTGGGACCTTGCACTATTTTCTTACCGCCAAAAATAATGGTAATTTGGCAATGACTACTCCTTGCATTTAGATTGGGTTTGGCCTTATTTCCTTTCAGGGGCCATTCCTTATTTCAGTATACAGAATGAATTGATGGTATACATTTTTTTGGTGGTATTTTGGTGAGCATAATTTTCTGTTTTATTTGCACCCCAATATACAAAACCCCTTCTTTTTGCTTAGACTGTTCGTGTTATCACTAGAGGCCACCGACCTGCATTCATAGATACCACAATATTCACATATAGCATTCTCAATCCCCTGTGGTATTATCATTAATTTATTTACATTAGTGAGATTATGTGTCCATAGGCCTCTTTTTGCTGATTCATGTACGCTCAGCAAGAACTATTGTATTATATTCCACTCAGAAAACACACACACAATGGGATCTTCATACTGTAATAACTGTTTTTGTTTGATTTCCTGTTGCCTTTCCGTCCTTCACATTTCAGCGCAGCCAGAGAAAATCAGAGAAAAATGCACGTTTAAACTGAATCTCAGAACATGTCTTTCCTGCCTCCTTTTTCTACATGGAGAGCACATTATATTGTTATTTAGTTAGCATTTGTGTTAGTATTTATTAATTAAGTTAGTCAATTGGATAGTTAATGTGATCTCCTGTGAATGAGGCATTTCAAATAAGAAAGAGAAGAATACAAATTCTATTATGCTTTTAAATCTGTAACCTGTCTCCATTTGCATACTCATATGTTACACTGGTGACATATGGCTGGCTATATGTGTGCCACATTATAGCAAAAATGTGATCCCATGCAGTGGCGCTGTACTCCAAAACACAATAAATTATACTAAAGTTTTTAGAGTTGTTATTTTTGTTATTTTATATTTTCGTCACCAGTTGAACATTTGAATATGTCTAACATTGCTCAAGAAAACACTAAAACGTGGCACTAAAAATGTTTTGTCAGAAAGTTTGGGAATATAAATCATGGTAAATCAAGTGGTGCGAGTCTCCTGGGATGATATGGATGATGTGTAATGGAAATTGTACAAGATGGTCTGGCCCATACGGGGTGTTAGTCTTTTTTGGTTTGTATGTGGTCTTATATCTTCATTGTATCTTTGAGTGGTGGTTGTGAAGAATCAACCTCCACCCATTACTGGTCCTGTTAGCACCAGAAAGAGTCATCAAACACAGGTAGAACTGGAACATTCTATGTGAAGAGTTATTGGAAATGGTTGTGACATTTAGAAAGGAGTCTTTTCATGAAGTGTCTACAAATGTGTTGCTCCTATCTTCACCAGTACCAATTGGATGAGTGAGAGGCCTTGCCATGACCTTTTCTTTCTGATTTAATGCATCTGTCAGAAGTCTTCATCCACTTCATCCTGGGGTAGTAGTAGTGTCTTTATTTGGATGAAGACACTCCAGCATTTTGCAACTCAAAAGAAAAAGATAAAAAGATGTCTGTCATGGAATGGGATGTGAAGTCCATTCAACCTTTTGATGGCAGCCATTTGAAACAGTAGCAAAATAACTAAACAAAGAAGATGGCCACCATGGAACGGGAAAAGGGACTACATATAGGGCCTCATTACAAGTGTGCTGGTCAGGTAACAACAGTGCCGGTAAACCTACCGGCACCGTTGTTACCGGACCGGCACACTACAAGACTGCGTGCTGGTGCCGTCTCACCTACCAGGGCAGGCGGATTGGCACCTGGCCACAGAGTTTCACAGAAACACCAGCACTGTTATTAACAGTCCCAGTGCTTCCGTGTTCCCCACTCCCATAGAGTCCTATGGGAATGGAGATTAACATTTTACTGGTGCCTGACTTCCCGACCGCCAGAGCTGTAATGCGCCGGTAAAATTCACAAGTCTGGCGGCAAGCTGCCGGTTTTACGGCACAGTACCCACCTGACTTGTAATGAGGCCCAACGTCTCTTTTCCCTTTTCATGGCGGCTATTAAAACTCTATATGTATTTTTTTGTAGCAAAACAATTTGACACAAATGAGGCACTTTATGTTTGTAGACACTGTGTTGGGTTTTATAATGAAACACATAATTCCGCAAGAAGTATTTTGAACGGCATGGTAGTGCTTGATATGTCTTTTTAAAAAAAAAATAAAAAACATGTTTGAAGTGAATGCATTGCAAATGGTTCATCCTTTTTGAGGCATTATCTTTTTCCTGTGTCATTTTCATTGATTTACATATTGCTTCCTGGTTGGACATTTCAACAAGTCCGACCATGAGAGTACCAGCAGTGATGACGTTATCATTTGGGTTCTGAATCCATCATCACAGAGGAAGAAGGCAACTGGGAGGAAAACCACTGCTGACAGTTGGCGCTTCTTTAAAGTTAAAGATCACTGTTCTAGAAAAGAGGCAGAGGAGGTACTTGGCACATTCTGCAACAAAACTTCCAATGTTCCATCTCAAAGGTTGGGAACATCTATTATGATTATTCATCTAGTGTGAGTCCACTGTGATAACATTGAGAATGATCGGAAAGCGCACAAACCTAATAAAAGAAAAATGCATGGGTCCCACTCTTTGTGTAGACCGAGATCAGCACCAATTACAGCACTTCCATTCATCTGTGCAACAATATTGCAAGCTGCAAATGAAGCCTCAACTTCAGCAATGTTGTCAACTGCACAAACTCCTGTTTTACCAACTCCTAATCTTTCCATGATGTAAGTCATGTGTAGGAATGTCTCGAATGGGTAGTCAAGTAAAGTGCCACATTTGAGGAATGGCAGAGGTTAATCACTGAATACCAGATTACCTGTCATTTTTAGTTTTTTTAAAGTAGAAAATTCCCCCTTTTCTAAAAGAAAAATACAAAACAGATCCAAAATAAAATATATGCTTTTTATTTTAATTACCTTTGTTATATGTTTCATCGTTATGTGTTTTCCTTCCCTATTACACCCCCTTCTTTATACCCAAAACGGCCCTTTTAAGGGCCACCTCTGAAGTTACAAAAATAGATAAAATTGGACACAGACTGCAAAAATATATTACAATATCTATTGTATTTTATTTTATGCAGTTTCAGTCATTAAAATCTCCCAATTTTTGGTTGTGGAACGGTTACACTGTTAACAGGGGCAGTAGTTTAGCTGCAAATAAAAGCACTCCATTCTTTGATTGTCTTAGCTGCGCATGTAAAATCCTGCAATTCCTTGGCTTATGCTTTAGCTGCAGCTACAAATAATACTAGGAAAATATATACACCTCTGTGTCTGTACATATGCGCATTTCACCTATGCATATTCAAGGAAAAAACTTTAGTTGCAGGGATGTTAAGGTGAGCAATACATTGTAACAACACATTTGAAATTCAAGGAAAACACGTTAGTTGCTGGGACGTTGAGATGAGAACTTAATGCAACAAAACCTCTGAAATTTAGCTGAAGCCGCCGTACCTTTGTGCCCCCTGTTGCTCATCCTATGGCCACAATGATGACATCACAGATGACATCACTAATTACCCTACAACAGTAGCTGTCATTAAACATGGCCTACAGAATGGAGAGTGTGCATGGCCAAATATATTTGAATACATACATAGGTACTAATGATGGCATTCATTTATGAACAGTGGTCACAACCTTCACTCATGTGCACTGTATATTTTATAACACTAACAGGCTACTAACCATAGATTGAGGCCTTTACCAGTGGCTACAGCTTTCAACCGTGTCTGCTGTATATTAGATACACTGATCAGGTATTTGTCATGGGCTTCACCACAATACTGGCCACTGGCCACTATATATTGTAACATATATATGGTACACTATTTTAGGCAGAATCATATGCAGTACCCTTTGGGAACACAACACATAATTAAGACTACA
This sequence comes from Ambystoma mexicanum, assembly GCF_040938575.1. Classification (NCBI taxonomy): domain Eukaryota; kingdom Metazoa; phylum Chordata; class Amphibia; order Caudata; family Ambystomatidae; genus Ambystoma; species Ambystoma mexicanum. The sequence continues at coordinate 821,299,324 of NC_090936.1, read as the reverse complement.
AGTGTCAGTACATTTTCATCTTTGGTACAAACCTGTACTACACAGTAATGTGGTAGCAGTGGCTAAGCAGCCAGACTTATCTCAAGAGTAAAGTGAGCAGTACAAAAGGTTACACAAAGGACCAGCAATTACAGTGATTCAAACAAACACTCAAGGTTTCTTGGTAAAAAATTATACATTAATATACACTCATTTGGAAAACATTCCTCTAGCAAAGGCAGCTCAATATCACACTCTAATACACTACAATACACAACCAATGAGTTTCTGAACAGATTCAGCTCCCCTGAAGTGGGAGCAAAATGGCACTTCAGCTCTTTATAAAGGGGTTAAAAGACAAGGTTATAACAATCAACAGCACAAATACTTTCATAGGCAGGGCAAAGAGTTTCAGTTCACTACAACCAGCAATTCAATTCAATAGGCCTGTGCCAAAGTCAATGGTTCAGAGTCTTGTATAGGATAGCACAGTTCTGGTAGTAAACGGTTAAGTCTTTGCCACAGATTTTAGAAGAATTTGGTCAGACGAAAAGTTAGAGGTTGGTTTAGGGAAGGTCAAGCCTTCAAAGTCGTGAAAGTTTCACAAACTTTCACCATGGCCGAACCAAGTTCTGCACCGCACTTGCGCAGTACCTTGTAAGTGAAGAAAAGCTGTAGCTGAGGCAGTTGTTCCTGGCAGTTCCTGTAGATCTTGCTGTTCCTGAGCTTCAGTGATGGGGACAAGAAGGAGGACATCAGGAGATTCCTGCACTGCCCAGGGAAGAGACCACAAGCTTGGCAAAACATTGGTTTACGGTGTGAGTGCCTTAAAGACCATGAACTGGTATCTTTCCCATTGGCTATCTGGTTTCAACAGCACTCTGAAGAAAATTCGACCAGTATTAGGACGGTGTCCAGGCAGCTTAGAAGTTGGTTGTTCCTACCAAACTCAAGGGAAGAAGTTAACCTTGAAGGGCTTCTCTGTCGATGGAGTTTCAGGCAATTCGGACTTGCAGCAGGGCTTCACCGGTGGACCAGGAGTTGCAGCAGTCGTCTTCCTTCAACTCATCTTCTGTTCCTTCGTTCCAGTGGTCGACTGTGCTTTCCAAGTCCCAGAGACCTGCTTTTAAACAGTTTCGCCCATTCATCCCAGCTTGCTGTCACTCACACAGCAGGGTGGCTGTCCTTGCCAGACAGCCAGCTGGCCAATCATGCCAGAGTGCATTCAGGTCTCCTAGCAGACTAAGCACAGGGAGTTTTGGGCACCTCCCTCACATCTTGTCCACCCCAAACACTGTGGCACCAGAGGAGGGCTTCAGCACTGATGCCCGCCAAAGGCCAACAAACAAAGGGACCAACCCTGGTTTGGTGCTCAGAGACAAACACAAGAAGGACCTTTCCAAAAAGAAATGGTGAAAAAAGTTGACCAGAGTCTGTTTTTACAGATAGATCTGGGGCACCATTTTGGAAAACATGGCTGACCCGATTTTTAGCTATCGGTGTTCGCGGTCAGGAAAAATCATGGTTGTTTGTTTAAAACCACTGCCACCAGCCATTTCAAGTGGGAAAGGGTACCAATTGATGATTATATGAGTGAATAGAATCAGGGGAAGCTAGGCAACCCCACCAGCACTCTATAGGAAGATAGTCTGTGCTGGGTCTGTAAATTTAAAAAGACTAGTAAAGTCAATTTAACATTACATGCTCTGGGAGGCAGAAGTCAGTACCAGAGAAGGTATTTAAAACTTGGGGAGTCTGAAAGACACACCTGTGCCACTGCACTGATTGTGCTGTGTGACACACAGAAAAATATGATGCCTATGGAGTTGTTTTAAAACTCCATATCCAAAGAACACTAAAGTAAAACACACATCAAAATACATTAAAGAGTGAGAAGAAAGGCTCACACTCTTTCCAGGTAAAAAATAAAATCCTAGAAATCCAGCAAAGTTGCTGGGAGGTCTCAAAAGGTAAGGGAAATTAGCACATTCTTGAGAATTCTTCCTAACATACTAGTCATGGCCTTTGAACGTGAGTACTTTGTACATCTTTGGCCATTTCCACTCTATATTTTAAAATAAGAAAATGCAATAAGCGATGCCTTTCAGCCATACCCATTGTATATTATGTACACTAACCAGCCACTAGCCATGGTCTTCAACACAGAACTAGCCAGTAACCACATCCTTTGGCAGTGCAGACTATATATTGAAACATATTAATGGGCACTAGCTACATCCTTTAGCCATGGTCACGGACTACAGCTTTCAACGTTGGCCACTGGATATTTTAAAACAGTGATGGCCCACTAGGCATTGCTTTTACCCATGGAAATTGGTATTTTTAAATGCTAACCAACCACTACCTAAGTCCATTGGTGCTGGCCAGTGACTCCAGCCTTTGTTATGGCCAAGTACATGGCCTAAACTGCTATTAAGGTAACTAAACCTTTCATAAGATAACTTATAAATGATGTTATGTCTAATTCCATTATTGATGGAATTAGTTATATTCAATGTAATTAGTGTTGTTACAAGTGCTGGCATCAGTAATGTGATTTGTAATCTCATCTGTGTTCCCATACAACATGTAATTAGTGATGTCATCCTTGTGGTCGTAGGATGCGCAACAGGGGGTGCAATTTTAAGGTGGCTTTAGCTGAATTTCAGAATTTTGTTGCATCTTAAGATCCCTGCAACTAAAGTTTTTTCCTTGAGTTATAGATATCGATGTATGTTCACTTACTTCTCCCTGCCCTTTGTCAACGTTACATTAGTGGCAAGATTAAGAGTCTGTGATATTTTGGATTATGAGGATAGTGACCTCTTCTGCATGAAAGAAACAGTAATCCCAGATACTAAATTTAGAATCAGGCTACTTCATAAGTCACTCGGTACCTCAGTGACAGAGGATGATGTGCCTTCAGTATCAATTTGACACTGGGCCAAATGACAATACCCTGCAGAAAGGGGTTGTAACTGATTAATTCCATGATTCAAAGATTATTGCCCTATTCCTACTTACACTGGGCTATGCTCTTTGCTTTCTCGACTCAAACCCGACCTGCCAGCCCGTTTGGCTGCCCTGTACAAGCAACTCATCTCTGCCAGCACTGCCCTTTGCTCGACGCCGCCTTTCAAACTCCCTTCGGCAGCTATACCGATGTCTGCTGCGGTCTCCAGAGATACAGCTATTCAGCATTGCACCTCCTTCCTCCTGAACCAGCAAGCACCAAGCAAGCCATAGAAAGTACCCGGCAGCTCTCCCTCTCTTCAGGAAACTGCAACAGCAGACCCGACAATTCCAGGACCCAGGAAGTACCAGCTGCCACACATTCTGCCCTACTCTCCCTTTGAACCGTTTCCCAGACCACTGCCTCTCAATCATAGGGCACCTATGGATTTTTACATTTTCCCTCCTATCAGGTAATGTCAACCCTCATAATTTCGAGGCCCCTGTCATGCAGTCACTTGCAACTTAATCACATGTCAGAACATTCTAGCATTTTCAAATAACTTCTGATTCCATCACCGCTTTCTAGTTCAACTCACGCCCTTTTAATTTCAATCCTGCTTATCGTCTCTTCCTGCAGCTTGGAAAAATTAAACATTCTCCCATCCTTTCATGCTGTGCTTGATTTGTATAAACAATGTGCATTTATTTTCAAGGCCCTTGGCTGCACGTTCTGAAACTCTCGTCATTGCTGTTCCATTTTCAACTTTTACTTTATTTTACAGGCACTTCACAGCCAGTGGAGCTTGTGCACCTGCTGCAGTGTTAGTACTATCAGAGTCTGTGGCCTAACAAATCTAGCCCACACAGCTCACCCTTATAGAAATTGTTTGCACCCAAAGACACTCACCTTTATTGTTTGTGCACAAGCAGTGCTTGAAAAGGCCTGGGGGAACTCTCATCCACCCCCCATCCTTTTGCTCAAAGGTGGGTCGATTATCAGTGGGGTAGGTGGAACTTGTGGTAGATTGTCAGTGGGATGGGTGGGAGGTGGGTTGGAGCCAAGTGTTGAATGATGTGCATGCCCTGAATATAGGATGTTGGCTGATTTGCATAAAACAAAGTTGATATTGGGAACATAAGAATGACCACCAATATATTGAAAATGTCTGTGCTAGTAATTGAAATGTTCATTACTTTTGCACATGCAATGCACACTTGGTATGGTGCTCATTTTCTCTATCAGAATAGTCACCCTAACAGTAAAATGTGTGAAAAGCATGAGACATATGGGCAGCTTTGGACATTTTGAATTTGGGTTGATGAGCAAAGCTCGACATTCAGATGCAGTCTGTGAAGTCCTTGCATAATGCGGCTCAGCTGCACGCATAGTGACACTGTCCTGTGCATCCATGTGTGCAGATGAGCAGTGATCCCGGCTTGGAGTGCAGCCATTTGTAGTACAATGCATTCCATTGTGCCTGGGCAGGAAGGGCCTTTGATTTCCTCTGCTATAGTCATTAACACAACATTGCTTGAGGTAATATATAATCTAACACCAACAAAGTTGTGATATGTGTAAAGTGCCGGGTTGCAGGCTGATAGGAGATATCAGTAATTTGTGTTACATGTAAAGCTAGGGAGCATTTTGATCCCATGTGAGGCAGTGTGGCACTGCATAAAGTGTGTCTGTGAGACTCTGTTGGCTGAGGGAAGGGGAGCGGGCATGTGTCTTGACTTGCCTTGTGATCCCTGCATTGCAAACACAGATTCAATAAAATGAATAGAGAACCTCATCGGAGGACATAAGAAGATATGCATTTCATCAATCGCCATTTAAGAGATTTTCATCAATCTGCATTGAAGTGCTAAGAGCAAGAAGTTATGGAGGAAAAGCCAGACTAAAGCAGACATAGGTACCAGAGAGTGCATTTTGGATTACCATCACGGTTGTCACATAGGAAAATTAGCTGCTATGACCTGCCTACAGTGAAGCCATCCCTGGGATTGGGAGTAATGCCCTTTGAAGAAAGACAATATTTCTAAGAGTGTTGTAAGTAAATGCCCCAACAAAAGTCTTTGATGTATTAAAGATGGCAGATAGAGATAGATAGTGGAAATACCGTATCAGTGATACCTGTGCCTCTTCCTGAATTCCATGCGTGCAGAGCCTCTTCCAGACACACAGCGTCATGTGTTTGTTGTATGGACCACAAGGAGTCTGGGTCCCTTCATGTCATTCAGGTATTTCTTTATATCATATCAGAGAAACACTTGCTCTGCGAGATGCAAAAGGTTAAATGCACCTTTCAAGTTGGCGCAGTACCTTTAAAGCAATTGTCTATAATGTAGCTGGAGACAGTTGCAGCTCATTAAAGTCTTCCTAAATGCTGCAAATATAAATCAGCATGTAGCGTTGTAAACACGACGTCAGAACTACAGTTCATTTAATTGAATTAACCAATTGTTGCAGAACCATGCTTGAAATGGCTTTGTTCTCTATTCATATCTACTTATTGCATGTCAGCATTTTACTGTATATGCATGTAGGCGGTGCTGTTTATCAAATGTGCAGCTCTACACTTTAAAACAATCATTACTGTTTCAGGCAGAACTCTGCGCGTTGTGAGATGAAGTATCTTCCTAAATGTTAGTCATAGTTACCTCAATGCAATGAAAAGAAATGCCTAGCATGTAAGCCACTCAAACATAAGATATGAATAACCTTTTGTTATGATATTGGGATTTCAACTGTGCAATGCTCCTTCTTTTATAGTCTCCGGGCACTCTGGTGGACCTGAAAGAGAATAGGGTGGATTAGGACAGTAGTGAGGGAGTGACAATGCAGGAAAGCGTTTTTAGTGGGTTGGCCGAAGTATCTAGAGCTCTGTATGTAGCTTGGCTTAGTTCCACGCCGAGAGTATAGAGGCATTGGAGTGAGAGTGTAACCCTGTGTAACTGTGGTGCTAGGATTCTTCGCACTGGACTGTGACATACAAGCAGATATTAGAGGTGTAGAATTATGCTGTTTGATTTTTATTCGCAGAGTTAGTTGCGTCCCATATGTAAGTGGAATACGCAGTATGCATACAGTGTGCTTGAGCGCTTGAGTGGAGAATGTTAGTGCAGAGAGCTAAATGGAGTGCCCATGATTCTGCCAGTGTGGTCATGGTGATGTCTATGTAGTGGTGCCCCTTGGTCGATACCTCAGCAGTCAGGACTTTACTTGTGCTGAGATGTGTTGGGGCATCCTGGAGTGGGAGTATACGTCTAACAGTGAACAATGTGCAGCAGCTTTCTCTGGAATAGAGTGGGGAAACACAGGAAGAAGTGTATTACATGCAGACCAAGCAGCAGTAGACACCAGGTGGAAAATGGGTGAGAATATTTCTCGAGGAGTGTTCAAAATTGGTTGAGAGAGGGCAGTGGCATTAGAAAACATTTGGGGGCCCCTTCCGAGTCATGTTGAGGGGGTCCCCCAAAACGGCAACAAATCACGCGTCACGTCACACTCTGGGCCTCCCTAGATTCCCACGCTTGCGTAATACGCACACACATGCTGCTGCAGGGGTACGCCGCACTCTGCAATAGGAGAAAGATATATAGATATGTGTTTTAATGCATTATACAGTACACTTTCTGAGAAAAATTGGCTAAAAGGCCAAGTATTTGCAATTGTTTTGTAAGGTAACATCAATCCAAACATTTAATACGTGCAAGTCACCAACAGTGCTCAGGAACATTAATGCTTTAATTAAAATAATGCTTTTCTATTCAAAATGCCATCTTGCAATGAAAACATGTCCAACTGGCAATATACACCAGTCTAGAGACGTAATAACATATTACAGTAAAGCATGCCAGGCCACATTTGGACATTCCTAGACTGGTTGCACCAAGATGCCAGTCTAAGCAATGAAACTTATCATGGATATTTATCACAGATGCCCAGAAAAATATACAATGACACAGTAAGAAACAGCTAGACTTGCAGAACCCAAATGCCAGTCTAGCCATGTAATTACACTTAGCATGACTGCTCTATCAGAGATGCCCAGTTAAAAAAAGTAAATCCAAAATAAGAAATGATTAGACTGGCTGCAACAAAATGCCTCTCTGACCACTAACACCACATATCATGCCTGTTTAGTCTGGACATCGATGGCGATTACGATTTATCGCAAAATACCAATTTTTCACCCCACACACCTACACATCCCCTCGACCTCCCGTCACAAGCCCCAAAATCAGCTTCTCAGCCCAGAATTACCTCCATGTCTGTCAGGATACTGTATATGGGGGCAGTAAGTGAGCCATGACATTACATTCAGAGGAGGCAGTAAACAGTGGAAAAGTGATTCATGTGGAGAATATAGACTTAAAATGGCTAGTGCACATTGCAAATAGAAATACACATTCTTGAATGTTTAAAATACCAAGAGTTCAGGATAAACGGGTCATCTGTCTGGTCTGCACTGCATACATCCTAATCTAAACTAATCCATTAATACCCTCACCCTATAATTCCTAACATGTCTGTAACAAAACAGTGCAAAGCAGACACAGTTGACAGGTCGGAAATGAAGTGTTTTTTCTGCAATTTAAAACATGCAAGTATTCTCTGGCTGTGAGATTTCTTTCGGCATGGCACAGATTGCGAAAAAGGAATGCGCTTTGCTGAGAGGCATTATTGTTAAGCCAGGGACAAAAGGAAGGCAAAAGTATCATTTTGTGGTTCAACAGTAATACCACGTGGGATTCAGTGGTATGATTTAGAAAGGGGAAGGCTTCTGTTTGAATGACAGCAAGAGACTTTAAATGTGGCTGAGAGAGAGAGAGAGAGTGGAGGCAGAGTTGTTCAGAGAAGAACAGCAGACATCAAGACAGATGAGCAGTGGAGAGGGGCAAAGGTTCTTTCCTGGCAGCAGACTGCCAGAGGCTTCCAAGCCTATGAACAACAGCTGAGTGGAAGGCAGGCGATAGGCGGTGGAGCGATTATTCTGGCATAGAGTCTGCATTATCCCTGTTGGCTGGAGGTCAACTGCATTTGCAGCCAACCTGACACAGAGAGAGAGAATATTCTGTGTGCATGGTGAGAATGCCAGTAAAAAATGTGAGGGCATAAATGAATGAATGGATTTTTCCTTAGTCAGCCAGACGTTTCAATGTGCATTTGCTCAATGTTACATGCCAATCTATTTAAAAAGGCACACAAGTTTGTTATTAGCATCGCTTATCCCAAGTCCCATGATCCAAGGTTGGGGAAACTGGTTACAGTTTATTATCATTGAATAGTGTTTATTTTTTTGTAATGTTTTTTTGTAACTGCTCTTTCACATTCGCACTACCGAACATTGTTATGTAATGATTGCTGTGTACAAGTGGTAAGTTATCTGCCAAGATAAATACACTTTGGAAAAAACTATTTTGTGTCTGATATATTTTTATGTCATTTGGGTCACTGCATTTAATCTGCTTAAAAAGGCAAGAGGGTAAAGGCTTTCATGAAAATTATGCACTGTGGCCTGTAGTTAGACAGGGTGTGAGTGTGCAGTATGTCGGCTGTGCATGTTGACAGCCGAACAGATCTCCCACCAAGGCAGTAGCCCAGCCTTGCAAATTAGTTGCTGGGGTGACAGCTAGCACTGTCAAGATTCCCAGGGTAATTCATAGAATTCAGCGCACAAGTAGCACACGCGGCTGGCGCACAGTGTGCGCGTGCGATAGTCTGCGCCAGCCGCGTGCGCCAAAACCGAATCCGGCGCACAGCGTATTCATGGATTTTAGCCTCCCCAGGCAGCCGTGGCGCACAGTGGCGCAGCGACTCGCTGCAGCGCCAGTTACGCCCCCAGGAACGCCCCTTGCGCTGGGAAATCTCATAAAAATCACAAACCAGCGCAAGGGGCTACGCTAACCCTGGACCATCACGGCAAGCGGCCCATGCGATTTTCAAGGGTGCGCGGGAAGTGTCACACGTCAAATCCCAGGCTACGTCCATTCCAGGGGTGCGCGGGAAGTCCCACACGCGAAAAGCCAGGCTACGTCCATTACAGGGGTTTGCGGGAAGTTTCACACGCGAAAAGCTAGGCTACGGGAATTCCAGGGGTGCGCGGGAAGTCCCACACGCGAAAAGCCAGGCTACGTCCATTACAGGGGTGCGCGGGAAGTTTCACACGCGAAAAGCTAGGCTACGGGAATTCCAGGGGTGCGCGGGAAGTCCCACACGCGAAAAGCCAGGCTACGTCCATTACAGGGGTGCGCGGGAAGTTTCACACGCGAAAAGCTAGGCTACGGGAATTCCAGGGGTGCGCGGGAAGTCCCACACGCGAAAAGCCAGGCTACGTCCATTACAGGGGTGCGCGGGAAGTTTCACACGCGAAAAGCTAGGCTGCGGGAATTCCAGGGGTGCGCGGGAAGTCCCACACGCGAAAAGCCAGGCTACGTCCATTACAGGGGTGCGCGGGAAGTTTCACACGCGAAAAGCTAGGCTACGGGAATTCCAGGGGTGCGCGGGAAGTCCCACACGCGAAAAGCCAGGCTACGTCCATTACAGGGGTGCGCGGGAAGTTTCACACGCGAAAAGCTAGGCTACGGGAATTCCAGGGGTGCGCGGGAAGTCCCACACGCGAAAAGCCAGGCTACGTCCATTACAGGGGTGCGCGGGAAGTTTCACACGCGAAAAGCTAGGCTACGGGAATTCCAGGGGTGCGCGGGAAGTCCCACACGCGAAAAGCCAGGCTACGTCCATTACAGGGGTGCGCGGGAAGTTTCACACGCGAAAAGCTAGGCTACGGGAATTCCAGGGGTGCACGGGAAGTCCCACACGCGAAAAGCCAGGCTACGTCCATTACAGGGGTGCGCGGGAAGTTTCACACGCGAAAAGCTAGGCTACGGGAATTCCAGGGGTGCGCGGGAAGTCCCACACGCGAAAAGCCAGGCTACGTCCATTACAGGGGTGCGCGGGAAGTTTCACACGCGAAAAGCTAGGCTACGGGAATTCCAGGGGTGCGCGGGAAGTCCCACACGCGAAAAGCCAGGCTACGTCCATTACAGGGGTGCGCGGGAAGTTTCACACGCGAAAAGCTAGGCTACGGGAATTCCAGGGGTGCGCGGGAAGTCCCACACGCGAAAAGCCAGGCTACGTCCATTACAGGGGTGCGCGGGAAGTTTCACACGCGAAAAGCTAGGCTACGGGAATTCCAGGGGTGCGCAGGAAGTCCCACACGCGAAAAGCCAGGCTACGTCCATTACAGGGGTGCGCGGGAAGTTTCACACGCGAAAAGCTAGGCTACGGGAATTCCAGGGGTGCGCGGGAAGTCCCACACGCGAAAAGCCAGGCTACGTCCATTACAGGGGTGCGCGGGAAGTTTCACACGCGAAAAGCTAGGCTACGGGAATTCCAGGGGTGCGCGGGAAGTCCCACACGCGAAAAGCCAGGCTACGTCCATTACAGGGGTGCGCGGGAAGTTTCACACGCGAAATTCCAGGGTACGTCCATTTCAGGGGTGCGCGGGGAAGTTTCACACGCGAAATTCCAGGGTCCGTCCATTTCAGGGGTGCGCGGGAAGTTTCACACGCGAAAAGCCAGGGTACGTCCATTTCAGGGGGGCGTGGATATTTGAACACGCTACTCCGATCGTTGGGTCTTCACAGGTCTTCCCTGTACAGCCTCCACGTCCCCTGCATGCAGTCCACACCACAGGTGATTACCCTGCACACCTGCTCATGACTCCCACCCCCCAGCAGTCATGGGGCACCTGCCAGCAGGCCCCCACTCATGTCCCACTCATGCCTCCCACCACCCCCACCCCCCAGCACTGTGGGGCACCTGCCAGCAGGCCCCCACTTATGTCCCACTCATGCCTCCCACCACACCCACCCCCCAGCACTGTGGGGCACCTGCCAGCAGGCCCCCACTTATGTCCCACTCATGCCTCCCACCACACCCATCCCCCAGCACTGTGGGGGCACCTGCCAGCAGGCCCCCACTCATGTCCCACTCATGCCTCCCACCACACCCACCCCCCAGCACTGTGGGGCACCTGCCAGCAGGCCCCCACTTATGTCCCACTCATGCCTCCCACCACACCCACCCCCCAGCACTGTGGGGCACCTGCCAGCAGGCCCCCACTCATGTCCCACTCATGCCTCCCACCACACCCACCCCCCAGCACTGTGGGGCACCTGCCAGCAGGCCCCCACTTATGTCCCACTCATGCCTCCCACCACACCCACCCCCCAGCACTGTGGGGCACCCTCCACCAGGCCCACACAGATGTTCCCCTACCAATAGGAAATCACAATACAGATCCCAGGATCCCATGGGCAACCACATCCCACCCCATGTCACCCCAGTCCATACACACATCCAAGGTACACATCCATTCAAAAATCAAATACCCATTACATGATACATAACCAATGAGCAGTATGCGCATGAGTCCAAGTCCGTCAGACTCACACAATGGCAACACATGACTGTGAAAACCCAGATTGTGACAGTCAACAAACCAATGAGAGAAGTCCACACAATAGAATCAAAAGAACAATGTATTAAAATGTAAGAAAGAAAAAAAAATAAACACCTAAATGAATACACAAAGTAACAGGAAAAAAAAAAAATTTCTAATGAAAGGTGAAATCCAAAAGAACGGGTGCAAAGTCAATCAAAATGGAAATCAAAAACAAACACATTGCCCCATGGTCCAAATAATAAAATCGAAAACATCCACAAACTATGTACAAAGATGATTGTCCGGGTCCAATATCCCTAAAAACCATAAAATGAAACCTACCCAAAACCTAACTAATGCGAACTATATACAAAAAACGTGGGCCATTGTCCAATCAACCCAAATAATAAATTAAAATAAAGGAAACCTACTATCTACATAACTATATACAAAGGCGGCGGGCCAGTCCTGCGGCTCACTGAGAGATGTTATGGGCCAGGGCATCATCGAACTCCCTTTCTATCTCCCCGAGGCGTTCCTCCTCAATGGCCCCGAGGGCCCGCAGGGCTGACGCAGTGTCCACCTCCAAGCCCCTGCGGATCTCCTCGAGGCACTCGGCACGCCTCAGGGCCCTCTGCATGGAGTCCACTGCCCTGACCATAGCGAGCCGCCCCTCTTCTGCCCGCCGCCTCTCCGCATCTATTGCGTGGCCTAACCGCTGCCACACGGAAGACACATTCTGTCCAGGGTCCTCCTGCCCTCCAGCCGATGGCTGCCCCTCCGATGTTGATGGCCCCGAGCCATGACGCCTCCCACGTCGCTGCCGCTGCCTCTGCAGCCACTGCCTCTGCCAGCACGACGGCATCCAGGCTGATGGTATCCACCGACGCCGTCGTGCACGTGCCCTGCCTGATGATGCCGGCACATCCTCCACCTGCAGGGGTCCAGTTGCCATGGTGTCCACACCAGCTGGACCACCGACTCCCGACTGTGGCAGGGATGGGATCCCCACTGAGCCGGCTGCATTGGTCGGGGCAGGTCCACAGGGGGCCCTGGTGTCAACTGGGCCGGAAGACGGCAAGGAGAACGACCGGCGCATACTTTCCACAGAGGAGGAGATGCCCGACACATTGGCCATCACCTGCAGAAAACCCGCGCCAATGGCAGATCCCAACTGGGCCACGTCGGCACGGTGCTCTTCGTGATGATGTGCGTGATCCTCCCGGGAAGCACGCACATCATCACGAATGACCCCCGTGCGCAACGCGACCCCAATCAGGACCTTTTCCATGCGCCCACGGGTCCCCTCGTCCGCAGGTGGAGGGGAGTCAGATGACATAGACACCCCCTCCACCTGCGGACGGGCCTGGGACGGGGCATCCATGCTGGTGCATGGTGGTGCACTCACAGGGTCAGGGACAGCGACATGCACAGGCACCTCCACGGCGACCTGTGCTGCCTCCTGCCCCTGGCCCTGGACTGCACCACTTGCACCAGCAGGGATGCCCCCACCAGGCCTCAGGTGTGCCTCAGTCTCGGCCGCCTCCTCCTCTGTAGAAACCACCAACCTGGATGGCTCCTTGCCCTCTTCCGCTGTAGCTGGCCCCTGTGGGGGCTCACCCACCCCTTCCGCCGCAGCCGTGGGGGCATCCCCGCCGTCTACCTCCACAGCGCCGTCTCCGCCCTCTCCATCACTAGCCGCTGCATAGAGGGAGACATAGAACACAAGCATCAGGGCACTGTACAATGGTCCCCTACACAGGAAGCAATATCAGATGACTGGCAATGGTAAAGTACACTCCTATCATGTCCCTCCACAACACATGGGTCAGGCAATACACACACGCAACACCCATGGTCCATGGCATGCACATCAACATACATGTCCACTGCACTCTTCTAAAGTACGATGTCATGGAACACACATGCATCATTGGTCATGCAAATCACACGCACACACTTCACCTCTGTCACATCCATGTGGCCTCGTACATCACAAACACAGTGGATACAAGGATGATTAGGCAGCATCAGTGAATCTGTACAGTGTCACAGACATGTGTCATGCATCCATGCCATTCAAAAGTCACAGACATGCAGGTCAAGCACACCGACCTCGACACCATACATGTACCTGGCATCAGCATCCATCCCTCACCCACACCCATGTCCACGAACATACACTTGCATGCTCACATGTGTCCAATCTGCATAGGCCTCCTCAGGTTGCATAGCAACACATACAACAACCATGTGATCCACAAATTACTGGTCGCACATGCATCGCCATGACAACACTGCACACATACATGCCTACAAGGCCCATTCCACACATACAGCATCACACAACCAGCACACTGCAACATGCACTGTCTCACACAGCAATGCCTGCACACTTACCGCTCAACTCCAGACGGGTCTCCCTCTCAAGGACCTGGGAGTGGAGCGCTGGGTGTATGCGTGCCAGGACCCTCATTTGGATCGAACTCATGTGGCCCCGGCCCCCCTCCACGAGGCGCCGGGCCTTTGAGAGGGTCCTGGACCTGCAGTCCTCCCAACGCTTCCTGACATGTGGGTTGTCGCGGACTGCCACCCCCTCCGCGTTGATGGCAGTCACGATGTCGTCCCAGATCCGAGTCCGTCCTTCATAGTTGGCGCGGCTACTTCCGAAGAGGGCATCATACTGCCCCAGGACTCGCTCCACCAGGACCCCAACCTCGGTGACACTGAAGCTGGGGCCCCTCTGCCTCTCTGGCTGGGGGTTGCCAGTGGTGCCAGATGTTTCAGTGCCCGACATGGCAACCCCAGAGGCAGGAGTGGGTGGGCAACTTGGTCCTGGGGCTGGGCTGTGGAGTGGTGTTCTTCCAGTCGGGAGTCTTCAGTTCCAGCAGGGGTGGACACAGCAACTGTACACCTGCAGATGGCTGATGTGCAGGCACCAAATGGCAGGGCACGGTGGCAGCAGGCAGGCAGGCAGGCAGGCAGCAGCAGATGGCACGTGGGAGGCTGCTCGGGGCACTGGGGGGCAGTAACTCGGCCTTCTGGGCAGGAGCGTGGTCTTCCGTGTGTGAACGCGTGGCCAGCTTGATACGGAGTGAATTGGCACGTGAAAATCATGCACGTCTGCGTGGAATCCGAGGAAAGGCCCTCAGCGCGTAAGCACGTCAGCACGCGTACGCGATTTCATTGGTCCAAAGGGCCAGGCGCGTAAGCGCGCCTATGACGCACGGGTGTTTCCCAACCCGCGTGAAAAATAAACACGTGCCGCGCGAGCGCGTCAGCACGCGTACCCGATTTCATTGGTCCAAAGGGCCAGGCGCGTAAGCGCGCCTATGACGCACGGGTGTTTCCCAACACGCGTGAAAAATAAACACGTGCCGCGCGAGCGCGTCAGCACGTGTACCCGATTTCATTGGTCCAAAGGGCCAGGCGCGTAAGCGCGCCTATGACGCACGGGTGTTTCCCAACCCACGTGAAAAATAAACACGTGCCGCGCGAGCGCGTCAGCAAGCGTACCCGATTTCATTGGTCCAAAGGGCCAGGCGCGTAAGCCCGCCTATGACGCACGGGTGTTTCCCAACCCACGTGAAAAATAAACACGTGCCGCGCGAGCGCGTCAGCACGCGTACCCGATTTCATTGGTCCAAAGGGCCAGGCGCGTAAGCGCGCCTATGACGCACGGGTGTTTCCCAACACGCGTGATTGGTCCAAAGGGCCAGGCCCGTAAGCGCGTCTATAACGCACGGCCATTTCCCAACACGCGTGAAAGAAACACAAGCCAGTGTCAATGCGTGTGATTGGAGGCTGGCCCTTCAGCGCCTACACGCGGAAGTGACGCAGGACCTGTGGGCCTGCATAAAAGGTACATGTAGAACGCCATTTCCTTGTACGTGCTTTTCGTGGAGAGCGAGTTGGTGTATTCTGTACTTCTTGTCAGTTGATACGCGATTTACTTCACGGCGTTCAAAGGTCGTACTCCCTGTTACCTCTGACAGCTTTTTCTCTTTTGCTCTTTTTCCTGGGCCTGTTTCCTCACACAGCGTTCCCTTCTACTGTTGTCCTGTCTCCTCAGACAGCGTCCCATTCTTCTTTTGGCGGGGGTGTTGCCAACGCGCACACGCGCGTCTTTTTGACGCATTTCTCCCTGGCAGACGGTGAGTTGCGCATGCATCTATCATCTGTGCTTGCCCCGTGTGTCACGTACCTCTTCAGAGGTCAATCTAGGCTGCGTGTGACACGCATACGTTCATTACTGTGTTACTGGATGCCACAGTGTAGTGCAGGGTTTTTCATACGCACACGTGGTCTAGGAGGGGTATCATGCACGTTCCTTAACTTTTTTGGGGTGCCTGTGCGTTGCGTGACCCGTCATCTTTCCCCAGGGGTGTCATATAGCCTTGCCACTGCACTAGGGTACGAATACCATCTGGTACCCAACCCCTTTGACACCCAATTGCCCAGGACAATTGTGCACACCCACTCCCATACGCACAATAACATCAGTGCCATGGTTGGGAGGCGTGCAAGCCGTAAGGGTGGCAAAGGTGGCCGAGCCACACGTGGTGGCCGTGGAGGATCCACTAGGGGACGTGGTTGTGACGTGCAGGGTGCCCCTGTCCCCCCCAGTCTTGAGGACCAGTCAGGGACACCCATGCCCCCCCCTCCCCCCCTCCAGGTTGAGGGTCATGTGGCTGATACCAACCCTGATCAGCCCTTGTTGGACCAGCCCATTGTGGCACCAGACCTGTCCGAGGGTGACTCCATCGCTGACATCCAGGTCAGCAGGTCCACTGCACGTGCACCGGTGCACATCGGTGTCATCAGGACACGCGCATCTATGCCAGATAGGTCATCTGCTGCCCCCCGTGGCCAGGGTGTGGCTCCATCCACCCCACCTCTCATACACCCTGCCAAGACTGTGTCGGTCCTAGTTCATGCACCTCAGATCAGGCCTGACCCTATCCCTCTACCCCCAATGCCTGCACCTACTCCCATGCTGAGTGTGCAATCCCACACACCCAGTACTGAGTCCACCACGGCTCCTGCCCCTAGTGTCCACAGCGGCGTAGGACACTCTGGATCCCCACCCCCTTCCAAGCGGAAGAGGAAGAGTGCACGTCCGGCACAGGCTGATGCCCCAGGCACGGCTGCACAGTCCGGCCCATCAAGGAAGCCCAGCTTCACAGACGCCGAACTGAATGCACTTGTTCAGTATGTGTCAGACCATGATAGGGAAATGGTCATCGTTGCAGGGTCCAAGACCACACATGCCAGACGCCAGGCACACTGGCAGACCATTGCTGACAAAATAAGTGCCCTTGGAGTAGTGAGGCGCACAGCTAGTGATTGCCAGAAGCGCTGGAATGACCTTAAGCGCAGGGCAAAGGATAAGCTGGCCTCAAGTCATGCCGCAACCTTGGTGACTGGAGGTGGGTCCCCAGCACAGGAAATAGAACTCACACCACACGAGTCCGTAGCTGGATCCTACGTCACCGAGGGACAACTCCAAGGTGTGGGAGATCTCCCTGATTACGAGGCATCATCCGGTGAGTGCACATGCATGTGTGTTATATCAATGTGCATGGTGTGTGTGCAAAGCCTTCATGTTGGGTGCCTGTCAAGGGGGTGTGTGGCAGAGTTGATAGTGTCACCCATGTGCCTCATCCAGTATGTTCAGTGCAACACCATGTGCCCACACCACTATCCCTACTGCCAACAGTGCACATATGGCCCTACACCATGGAAGTTCCCCTTGAATTGTCATTTTGTTACGACATTGTTGCTCATTCTCCCCTGTCTATTCATCTTATGTCTTACATACCATTCCTACACTTTCCCCCAGCCATTCAAGTTCCATCGTCACATGCCTGACATGCAATGATACCACATGCTAATGCGTCCTCTGTATATACATGGCACTCAACATGCTGTCATACTCTGGAATTTGCCTTGACACCCACCTCCTACCTGTGTGCTCTTGTTCCGTCTGGTTTCAAGCCCCATTCCCTCACACTCCATGCTGCTCTTCATGGTCTATCTTCCCTGACTTCTACTGTTCAGACCATCGTGCCCTACTCACGACACCTGCTTGCAAACAGTCAAATGAGGGCACCCTGCCCTCCAATGCGACCCACCCTATTGCTGACAAGTACATCTGAGCCTACTCAAGGTTAACTCTCACTGACATCTGCTCATACATGCCTTTGCCTGTCCCATGGACCCTTCACATGGTCCCAGTCCTCTCTCCTTGCTCCTCTTCCACCATCAATGGTGTGACCCGTTGGGGTGTACTCTTGGCCTCCTTCCAATCCTCAGAGGCCACAATTGATGAGTATGGTAATGGGAGCATCTCAGTCCAAGGACCTCAGGCCAACCTTATTCTCCTTGACAAATGCTACCCACATCTCATCAACTTCCTTTCCTCTCCTGCTGTCCCCCCTCCTCTCTCCTCATCTATCCTGCACTGCCTCCCTGCACCCTCCCATGATCCTTCTCCGCCTCCCACTCCAACTCCTACACAAGCTGCACCTCTGATCTGTAGCACTCCCAGTAAGTCCTACAAGGCTGTCAACCTCCTCCACATTTACACTCCTTACTCTGCCGCTGCATCAGGCATTCCTCCAATATATGTCACTTACATGAGGTAATGCACCTTGACATCCTTGGTCTCATGGAAACATGTCTGACGGCCAGCTCTGTCTGCATCTTTGACACACTCCTACCTGACGTTCAGGAGATCCTCTCCTTGGCCCGGCACTACTGTGCAGGGGGGGTGTGCCCTTGCCTTCCCTGAGGGTATTCCTGCCACTGTCACTCCTACGTAGACCTACTCCCCTCTGGAATGGCTTGTGTGACGTCTCTCTCCATCTCACCTCGACATTCACAAACTGTGCGTACTGTGTATCGGAAAAATGGTCAAATGTACTACTTCCTTTCTGAGTGGCCTCACCTCTCCTCCTCACTCATGTCCCCAGACACTGAAATCCTCTTCCTTGGTGATGTACGCATCCACCTGCATGCTTGTTGTCCCCCCCACGTGACTTTTCCGTGACCTCAGCAACTCCCTATCAGCCTCTAATCTCCCGTCTGTCCCTACTCATTCTGCAGGGCACACTCTTGATGCTCTGATCTCATCTGACCTTCCCCTCTCCATCCCTCTCTGCACTCCTCTCTCCTGGAGTGATCACTTTCTCCTCTCCTCCCACCTCACCCTCACCACCCCACAGGCAAAGCCACCCTCACCACTGTCACACACCTTCTTGGTATTCCAACCCATGAAGTGTGTGTCAGTCGAGGCTTATGCTGCCAAAATCTCCCCCCCATCCAGCTCCCCCTTAGGCTCACTCCCATCCTGACAGGGCCCACTCCATGCTCCACTCTATGTCAGGTACACTGGATGTCTTTGCCACGGTCATGACAATCCGCCTGAAGCCCCATGCCAATGCTGACTCCTGGCATGACTCGCATCTTGTGAACCCAAAACACAGGTGCCGGGTGGCAGAGAGGAAATGGCCTGCATCATGCTCATCCTCTGGCAAATTGGCCTGCCGCCTGCTCCAAAGGCAATAGCGTCTCACCCTTCTCACCAAGATGAGAGCCCCAATCCAAGGGCACATATCTGCGGCATCTGACAACTCTGCAGGACACATTGAAATCTGCAAGGACCTTGCCAAGCCAGATGCAGTGTGTACCTCCCCTGTCCCCTCCGAGCCCACAGCACTGCATGACTGTCTCTGTACCCCTATAGGCCACCCCCCCAGCACTTGTCTGCGCCTACCACCATCTGCCCTCGACGTTAAGTCCTACTTACCTTGTACAGCACTACCAGCTGCAACTTCCCCTTGCACTTCATTGTGCCACCCACCTCTGCACTTGCGTTACATGAATGACACCAGCACCAGTAGGATTGTTGAATGGCATCCCCTTCTGCCCCACCACCCCTCAGTGCTCCGCTGTTCCTTCATACATTTCTGTACAGGTGCTTCACGAATGCTATATGAATCCATTACAGGTGATGGGGAGGTGGAATCTCATTGTCTACTGCATTTTGTTAATGTTGACAAGGCACTGTGCATCGTGGCCAATTGGGACTAGCAGATCCATGTCCAACATGTTAACTTCTTGATGTGATGAAGCAATGTCAGGACCAGAGTGGCCAAAATCCAAAATAGTTGCCCTCCTCTCCCTCTTCACTTGGTGGCTATGTCACATGCCATGTGTGTGATGGCATGTGCATTTGACATGGCAATCACCGGCCAATGTGTGATGCCAGTGCTAGGCAGCATGGGGAGCAGGCGTTGCTCTCCATTCTCTGTGTCATCATTGTGTGCCCTGAGCCTCCCCTCCAGACCCAGTGATGGTGAATGCATAGGAGGTTTCCCAGTCATGTGGGACATGTGTCATTGAACTACTGGCTCTGTTGTTCATCAGCCCTTGTTGTATGCCATGGTGCTAATGCCTGTTTCCATTTCTCTCTTTCATGTCTTTGCAGGGGACGACGCACTTGTTGATGCTGGGGATGTGGTGGTGGAGCCGTCCCAGGAGGGCAACCCGGGCCGACCTTCCACAAGTGAGGGACGTGGTGTGTTTGTGGGTGAAAACCCACAAGTGCTGCAGGTCGTGCTGTCGAGGGGTGTCTCTGGGGGTTCCTCCCCCGAGCAGTATTCAGGTGTAGACTCGGAGGATGACACCTATGTGCAGTCGCAGGTGAGTGTTCTTGGGAGAGAATCTCCTCTGTCCGACCCACCTGCAGCCGGGTTATTGCCCTCAATGGGGATGTCAGTGTCGGCAGCTCAGCCTCCGGTGGTTACGGATGCAGGGCCACACCACACAATCTCTGATCCTGTTCCTGGGGCTGCAGATCAGAGAGGGAATGCAGTCCTGCAGCCTGAGGCTTTGCCGGCACAGCAAGGCGCAGTCCGCCTTGCCCCAGGCAGGTGTGGTGCCCGCCAACGTGGTGGCCGTATGCCACCTGGCAATACCGCTTGGGAGAAATCCATCTACGGTATGGCCACCCAACAGGCAGCATCATCCGAGATGATTGCACAGGCCATGGATAGGGTGGCCACTTCCATTGTCCCCCCAGAAAGGCTGATGGAGCGACTGGAGCAGGCTACAGAGTCCATCTGCCAGGCACACAGGGAGGACATGTTGGCGTCCAACATGGACAGGCGGGCAGGACTGGCGACTCTGCGGGAATCACTTTCCATGGAGTCCCAGCGCCACAGAGAAGGCCTGAGGGAAGAATTCCATCACCTCAGGTCGACCCTGTCAGAGCTTGAGGCTTCATCCCATAGGAGGACAGAGGAGCAGCTGGAGCGTCTGACACGGACGCTCTCGGCCGAGATGCAGGCAACTCGTGCAGAGGTCAGGTCATCCCGGAAGTTACTGCATGGGGACCTCTGCATGATCATAATCCAGAACCAGACCTTCCAGACCCGCCTGCTTGCAGCCATGGAGGAGCAAACTCGGGCTTTGCGTGGGCTGCCTCCCATTGTCACACCATCTTCTGAGGCAGCTCCCCCACCTCCTGAGTCAGCTGCAGGGTCTGGCCAGAGCGATAGCGACTCATCTCCCACAACAGAGTAGCCGTGTGGGCCACGAGCCTATGGGGTGTTTTTACTTCCCATGATCCACACAGGTGGATTGTGGCGTGCATCCTGTCCTCGGACCTCATAGGTGGCCCCCCCCTCCCCGCCGGCCCTTTCATGGCCATTTTTTCTTATCATATTTTTGTTTTTCAAGTGTGTTGCCTTGTGTGGGTACCTGGGCATACACTGTATTGTGGCTGGGCACATGCAGGCTTGTCCTGAGTTTGGTTTCGATGCTTGGGTATCTGGCATCCACACCCCTCCTGCTTCCGTTTCCATGGGCTTGCAAAGGGTGTGCCCAAGTGACAACAAATTACACGGTGACATTGGACTTCCATGAGCTGTTGGGCAGTCCATAGTCAATACTGTGTAGACATTCATGGTGTACATTGTTGTTGCACCTAACTATGCATGATGGTTTGATATGTGCCTCAACTTACATATGTTACTCATGTTTTGCAGGTATTTCACACAGTTCTTCACACGGGCATACTCTCTGGAGTCAGACTACATGTCGGTAGATGTGCAGTGACACTTTTGCGTGGCGCCATCACTGTACATCTGGACGGTGAGGACATACCAGCACAATCAGGTATTGAGACTAGCATTGATTACATGCATTGTGTCTTGTTTTGGTGGGCTTCAGGGTGGGTTGGTGTGTAATTTGATTGAAATGACTCTTACACAGGTGTGTAGTAGTGCCTCCATCACGGTTAGCTGTTCAAGTGCGGCTATGTTCCATTTGGGGCACTGCAATTTGTGACACCGGTGTCATGTTGTGAGGGTCAGTTTGTTTGCTCTCACATACCATGACATGGTGTCCTCTGTGGCGGGACTGTGAAGGGATTGGGTGACATGGCAATGTTGTAATGTAGCAATTCGCCTGTGCCAATGCATTTTTGATGAATGGAGTTGTGTCTTTTCATAGTTATGCATTGCTGGTGTATGTGTAGGTAGGGGTGCACGCATAGTGACACTTCCATGTTAACAATCTCAGGCTGATGTGTTTCTGACAGTTTATTGCCAAGAAATATTGTGACATTGTCAGGTAGTGTCATCATTGATCGTCAGATGGTATGTGCCAGAGCAGTGTGCACTAGCCAGCACTGTGATTCCTAGGTGAAGAAGTTGGCCACCAGTTGCGTACGGGCTGCCTCCCCCCGTGCCCTTTCCCCTCCCATGCGCAGCGGCCGTGCATGTGGTTGTGGATGTGGGGGCACCACCATGTCCACGGGCAGGCCCCGGCGTGTTGCAACGTTGTGCAGGACACATGCTGCCACTATGATCCTGCACACTACTGGGGGAGCGTATAACAGCTGCCCGCCAGAACGGTCAAGGGAGCGAAAGCGTGACTTTAGCACTCTGAATGTGCGCTCCACTATGCCCCTGGTTGTAATGTGGGCTGTGTTATGTCTTACCTGGGGTGGCGTGGTGGGGTTCCGAATTGGCGTCATCATGTGGGGGCTGAGAGGGTAGGCACTGTCCCCTGTGGAGGTGGTGATTGGTATCATTGGTGGGGTTGTGACCTTGCTCAGTATCCAACATGCATGCATGTGCAGTGGCATACATACTCACCAAGCAGCCATGTATCGCCATGCCGCCCAGCATCTATGTCCCGGCATAGGGTGGACATTCGGTAAATGAAGCTGTCGTGGGTGGACCCGGGATAGTTGGCATATACTGAGGTGATGATTCCCTTGGCATTACATACTACCTGCACGTTGATGGAATGCCAGTGCTTGCGGTTCCTATAGATGTGCTCTGATGCCCTGGGGGGACGTAGAGCCACATGGGTGCAGTCGATGGCACCTAGCACTTTGGGGAATCGTGCCACTCCGTAAAAATCCAGGGCGGCAGCATGCCTTTCTGCAGGTGTTCTGGGCAGGTATATGTGCCTGCGGACTGATGGGCGTGCAGTCATGATGTTCAAGACCTGGTGTAGGCAGCGTGACTGGGTGGCCTGTGACACCCCACCCACTATGGCACTTGTCCGCTGAAATGATCCAGTGGCTAAGAAGTGCAGTACATTGAGGACCTTCTCCAGGGGGCTGAGTGCTTGGGAGCACAGGGTGGGTGATGTGAGGTCATCCTCCCACTCAGTCACCAGCTCCAGTATGATGTGTGGTGGAAACCTGTACCTCCCATTCACCTGGTCATCAGGCATCCCGAAAAGGCTGGTTCTGGGTGTGAATATTCTGGCCCTGACTATCCTCCTCCTCCTCCTTTGGTAGCCCACTGCCACTGCTGCTAGGAACGGTATGTTCATCCTGGCGTCTGAGCTTGTTATTGTTAAAGTCCGCAATTTTATGCTTTGCGCGTGTTCTAGGCGAGCGTGTGACCCGCGCACCCCTGGAATCCAGTTCCCAGTCCAATAGCGTGTGGAAATTCACACGCACCACGGGATACAGGTTCGCTGACGTACTTGCGTGTGTAAGTGGCCGCGCACCCATTAAATACACGTACATAGGCCAATCGCGTGAACGCGCACTTTTGTCCAATTACACGCAATGAAATACACGTACATAGGCCAATCACGCGATGACACTCTGACGTGCAGTATTTCCACGTGTGTTCCGTCATCACGTGCTGAGTGGGGAACGCCCGTGCGGGTCACGTCAGACGCGCTTACGCGCTGAGGGACTCTGGTCCAATAGAATCGCGTATGCGTGCTGACGCGCTTACGCGCTAAGGGCCTTTCCTCGGATTTCACGCTGACGTGCAGGATTTTCACGTGCCAAATCACTCCGTATCAAGCTGGCCACCCGAAAACACACAGAACACCACGCTCCTGCCCAGAAGGCCGAGTTACTGCCCCCCAGTGCCCCGAGCAGCCTCCCACGTGCTATCTGCTGCTGCCTGCCTGCCTGCCTGCCTGCTGCCACCGTGCCCTGCCATTTGGTGCCTGCACATCAGCCATCTGCAGGGGTCCAGTTGCTGTGTCCACCCCTGCTGGAACTGAAGACTCCCAACTGGGATTACATCGCTCCACAGCCCAGCCCCAGGACCCAGTTGCCCACCCACACCTGCCTCTGGGGTTGCCATGTCGGGCACTTCCACATCTGGCACCAGTGGCAACCCCAGGCCAGAGGGGCAGAGGGGCACCAGCTTCACTGCCACCGAAGTTGGTGTCCTGGTGGAGCATGTCCTGGGGCAGTATGATGCCCTCTTTGGATCGTCCCGCGCCAGCAAGGAAGGACGGGAGAGGATCTGGGCTGACTGTGTGGTTGCCATCAACGCGGAGGGGGTGGCAACCCGCAACGTCCAGAAGATCAAGAAGCGCTGGGAGGACTTGAGGTCCAGGACCCTTGTGAAGGCCCGGCGCCTCGTGGAGGGGGGCCGGGGCCGCATGAGTTCCATCCAGAAGAGGGTCCTGGAACGCGTACGCCCAGCGCTCCACGCCCAGGTCCTTGAGAGGGAGGCCCGTCTGGAGTTGAGCGGTATGTGTCCAAGCATTACTGTGTGAGACAGGGCATGTTGCGGTGTGCTGGTTCTATGATACTTGCCTGTATGTGTGCCATGGGCCATGTATGCATGTATGTGTGCAGGGACATCATGGTAATGCATGTGCGACCAGTGATGTGTGACCCACATGGTTGTTGCATGTGTTGAAATGCGGCATGGGGAGCCCTATGCAGATTTTGGACATGAGAGCATGCCAGTCTCTGTACCTGGACATGGATGGGGGTGAAGGATGGGTGCTGATGCCAGGTACATATATGGTAGCCATGTCTGTGTGCCTGACCTGCGTGTCTGTGACTTGTGCATGCCATGGATGCATGACACATGTGTGTGACAATGCACAGATTCAGTGACGCACCCAACTTACCCTTGTTTCGCCTGTGTTTGGTGTGTTTGGGGCCAGATGGATGTGACTGAGGTGAAGTGTGTGCATGTGATATGCATGAGCCATGATGCATGTGAGTTACATATCATTGAATGTTTCTAGAGTCCATTGGACATGCATGGAAATGTCCATGGCATGCACCATGCCTGTTACTGTGTGTGTTTTGCCTGGACTGACCCATGTGTTGTGGAGGGACATGATGGAAGTGTACTTTGACAGTGGTGCTCATCTGCTATTGCTTCCTGTCTAGGGGACCATTGTACAGTAGCCTGATGCTTGTGTCCTTTGTCTCCCTCTACGCAGCGGCTAGTGAAGAAGAGGGCGGAGACGGCGCTGTGGAGCAAGGCGGCGGGGATGCCCCCACGGCTGCAGCGGAAGGGGTGGGTGAGCCCCCACAGGGGCCTGCTACGGCGGGAGACGGTGAGGAGCCATCCAGGTTGGTGGTTTGCACAGAGGAGGAGGAGGCCGACACTGGTGCACACATGGGGCCTGGTGGGAGCATCCCTGCTGGTGCAAGTGGTGCAGTCCAGGGCCAGGGGCAGGAGGCAGCACAGGTCACCGTGGAGGGGCCTGTGCATGTCACTGTCCCTGACCCTGTGAGTGCACCACCATGCACCAGCAGGGATGCCCCGTCCCAGGCCCGTCCGCAGGTAGAGGGGATGTCCATGTCACCTGACTCCCCTCCACCTGCGGACGTGGTAACCCCTGGCCGCGTGGAGAAGGTCCTGATTGGGGTCGCGATGCGCACGGCTGTGATTCGTGATGACGTGCGTGCTTCCCGGGAGGAGCACGCACGTCATCACGAAGTGCACCGTGCCGACGTGGCCCAATTGGGATCGGCCATGTTCGGGGGTTTCCTGCATGTGTTGGCCAATCTGACGGCCCTCTCCTCCTCTGTGCAGGCTATCCACCGGTCGTTCTCCTTGCCGTCTTCTGGCCCAGATGCCACCAGGGCCCCCTGTGGACCTGCCCCGACCAATGCAGTCAGCTCGGTGGGGATCCCATCCCTGCCACAGTTGGGAGTCGGAGGTCCAGCAGGGGTGGACAACACAGCAAGTGGACCCCAGCAGATGGTAGATGTGACAGCATCATCGGGCAGGGCACTTGCACGACGGCGTCGGTAGTTTCCATCAGCCTGGATGCCGTCGTGCTGGCAGAGGCAGTGGCGTCGGAGGCAGCAGCGGGCTCGACGTGGGAGGCATCATGGCTCGGGGCCATCAAGATCCGAGGGGCAGGCATCGGCCGGAGGGCAGGGCAACCCTGGGATGGTGGTGTGTTCCGTGTGGGAGGAGTTTGGCCAGCGGATAGGTGCGGAGCGGCAGCGGGCGGAAGAGGAGCGGCTCGCCATGGTCAGGGCGGAGTTCTCCATGCGTCGGGCATTGAGGCGGGCTGAGTGCCTCGAGGAAGCTCGCAGGGAGTTTGAGGTGGACATGGGGTTGTCCCTGCGAGACCTCGGGGCCAGGACAGAGTCCCGCCTCCAGGACATCGACATGGAGTTCGATGATGCCCTGGCCAGCAACATCACCAAGTGAGCCGCAGGACTTGCCCGCTGCCTTTGTATATAGTTATTTAGTTAGTTAGTGCTAGGTTTCCTTTATTTATTTTTATTATTTTGGACCGCTCGGACAATGGCCACTTTTTTGTACATATATTTTTCATTAGTTAGTGGTAGGTTTCATTTTTGGTGTTGGGCTCATGGACCCTGGAACATTCCTGTATATAGTTTGTTTTTTTGGGAGATACATTTTTTTAATTTCTTATTGTTTTCACCATGACGTAATGGTTTTTCATTAATTTCCTATTACATGATATTGCTTTGGACAAATTCATTTTAATTTTTTTTTCCTTTGTTTTTTTGTTTATCACTTTTGTTCTCGGACATGGACCATTTATTTACTTAGCCACATCGTTGTATGTTTGTAAATTTCACTTATTTTTGGTATTTAATACATTTTTTATATTTTCTTACACTTGTGTTATTTTCTCATTGGTTTGTTACATGTCATGATATGGGTTTTGACATTCACTTGCACCCATTGTGTATGTGTGTGTGACGGACATGTGTTCTTTTGCATACTTGGCATTGGGGTTGTGTCATGTGATTGCATTCACTATGTGGGTGGATGCAATCCTTGCCTGGGTGTTTGTGCTGGGTATGCTGGCCATTACTGCCATGATTGTGTATCGTCAGGACCTGGGGCCAGGGGGACATGTGTGGGGGCCTGCTGGCAGGTTCCCCACAGTGCTGGGGGGTGGGGGTGGTGGGAGACATGAGTGGGGGCCTGGTGGAGGGTGCCCCTGGATGGTGGGGGGTGGGGGTGGTGGGAGACATGGTTGGGGGCCTGGTGGAGGGTGCCCCTGGTGGCGGGGGGTGGGGGTGGTGGGAGGCATGGGTGGGGGCCTTGTGGAGGGTGCCCCTGGTGACTGGGGGGGTGGGGGTGGTGGGTGACATGAGTGGGGGCCTGGTGGAGGGTGCCCCTGGTGACTGGGGGGGTGGGGGTGGTGGGTGACATGAGTGGGGGCCTGGTGGAGGGTGCCCCTGGATGGTGGGGGGTGGGGGTGGTGGGAGACATGAGTGGGGGCCTGGTGGAGGCTGCCCCTGCACTGCTGGGGGTGGGGGTGGTGGGAGACATGAGTGGGGGCCTGGTGGAGGGTGCCCCTGGTGACTGGGGGGGTGGGGGTGGTGGGTGACATGAGTGGGGGCCTGGTGGAGGGTGCCCCTGGTGACTGGGGGGGTGGGGGTGGTGGGTGACATGAGTGGGGGCCTGGTGGAGGGTGCCCCTGGTGACTGGGGGGTGGGGGTGGTGGGAGACATGAGTGTGGGCCTGGTGGAGGCTGCCCCTGCACTGCTGGGGGGTGGGGGTGGTGGGAGACATGAGTGGGGGCCTGGTGGAGGGTGCCCCTGGTGACTGGGGGGTTGGGGGTGGTGGGTGACATGAGTGGGGGCCTGGTGGAGGGTGCCCCTGGTGACTGGGGGGGTGGGGGTGGTGGGTGACATGAGTGGGGGCCTGGTGGAGGGTGCCCCTGGATGGTGGGGGGTGGGGGTGGTGGGAGACATGAGTGGGGGCCTGGTGGAGGGTGCCCCTGAATGGTGGGGGGTGGGGGTGGTGGGAGACATGGTTGGGGGCCTGGTGGAGGGTGCCCCTGGTGACTGGGGGGGTGGGGGTGGTGGGAGACATGGTTGGGGGCCTGGTGGAGGGTGCCCCTGGTGACTGGGGGGGTGGGGGTGGTGGGAGACATGAGTGGGGGCCTGGTGGAGGGTACCCCTGGTGACTGGGGGGGTGGGGGTGGTGGGAGACATGAGCAGGTGTGCAGGGTAGTCCCCTGTTTTGTGGGCTGCCTGCAGGGGCCGTCGAGGGTGACAGGACCCACCCAGCCTAATCGCGTGTGTAACTTCGCACGCACCCCTGTAATACACGTACCAAGCCAAATCGCGTGTGATAATTCCCGCGCACCCCTGAAATACACGCGCCCAGGCTATTCGCGTGTGGAACTTCCCGCGCACCCCTGAAATACACGCGCCCAGGCTATTCGCGTGTGGAACTTCCCGCGCACCCCTGAAATACACGCGCCCAGGCTATTCGCGTGTGGAACTTCCCGCGCACCCCTGAAATACACGCGGCCAGGCTATTCGCGTGTGGAACTTCCCGCGCACCCCTGAAATACACGTACCCTGCTGTAATCGCGTGTGGGACTTCCCGCGCACCCCTGAAATACACGCGCCCAGGCTATTCGCGTGTGGAACTTCCCGCGCACCCCTGAAATACACGCACCCAGGCTATTCGCGTGTGGAACTTCCCGCGCACCCCTGAAATACACGCGCCCAGCCTATTCGCGTGTGGAACTTCCCGCGCACCCCTGAAATACACGCGGCCAGGCTATTCGCGTGTGGAACTTCCCGCGCACCCCTGAAATACACGTACCCTGCTGTAATCGCGTGTGGGACTTCCCGCGCACCCCTGAAATACACGCGGCCAGGCTATTGGCGTGTGGAACTTCGCGCGCACCCCTGTAATACACGTACCAAGCCAAATCGCGTGTGATAATTCCCGCGCACCCCTGAAATACACGCGCCCAGGCTATTCGTGTGTGGAAATTCCCGCGCACCCCTGAAATACACGTACCCTGCTGTAATCGCGTGTGGGACTTCCCGCGTACCCCTGTAATACATGCGGCCAGGCTATTCGCGTGTGGAACTTCCCGCGCACCCCTGAAATACACGTACCCTGCTGTAATCGCGTGTGGGACTTCCCGCGCACCCCTGTAAATGACGTACCCTAGTTTTTCGCGTGTAGGATTTCACGCGCACCCCTGGAATTCCCGTAGCCTAGCTTTTCGCGTGTGAAACTTCCCGCGCACCCCTGTAAATGACGTACCCTGGCTTTTCGCGTGTGGAACTTCACACGCACCCCTGGTATCGACGTGGCCAGGGCAATCGCGTGTGGGACTTCCCTGCACCCCGGGATACACGTACCCAGGGCAATCGCGCGAGTGACTTCTCGCGCAACCCGTTGTACACACACGTGCGAATTTTTGAACAGTGGGTGTCCGTGTAAATGGCGTACACCTTTGCACATCATTAGTCCTTTGGGGTCACGGTATGGCCCATTGCTGTATGTGGGTGGTATTTGTTGGCGCAGGTTTTGGCGCACTTTCGTTGAGTGCGTCGGGACGCTACCGCCTGCTTACTTGTGGCGTACGTTTTTGGGCCTGTGCGCTGGTTTGATCGAGCGCTGTTTTGCCCTGTTCGAATCCATGAATACGTGTTGCCGGAGAGCGTGTGGGCGTTCCGCGCACTTGCCTCCTGTACTTCCCCGTGCCGCCCACATTCTTCCCCATTCCGAGTGTCCCGCCCTGTGTTCCGCCTACTTTAGAGCTGTGCGCTGCGCTCGGAGTGATAGCGCAGTGGCCGTGGCGCACGCCGTTGGTTGACCTGTGCGCCGGCGTGCGCCGCGCACTTTTTCAGCGCACGTCCTATGCTTTTCTTACGCACGGACTTCCATGAATCGACGTGCGCTGGTTTCCCTGCGCTTTTCGCTATTTTTCGGCGCAGCGCACGTATAGGCCCCTCTGCGCCGGTATTTTCGGCGCACATTTATTCCATGAATCGGCCTGCAAGTGTACTAAGCCTAATCATCTGTGTTTAGAGTGGACCCTAAATAGAATACAGGCATTAGAGGAAGGTCTTGTCACACCATATAGGGCTTTACCAAATCACTGCCATACCACTTTACCACCATAAGAAAGTACCATGAGATTAGGTATAGCCCTCTGACAAAATCCCTTACATATTTGGTGCGTTGGCAGGGAAGGAACTTGAAAGCAGTTACTGGGCACGGCAAGTGCATTAGACACAGACATTTGGTGCACTTAAAAAGGAACTAATTCTGTGAGGTGATAGTGTGGCATTGCACAGTGTTATTATGTGCCACATTGAAGCACATTTTTCTGAGCTGGTGAACTACCTGGAGTATTTGCGCATGGGGTGTGGTCATCAGAGAATGCAGTTTTATGGTGGGACCGCATATGTGGAGAGGTGCAAAAGGAGTCATTGCAAGACATATTTGAAGAAGGCAGTATTGTACAGGTCTGTGTGTTAAGACTTTTCAGGGCTTCATACACAAATACAGAGAAAGATTGCATAATAAGATTATATGCAAAGCTTTGGTTTCTCTTAAATTGGTCTTTAAGACTGCAGGGGAATGTTTCTGAAGTAATGAATAAGGTACAGGCCAGTTTGGACCAGTTTGGATGATGCAAGTGAGCAAATAAAAATCAGAATTAGAGCAAAAATCAGAATTAGAGCAATCTAACACAGAGATGCAGTATACATCTTGTGAAATGGACAAACAGCTATCTCAGAAGAAAACACAGTTTGAGGAAAGAATACAGGAACTGATGCAGCTAAATGGGTCACAGAGGCAGTCAGACAGGACAAGGATGATACCATTTTGGAGATGCAAACGCTTCAAAAGAATAACATGGAGAGAGAAAACAAATTTCATGCTGTAGAACAGGAAATGGTTAAAATGGTAGACAAGAATGACAAGGACAGTGAGTTTAGTCACTACCAAATGAAAATAAATGAAATGCAAGCCGTGATTGATAAGATTAGTGATGAGAACTCTAACCTTTGTCAGGAGACAGACCGACTTCACAAAAGATGCAACGATTTGGAACAGCAAATATTTAGTTTTAAAACTCAAGAAAAACAACAAGGCACTATATTTAATGGACTTGATATCAGCCCCAGTCCTGCCTGAGGGAACAATGTACCAATGGCTACACCTGTGGCAAGGCCTGATTATAGACCATTGGGGGGTTTGATTCACCCGCCAATCGTTATCATCAGTCCTGTCCACCCGAGAAAAGAAATGAGCAACCAAATGAGGTACCCCAGATTGCGCCAAGTAGCCCCATCAAAATAATGAAATCCATCAAGACTTTGATATGATATGATATGGCATTTGTAACGCGCCTATACACAAGTGTTTCAGATTAAACCATTCCAAAAGCGAGGCAATTGTAGCATAGAAGACTATTTAGAAAGACTATTTAGAAACAGTACATGATACATTTAAAGCATTTCAGATAACTCAGTAACAGTATGGGCAGTACCTTCACCTAACAATTGATTCTAAAACTGCTAATGTCATTCAGGACCTTAATGAACAAGAAAACCTGTCATGGGCAGACTTTGAGAATGGGGTTAGGCATCATTTCTCACCTTACCAGTCGATGCAAGATGCTAAGAAAGCAGTGTATACCATTACAGCGAAGCCATATATGTCACCTCGCCATTTCCTACAGGAGTTAAAAAGAGCATTTTCCTGTTTTGGTGTATGTTTTAGCCCTAATTCTGCAGAATATGAGCCTGCATACTTTTATGGTCCCCAAAAAGACATTATGTCACAGTTAATTCACAAATTCTACTGAGAAAAATCACTAGAGTGGATTGTAGAACAGGGGACTAAATTGTATGAGGTATCTATTGTCAGAGAGAGGAAGGGTCTAGGAATAGGGAAGTAAAATCAAAATCTAAAGATTCTACACCAATGGTAATGGAGATAAAATCTGCAATGCAAAAATGCCACTTGAATCAGTCCAAACTTAGGCAAGGAACAATATGACACCTGATCAGAGGGGCATGCTGCCACAGAAGAAGCCACCCCAAAACCCTGTATTCCAGTCAAGTGACCCAAGCAATAGAGAGAATTACATTAGTCCTAGATATTTGGGAGACAACCCTAGGGTAGGATTTCACCCCAATATGTCAGGCATGAATAACAATCAAAATCAATGGAACAATGGCCCATGCCAGATGCATGGGGCACAGAGCAGGTTTGACCCTAATACCTTGGCATATGGCCATCAAGAGGGACCACGGTTTGTGGATAGATTCATTGAAATGGAAATCAGCATAGGGGAGAGTTCCTGCCAAATGAAAGACAAGATATGAATTATGTCCTGGGCCATTATAAACAATCACCGCCACCAGTCGACCACAATCAAAGAATGGTCACGCTGCATTCTCCATCTGCAATGGGCCATGAATTCAGAAACAACCCAAATAGAAATCAATCAACTGAGAGATAACAAAATAGGCCCAATCAGTGTGAATGTTATCAATATCGGCCTAAAAGCCAAGAGGGGAACCCAAGGACATGGACAGATTTCAATGCCTTGAGGCCCAAGTTAAGATGTTGTGTGATCAAATAAGAAAACTCTGTGCAGTCCAAAAACAGCAGCCAAGTGAAGGTGCAGAATGTTATAGAAGTGATTGTGTGCATTCTGACAACAAGTGACTATGTAATAGCCCATGCAATGATAAAAATACAGAAGCCCATGAACCAGTTTTGTGTCACAGTCTGGAATTGCTTGCTGATTCAAAAATGAAAATACCCACCAGTGAAACAACTGGTACTCACACACACAAAAAAGGAGCGTGGTTCAGTTTAGAGTTGAACCAGACTATCAAAGTGTGTGCAGATGAAGGACAAAAGGAGGAAAATATACAAGAAAAACCTAAAGAAGAGAGATACCGATTTAAAAAGGACATCTTATGTGAAGATAAGATACCTAATATAGAGGTAGGGTTAGTTTTTAAAGTATCCTCCCTTGATAATCAGAATACTGATGAAGTCCAGACAGAACAAATGGTTGCTCAAAACAAAGGTGCAAGCTAGTCACATGAGGAGTAATTTGAGCCACACATATTTCAGGAGACCGAAAAGACATGCACCATGTGAAATGCAAATAGGTGTTCTGAGACAGAAAATGACAGGCTACCACGTTATCTTTGTGAAAATGTTCAGTCAATAAACTGCAGTCTAAACACTGATAGTCCCAGGTCAGAGGAGCAGACAGTGGCTACACTCCAAATGGGTTCTGGGCATGGAAAAATAGACACAGATTCCCAAAATGAAGTGAACAAGAAGGAGGGAAAAATATCATTTCACATGCCCATGTGTTTAGCAAGAAGTGAAAACAGACTAAGAAGGTGAGTCCTGAAATCAGCAAGAATTCACACTTTTTGTGTGTGCTGGAAGAAGTTGAGGAGAGGTATATGCTTCTATTACTGTGGAAGGAAAACACAATGTATTTGCAATGATTGACACAGGTGCACAGGCCACGATCATGTCCAAAGAGTTGGTACTAACTATCAATGCAGGGAGATCCCCACAAAATCACACAGAAGTGAGACAAAATGAAGGCCATGTGCACAATTTCAATTTTGAGGAGATACCTATCGAAGGTGTCACTGAGGTTGACATAAAGATAGGGAAACAGCGGATGAGACAGGAAGTATTAACTACACCTATCAGTGAAATAGCTTACTTAATAGGGACAGATTGTCTGAAGAGGTTGTTGCCCCTTATTGATGGGGTAAATGGGGTCTTATGGTCTTTAGCCAAAACAACATTGAGGCCTAAGAAGGTGCTGTCTCAGAACAACAGTGTAAAAGAATGTCATGCAGTGGCTAAATCAGATGATGCAGTGAAAGTGTATCTTCAGAACGGCTGTGTGCCAAGTGTCACTGTCATTCTAATGTGTTAGGGTGAAATGCTAAGAATCACAATTGGCCCTAAGTCTTTTTATAACAACGTGTGGATAGTGAGTGGGGCACAAAACACATGCGTATGGTGTTAGACTTCATCACAAAATGTGGTCCAGGTTGGGAGGGCATGCATCTGAATTTGAGGACAAAAGAAAGGCTTACTATTGTGCGCTGATGGCCCCATATGCAACTGAAGTGCAGGTGAAAAAGGATGTTACCATTCCTGCATTTACCAGGCAAGTTACAATAATGCTAAAACACTGAAAGGGACAACATATCGAAAGAGGTTGATGCATGTGTGTGCCTAAATGAATCCTATGACGCAGCAAGGGTTGGAATGTGAATATACACCACTGGTAAATATTGGTTATGGACCCATTAAGATCCTGGTGGACAATAAAAGCTGCCAGGATATTCATTTAGAGGAGAATTCAGCATTAGTAATGGCAATACAAATTCTCATTATACTGCAGATTTAAGTAATGCAGTGATTGGGAATATCCCTGAAACATGTGTGAATACACAGGGTGAGTTGCCAGAGTCTTTGGATTCTCAACCTAAAGGGATAATTAGAATTCAGTCAGTGTATCCTTATGAATCAATTGAGACAGTGTGCTGTCACCAAGACAATTGCATTCTATTTGATAAAAATGAAACAGAAAAGTAGCATATTAAGATGGAGGTCAATATTGCAACATATTTAAATATGTCAACTCTCCAAAGAGATACAGCTACACGGTTAGAGGAAATAACAGAGATTCCTCCATCAGAAGGCTTCCCAGAATTTTCAAAAATGCTAGAAGAGCAGGTTCAGGCTGCAGATTCATGCACAAATGAAGAAGAAAAGGATCAGTTGAGAAAAATATTTATGGAGTTTAAAAGAGTTTTTTTCTAAAGACGCTTATGATTGTGGCCTAACCGATCTGCATGTTGCCAAATTGCCAGAGGGACATGGTGGAGAACCAGTATGGGCATAAATATCGGTTTATTGTTTGGAATCATTAGCCGAAATAATTAAAAATCTAAAATCCAGACGAAACATTAGGCCCATTCATAGCACATCAAATATTCCCATTTTGGGTGTGTTAAAACATAATAGTCTTTGTGTGCAGACCTATGAGAATTAAATTAAAGAAAAGAGTACCTGTTTCCAGGTGGCCACTACCATTTATTAATCAGGTTCTTGCACAGGTCCACAGGTCAAAGGTGTTTACCACATTAGATCTTACAGTTGGGTACTGGTGTGTGCCACTGGCTGAGATTACACAAAAATGGTTTGCATTCTCTTTTGAGAAATCCCAATATGCGTGGTCCCAGATATCTTTTGGATATGTCAATATTGGGAGTGAATTCAGAATATTTTTGAGGAAGGCGCTCCTAGATGCAGCAGACAGGTGAAAAATAGTTTATGTAGATGATGTGCTGATTAAAAATCAGAATCTGAAAAGTCATTTTGATGAGATTAGACATGTGCATGGCCGGTTACAGAAAGTGGGAGCCAAGGTGTCTTTGCAAAAAGCCCAATGGTGTAAAAAGAAAGTACATTTCTTAGGTCCTGAGGTAACTGAGAATGGGATGAACCCACAAACTAAAAAGTTGGCGGCAATACAGAAGTTGAAAGATCCTACCAATTTGAAAGGATTAAAGAGTTTATTAGGGATGATAGGCTATAACAGGAAATGTATTGAGAATTATGCAGAGGTTACCCAACCTTTAACCTTTATTTAAAGCAGGGTGTACCCTGGAAGTGGGAAAAGGAGCAGTGTGAAGCAGTGGCCAGCTTGAAAGAATTCCTCTTGAAGGCGCCATGTTTGGCATATCCCAAACCAGGGTTTCTTTGTAGAAATAGGGTTCACTGATTAGTGCATGTCGGCAGTGTTATCTCAAAGGCATGATGTGAATAACAAAACTATTGCATATGCTAGCAAGGCGTTATCTCAGGTTTAGCCTATGTTCAGTGAATTTGAAAAAGCACTCTTAACCACTGTTTAGGCATTGCAACATTTCCGTCCCATCATTCAAGGGGAAAGAGTGATTATTGAAACCAATCACCAACCCCTACAGTTTCTGCAAAGTAAAAGAATTAGGTCAGGGAACTTGGCACAGTCCAGAATGACTTCTTGGACATTGGCACTTTAGGGATTCCCTGCGGAAGAAAAATATGGACAAAATAAAAAGAGTCCAATTGCCCAAGGGCTAGCAGATCTGCATGATTCTGTAGCTGAATGTGCAACCGATGAATGCCACAATTTAATAAATAATGTGTACTTCAAGATTGCCAAAAAATTATTTGAAAGACTACAAACAGTTAGAATACGCCAATAGGTATCTAACTGCCCAAGAGGATATAACAATGACACAAATAAATGGATATCACAGATTTGTAGGAACAAATGCAGAGTTACAATATGCCTACAGGTATGCAACTGTTGTTAAAAATCAGCAACAAGGCAACAAACGTAACATTAATCAGAAAGATGAAGGAAACAGTATATAACAACAACACAACTAAATGAATATCACAGATCTGTAGGAACAAATGCACAGTTACAATATGCCTACAGGTATGCAACTGTTGTTAAAAATCGGCAACAAGGCAACAAACGTAACATTAATCAGAAAGAACAAGGAAAAACTCAAAGAAAGCAAAGAAATAGTTTGTAGCATAGCAAATAAAGTTTTTTTTAATCCGACAAGGATTTTTTACCCCAGACCCAAGGATTAGAAAAGCAAACACAGAAACTGAGCATAATGCACAGTACACTGGTTTGTAAACTAAATATGAGGGTAAAAAAAAAACTAAACTGTCTATTATACAATGTAATAAGTCATCATAAAATGCAAACACTAACATGCTTTTTTCTTTTATCACAGAAATTAAAAAAGGCTAGTTCTGCCAAGTACTACAGTCATGTAAGACATGTATGGATTCTGAACAAATTAAACAGTAAGTATAATTACAGTCATTTCTTACATATGCGAATCTACACGGCTAATCTATGGCAGTAATATGGTGCAGTGGCTGTAGGCTGGGCGTAGCATCTTTGATGTGTAACCTACACCCTACGGCTAAGCAAGCAAGACTATAGGTCTTACCCACAACCATCACTCCATATCAAAACCATGGTGCTTCTATTTTGATTACTTCTAAGTTTAGTTTTGGGTGCATGGTCTGTAGCAATGCAGCCAAGACACTAGAACGTGCACACAACCACCGCACCACACCACGCCCATGTTCACTTATAACCTCACAGCTTATGAGTTCAGTCTTGGGTGCATGGCCATTGGCCATGCAACCAAAACTCTGGGTCCTTGCCAGAACAACCAAAGCATATTGCAACCATTGTGGCTTCTAATTTCACTACGTATAAAGTTGGTTTTGGGAGCCTGGCCTTTGGCCATGCTCCCAAAACGCTACGCCCTCCCCACAACCAGCTGAATGATATTTCATAATACGAGTGTACCTATAGCTGTGATATGCTGCAGTAGTTGTGGCCACAGGCTACACACTTGGTTGTAAGGCCATAGATTTTTCAATGTATGGGTATGCAGTATATAAAATCCATAGTGGGTTACAACTGCAGTGCTTATAGCTTTGTTCTTGGGTGCATGGCCTTTGGCCATGCACCAAAGACTCTACGTCCTGGCCACAACTTCCACACCATATCATAGCCATTGTGGCTTGTAACAACACTACGTATACATGTGCTGTTGGGTGCATGGCCTTCAGCCATGCACCCATGACTGCAGGCCCTCCCCATAGCCACCTGAGTGATGTTCAATACTCAGGGTGTATCTATAGCTGTGATATGCTGCAGTGGTTGTGGCAAGGGCCTAAAGTCTTAGGTGTATGTCCATACATATTTCAATGTATGGGTGTGAAGTGGCTTATAGCTCCAGTGCTTATAACTTTGTCTTGGGTGCATGGCCTTTGGCCATGCAGACAAGACTCTACACACTCCCCACAACCATCTGATTGATAACAAATACTACAGGTGTACCCATTGCTGTGACGTGCTCCAGTGGTTGTGGCCAGGGCCTAGAGTCTTGGAAGTGTGGCCTACGGCCTATGGCCTATGGCCATGCACCCAAGACTCTAGGCCCTGGCCACAACCACAACAGCATTTTAAACCCATGGTTGCTTATAAATCAGTAGCACACCCATACAACGAAACATTGCAACTGTAGCATGTATTCAATTTGTAGCCAAGACTCTAGGCCCTGCCCACACCTACCAGATACATAGTCGATTGTATGGGTGTGATGTGTGAATATGATATGCTGCAGTGGTTGTGGGCAGTGTGTACATACTTGGGTATAAGGCATACAGCCTGCAACCATGCACCCACAACTCTACGTCCTGCCCACAACCACCGCAATATGTAAAATCCATGTTGGCTTATAACTGTAGAGTTGACAAGTTTGTTCTCAGGTGCATGGCCTTCCGACAACTGCAGGCCCTCCCCACAACCACCTGAGTGATGTGCGGTAGTACGGGTGTATCGATAGGTTTGGTATGCTTCAGTGGTTCTGACCAGAGGCTATACTCCTAGCTGTATGTCCATAGATATTACAATGTATGGGTGTGCAGTGGCTTATACCTGCAGTGCTTACAACTTTGTTCTTGGGTGCATGGCCTATGGCCATGCACCCAAGACTGTACACACTCCCCACAACCATCTAATCGATAATCAATACTACAGGTGTATCCATTGGTGTGACATGCTGCGGTGGTTGTGACCAGGGCCTAGAGTCTTGGAAGTATGGCCTTCGGCCTACGGCCATGCATCCAAGACTCTAGGCCCTGGCCACAACCACCACAGCATGTCACACCCATGGCGGCGTACTAATCAATAGCACACCCATAGGAAAAAATAATATAATAACAACATGTACTCAATTTCAATGTTCGCTAACACCACGTGTGTCCTTAGAACAATTTCAAGGTGTCTGTGCACAGCATGGACTGAAATAGTACCCTTATTAAACCCCTCAATTTCTGTACGCCGAAACATTCCGAACAAGGCGGGCATAGATAATACATCATTAACACCTACCGCCTGAACAAATACAGTTTTTCACCCATCTCTTACTGTGTGAACCTCCCCAAGCACTATGACTCAGCAAAATAGTTTTCAAAATAGCATGTTGCCGCTGGTCGCCGTTGCGCTGTCGGCGGATCCAAGGTATCGGGCACATCCAAACAATCTGACGCAGAGCATGTCTCACTGCAGCCAATCGGCAGAGACATTGCATGTCCACGGTCATGACGCCAGCCCCTTAGCCAATCGGTATCTTGTCCGTGGAGCGAACAGGGAAGTGTGACCACAGAGCGGGCATAGATATCACTCATTTTTTTAGACCTACTTTTTGGTCATTTTAAATAAAAGTACTGCACGGATTGTCACCAGATTTACAGAAGCACGATTTTGGTACCAAGCCCCTGCCGCATATTTGGTGAAAATCCGTCCAGCGGTTTGGCCTGTAGCCGTGCGCAAAGTTTTTCCCCCATGCAGTCTATGGGGAAAAAAAGACGTTTTTGACCCCCCCTATAACTTTTCCCCACCCAGACGATTCCCCACCAAACTTTACAAAACAATTCAGAGTGGCCCATATACTTTTTTTTTAAAGTTTGGTGGGGATTCGTCCGGGGGAGCGGGTTATAGGCCGCCCAAAAAGTGCTCTTGCTATGGAAACAACAACTTAACCATAACTACACGGCCACTACGGTAGCCGTGGCATACATATATATATATTTTCTTTTTTTTATAATTATTTTTGAAAGATTGTTTTGGTTTCTCCTGCAGTGATATCTCAGGGGATCCCAGCAGTAGAAAAAGGAGAGAGAGAGATATAGGGATACTGTATATGTGGGCAGTAAGTGAGCCATGGCATTACATTCAGAGGAGGCAGTAAAAAGTGGAAAAGGGATTCATGTGGAGAATACAGACATCAAATGGCTAGTGCACATTGCAAATGGAAATGTACATTTTTGCGTATTTTGAATACCAAGAGTTCAGGATAAACAGGTCATCTGTCCAGTTTGCACTGCATACGTCCTACTCTAAACTCATCCATTAATACCCTCATCCTATAATTCATAACATGTCTGTAACAAAGCAGTGCAAATCAGGCACAGTTGACAGGTCATAATTGAAGTGCGTTTTCTGCAATTTAAAACATGCAAGTATTCTCTGGCTGTGCGACTTCTTGCAGCATGACACAGATTGTGGAAAAGGAATGTGCTTTGCTGAGAGTCATTATTGTTAAGCCAGGGCCAAAAGGCATGGAAAAGTATCATTTTGTGATCCGACAGCAATACCAGGTGGGATTCAGTGGTATGATTTAGAAAGGGGAAGGCTTCTGCTTGAATGGCAGCAAGAGACTTTAAATGTGGCTGAAAGATAGGGTGGAGGCAGAGTTGTTCAGAGAAGAACAGCAGTCATCCGGACAGACGAGCAGTGGAGAGGGGCAGCGGTTCTTTTCAGGCAGCAGACTGACAGAGGCTTCCAGGCAGACGTACAACAGCTGTGTGGAAGGCAGGCGATAGGCGGTGGAGCAGTTATTCTGGCCTAGCATCCGCATTATGCCTGTGGGCTGGAGGACGACTCCATTTGCTGCCAAGCTGACAGAGAGAGAGAGAGAGAATCTTCTGTGTGCAAGGTGAGCATGCCAGTAAAACATATGAGGGCATGAATGAATTAATTGATTTTTCCTTAGTCAGCCTTAAGTTTCAATGTGCATTTGCTCAATGTAACATGCAAATATATTTATAAAAGACACAAGAGATTGTTATTAGCGTGGTTTAGACCAAGTCCCACGATCCAAGGTCGGGGGAAACTGGGTACAGTTCATTATCATTGAATGGTGTTTCTTTTTTAAACTGTTTTTTTTAACTGCTCTTTCACTTTTGCACTAACGAACATTGTTATGTAATGATTGCTGCGTACAAATGGTGAGTTATCTGCCAAGATAAACACACTTTGAAAAAACTATTTTGTGTCTGAAATGTTTTTATGACATTTGGGTCACTGCATTCGATCTGCTTACAATGGCAAGAGGGTAAAGGCTTTCATGAAAATTATGCACTGTGGGCTGTAGTTAGACAGAGTGTGAGTGTTTAGTATGTTAGCTGTGCATGTTGACAGCCGAACAGATCTGCCATCAAGGCAGTTGCCCAGCGTCATAAATAAGCTGCTGGGATGACAGCTAGCACTGTCAAGATACCAAGTCTACTAAGCCTGATCATCTGTTTTTAGAGTGGATCCTAAATAGAATACAGGTATTAGAGGGGAGTCTCATCATACCATATAGGGCATTAACATAATACCGCCATACCACCTTGCCACCATAAAGAAGTATCACTAAACTAGGTATAGCCCTCTGACAAAATCCCTAACATGTCCCTTTTCCTTGTCTCAGTGCACATGTATCCAGCCCCTTGACTCATATGTAAGTACTGGCATGAGTAAGAGTGAGACTAGGAGTAATGAAGATTACAGGTAACTAACCCATGCATTAGGAAGTACTGGGATGAGGAAGAATAGGACAATGAGTAATGAAGATTACCAATAACTAACTAAGGGATTAAACACAAGTATTGCGCTGACTGGGCTTCAGCCTTCCCCACCACCCCACCCGGAAATCTTGGACAATGTTGACTCGACCTAGCTGACTTACAGATGTTGACGGACAGAACAGGGTACATATGTTAAATGGCACCTGGGTTTCGCTGTTAACAAAGGCCTGGCAATTACTAACGTAAAACATTTCACTGTTAGTACTAACATTCAAATGCATTATTCTTTAGGAAATTGAAATATTGATGTGGGTTTAGTACCTGTATGCCACGGAAGTGATTGGTAGGGTAGAGAGGGGACAGAAGAATACTTATTCTCATAACAGTCCTTACGTGGGTGCTTTCAGACTTAAAGGGGAGAGTTAACTGCTTGTAACATTGAATCTG
Source organism: Ambystoma mexicanum (assembly GCF_040938575.1). Classification (NCBI taxonomy): domain Eukaryota; kingdom Metazoa; phylum Chordata; class Amphibia; order Caudata; family Ambystomatidae; genus Ambystoma; species Ambystoma mexicanum. The sequence goes on along the minus strand of NC_090936.1, from coordinate 821,257,482 downwards.
CACTAGAATATTCAAATTAGAATGCATAAAGAAGTTAGATGCCCCCACACAAATAAGTTTGCCCCTCCCCCATCGCCCGTGAAGTTAGCAACTCTCCCATCATTTGAAAGGTTAGCACCCTCCATGAAATCTAGGTTTTGTTGAGCACCTGAACACAAGCGCACACACACCATTCATCATACACACACACACACACACCCAGCCACTCATACATTTAAGTGTGTACCCTTTCACCATACAGGCACACCCAGGCAGCCACCCATACATTTAAGTGTGCACACTTTCACCATACAGGCACACCCATGCAGCCACACATACATTTAAATGTGCACCCTTTCAACATAAACTAAAAAAAACAGCCACTCATACATTTAAGCGTGCACACTTTCATCATTCAGACACACCCAGGCAACCACGCATACATTTAAGTGTACACCCATTCATCATACACTCGACACGCACACCCAGCCACCCATACATTTAATTGTGCATCCTTTCACCATACACTCACACAGGCATCCACCTATACATTTAAGTGTGCACTCTTTCACCATACAATCGGACAGGCAGCCCCTTACACATTTAAGTGTGCACACTTTCACCACATAGGCACACCCAGGCAGCTACCCATACATGTAAGTGTGCACCCTTTCACCATACACTCGACACACACACCCAGCCACACATACATTTAATTTTGTACCCTTTCAACATACACTCACACAGGCAGTCACCAATACATTTAAATATGCATCCTTCCACCATAAACTCACACAGGCACACGTCATGGGGTTGGGGGGAGCTGTAGGATTGTTTAGCGTGTTTTGGGAGCACAGAGCGCAGCACCACTGCACAGGATCAATGTATAGCATGTTTTTTGAAGTGCAGCGCCACTGCATGGGTTTGATGCATTGATATAATGTGGTACAGCAAGACATGTGTTATTGAGCATTTTTTTTTTATGCAGCGCCACTGCATGGGTTTAATGCAATTGCTTCAAGCTATGTGTTGCCAGTGCAACATATGGATATGTAAATGAAGACAGGCTACACAGGTTAAAAACAAACCATTTTCTCATTTAAAAGCGCATTTTATTTTTCATATTCAAAATGCACATAATTTTTTTCTTTTCATCTGAAATGCCTATGTTGCAAGAGACACATTTGAAGATTAATGAACGAATATAATTAACCGTACTAACATGGTTCTAACTTCTTAATAATATAATGTGTTCTACACTGCAAAATGAGGCAGGCTGAAACACATTTCAGACTGTGTGCAGATTTTTTTTTTTTCTGGTTTTTCTGTACTGCTTTGTCCACAGTATTTTGCAGGAAGCAAGGATTCGAATAGCAGGAAATCAGTTTTGTTACAGTTGCTTACTGTAAAAGATTTCTATTGTGCGCAGAGGGTGGATAGGGCATGATAGAATTTCATTGGTTAGGATCCTTTGGTAGGAGGTAACCCGAGTTTTCTTGTATAATCTCGGGGAAGAAGCTGGGGAGACGACATCTTGACACAGCTCGGAGAAGGACTGGGTTGATAGCTGGGGATGCCTGATTCCTAAAACAGATTCAGAAAAACACATTACCACTCTTGCTGAAATACACATGGAAGATGAGCAACCATGGGTTCATGTTGGTATAAATGACTGTTTTAAAACAATAAAAGCCACTTTAGCGCTTGAACAGGAGAGGAGCTTCATTAATGAGAAATTGTTGCAAAGGATAATGGAGAGGGAAGAGATCCCGAAATTTAGGATTAAAAACCAATATGTTTCTGGGTTGGACAGTCCAGACTTTGAAAACCGAATTGCAGGCAGATGCATGCTTAAAATTAGATTTGGGCAGAAAACAATTTACCATAATGTATGGATAGTGAGTGGAGCACAAAATGACTTTTACATGGGCAAGGACATCATGCACAGAATGTGTATGGTGTTAGATTTCCTTAATCAAAAAATATGGTCACGCCTAGGTGGGCCGGCACCTGAATTTGAAGACAAAAGAAGGGCTTATCATTGTGCACAACTGGTTCCTTATGCAATCGAATTACAAATGAGGAAAGATACTATTATTCCTGCATTTACAAAACAGTTTGCAATAACACTGAAATGCAAAAATGGACAGCAGATGAAAGACTCTGATGCATTTGTATGCCTGAATGAATCCATAAAACAGCAAGGCCTGGATTATGAATACATTCCATTGGTAGATATTGGTGAAGGATCTGTAAAAATTATGGTAAATAATAAAGGTTGTCGGATAAAGATGAGATTGTTTCAGAAATGCAGATTTTACAAAAAGAACATTTTGAAAAAGAAAGTGATCTCCAAGGTGCAGAGCAAGAAATGGTTAAAATGATTCAAGAAAAAGGCAAGAGAAACAAAGAATTCAATGAATGCCAAATGCAAATGTGCGACATGCAGGAGGTAATAAATAAAATGAGTGATGAAAACAACTATTTGCAAAATGAAGCACACAGGCTCCTTAAAAAGTGCAAAGACTTAGAACAACAAATGTGCATTCCCAGGTCCCAGGAGAGGCGGCTGGGTCCTATATTCAATGGAGTGGAGGTGAATTCTAGTTCTGCCCAAAGAGCGAGTGCTCCAGTGACTGGGCCGGTGACTGAACTTGGTTGCAGCGCCCTTGGGGGATTTGATACTCCCATTGGGGGCAGCCATCAATCCCATACACCTGAAACGAGGATTGAATCACAAAATGGTACAATTCCATGTATTGCAACAAGTAACGCCATAAAGATAATGAAATCCATTAAAACCCTGATCAAACCATTTAAAAAAGGAGGGGAATGCTGCATTGAGGATCACTTAGAAATGGTTCATGACATTTTTAAAGCACTCCAGGAACTCCTAAGGAACAGTACAGACAATATTTTCATTTAACCTTAGATGCCCAGACGGCCAGCATCATAAGGGGATTAAATGAACAGCAGAATATGACATGGGTGGAGTTTGAAAAGGAAATTAGGCGTCATTTTTCTCCTTTTCAGTCATTGCAGGAGGCAAAGAAAGTCGCTTACACAATCACTGCTGGGCCTAACACATCCCCTCGCCAATTTTTACAGGACTTAAAAAGGGCATTTTCTCGCTTTGATGTATCTTTTGACCCCAATTCCAATGAGTTTAAAACTGCCTACTCCTATGGGCTACAGAAAGACATCATATCACAATTGGTCCGTGAATTTAACCGTGACAAGTCCCTTGAATGGATTGTACATCAAAGCACAAAACTATATGAGGTACTCTATTGTCAGGGTAGAGAAAGTGATAAAATTAAAGATATTAGACCTAAATCTAAAGAACCCTCAGCCACAGTGATGGAAATCAGGTCAGCCAAGATGTCCCTTGAGTCTGCTCAAAGTCCAAGCAAAAATAATTCGGCACCTGAACAAAGGGTTAATCAACAAACGTCATCACACTCTGCACCAATGTTCCAATCACATGATCCTAGTAATAGGGAGAGCTACATCAGCCCTAGGTATTTAGGGGATAGACCACGGGCAGGATATCGGCCTGATATGTCACGTATGAACAATAACCAGAGACAAAATCAAGATCAAAGAAATGACGGTCCCTACAAGACATTGGGGACACAGATGGGATCTAATCCCAACACCATGATATATGGTAATCAGGATAGACCCCGATATGTGGATCGATTTGCTGATAATGGGAATCAACATAGGGGTCAGTACCCACAACATGAGAGACAGGACATGAGACAGAACATGAATTATACTCCTCGTCAGTACAATGATTCCCCACCAGGGGACTACAACCAAAGGATGAGTGCACCCCGCTCCTCTCCACAAATGAATCAAGAGTTCAGGAACCATCCCAATAGAAATCACTCACCTGAGAGGTATCAGAATAGATCCAGTCAGGGGGAAAACAACCAATATCGACCTAGGCCACAGAAAGAGGATTCTAGAGAGATGGAAAGGTTCCAGTGCCTCGAGGCCCAAGTGAAAATGTTAGCTGAGCAAATAGGGAAGCTCTATACAGCGCAAAAACAACCATCCAAAGAGGGGGCTGATGGCCATAGCAATGACCGGGGGGCTTCTTCTGAAAAGTGACTAAGTACTCATGATACCTACAACGCCGAAAAAACAGATTGCCCTAATGTAATTTTACATAATGACTCTGAGATGCTTAATGATGTAAAAGTGAAAGCACCAATGAATGGACATGTAATAGAAAGTGCAAATAATTCTAAAAGAGAGGTACGGTTTAACCTAGAGCTAAATCAAACATTGGAGATTTGTACAAATGAAATAAGAAAACCTGAAACTCCAAGAGAACAAAGAGACAGATTTAAGAAAAATGACTCATGCATGGGGAATACCAGTGAACATGGAGTAAGTGGGGATGCTATAGCTCCTTCCCTGGACAGTCAAAACGGTGAACAAACACAGACAGAAAAAGGAAACACTCAAAAGGAGGGTATAAATCAATCACCTGAAGAATTCTTTGAGCCACATATATTTGAAGAAACTGAAAGGGCTGGTAAAACACTAAATGATTACAAATGCACAGAATTAAACAATGACAAATTACTAAATGATGTTGTTACACATGTTCAGTTGGAAGGTTGTAATGTGGTCCCTGATGACACCCAGATGGGTGGGCGAACAGTGGCCACACTCCAAAAAACCTCTGAACATGGAGAAATGAATAAAGTCTCTCGCGCAGAAATGGGTAAAAAGGAAGGAATTCTTTTTTCCATTTACCAATGTGCTTAGCCAAAAGTGAAACAGGCCTGAGAAAGGTGAGCCCTGAAATCAGTAAGAATTCACACTTCTTATGTGTATTAGAGGAAGTTGAGGACAGCTATTATGCACCCATCGCTGTAGAAGAAAAATGCCAAACATTTGCTATGATTGACAATGGCACACAGGCCAAAATTATGTCCAAAGAGCTGGTAAAGAGTATCAATGAAGGGAGATCCCCACAGAATCAGATCACAGTGAAGGAAAATCAAGGTCCAGTGCATAACTTTAATGGGGAGGAGGTGCCCATCATAGGTGTAACTGAGGTTGACATAAAAATAGGAAAGCACAGAATGAAACAAAAGGTATTGATCACATCTATTTGTGCAATTCCATTTCTGATGGGGACAGATTGCCTGAAACGATTGTCTCCTTTCATAGATGGGGTGAATGGAGTGCTGTGGTCCTTAACCAAAAAACCATTGAGACCTAAGAAACTAAAATCACAAAACAGCAACATAAATGAATGTCACACCGTTTCCAAAACAAATGATGCTGTGGAGGTATATCTCCAGAATAGTTGCATACCTAGTGTCACGGTTATATTAATGTGTCAAGACAAAATGCAGAGCGACAATGAAAAACTACCTGTACAAATATACTTGGACCCAAGGAAAAATTGGCAGACTGCCATAGATGAGCACACATTACGTTTTTATTTAAAAGAGAAAATAATGAAACAGAATATTGCTCCCAAAACATGCTAAACAATCCTACAGAGCCCTATTACTTTGTTTCTTTTTAATGTCACTCCAACTTCATAAAGAAATTATTTCCATTAAGGACTGAACCATATTGGAAATAATTTCTTTATGAAGGCATAGTGACTTGAAAAGGAAACTATTTCTTTTTTAAGCCATAGAGCTCCCCCAGCCCATGACATGGAGGCTTCCAGCCTACAGGCTTCCATGTCACAGGGTCGGGGGAGCCTTCAGACTTAAAAAAGAAATAGTTTCTTTTGGTAGTCATTCTGCCTTCATAAAGACATTATTTCTGTTACAGTGCAACAGATATTCTTTCTGTATGAGGGCAGACTAAAAAAAACAACTTAAAAAAAAAAGTCCAATGTGTCCCCCCTCCCAGGACATGTGGTGACGTGGCCCGCACATCGCAGGGGTGCAGGCCCCCATTATGCCAGTGAGAGAGGGCAGAATCTTGGGGGATGGAGGCAATAGGAACAGCTCAGCCTGCTGTGGGGTCAAAGAGTTGTATCCAAGAGCTAGCCTCTTGAATTTAATTGGGCATCAGTGAGCGGACAACAGTACGGCACTCATTTTGTTGGACAACACAGGGGCAAATCACAATGGTACAAGAGCGAGCAAAATCTCAGCAGGACCAAATTAGAGTAGGACACAAAGGGTCAAAATTGCAAGGGGAGAAAATGCCAGTAAAAATAATCCCTATGGGGCTTTTGGGAGAAGGATAGTATACGTTAGAATGTAAAATGATTAACAGGTTAGCGAGACACAAACAATCAAGTCACATATAGCAAGGTATGGTAAAGCATGGGAATTCGTGGAAAGCATGAAATGGCATAAAAAGGCACATCTCTCGGGTCTCCTTGCAGGTCTACCACTGACCTCTACATTCAACTGTCGTGCCACATTCTCACTTTGCCAATGTCAAACCCTCTCTCTTTTGCTCTTTTTTCTGCTCACACGTTATCTCTCAATCTCTGAAATAGGTACAATGTGCACTGTGTACATCTAGAATATAGGAATTGGCTAAGGGGGGCAGTCTGGAGACTCCATTCATTACTAAAAGCAGTCAGTTGATACGGGCATAGGCCATAATCTCTGATTATTTCTCTCAGAGGTCCATGCCATTGCCACATAAGGTTTCAGATCTCCTTTCCACAGTGCCAACAGCCACATGCCAAAAACAAGCATTGGCAATGCCAACAGTTTGGTCTTTTGAGTAGGCATGGGAAAGGAACTTGCCAGGCACAGCAATAGTGTTATTAACTGGCCATTGAAGGTAGCAGGTGCACAATTGTTTGAATACCTGGGCATCTAACAGCAGTACCTTGCAAAATGCCTAAAACTTCTACTCATATCAAAACTGTTGGCTTTGCCAATGCTTGTTTTTGAAAGAACTTAGTGCTTATAAATCCAGTGACTGATGCAGATCTGGTTAAGAAATGTTTGTAGTACACCATTAGCGGTTTTACAACTCCAATTAAGTCATTACATCAGAGAAGACAGCTTTGAAAACACTAACAGTCACTTCCAGTACAAAGCTTGATTAAAGCGAGATCAAAGAGTTCCCATGGGTAGGAGTTTTGGGCGGTCAGGGTCAGGAACTGGGTCAGGAACTGGATGTGAATGGCCATAGGGATTAGTATGGCCATGAGCAATCAAAGGGTGGGAAAAATAACAAAACAACACTACGGACTGTGTGTCCTTCTTCATATACCATGTGTCCCCATCTGCACTCTAATGCAATAGTTTCAGGTTATAGGTGCTGTAAGCAACACCAAATAGCCCAAACTAATAAATCACTGTATCCACCCCCACCATACCTGGTGTTGTGCCAGTTCTATAAGTTCAGTTTTGCTATTTTACTGAAACCCTGCAGAAGGTTCTTCATGGGCTCCTCAATGAGATGGGAATCTGAAAAGTTTAAAGACGAATTATGGATTCCTCAAAATGTCCCATAAAGCTTGGTACAGCTGAAGGGGTGCTGTGGCTGCAGGAAGGTGCACAGAAGCCTGCTGACATTGAAAGAAAGAAGGTCCAGGAGCACTTGCTGGAAATAGAAAAAAAAGTGTGTTTTTGTATTTCTTGTACATGTGACAGACTTGTATAAGAAATAGAAAAAGTGATACATGGTAATGCAAGCAGGACCTCTGGCACTAGAAACAGGACATTTATTTGACAATTTCTACAACGTGTAGGTAGGTAACTGCACTAGGCAGACTACATATGGAGTCCTCCTCTTCATGCAGTCAGCACCAAGCACCATCAGGCTGTGTTAATATGCAGGAAATGGGGAAGGCATAACGTACATTTGCCTCATGTGACCCTCAAATGATTTTTAAAGAGGTGACCTGAAAATATTTACGTCACATTTGTGGGGTTCGTTCAATCACTCCTACCACTGCACCAATCATAGCTCTGAAAGGTAAAATGTACCTTGGAAGCATTGAATGTTATCAAACATACTGCGCGAGTATTATGTTTTAATCATAGCAATAGCGTAGATCCTCAGATCCAAGAAGACTCAAAGGCAACATACCAACTCTGGAACTATATTTCTAGCTCTCATCTGTAGACTAAGTGGCCTTGCTTATAGTGGTGTACCTCAGTTAAAATAGTTCCCTGTATTCTGGGCAAGTAGAGCACATGCACCATGCCTACACCAGGGAGAAGGATGTTGCCTGCTGAATCCCCCTTCTCCCGCTTGCATGCTCTAGCACCGCTACATGTACAGCAATTGTAAGATTTAGCACGTTTGTGAGGCATAATAACAATGTTATGCATTTGCTCTTAAGTGAGGCTGAGCAGTGCTGTATACATGCCTTTCAGATGCTACAATGTTATTTCTAACTGTGGGCCCAATTGCAGTGGAGGGTTCAAACATATTTTCAATGAATTGTGGGTCGATGGTGGGTTTATGGTTTAAAAGGGTAGGTGGAAGCAGGGATGTGAAATATATACTTTCATGCATTTGTTTATACTTCTGCGATGCATTGCCATCTGGCAAGGGTGTGTAAGCCCTGGCTTTTTTATCGGTATTAAATAATAAAATAATGTAAATCATTCCACCTCTGAAAGGGTAATCTGCTGATCAGATTCCAGTTTCATAACATACATGACAAAAGCATAATCTACATCTGTGTCCTGCTGCATCTGTATCCTGATTTGCAGCACCTGTTGTATCAGAGGCACACAGCAGGTTCAGAAGTCACAGATGCAAATGTGACACCTGCACTGACAGCCAAGTCTTTGTATCGCAGGGGCAGCATTTAAGAGATGCACACCTGTACATAAATATGAGGATCATAAGTAGCCCAAGCAGGTGTCAGGGTAACCTCTGAACATAAGCTTTGCCTGAGTTAAGGAATGGTAACAAGTATACGGTAGCTAGCCTCAACATTCAGGAACAGAGGACTACTATGCAACCCTACCGAAATACAACAAAAAAATCATAACAATCCTAGAAATACAACAATTTGAAAGTATTTATAAACATGTACAAATATGCTGTTCATGAGAAAATGCAGAAAAAAGTTAAACACAATCAGTCTACAATTGAAGTGTGACAAACATGTTAAATAGACACTATAAATGTGATGCTAATAGAAGATACACTGGAAAAATGCTAGTGCTAATACGCAATACAAATACATCATAGATACATGAACATAAAAAACAATGATAAATATCAATTGCCTTATTCTGTTTAAAGAGTTAATCATCTGTCCCCCTTTAAATTATCAATTCTCTAAAAAGGGGTTGGTTGGTCCACGGCACAATGAGATTTCAGCACATATATCCTTCTTATTCCACACCTTCCTCAAAACCCTTGAAAGTCACATATTAAAATACTAATCATAAAGAGACATACCATTAAAACCTTCTTACAATGTATTTACAATTCTTAATCTCTTAAGAGACTCAGGCTGCTGAATCAAAATGACAAATCAGGCAGACCGTTCATTTAACTCACCAAATTTGAGAGGGTGACATATTAACATCTGTAGTCAGCAACACTGAAGTATGCTGATTCTAGTTAAGTGCCATACATGTATGCCTCAATATGAAATGCAGAGAAAAAAAATTAGGCAAAGTCCATAAACCCCGATTTAAAATAAATCACAAATGCTGTGGAATAGTCATCACCTAAAAATGGATGCAATATTGGGCATGTCAAAGTCACCACTCGCTGTTATTTAGTGCTGCCCTGTACCAAAAGAAAGTCAAAGTACCTACTAAGTATGCCACAAGGTTTACTCATTTTTCAGTTTTAGCGATGTGTTCTCCTAGTAATGCACTCCTATGGAGTTAGGCTCTTTTGAACTCTTCAAAAGAATATTGGACATCAATGAATCCCTCTTAGGCTCACCATATTAAATAATTCAAGGAAAAAACTTCAGTTGCAGGGACGTTAAGGTGAGAACTTAATGCAACAAAACCCCTGAAATTCAGCTAAAGCCACTTTAACTTTACACCCCCTGTTGGGCAGCCTATGACCACAATGATGACATCACAGATGACATCACTGATGACATCACTTATTACATTACAATAATAACTAGTATTGAACCTGGCCTTAGCCATGGTTAGTCTGCATGGCCAAAAATACATTAACACATTAATGGGTACTAGTCATGGGCTTCATTTATGTACAGTGGTCACAACCTTCACCCATGTGCACTGAATATTTTAAAAAGCTATCAGACTACCAACCATAGATTTTGGGCTTTATCAGTGCATACAGCTTTCAACCGTGTCGATAGTATATTATATAAACTGATTAGGCTCTAGCCATGGACTTAAACACAATTCTGGGTAGTGGTCATAGTCTTTAACTGTGCCCACTATATATTGTAACATATACATGGACCACTAGTCATGGCCTTTGACCTTCAGCAGTTTCTACATCTTTTGGCAGTGTCCACTTTATATTTTGTAATAATGAAATGCAATATGCAATGTCCACTATGTATTATACAGCACCAACGAGCCATTAGATATGGCCTTTGGCCGTATTCACTGTATATTATATACTCTGATTAAACATCACCCATTCATTTTAGCACAATACTGGCCTGCTTCCCTAATCTTTGGCAGTGATCACTATATATTGTAACATATGTATGGGCGATTAGCCATGGCCTTTGACCTTGAGCAGTTTGTACATCTTTTGGCCATGTCCACTGTATATTTTAAAATAATGAAATGCAATAAGTGATGTGTTACCACTGTATATTAAGTACAATAACCAGCCACTAGCCATGCTCTTCTACACAATAATGGGCAGTGGCCACATCCTTTGGCTGTGACAACTATATATTCTAACATATTAATGAGAACTAGCTACGTCCTTTGGCCATTGTCCCCGACTACAGCTTTCAATGTTAATATGATATGATATTTTATTTGTAGCACCCCTATACACAAGTGCTTCAAGGCGTGAGGATATACAGTTGGCCACTCTATATTTTAAAACAGTGATGGGCTACTACACATTGGTATTTTTCAATACTAACCGACCACTACCTATGGCCATTGGTGCTGGCCAGTGACCTCAGCCACTGTTCTTGCCAAGTACAAGGCCTTAACTGTTATTAAGGTAATCAAACCTTTCATGAGGTAACTTATAAATGATGTTATGTTTAATTCCATTGTTGGTGTAATTGGTTATATTCAATGTAATTATTGTTGTCACTAGTGATGGCATCAGCAATGTGGTTTGTAATGCCATCAGTGTTCTCATACAACCTGTAATTAGTGTTGTCATCAGTGATGTAATCTGTGATGCCATCATTGTGGTCGAGGCTGTGCAACAGGGGCCATGAAGTTATGGTGGCTTTAGCAGAATTTCAAAGGTTTGTTGTGTTAAGTTCCCATCTTTCTACTGTCCAATCACATTGTCTGCTGCTTACTTGATTAGCCTCATCAACAAATGAACCAATCGCACATCGGGATTCATGAACGCGACTATGCTGACGCCATTGCCGTCACCCGCGTGTTCAAAATCACCCAATAGCACAATGAAATGTAATCACATGGCTGCGCATCCCAGTGCCCTCTCTCTCCAACCAATCACACCACCCGCTATGCCATCATATTTATGCAACATTGTCATCCATGCCTACGGACTGTCCAATTGCATGAGCAGATAAATTGACGTAGCTATGCCCAAGCCAAATGATGATACCTGCACGTACTACACTGTCTAATCAGCGGGTGTAGAAGTATGTAGCCATGAATAATAACCACACTAACAAAAAAAGAAGTTAAAATGTATCATTGCTTTCGGTACTTGCTTGTGAAATGTGATCTGAGTAACTGCAAGAACTTTTGGCACTTTCCCTTTTAAATTCCTCATCCTTTTTATCCACTTTTCCAATAATCCTATTTCCCTTCGACCTGTTATTTGTTCAGTTTGTGTATTTTTTGTTTTGTTTGACTTTTTCTCCATTTTTATTAAACCTTTTCATTTTTTGCAACATTGACTTTTTTGTGTTGTTTTTTTAAAAAAGTTTTCCTTTTTCCTTCCGGCTTAGACATTCCAACATGTCTGAACAAGAGAGCACGAGTAGTGACAACATCATCATTTGGGTCGACAATCCATAACAACCTAGTAAAAAGCAAACAGGAATGAAAAAAAAAAACAGCAGACAGTTGTCACTTCTTCATAGTGAAGGACAGCTGTTCAAGAAACGAGGTAGAGGAGGCAATCTGCACCTTCTGTAACAAGATTATATGCCGTGGGCCTTCTGATGTTCCATCTCAAAGCCTAGGAACATCAATAATGATAAACCATCTAGCGTGAGTCCATTAGGATGAGGTGGATGATGAGTATAGAAAAGCACATGAACATCATAAAAGGAAAATGCATGGGGCCCATTCCTTACATAGAAGTCGATCAGCACCACCTGCAGAAACTTCATCCACCAGTGCATCAACAACTCCAACTGGAAATTAAATCTCTAATCAGCAGTGGTATTCACTAGACAGGCTCTCTGTTACCGACACACGATGCAAGTCATGTGAAAGAAATGCTGCAAATGGGTCATCAGGGAAATGGCTGAAGTTAATTGCACAACACAACACAGTACATACAAATACATGATTCTTTATTATTTTAATTCCATGTGTTATATGTTTCATCCTTATGTGGTTTCCTCCCCTATTCCACACCCCTCTTTCTATCCCCCAAAAAGGCCCTTTTAAGGGCCACCTTTTAAGTTATAAAAATAGAGAAAAATGAACAGAAACTGCAAAACTATATTACAATACATATCGTAATGTATTTGTATGTAGTTTGAGTAATCAAACCCCTCAATTGTTTGCTTGTAGCCACAGTTACTATGTGAACAGGGGAAACAGTTTAGTCACAAATAAAAGCAACCCAGTTGATGTTATCCTTAGCCACACAAGCAAAAACCAGCATTCATTGAATGAATGCTTTAGCCACGGCTATACAAAATAACATAAAAAATATACAGCTCTGTATATGTGCATATATATATATTACATGGCCACGGTAGTGGCCATGTAGTTATGGTTAAATTGCTGTTTCCATAGGAAGAGCACTTTTTGGGCGGCTTATAACTTCGCTCTCCCTGGACGGATCCTCACCAAACTTTGCAAAATAGGTAGTTGGGTCACTCTGAATTTTTTTGCAAAGTTTGGTGAGGATTTGTCCAGGGGGGGCAAAGTTATAGGGGGGGTCCCAAAACTTTTTTTTTTCCCATAGACTGAATGGGAAAAAACTTTGCGCACGGCTACAGCCCGAACCGCTGGACGGATTTATACCAAATTTGCGGCAGGAGCGGCGGCCTGGTCCCAAAAGCGTGCTTTTTTAAATTTGGTGTAAATCTGTCCAGTAGTTTTTTTAAAAATGACTAAAATGTAAGGCAAAATAATTAGGGATATCTGCGTTCGGTTCGCGGACGGACTTCCCTGTTCGCTCCGCGGACAGCACCCCGATTGGCCCATGGCCTTGCGTCATGTCCGTGGACATGCAACGTGTTCGCTGATTGGACAGTGAGGGGCGTGGAGCACATCAGATTTAGATACACCATCTTGTATTCGCAGTCGACCGCGTATTTAGTGCCGTGTGTTGGTGTGTAAGAGTGTTTGGGGAGGGTGGGGGAGTATGAGATGCTTTGCTTTGTTTTTTTATGTGCTAGACGTTTTCGTTGCGTTCGATTTGTCCGCGGAGAACACGGCTGTTCTGACATTTTGTAAATAAACTAAATGGTGGGGTGTTTAGAGGACGGAGTATGTGTCATTTTTGTTCGCAAGGAAGGTAAAAATGAGCTATGAACACTCACAGTGTACTTAATTGTTTGTAAATAAACAAACTGGGGGTGTCCTCAGGACGCAGTCCATATTGTAATCTGTCTAGTTGAATGTGTTCTAAGAACACTCGCAGTGTCCCGAAATGGTTGCAATTACACAAAATGGGGGTGTTCTGAGAACATTGTTTGTATTGTTCGTTGTCAGGGTGAAAGTGTTTTAAGAGCACTCCTTTTGTCCGCTAATAGTACAATTTCCTAGGGGCGTTAACTGACATTTGTCCACTAAAGAAACGATAAATCCGGCTGGTGTGCGTCCACATTATGTGATAATCCTATGACTGGCGCTATTGACCTGGCTGACTTGCTTTTGGATATTATCAAAGCATTCATATTCCCCGCCTCTCTCCGTGACGTTACAGGGTGCGTAATGAAACGCGCCCAGTCGTCTCCAGTACTACGTGACTTTACACAGAACCCGGAAGACAACACACATTATGTCACAACACAGCGCGCCACAATTCAGAATATGAAACTGTGATTTAAAAGCAAAGAGCAAGATTGTAAATGTTGTAAAGTACATTTATTTGACATCAAATGTTTAGAGAATATTCAGCAATTTGCATTTGTCTTTGTTGTCGATCCGCAAAAGTTCATGTTGAGACACGCGATGTTCCTTTGCGGTACAGAGAGTGTTAGATCAGGTTACAACTCAGTGCGCCAAAATTCGGAATATGAAACTGTGGTTTAAAAGTAAACAGCAGGATTGTACATTTGGTAAAGTACATTTATTTCACATGAAATGTTTAGTGAATATTCAGCGATTTGCTATTGTCTCTGCTGTCGATCAGCAAAAGTTTATTTGGAGCCGCACGTTGTTCCTTTGCGGTAGATAGGCTGTTGGTTTATGATAAAAGCAGTAAATGGTCTCTCTGATAATCGGAAGGTTGCTCCAACAACGAGCCATTAGACCACCGTATTGGTTGGTATGTTGTTTGTAGCTGCTAGTACTGCGTAAGGGCATATTGGTCCTTGGCGATTGTCCCATAAAATGGTGAGGGTCATGAAGTTGCATATTTGGACTTGCACCTGGCAGTTGAAGACCCCATCCGCTGGAGTCTGTAAATCGTGACATAGACAAAACGGGGCCACGTACCTGTTTTAAAAAACATAAATTAGTCTCACCAGCTGATCTTCATTAAAAATCATCATTTTATTTATTAGGGCGTGAAACTATTTGCTATCGAAGATAGTGCAACAGAGTATGTTAATAATAAAATAATAATATTTTCCCATTCATATAGCGCTAAGAACTGTGAGGTATCTAAGCAGTGCTTATTATTAACCACGGTGTGTGGTGCTCATTTATCGACCACGGAAGTATGAAAGGCTGAGTTTGGGCTTGCCGGGATTCGAACTTGCGTTAGCAAGCTGTGCACGGATGTCAAAGCGAGCGCTGTACTCGCTGTGCCACTTGACAGGCTACAGTAAAGTGGCACAGCGAGTAGAGCGCTTGACCGCCTATAGACCGGTTAAATTATTTCTATTAACCCACTCTGTGTCGTCTGCCTTTTTCAGAGCCCTCTAAACGACAGGGGATCAATTTGGCGGTGATAGTACGCGGTAGAAAACATTATGCCACTTTCAACGAACAAGTTCAACTTCAGTGGTCTTTAATGCTACGCTATTGTAATTATATTTGGTATAAAGTAATGTAAAGGGTTACTTACAGTATAATTGCAATTTCCATTGTCTACGAGTGGTGCAGTCCGAAAATACGACTCTGCGTGTGCCAACGATCTTTCGCATAGTGATATAATATGTAAAAGTGGTTTCGTTTCAGAAATTTCATCTTTATCTTCTCTTACGTTTTAGCAACACTCCTTCAAGAGAAGTCTTTCATCACAATCTCTGTCTGTCAAGGTCAAAACACAATACAACCTTATAGTCTGCTTCGTGAGCCTCTCCGGGGCCAGAGAAAAAAATGAAGCAGCTGACCTTCACTGTGAAGGAGCATAAATTCTTACTTTGTAACATTCTGTGTAAAGTCATCTGTAGAAGTTGGTTTTTGCACGCTGTTTGTATATTGTTTGCGTGATATTAAAAAAAGTTTGTTTAAAGGACGTTATGGTTCTAAGTACAGCCGAAAGACCCCTGAAAATAGCAAGTTATGGTAAGCTATGAAAAATAACTCGTGCCAACACCATGCACTGCTAAGACTAACACCCAGGACATCAAAGATGACATCGCAAATGTCATTGATGACATAACTGATGACATCACATGGCTGGCTCTCCCTTTTTATCCTTTACTGACATATCGAAGCCACATAGTTTTCTACAGTAACAGTCAGGAAGTAAAAATTGAAAAGGTACTATATTTGTAGACTTGGGTTCCTGTCACATCATATATGAAACATGTACGTAGCGGAAGATACAGGCTTGAAAGAGAGGAATCCTTTCTGTGCATGAAGATAATCATTATGGTATCAGCATTTTGTCATAGTTTTATTTTTATTACTCTACCTTCCCTCTATATGCTCATATTTGTATACATTATAGTCACTCTCCAGAGTGAATGGGAAAAGTTTTTTGCTCGCGTCTACAGCCCAAACCGCTGGACGGATTTCCACCAAATTTGGACCAGGAGCAGCGGCTTGGTCCCGAAAGCGTGCTTTTGCAAATATGGTGACAATTCGTCCAGTAGTTTTTTTTTAAAATGACCAAAAATTAGGTAAAAAAAAATTAGTGATATCTGTGTTCGGTTTGCGGATACACTTCCCTGTTCGCTCCGCGGAAAGTGTCCTGATTGGCCAATCGTCTTGTGTGATGTTCGCGGACATGCAAAGTGTTCGCTGATTGGACGTCGTGGAGTGTGAAGCGCGTCAGATTATTCGATAGCGCCCTCCATATTGGATTCGCAGACGAATGCCCCGGACAGCGCAGTGAAACTTTGTTCAAAATGTGTATTTTGTAGAGTGTGTTGGTGTGTAGGAGTGTTTGGGGAGGGTGGGAGTGTGTGAGATAGGATGAAAGTTGTGTTTTTTATGTGTTAGACGTTCTTTTTGTGTTCGATTTGTTTGTGGACATCACGGGTGTTCTGAAATTTTCTAAATAAACTGACTAGGGGGTGTTCTAAGGAGTCAAAATGTGTCCGTTTTGTTCGCAAGCAAAGTGAAACTGTTCTAAGAACACTTGCGGTGTCCGGGGAGTGTTCGTAGGGGTGTCCTGAGGACGCTGTCCGTATTGTTCTCTGTCAAGTTGAATGTGTTCTAAGAACACCCACGGTGTTCTGAAATGTTCGCAAATAAACAAAATGGGGGTGTTCTGAAGACGTTTTTGAGAACACTCCCGGTGTCCTGAAATGTTCGTAGGTGGTGTCCTGAGGACGCTGTCCGTATTGTTCTCTGTCAAGTTGAATATGTTCTAAGAACACGCGCGGTGTCCTGAAATGTTTGCAAATAAACAAAATGGGGGTGTTATGAAGACGCTTCTAAGAACACTCGCGGTGTCCGGGGAGAGTTCGTAGGGGGTGTCCTGAGGAGACTGTCCGTATTGTTCTCTGTCAAGTTGAGTCTGTCCTAAGAACACTCGCGGTGTCCTGAAATGTTCGCAAATAAACAAAATGGGGGTGTTCTGAAGACGCTTCTAAGAACACTTGCGGTGTCCGGGGAGTGTTCGTAGGGGGTGTCCTGAGGACGCTGTCCGTATCGTTCTTTGTCAAGTTGAATGTGTCCTAAGAACACTCGCGGTGTCCTGAAATGTTCGCAAATAAACAAGATGGTGGTGTTCTAAAGACGTTTTCTAAGAACACTCCCGGTGTCCGGGGAGTGTTCGTAGGGGGTGTCCTGAGGACGCTGTCCGTATTGTTCTTTGTCAAGTTGAATGTGTCCTAAGAACACTTGCGGTGTCCTGAAATGTTCGCAAATAAACAAGATGGGGGTGTTCTGAAGACGTTTTTGAGAACACTGCCGGTGTCCTGGAATGTTCGTAGGGGGTGTCCTCAGGACGCTGTCCGTATTGTTCTCTGTCAAGTTGCATGTGTCCTAAGAACACTCACTGTGTCCTGAATTGTTCACAAATAAACAAGATGGGGGTGTTCTGAAGACGTTTTTGAGAACACTCCCGGTGTCCTGGAATGTTCGTAGGGGGTGTCCTTAGGACGGTGTCCGTATTGTTCGTTGTTAAGTTGAAAGTGTTCTAAGAACTATCGCGCTGTTCTGAAATGTTCGTAGGGGGTGTCCTGAAAACGGTGTGCGTATTGTTCGCTCGCAAGCTCAAAGTGTTCTAAGAACACTCACATTGTTCGCGGACATTAAAAGTTTCCCATAGATCATAGTTGAAATGTTTGACTCTATGGATGTGATTTGCCGCGGTGGTTGTTGCCAGGGCATAGAGTTCTTGGGTGCATGGCCATTTGGCTATGGTTGTCCTTATTATTGTATACTTACTGTTTGGTCTAGTAATGGGAGTCCATGTTTTTTTTCTTCATTTCTGTGATAAAAGAAAATAGCATGTTAGTATTAGTATTTTGTAATGACGTATTACATTGTATAATCAATATACTTTTATTTTTTTTCGACCCTCATATTTAGTAGAGTACAAATCAGAGTACTGTGCAATTTGCTCAGTTTCTGTATTTGTTGCTAAAATCATTGGGTCTGTGGGAGAAAAAAATCCATGTTGGATTTAAAAAAAAACCTTTTTCTGTTATGCTACAGTTTATTTGTTTGTTTATTTTCAGTGTTCACTTGTTGTTTCTGGCTAATGCTTTATACTTTGCTTTGTTGTATTTCTTTTGGAACAGTAACAGATTCTTCAATTGTTTTGATGTTATAAAATTTTGGAGCAGTTAGATACCAATTGGTGTATTCTAACTGTCTATTTTTTTAATATATTGTAGTGGTTTTCATTTACCTATTTGGATATTGTTAAATTTTGGGACAGTTAGATATCAATTGGCGTATTCTAACTGTGTATTTTCTGGCCTAATTCAGTGGTATTCATTTATCTGATTAGTTGTTGTAGAATCTTTGAGCTGTTAGATAGCTTTTGGAGTATTCTAACAGTTTATATTACTTTAACACACATTTATAATTTTGGGACAGTTAGATACCAATTGGTGTATTCTAACTGTGTATTTTCTGGTCTAATTTAGTGGTATTCATTTATCTGATTAGTTGTTGTAGAATCTTTGAGCAGTTAGATAGCTTTTGGAGTATTCTAACAGTTTATATTTTTGTAACAAAAATTTACTTAAAGGTTTAAATACAGTTTATTTATCAAATTTTGGTTTTAAGAACATCAAATAAGCGTTTGTAAGATTTGCTGGTAATCTATGCTTTAGAGTAATGGTACTATCATTACATTCAAAACATCCACATTTCTTTTTCATGTATGCAGTGTAGTGCCCTGAATTGGTTGTGGCTCCTGCGTGGTAGATTATACCTATTATTGTGAAGGTTTTCTTACCAAGTGATATTTGACCATGTGTGAATCCAGTCTGCTTGCAGTTGTTTTTGGTACCATCTGCATTGTAACGTATAAGCATTAGTATTACGTATTTACTATGTGTTTGTATTACTAACGTGGAGCGATTATCTGAATTGCAGGTAGAGCATAATCTACCATGGTTTGCATTTTGTACAAGTTGCTGAAATGGAATGGATTCACAATTTGGGATTGATATATATATGAAGCGTTCATTGGGGATTTCTTCTTGTGTCACATTGTTGCAGAGAGTGCATGTATGTTTCCACATGTATGAAATCTGAAAGATTTCATTTATAGGTATGTTTTTGTTTTCCAGTACTTGTAGTAAGTACATTAGAAATTCTTGTGGATCTTCCTGTGAGTTTATAGTGAATTTCACCATTCCAGCACAGTAGTCCAATTGTCGTCTTATTCAAAAAACACTATATGTGTTGTCAGGATTGTTTGCTGCATTTCTGTGAAGTACTAACATTTGCAAACACAATGGTTTTGTACTGTGTGAGTAAATGTTGTCAATAATTGGTGGTAATTGAAATAGAATAGTCATTGCTACATTTGCATAGCAACTTACACCAACTATATTTGAGACTTTAAATGGTCCAGGTAGTTCTGTATCTAACTGCTTTTTTTGGAGTTTGTCTTCCTTCTTTAAAGAAGTACCTGGTTTACTTTCTCTAATTGATTCTTTTTTGTTTGTGGTACTTGATGGAGTATTAGTTTCTTTTACTCTCTTTGGAGGATTTCCAGTGACGTCCTGTTGCATTTCAGTTTGATTTAGTTTTCTTTTGCAACGTTTTAGTTTTTGTGGAACAGAATATGTGTTTAGATGGGGAGTGGATAGTGACCGAAGTCTATTATATTCTAAAATGCAAGGAATATCAGCGTTTACTTTACTTGCATCAAAGTTGGTTAGAAATAGACCGTCAAGTGTACGTAAGCGTGATCTTGCTACGTAGCTCATGCCTTCTTTAAAGACTGTGTTACCAATATCTATCATTGCTTTGTCTAGTTTAAGACCTTGTGATTTATGAATTGTGACTGCGTATGCAAGAGTTAGAGAAAATTGTTCTCTGCGTACATACATATCTTTGAAGAGAAGGAATCTAGCTGTTGAGCGTTCTATCCGTTTTACTTCTGAAAGTTTTGTTGTCACCTCGGTATGTTTGAAAGCCAACAACTGTACCCAGTGCTCCATTAACTAGTCCTTGGTCCATGTCAAGGTTACGTTTAAGCATTACTCTGCAATTTAAGGATAATTTTAACATCTTTTCTAAGCCTGCTCTGTTTGAGATTGATTTTTCTAAATTATTTAGTCTTGTTGTGGCTTGTTCACACATGGGTAGTGTCATACCATGTATATCTAGTTTGTCTGTGGCGCTAATTTCCATTATTGGTTGCATTTCTTTACTTAGCATGATTTCATTGAATTTGAAACAGCTTGCAAGAGTTGGCATTAAGGCCATACAATTGACATTTTTGTGGGCTAATTGTTCCATAACATCTGTAGCACATGCATTATCGCCATAAAGTGCATTAATGTGCTGGGTTTTCAATGTTGCTTCTGCTTCTTTAGAAAGTATACTAACTCTCAAACTTTTTAAAATGTTGGCATAAGTGAGATCTGCAGATTGGCGCATGTTTTCTGTTAATTCTCTGTATTGGAAATGTTGCCAAAGGTTGTCGTTTCCAATGCTGCCAACAGTTTTACGGCAGAGTTTGTGCCCTAATGTTTTAAAAATAGGTTCACTTTTTACTGGTGTTAATTGAAGCAGATCTCCAAAAACAATAATGTGTTTTCCTGCAAAGAGCTCTTCATAGTCTGTTTTGAGTACTTCTTGTAATCTGAGGTGAATCAAAGCTAACATCAGGTTGGAGACCATGCTCACTTCATCTATTAGTAGCATTTTCATTTGTTTCAATACTCTGCGTAATTCCATTGCAGCTTCTGCAGAAAGTTTGTAATAGTCTAATTTGTTCTGGTGTTCTACTGGTAATAGTAGTAATCGGTGTAATGTAACACCACCTATGTTGTAGGCAGCTAAACCTGTGGAGGCAGTGACAACAGCTGACAGTTTGTTGTTTGTCAATTGTTGGAAGGAACTTACTAATGATTTTGATTAGGAATGTTTTGCCAGAACCAGCTTCACCACTGACGTACCGTAGTATAGGTTTATAATTATGGCAGGAACATTCTTTATTTTCATGTTTTACACCATGTGCAATTTGTTTTGTTACTTCCTGAAAAATGCTACTTTGCTCATTGTTTAGTTTTGATTGTAGTATAGTTAAGTCTTCCTTATCTTCATACTGGCACATGGTGTTTTCTACTTCTATCATAGCTAATTCTGCCTCATTTGTTATTAGTGGTCCTCCCAGTGGTTCTTGGCTTCCTGTTACAGAAGGTTGACTACTGTCAGGAGTATCCTTACCTAGTTGAGCTTGGAGTTCTTCTTCATGTTGCTGTTCATTCTGAAACATTGTTTTGTACTGTGTAAAGTTTACATCAGTTATAGTGCTTTCATTTGCTTTGAAAGCATCCTCATATGAGTCATAGTTATCTAGTAATAGTTCTTCTTTTCTCCATGGTTTGAAGAGTTGTAGCAGGGACATGTAATTTACTTCTTTATGTTGAGGAGTCTTCAATGACAATTTGATATGATTAATTAAATTTGGTTTAGTGAGTTTAACTAAGCTGCCTTCACAGTCTGTCACTCTATATTTACCTTTTTTTTCATCGGGTTTCATATTATTTTTGTATGTGTAGTTTTGGGCTATTTGGTATAGACACATGTTTTCCAAAGTATTACTTCTGTTTGGGTAGTATATGTCCAATAAATTGTTTTTTAAAATGTCTTGGCTGTTGGGATCATGTTTGGCTATTGTTTCTATATCTTGATATGATTTTAGAACTCTTTTTCTAGATTTAGCTGGACCAAGACTTAGCCATACTATATTTTCAGATTTACCATACAATGAAGTACCAGTTAAACGATCAGCTGCTTCATAAGATCCACATTCTCTATGGGTGAGCATTTTTATGCCCAAGCTGTATAATTTCTGATGACAGGTCATTCCAGAGGTCTTGGAGCTCTGCCTTTTCTGCTTTAGTTAAGTATGCTGTGACATATCGTGCAACTGCAGTAGAATTGTCTGCAATGTACTGCACATCTATGTTTGCATTCCATAATCATTGATATATTTTTCTTCTTCTTTTCTTTTTATGTAATATGTATTTTTAGGTGACTTTCCTTTAACAGTATGTCTAACTGTAGACATGACATGACATGTTGTTTACATGAGGTTGTTTACTTGACCTGTATTTGTAACTGGTCTAGGGAAACCAAATCGGCATTCGGAGTAGTATTTGCCTTTGTTTTTGTATTTGCGACGACAATATTTTCCACATTTGTGTCTTTGAAATTGTAAAATTTGTGCATAAAGATCACTATTTGTGGCTTCTGATGGAATTTGACAAGTGCCATATTTTTCAATAAACTGTAAAACAGTGGCATCACTGTCTTGACCAAATTTAGGAGCATCTTTAATCCATAAAAGCATGTGGATATGTGGTGCTCCTCTGGCTTGGTATTCTTTTCTCCAAAAGAAGTGTTGCACTTCTCCAGGGGGAGGAACAGTTTTATTACAAATAAAATGTAGCATAGCAATGAAGCGATGGTGAAAATATCTTGAAACATTAACAGAATCCAAAGAACAAAGTTCTCCAGGTGTTAGAATATCTATGTTTGTTTTGTTTTTATTTGATATGCGTAGGAAATCATGTAAATCTTCCCATGCATATTCTGCACAACTTAATGTAACAAACCAAGTGGGTGGGCCAAGGTGTCTGATCATACAAAGTACATCTCCATGACATCGAAACCAGTACTCTTTAGTACCACGCATATTTGCTAATAGATTTGTAATATTTGATTGTAAAATCTCATCCTTTTGTTGCACTTTCTCTAATAATTGTGTAGCTGTCATATTTTGAAAGTGTGATCCTGATATTAATATGTGTGCAACTCCATAACATAAACTTGCTAGTTCACTTTCAAAGAGTAGGTGGAATATGTATTCCACATTTTGTCTAAATATGGGATCTTCAGAATACATCCGTAATGAGCGGTATTCTGAAGCTGATATTTGAATAGGTCTATCATCATATCTTCCTCCTTTGCCAGTTGGAAAGAGTAGAGGAAAAGCATGTGCTTCTATACTTTTTTCCCATATACTGATTGGCGAACCTTTTGTTTGACGCATTTGGTAAGTTTCCAGTACATCTTGTACGGTGTCATTACAGTGCAAAGGATGAATTGTATACTGGTCTAAAGTATTTGATATTGTGGTAGGATCTAGTCGCTCAAATTGACCAGCTTCTTGTGTTTCTTGAATTATTTCAGTTGTACCTTTCAAGTTTTCTTCAATATTAATTTCTTTGTAATATTCATTATTCTCTTTAAGATATTGGAAGGCTTGTCTAACTTTATATAAATCTACCAGCTGTTGCCATATTTTTTTGTCTTTTGTAGGTACTCCATTTACTAATATAATTAAAGATTGGTGCATTGGACGTTGCACTCCTAGAGTATGCACATTTTCTTTTAGATTTAATGGTAAATAAACTACTTTTCCACGAATCCCTTTTACCAATTCAGAGGGAGGTAATTTTGCTGTTTTTGGTTGAAGGCGTATTATTGCTTGAAATGGGTGTACTGTTTGAATTATGATGCTCTCATATAAATTAAGTTGTTGTAGAGGTTTTGGTACTGGGTATAATTCCAAATTATTTGGATATAACGTGAAGGAGTTTGGTTGTTGTCAAGTTTTGTGGTGCAATAACTGCAAAGTATTAAGGGCTCAGTTATTTCATATTTGTTTTCTGCTAGAAGGTAGAGAGCTAGTTCAAACCATTTAGAATCTTCATTGTCTTCTATTTTGTATGATAGGTCCATAGTTTTTGTGTTACTTTTATAAAAAATTCTACGGCAACATACACATACATGGTTTGGTACTTCAGCTGATGTACTTTTAAATTTTAGTATTTCTTTTTTGTATGTGTTTAGCAAAAGGTTGCCATGTGTAGAATTGTTGCTTAATTTGTTTAAAGCTATTTCATTCTGTAAATGGCTTTCACTTCCAAAATATTTTTTTCTGGATCTAGTGAATTTCTTCAAGTAGGTCTTTTGCTGTACCATGTAGAAGGATGTTATTTAACTTTGCTAGTGCTAAAGCAGGACTTTTAGCATAGTACAGTTTAAAGACTAGATTTCTTATAGTTGAACGATGTGTTGATATCCTTTTGATATCATGGAAAGTGGTTTTACAAGTAGGTCCTGTAATGCAGGCCAATGAATATTCCTTGTAGTCTAGTGTACTTGCGCCCTGGACAGGTATCTATATTTTGCAGTAATTTAATTTTGATTTTGTCTTTGCTTTTTACATATTTATTGAGGAATTGGTGTAAAGATTTGAAACATTGTTTGGGAATGTTACACATTGACGTGCATGGCCATTTGTACACTAGACGTTCTGATTCAGTTGAATGGAGGGGTAATTCTAAGTTTTCAGGGCATATTTTTGTAAGTAGTACTTCTTGTTCCATTATGGTATTATTCACTTTTTCATAACCTCGACCACTGCTATTTTTGGCAATTGCATTCGTTTGCTTTTGTTTGTACGCTTCTTCATTAAAATATGGTTCTGTGCTCGTAGTGTGATTCCATTCACCTCCGCAGATACTTAAGAAGTTCTTTATGTTGACATTTCGTTTATTGAGAAGTCTTTTTTGTAATTTAGTTATTAGTTTTGTTAGTGGTTTCATTTTGTTTAACAGTAAAATAAATACATTTCTTTTGAGAAGAATTGCACTGTCCATCAATGCTTCTAAGATTAATTTCCTACGATAGGTTTTAAGCTTTGAACCTGATTTCTCTCCTGTTTTTATAAGATTTTGAAGGACTTTGTGACGGTATATTTTGGCTAAAATACTTTTCTTGGTATGCTTACTTTGCACTATTTAAAATTTGAAGAAGTAGTTTTATCTGTACTGATAGGTTATTTTCTGTTAATTGTTTTTTGGTTTGTTTTACATTTTGATAGAGGAAGCGAAGTTGTTGTACTTGAAACTTTTTGTGTTTCACTAAATGATTGTATTAGCTGTTTTGTTTCAACTTTTTTTACAAATTCTGCTAGAGATGGATGCTTATGTTGGACACCTTTATTTTCATTTGCTCTAATTTTGCGTTGCTTTCTACGGAGTTGTCTTTTGGTAGGCATTCTTTAGGGTCTGTTGAAAAAAATAAAGAAGATATGGGTTGGGGTGTTCTGGAATGTATGTGTGCTGTGTGCATGAGTGTTTGAGTAAGATGATAAAGATGTATGTAATGGTGTGTGATTGTGCATTGGGAGCTAAAACTAGTAGGGGTAGGTATTCTTGAATTTATGTGTCACTAAACTGGGGTTCAGATGACAAAAAAAAGTAAGCTAGTGGTGTGGAAAAGTACAAATAGTAAATGTAATGTATACAATTAAAACAGTTGTTTGTTCTATAATATGAAAATTGTAGTGGTTCAGTTGGCTAATTTGTGTGTCCAAAAATAGAAATTTGTGGGCCATTCTGGTTGTAAATCGCTGTTTACGACATGGAAATATTTGGACACAATTGTATAAAATCACTATTTTAAGATACCAAAATAGCTGATATTAATGTTATAGTATATTTGATTAATAATATAAATAATATAGTGATATTTTACTTACTTTTTTAAAAATTAACAAGTAACTTCTTAGTTTTACTTTCTTCTTCGAATTCGGCTGCTTCTTTTCAGGAAACTGGTCTTCACTGCAACTGTGAAAGCTTCAAATTAGTAACTTTGTATATAGCACTGTTTTTAATTTAGATATTGATTTTTTTAATTGAAATCCTCAGTGCCTTCTGTAAAACTATTAAACTAATTTATTTACATAAAATACATTGCATCAGTTCAGTGTATATGATATGTTCTTAATGAACAAATTGTATTGAATGACTAACTGTAGCAAAAATAAAATATCTTTACTATGTCTTGTGAAATTTATAATATATTAGTGAATACCACTATTTCTGTAAGTAAACTGTTCTAGGTAATAGAGCCTCAATGTCATGTCTAATTTAAAGTAATTAAGTAAATAAATAAATAAAAACAAAAAATATGAAATTGTATAAGTATTTTTATAAAGGTTTAAACATAGATTGTGTTTGCATGCAATTTTGTTTGAATATATGTAGTCTATATATTTCATTTAAAACATGTTATTTTAACATGATTTGAGTGTGTGTGTTTAAAGAAAGTAAAAAGTATAAAGGTGTATAAGTGGTAGTTGATTTTAGGAAATTGAAAAAAGTACAGTAAATTCATTTAACAGATTTTACAAGGTAAAAGTCTGTTTGAAAATGTGTTCATCTACCATAGCTCTCAAGTCACACGCTTTTGGCGGGTGTCACACGCCTTGTAAAGGGCAGACTCACCCGCCAAGCCTCCTGCATGCCCATTCATTCCATTGGGGGTCTCACCCGCTAAAAACAAAATCGGGTGATTTCACCCGCCTGTAAAACAAAAATGGTTGAGAGCTATGTCATGCACTATACAGAAAATATGCATACCTGAAGTTTGTGTTCATGCATATGGATATGCGTGGAGCTGCAAGTAGAAATCTTGAAGACTTGTACAGTATTTGTGGTAGATGCTGCTTGCCAATGATATGACACTTGTACTCAGAGAGATTCAGAGTACATTTGCAATGCTGATCTATGATGATGCAGTTAGATTTAGAGGTCTTGAATGTGATTGGTGCATGGTCATGTGATTTTTGAGGTACATCCAATGAGGGAATGGCAGAGAGAGTGTAGTGGAAATGGTAGAAGGGCTGTTCATGTTACGATATGTCCGCGGACATGGCGTTAGTTCCAGGACATCGGGAGTTTCATCCGGGGATTTTTGGGTTCAGAAGTCATGCAAATGAGAATAAGCACTGAAAGGGATTGGTCAGGAAAGTTTGGTGGGTGTGTTGTGCCAGGAGAGATTTTTTGAGATACTCTTTTTGCTGAGAGAACAAAAGATAGCTATGCCTGTGTGTTCCAGAAAACAGATTGTTTGGATTTTAGGAGATTTGTGGATACATTGGTTGAAGGTGCATGCAGCTGTGGAGTAGCTGTAGATCTTGGATTCCCACATGTGGAAGTACACTGGCATGGAGTGCGTGGAATGAAGTGGTTGGATTTGCTACCTCTCTGTGCTACTTTGGAGACAGAGCAACATCCAGAGATAATTGTAATTCATTGTGGAGGGAACAGTTTAGGGAATGTGACTGGAAGTTTTTTGCAATTTGCTATGAAAGAAGGACTGAGGAAGGTTATGGACATGTTTCCTAATTCTCAAGTGATATTTTCACGGATTGCGCAGAGACAAATGTGGCTTCGTTCTTCTTCATTTGGTCCACAAATGGAAAAAGCAAGGCGCAATGTTAATAAGGCTGTTTGTGGCTTTCTAAGAGATTTTGGCATGTCTTCTTTTCACAATGAAAATATTATGTTTTGTAGTACATACATTTTTCGCAGAGATGGAGTCCATCTTACTTATGCTGGCAATCAGATTTTTCTGAGAAATGTACAAAATGCATTGCAACCTTTTTTGGAATTACAACAACGATTTTGAAGTAGATGTTAAGCATTTACAATTTTTGACTTACAAACACCACCCAAAGGCTCTTTTCAGAGCCACCACTTCTTTCCAGAGAAAATTACAATGTTTGTGATGGAGTAGTAACCCAATTTTTTTAATGTTCGCAAACTGTTCGCGGACTTCTAAAAAATACAAAGAGCCCTGCTTCATTTATTTTCACTTCTATTTTTTAATTGGGAAAGGTGGCTCTGAAAAGAGCCTTATTTTTTTTTTGATTTTTGTAATTTTGTATTTTTTTTGGTTTTTCAGACACGACACAGTAGGAGAGGAGGGTAAAGGAGGGTAAAGGGGGGGACACCAACCACAGGGATAAGAAAGGGCGAGCTGAGAGAGAAAGATGTAGAGTGGGTTTTATTTGGGTAGTGAGCAGGTCTTCCTGTGCTCTGAGATGATAGTCTCAAAAGCACTCCAAAGTCGCTCCCTCCTGCAGAGTACTGTGTCACAGTACATACATACAACTGTGACTCTCAAAAGGTAAGGGTCATCAGCATTCTGTATGGCCTGTGAGGCAGCTTCAGAAAGACGCTGTCCAACAGGATGAAGTAGAGGAAATCAACCTGCTACGTTCTTCACAAGGTACAACCCTGCGAATAGCAACAGAGTGAAATGACCTCAGGTGTCGCTTCATAGTAGTGGTCCCAAAGCTGTAGTTACCGTGCTTCCCGCGACTGAGTATCATTTTGCACTCATTGCAGGTAACATGGTTCGCACGAGCCTTAGGACCATTCCCATGAATGGTAAATAACCGCCACACCCAAGACTCACGCCTAGTGCGGGTAGTAGGGATTTCCTCTACCTCATTCTCATCATCCTCTTCTTCCTCCTCCGCATCCTCACTCCTGTTCCCCTCTTCAGGCCCTTGGGGAGGTGGTGGTGGTGGAGGGGGTGGTGGTGGTGCTGAAGCAGGTGCAGCACCAAGTGTCAGTTCAGCAGCCAAGGATGCCATGTCGATGATGGTGTAGTCTGCAGGTGGCAGCAAAAATCACTGTGTTCTGAAGAATAGCCAGAAACACAATGGGAATAAGCTCTTGGGCGTGGTCTTTTATAGGGGTGCTTGTGCGTGGTCCGCGGACATGCGCACTGTGCGCGGACAGATCGAACACAAAAAAAGGATTGGAAAGTTTCAAAACGTATATAGAAAGTCAAGATTGCTATGTGGGACTTGTGGCATGGTGAGATTTTATTGAAAAATATTATGGATTAACTGAAAATGTACTTTTAAATTGTTCGGGGACACGAACAGTGTCCGCATTTCAGGACACACGATGAGCGTGGGCGCGGTCATATGATCTGTTTGCGAACTAGTCTGCGAAGGAAGCGCCTGTCCGCAGGACACCAAGTGCACAGAGATTGGTTAGCACATGCGCATTGATGTCCTACGGACACTGTTCGGGTTCTGAAGTAATTAAAAGTGCGTCACACGTGAAACGAATATTTCAGGACACCGCGTGTGTTCTTAGAACAGTTTAAACTTGGTAGCGAACAGTAAGGACAGATATAGTGTTCTTTAGAACACTTTAATTTTTGTTTCTTTAAGAACATTTCAGGACACCACGTGTGTTCTTAGAACAGTTTCAACTTGCTAGCGAACAGTACGAACAGGTGTGGTGTTCTTTAGGACACCGCCATTTTCGTTTATGTACGAACATTTCAGAACACCAATTGTGTTCTTAGAACACTTTCAATTGGGTAGCGAACACTACGAACAGTTGTACTGTTGTTCATGACACATCATTTTCGTGTATTTAGGAACATTTCAGGACATCATTTGTGTTCTTAGGACAGTTTTAAGTTGATAGCGAACATTAAGGACAGATATAGTGTTCTTTAGAACACTTTAATTTTTGTTTCTTTAAGAACATTTCAGGACACCACGTGTGTTCTTAGAACAGTTTCAACTTGCTAGCGAACAGTACGAACAGGTGTGGTGTTCTTTAGGACACCGCCATTTTCGTTTATGTACGAACATTTCAGAACACTCGCACTGTCCGCGGACACTTTTATTGTTTTTAAAAAAAAAACAGCAACTGTTCACAATACAATATAAAAATTAAACTTTATTTAACATATATTAATAATTTATGACAGAGAAGGTGAGGCAGAAACAGAAACAAAAACAGGAGAATTTGGGGTTTCAACATGATTGGTATTAGGTGAGGAAGGGATGGAAATCTCATCAAAACGTTTTGGATTATGGAGAGGGTTTGGGGATAATTGACTGGGATATGGTGAGGAGGGACAAGTACATGTGGGGCAATGGTATGATGTTTTTGTTTTAAAATGATCTTCAACAAAAGTTTTTAAATTATTAAAATTGGTCAACAGTAAATCAATTTTTTCTTTTATGTTGTGAAGCGTGTTTTCCATAACAGCTTCTTCAGAGGTAGTTTCTATTTTGTTATGCTCTGTATAAAAAATATATATATGTTAAATGTATACAAAATAATAATATTTAAATGGTTTATATTATAAAGTGTTTACCATTAGTTTCACTATCTTGTGACATTTCTTCATGTGGGAGATTGTCCTCTAGCCATTCCAGAGTACTAGACTTTTCTGTGAGAAAAAAAAAGAAAAGATAATATATTTTTTAATTTAATACAGAAAGTTTATAAATATATGAGTAACATGAAGTACACTTACTATTTCTGGTAAGATAAGTCCTATGTATTCAGTGGGTCTGGTCTTGTTCTCAGTTCTGTTGTGTCTGTGAGGTAATTATGTTGGAAGCCAATTTATGTTCTTGTGGTATATTCCATTTCAGAACATATTGTATTTAAATGAATGGTTAGTGTGTTACATATATGGGTTACATTTCTTATGTATTACTATATATAATGTGTTTGTGTGCTGCTTTTTGAATTTGTTAAATGTTCCTATATTATAATATAACAATCAAACATACCCCCCCCCAAAGTTTTTAGGTAGTGGTACTGTTCTCCGAACATGTCCGCGAACATTAAATAATTTTGCGGACATCAAGTTCATAAGAAGAGATCTAGTCAGTTCCATATGACATGTATATAAAGTGAAAGTTATTATCGTTAAGTTTTGCTACTAAAAACCTATGAAATTCCGTGAAAAAACTTTGTTAAAGGGACGTTATGGTTAAGTTGTGCTACTAAAAACCTATGAAGTTCAGTGAAAAAAACGTTGTTAAAGGGACGTTATGGTTAAGTTGCGCTACTAAAAACCTATGAAATTCAGTGAAAAAACTTTGTTAAAGGGACGTTATGGTTCCAAGTAAAACCGAAAAACCCTTGAAATTCGCCAGTTATGGTAAGCTAAGCAACCATAACTCGCGCCACCACCGTGCTCTGCTAAGACTAACACCCAGGACATCAAAGACCACAACTTAACCATAACGTCCCTTTAACAAGGTTTTTTTTTACTGAATATATATATATATATATATATATATTGAATTTATTAAACAACTTACCAAATACCTTTATACATTTTCTCTTCCTTCTTCCATAATATGAACTCTGAAACAAAATAAAATGTAGTTCATAACAAAATAAAACCAACTTTATTTATTTATTTATTCTTCATAATCGTACTAAGTGAATTCTGATTGTATTCCTTGTACACAACCACTAACAAGTTATATTCATTACTCATATTATAGAGGAATAAATAGTTCTTGTTGGAGAGAAAATAAACCTCTACTTATTTTAATATTTACCAATCATTATATGTACATATACAAATTATACTCTATCATAACGTAAAATAAAAATATCAACAATTTTTATAAAATAAAAATGGTATCAATAAAACACCCTTTACAAAATATCTTTCAAAACGTAAAAGCTACTACAGTGTAGTATAGGTAAAAATAATTCTGGTATTATCACCTTAACCATACTAACCATTTAGGTAATTATGAACTTAGTTTTGCCCATAAAGTCAATAGTTTGTACACATATAAAGACATTTCACTATAATGCACATGTTTTACAATGCTGTACAAGCATAATTTAATAATATAAGATAAGGCATGTACAGACTAATTTATGCAACCTTCATCAGGAAACCAAGACTTATAACCTAACAAAGTCTTATATATTATAGTCATTCCTATATTATAAATAATAGGTAGACAATCAAAAGGGTTGAACTGTTGTGAGTAAACATATTAACACTTAGCAAAAACTACACCAATAACCTAAAAAATGTCATTTACATGCTTCTTATAAAATCTGGGTGGGTCCTTTGTTTGGCCATCTACACACATCAGAATTTCATAATGACATTTTATATTGTACACATCATATTTACAAACTACAAATGATTATATAAGCTTCTGTTAGCACTGATACTTGGAAATCCTTTTTTTTACTATATCAAAATGCATTCTAAACAATACTTTTTTTTAATCTACATTGCCATTTCATAACTTCTTTCATAATTTGGTGTGCATCCTTTTTCTCGCCACCTACACACCTAAGAAGATAATGACAATGTTCTTAAACCTACCATACAAATCGAAAAAAAAACAGGTACAGGTACTATTTCATGACTAAAAAGATTATATGACTTTTCTAAAACTTCACACTGTATTTACAAACATATTTATACATTTAACAAACTAACCCTTTCAATAAGATATGTTCATTTTTTATTTCAATGATAATACTTTTTTTCAAAAAATGTGTGCATACTTAACTTTACCACCTATGCACATACTAAGTAAACACAATATATCTAAATTCTTCCTTAAATCTGTACTTAAAGTACATCTTAGTAACAATCCCTCTACTAAATTACATAAAACACATATTAACGTATTTTACTATTTGAAACTTTTATTTTGCATGTTTATATTCACAAAGAATATTACACACATATTTTAAAACTTTTGTTCTAACAACATTAGGTAAGCATTCATTAAACTGTTTGTCTATTCAGCTTGGCATGTGACAATAGCGTCATTACAAAGAAGCCAATCTACTTCTGTACACACCCATGTTGTGAAATGTCAAAAATCAATGGATGAAAGATAATTGCATCAATTTTAAAAGTTGTCTTACTAATAATACTTGACCAAATTTAAAATTCATTATAAATGTGTTTTCCTACCTTCTACACTGTATTTTGAAACATAATCAATACATAGTTATTACAAAATTCATATCGGCAACTTTACTTTGTTCCACTGAACTTTCTTCTTCCTCCATAGTAAACTCAACGTCAGTTTGAATAAATAGCTCACCAAGCACATTTTGACTTCCTGCTGCAGGATCTTAACTTCCTTCAGGAGTCTCTTTTTCTTGATGTAGTTCTTACTCCAAGTACCGGTCACATTTTCTATATGTAATTGAGCTATTTTAGCCAAAAATGATTCTTCTAAATTTTCAAAACTTTCAAGCAAATCACTATCTGCATGCCATGAGACGAACAACTGCAAAAGACAAAAAAAAATTATAATTCCCTTTTTCTTAAAAGTATCTAAGAGTCTTATCTGCTTATAATTCTGCCCATACTTCAGTAGCATTGCTCTTTTCTGCTTTTTTCATGTACGCTGTAGCATAATGAGCAATAAAAGTATTGCAATCATGAATGAATTGGCATTCCTTACTTCTTTAGAAAAAGATAGGTATTTCTTGGTAATTTACCAATAACATGGTGTCGAACAGATGACATTAAACTATTCACTCATACAATTGGTGTCACATGCCTTCGAAAGCCAAATCTGCACTGAGTGTAGCATTTGTCTTTATTTTCTCTGACAGTGCTTACCACATGAGTGCCTTTGAAAACTTTCCACGTTGTACTGTAGATCAGCATTCACATGCTCAGCAGGAATTGAACAACTAACACATTTTTTAATAAACTCCATCACACAGTCATCACTTTCCTTAACAAACTGAGGAGCATCTTTAATCCAGAACAACATATGACTAGGTGGAGCCCCACATGCCTGCACTCTTTCCTTCCCCCAAAACGTTCCACAGTGCCTATTGCACCATTTTCTTTATTAAATATAAAGTGTAAGATGGCTAAAAATCAGTGATGAAAAAACACAATACACTTACAGGATCCATAGAACACAATTCTCCGGGTGTCATATGTTCTATATCTTCGTTCTGTGCATTATTTACATGAATCCTCTTTGCAAGATGATCCCAACCATACTCAGCCAAATTTAAAGTCACAAACCAACTTGCAGGGCCCAAGTTTCTGCTCATGCATCTAACCTCATAGTGTCTCCTATACCAGCATTCCTTGGTTCCTCACATTGTAGCGAGACCATTGGTAGGTTAACCCTCTAAAACTTCATTTTTTTCCTTTACCTGTTGCAGCATCACACATGAACAAAGATTTTGAAATCTAGTTCTGGTCTGAGGTCTATGAGCAACAGCATTACATAATGTTGAAAATTTACTTTCATACAATAAATGAAAAATATATTAAACATTGGTGCAAAATCGGGAATTTTCAGAATACATTCTTATACAATGATATTCTGAAGCAGAGATTTGCACCTTCCAATCATCCAATCTTCGTCCTGTACCAGTAGGAAAAAGCATAGGGAAACAACAAGCTTCCAACATCTTTTCCAAAACATTGTTTGGTGCACCTTTTGTTGCTTTCATTTGATACAATTCTAAACTGTCGCCCATCACCTCACGTGAGTGCAGTGGATGAATAGTGTACAGTTACTACAAACTATTCCCTTCTGCAATAGATAGACATTGGAATTGACCGTCAATGCTTCTCTTTGTCGACTCAACATCAAGCATAGACAAGTCTATTAGAGCTAGACTGCCTTTGTTTAAATCATTGTACTCCAATAGAAATGCAAATGGGTTTTTAACTTTTTTAATATCTATAAACTGTTGCCAAATGCTCTTATCTTTAATGGCAACACCATTTACTAAAACAAAGAATCTGCAATATCACACTTCACTCCTAGAGTGTTCACATGTTCATCCAAATTGAGAGCTAAACACACAACTTTGCCTCTTACACATTGCACTGACGATTCTTTAGGCAGATTTGACATCTTTGTTTGCAAAGTAACAATAACTTTGAAATAATGAACAGTTTGCAATGCAATCACTTCAAACATATTCCGTTTTTTAAAGCACAAAAGGGATATCAGACACTAATATGTCTTTCAAAACCCTTCATGCAGGAATACTTATTTGATTATAAAACCCTACACAGTGTCTAAAGTGCCTCTCTTGTGTCAAATCATTCTTCTACAAACAAATACAGGTAAAGTTATTTCCAAACATTCCCTACACTGTGTTTAACTTTGTCCACAATATACACTAGTTGCACTTGAGACTTATAAAAAGTGAGTCGACAAGATACGCAAACAATGTCCGGTCTCTCAGTAGTCGACAACTCAAACATTGGAATACTTCTTTTATACGGTTGAAATATCTGATCCTTTGGTAGTTCATCTACATACACTAGGGCCTCATCACGAGGTTGGCGCAAAAATTAGCCCGTACCGGCATGCCGTTAATAACATGTCCGGCTTGGCACCAACCCGCAAATAGCAGGTGATCAAGAGTGCGCAAGCACGCGCACCCCTGCATGCCGGTAACGTCCATACCGGCATGCCGGTAACGACCCTCAAACCCCCAGATAGCGGCATCGACGAATACGCACAGAACGCCTTCGGCAACCCCTAAATAGCGGTGCCTGTATTAACATAGTGCTAATAACTTGCCCGTCAATATCACACACCATCTGCACATTGATGGAATGGTATAGCTTCCGATTGTGGTATACCGCCTCCACGGCATGTGAGACTACCAACTCTACATGGGTGCAGTCAAGGGCACCAATTACATTGGGCATGCCTGCCAGTGCATGAAATGCTATTTTGGTGGCATTTGCCTCCTGTGGTCTCCTTGGTTGGGATATGTGGGCACTTGCGTGCTTCAGTAGTACATCCAGCACTTGGTTTAACACAACAGAGAAGCATTTGGCCCACTGTGTGAATGTAAGTGCCTGCGGCCAGGAAGTTGAGCACAGATGCCACCTTCAGCAAAGGGGGGATGGCTCTGCGGATGTTTATCAGGCTGACCAAGTCATCCTGTATTATTTCCACTATGTTTGTGATGGTGTCTCTGTGCAGGCGGTACAGGGTGTGGATCTGTGATGGGGTTAAGTCAAATGGATTGACCCTTATACGTGGAATTGTTGGCTGTCTGCGGGGAGCAACTACCTGCACTGGTGGGATTTGCTGGGCATGTCTCACCCTCCTTCTCTTCCTGCGTCTTATCTGTGTTTCCTGTTGTACTGCCTGCTGAAGGAGTAGCAGTGCAGGCATGTCCTCCAGGCCCAGTTTGGCAAGTACAAGTGGTAGCCTTTTGGCTTGAAAGGGGGTGTGGTGTGTGGGTGTGCTCCTTTTGTGCTGACCCTGATTCCATTGCCTCCACCTGTGCTGATTGTGTGCACCTGTGGCACTTGGTTACACAGCAGTTTGCTGTTCACAAGTGGTCCGCGATGCCGGTTTTGCCAGCATCATGGTGGCCCTTCTTAGCGGCATCTCGATGCCGGTATGTACTTGTCTGTGTGACTTGTGGTGTCCCCTTCTTTGCGGGATGCCGGTATTAAGGCCTCCCCATCTGCGTGCATGCCCACATGCCCGTACAGTGGTGTGCGGCCACAGCGGGTCCTTGACGATGCCGGTAGCACCGGCATCTAGGGTCATGATACACCGGCCCGGTAATGGATGCCGGCATTGCCTTACCGGTGCCGTTCTTACCGGAGCGCCAACCTTGTGCTGAGGGTCATACTCTTTTAAATGCATGCCATTTATAATGTTGACTGTACAAACAATATGTTCTACATTTCCACTCCCGAGTGCAGGCCCGGCTCTAGGAAAATTCATCTGACATCCAGAATGAAACCCACTGCTCACAGTTGGCACTTCTTTAAAGTCAAATAACACTGTTCCAGAAAAGACAACAGAGGACATACTTTGCACATTCTCCAACAAACCCCTATGCCGCAGTCCTTCTGATGTTCCATCTCAAAGCCTACAAACATCAAACATAATAACCCATTCAATGTGTGTCCATTGGGACGAGGTGGATGATAACTATCAAAAAGCACACAGACATCATAAAAAAATTAATTGGGCCCATTCCTTGCATGGACAGAGATCAGCGAAACCTGCACAACCTCCATCAACCAGTGCAACAACATCAACAACTGCAAACAAAGCCTCAACTTCAGCAACAAAGTCAACTACACACACTCCTCTTTTACCAACTCCCGAACTTTCCATGATGCAAGTCATGTGTAGATGCTTTCTTTAGACTAGATATAGAATTCTGGGAGAGGATCCCCCACCTTGGCAACCTGTAATGGAAAAGTTAGGGAGTAACTTATCTTGTCTTTTACAGCCCAGTCCAATAATGTTCAATAACCCTTTACTTTGCTCTTCAAGGTTCTACCACCGCAAAGTATATGAGAGGCCACGGGAAGATAGGATCCACAGTGAATGTGGGGCCCCTGGATGACACCTGAGGCTAAAATGTGTGCCTCCTCATCACAGTACCTTTGGTGCCTTGGTGCCTTTGGTGCCTTGGCAGATGAAGTGGCAGAGTTTCTCGATTTCACTCGATGATTCTCTATGAGGAGCCACTGGAATGCTGAGTCCACGAGAAAAATTGAACCAACGTCTCTCTGAAGTGCAGTAGTTTTACACTTCGCTGTGCTCTCCTTTGGTCAATGATTTCTCCAACGTTAGCAGTCATGTTAAGATGGAACTTGCTGTGGGCTCCATAAAGGCTTGGCAGATGAGAGTCAGACCCCTGATAACCTAAATGACTTCTGACAGCGTTGGGTGCATAAATCACTTTTGGTTTGGGGTTTCGGAATTTACGCAGTTGGCTGACTTTCCATTCATCAGTGCTGCAGCTGCATCACGGACATCTGGATGGCTTCCGGTGACCTGAACTTGACCAATGGAGTGGACAATGGAGCCTCACCAAGTCTAGACCCTCTGGACATCATTGTTAGTTTATGATGGCAGAATAACCCCCCGGCAGACCTTCCTCTGCACCGAGCAACTCTGGACTCTCTCCTGCAGTAAAAAGTGGCAGTGATGATTGCAAGGATGTCCTTTGAAATATTGTTAGGATGGTTGGAACTTTCACAGCTCTGGGTGTGCAGCAGCACTATGCCAGGGTACCCTCACCTGCCTGTTAGACAGCAATGGCTTCCAGCATTCACGAAGCACACCTTCAGATGCTTTGTGACACCAATGGACCTCTTCAACTAGAGATGTCCAGGCACTCCTCTTCAGGACTCACAAAGTCCTCTTCTCCCGATGGCAGGCACACAGGAATGGCTTCCAGGGTACTTCTGATGAAGAGCAGCAGGTTGCATGATGGTCCATCATAGCTCGGGGAGAGGTCTCCTTTGCAGGTCCTCTCTGGATCATTCCTTGGAAGAACACAGCAACTTTTAGATTACATGGAGACAATGCAGCAGCAGACTTCTCCTCCAGCTGTGCTTCAAGGATCAGATACTTCCTGCTTCAGCTTCAACTTCAGCTTCTGAACAAATTGGTAAGTGAGAGGTCCCAAGAAATACACATCTTTTCCCCATTCACTCTGGCTGAACCAGGCTTAGTCAATGAATCATGCAGATGGGCATTCGTGCAGACAGGCAGCCAATCAGGCTCACAGGCATTCAGTCCATTCACTCCACCCAGACACCCATAAAAAAGAATGTGGATTGCGTCAAGCACCCAGTCTTTCAGCACGCTACTGCATTCATGCCCATTTCAGTCAGGGCTGTCTCAGTCATTGTGTCACACGCAGACACTCACAGGCATCATTAAAGAAAGCTGTAGAGACATTTACAAATTACGAACTGCTCAAAAGGCTTACCTGGCTGGTCGCCTCTCGGCTGGCACCACTCCAGACATTCCACTCACGCTGAAGAACACCGCGACCTACAAGGAAGGAAAACACAGGTTAGCAAAGGCAAGACCTCGCAGCGCTGCGCATAGCGATTACTTACCACATCATAGCGCTCTTAATGCACCATCATTTACCAGCGGGACTCAACCAAGCCAGTTTGTCGCGCTGAAGCTCTGCATACCTAAAGGAGAAAAAAGAGACATTTTAAACAAAGAAAGGCATGCAGGATAGCAGCAAAACTAAAGAACAGCAATAAGACCTACCTGAACAATATCAAACGGGCCGGCGTCAGTGAAGTAACTGGACCGCACTCGCCCATGAAAGACAACGTAACCTGTAAAGTTTAAAGTATCCTTGAACAACGCGCCCGGTTACCCTCGGGTCTGGCGCGCGCTATAAATAATAAACAAATAAACAAAATAAACAAACGTGCCCCTGCAAAGAAGGCAGGACGGAGAGAACGCCTAATTCTACCACAAGGCAGAACCCTCCCCACAGACCACATCAGGGCAAAGCTGAGAAGCATACCAGTGAGTAACCCAGCTGGGTGGCATCCCTGTGGATACCAGGTGAGCTTAACAGTAGCCTTCTCACAAATAAAAGCAGAAAACGAGAGGCAGAGGTTCAGCAAAGTTATTCACAATGTCTACCCTTCCTCAGAATACCTGCCATGGGGTTATACACATGGTCCAGGTGCATACGTTAAGATATCACACAGAGCGGCATAGGAGCATGCTCTGAATTCTCCATCCAACTGGCCTAAAACTCCAGGGTCTAGTCCAATTGCCAGATCCAAGTGGCAAGTGTAGGTACCAACATTCTCTCTGGTAGCAGGTGTTCAGCCGGATATTCTGATATGCTGTATCACACACAAGCCAGAGGCACTAGAAAAAAGAAAACAATCAGGAGTTGGAGCATTGAAGCAAGAGGGAACTGCATGGAGAGTACGCTGAAAGAGTGTATTCAAATAGGTTTGTAAAACAGTACACCTATTCTGAAAACACCTATCTCCACCAACAGGGGGGACACATTGATGTACTTATAACACAGGGATAGACTTAGTTCATTACATTTATCCTCTCCTCTCATCATCTGGACCAAAACAAGGATAATAGATTTTCCGGGCACACATAGGGCCTCATTCCGAGTACGGCGCTAACCAATGGCGCTATTAACGCCTTGGTTGACGCCGTACCCGGAACGGCAGCGCCTTGGTGGATGGCGGAATCACCGCCCCATTCCAAGGTTGGCGGGGCGGTAATTTCCCATTCACCAGGGCTCATCCCCATTCCCAAATGAGCCCCCATAAGGCTCAATGGGAATGAGGAAGATGCAAATAATGGTGACCGTTCATTATGGTCACCGTTATTGGCTTGGAGGCCCCTTTGCGCCCTCGACTTTAACACCTGCTCAAAGCAGGCGTTAAGGGCGAGGGCGCAGAGGGAACTCGGAGTATGGCGGTAAGGGAATACCGCCACCGGTCTCGTTACCGCTGGCCGCTATCCCTTACCGCCATACTCGGAATGAGGCCCATAGTCCTGAAAAAATAGACTGAGTGTGAATATTCTTCAAAAAATACAAAAAAATTGTAATTAATTTATTCAAATTGTTCAAAAAACTTAAAACATAGACCCTGAATACAAACACAGTGAATATTTACTATACATAAAAATTCATCTAAAACAAACCATCAAAAAATCATAGACTCCCTACTTAAGAAGCGCTCCAGCCTCTTTTCCTTTGCGGATGAGGAGCAGGTGCAAGTGGATCTTGGTCACATGGCCTAAGAACCACTAACCTTCTTAGCCCAGTCTCTTCCTTTCTGCTCTTAACTTTTAGATCAAGGGTGTCTCTCACCCGGGCTTCCGAAGAGAAGGGCTGATGAAGAAAAGGGCAATTCCCGCTTGGACCAGGCGGACCGAGGGCTCAATCCCCTGCTCAGAATGCAGGTAAGCATGCACCACCCTGTGTTTACCCCCTCTGTCCCCACAGGCCACCCTCACCTCCTCTGTTTCCCCGTGATGTTCCCTTGTGCCCCCCACCCTTCTTGCACAAAGGTGTTGCCTATTTTGCTTAATTCTTCTGCCCTGATCCCCCTCCAGCCTACTTTTGCAGTAGTCTGGCCTGATATATTCTGTTTTTCCCATCACTGTATTGTGGCCAATGCCGGATCTGAGATTTATGAACTTCCTTGATTAACAACATGTCACCCTTTTT
Source organism: Ambystoma mexicanum (assembly GCF_040938575.1). Taxonomy (NCBI): domain Eukaryota; kingdom Metazoa; phylum Chordata; class Amphibia; order Caudata; family Ambystomatidae; genus Ambystoma; species Ambystoma mexicanum. The sequence goes on along the minus strand of NC_090936.1, from coordinate 821,216,384 downwards.
CAACTCTCATGCTGGACTTCCTTTGCATCTTGTACTCATGGTGGCCGTGAATCATGCTGTTCCCATCTTCATCTTGTATCCTTGTATTCTTTTTCTAATCTCCTCCCCTCACTGTCTTCTATGCACTTTATCAGAATTGTTCCTGGACCTAGTATGACAGCAACCTCGTTTGTCTGGCTCCTCTCCCCTCCCCTTACTTGTGCCCCCCCAGTACTATCTCAGGCCTAGTACGATAGTCGCTTGTTTTGTTCCTCCCCTCCCTTTCTGCACCCCTCTCCCTCATCTTTTGTTTTTCACCGGCTTTACCAGAAATATCGTCAGGCCTGGTACAGTAGTTGCCTGTCTGTTTCCATTTCCTTCCCACTCTCCCCCTCCCTTCCTTCTCTATGGGCCTCATTACGAGTCCGGCGATAACCGTGGTGGAAATTCCGGCAGGTTACCGTTCCGCCTGCGTGATTGCCAGAATCACCGGGGCATTACAACCCCGGTTATCCGGTAATTCCGGGGGCGGAATTCTGTTAATCCCCATTGGGAATGGGGAAGTGGAAATACTGACACCATGCTGTAATGGTGCCGGTGTTTCCATGTCCGCCTGCAGGCGGGTGGTGTTAAACCGACCAGGTCAGACCTGGCGGGAGTGACACCCCCCGCCTGCAGGACTCTTAATCAGCCGGTCCGGAAAGAACGGTGGTGGCGGATTTATCACCACCGTTCTTTCCGGACTGGCAGGGTTGTGATGAGGCCCTATGTCTTAGCTCTTGCACTATCTGAAATGTCATCAGGCCGAGTACAATAGTTAATTTTACATCGTTACTGTTAATGGCCTGCACAAATGTAATTGTATTTTCCCTTGTTCCCTCCCTTGCCTTGAAGTGCTTTGAAACACATTGTGCATAGGTGCTATATAAATAAACTATCATATAATATCAAATCAAGGTTAAATCCCTGGCCTGTTCAAAGACTAAGATCCCAAGAATTCTGGGACAGGGCACATCCAGGTGTTGGTTGTTCACCCAGGCTCTGGGCTTTCCTACTGGTCCTGGTTCCTGACAGCTGCTGGCCACGTAGAGGTTGCTGGGGCATTTGACAGCTTGTCAGATCATTTCTGTAATCCCTGCATAGATTCAGGAATGGGAACTGTGCACTCAGTCCAGTACTGCCTAGGTACTGACAGGACAGGAGAAGCACTCCAAACACCTTTAAATCCACTACCTGGGGTGGGGTGATCATGTGAGAGATAATGCATCTTCTCCCCAACTAACAGGGGACCCCTGCCACCTCTGTAGCTCTACAGACACCACTGAAACTTTGGCAGGCCTCTGCCAGCCAAACCACTTTCCAGTGCTGGATAGCTGGCTTAAGTAGGACCCCACTTCTACAACTCCCCTCCCAGAATATGCGTAGAGAAATAGTGATGCTGGAAATGCTTTGGAGGGACGGGCCTGTTTGTCCTTGCCCCACTACTTCTCTGAATGTAGTATTTGGTATATTTTCTACAACAGGAGTCCTTTCTGGACCTCTGGCAGTGCAGCATTTTTATTTTTTGGTGAACCATACCCTTTGTACCTCTAGTGTGTGTTTCTGGTCACCTGTGTTTTGCCCCATGGAGCAGGGTATTTTCTGGTGGCAGCCACATGTTGACTTTGCTGTGGCTCTGGGTCTCCCCCATTTTGGGACACACAGGCCGTGCCATAGGAATACATAGATTACTGGATAAAGGCAGGATAGCCAATGAAATCCTCATGGCTTCCTGCCTTTCTTTCTTATTTCTTAAAGTCCGTAGAAGCCCTGGCTATGTCCCCTTTCCTCTGATTGGACATTGGGTGGAAGGACCATATATGGCTCAAGGGCTGCCCCTGCTAAACTGGCAGGAGCCTTCCTGGAGACTGCTTTTTTTGGATATACACTAGGGTTGGGACCTGAATGAATGGAAAGATAAGCCAACCCACATTTTGTGTTGTGAGTGTCTGGTTTCAGTTGTGTGCCACAATGCCTCTGGTCTGCCTGAGCCAGCCCTGTCTGAAACTGGAGAGATTTCAGTGTATGCTCTGAAAGGATGGGAGTTGACCTCAATACACAGCCACTGTTTTGAGTGTCTGGTTTTGGGTGCATGACCTGACTGCCTGTGAGCCTGATTGGGTTCTGCACGATGAATGAACTAGTGTGTGATTGGCTGACTGAGCCTAGCTGAGCCTGAGTGAATGGGGGGATTTGTGTATAGCAGAAGACCCCTCACTTACCTCTGCATCAGAAAGTTAGAGTTTTCCTGGAGACATATCCTGAATCCAGCTGGAAGAAGAGGTTCTCATGTTGCAACTTCTCACAAGATCCAAATGCTGCTATTGTTACGCTCACCTGGCTCCCACAGGGGAGTCGGTCGGACCCAGACAGCTGCGGTCTTCACCCACGTGATGCGTAGTGCAGCGATGACTGACTGGATCTGCCCTCCTAATCTTGTCTGCTTAACCCGTAGAAATATTCTCCTGCAAGTGGAGTGATGGATTTAGCCACTTGTGATTTCAAGTGATGGCACCCCCACATTCCTCCCCAACTAATCACCTCTGAAATGCACTCACAGCACTCTCACCTTATATTCGTGAAAGATGAGCTCTCCATCCTGTGTGGATTTGCAGGGGCGCGTCGATTCCAGTTACTTCACTGGTTTGAAGGCTAGGGAGAGTTCCGGAGAGTATTGACTCTGAGGTTCCTGGTCAGGACCAGTAAGTATTAAGTTCATAGAGTTCAATATGTCCGATGTTCACTCTTGTTCCCCCCTTCCTTTCTTGTCTTGCAGCTGGCTCGTGAAAAGATGCTCTTGTGGCAGCTGGTGGCGCTCAGGTAGGAGTCTGTATTACCCGGCGCTGTCCGGTAAATGTTGCACGAGGAAAACGTATTGTTTTGTCTCTCCTTACAGATGCGGCACGTGAAAATATGGAGAGTCACAAAAGGATGCCTCCGGTGGTAAATCAGGTAAGTCTATGCTGGTAAGAATTATATTTGTTGGTTCCCTCGGCTCACTTTGTGGTTTTCTTTTGTCTCCTAGGTGCCGAAGTTCCGCAAAGAAATGATGGAGGCAGCGCTGACCCGAAGGATGCTGTGAAGACTGGTGAGTATGGCACGGCGCTGCAGCTGGAGGTGCGGCGCGTGCAGAAATGATGTTCTTTACAGGTCCGGAGACAAGATGGATCAAGAATCAGGTGTGGAATAGAAATAAGTTTGTTTTCTAACCTTGTCCCTTTCTTTCCTCTTTGTTTTAGGAGCTCCGGATTCGAGGCGGGTGTGGCAGAAGACTGGATGCAGGCTGCAGGCACGGTGAGTGTTACGCTGCTGGATGCAGAATAACACGAAGCGTGTGTTGCTGGTCGGGTGTGGTTTAAATAGCCTCAAAAGTAGTCCCAGGTAAGAAGTCCCTAGAACCACACCCAAGTAAAAAATAGAACCTGTAGAAAAATAGTCCCTTTCAGGCTTCATGTTGGATTGGAGTCATTTGCAGCATGGTCTGCCTGAGGTAAGTAATGACTATGAGCCTGGCGCCTTAGGCGCCAGGACTGAACCCAGATAGCCCCTAGCCGGGGCTGCTGAGGTTTTACTAAATGTCTAGATGCCTGATCCCGGGGCTGATAGACTTGGTCCGGATGCCTGGGGGTAGGCATCATGACAGCTATGTCGTTTGAAGGACTGATCAAGAGAGGACCTGGACAAGCAACCTCTGCCTGTAGCTAGAAGGGGACATTGTGCAACTGCTGTTCTCCAGCTGAAGTGTCCTGGAAGCCAGTCCTGAGTGACTGTCATCTTGCAGAGGTATCTTCAAAGATGAGTGACCTGATATTGTGAGCCCAAAAAGTCTACCAGTATCATCCATGGTCCAAAGGCTTTCTGTGATCGTTGGAAAGCAGGTTTGCAGGGTATCATCCAGAAGAGGGAGTACCCTGGCATAGTGCTGCTTGACGCCCAGAGTTTACCAAGTTCCAATGAACTGAAGAGATTTTCAAGTGGCACTTCAACCTTGATATCTTTCCACTTTTACTCAGCTGAGGAAGTCCACTGTTGCCACCTGCAGAGAAGTGCCCAACAGTGGGTTTTCTGTTATTCCCAACTGAAGAAAGAGGGCAGAGGGTCCAAACATAGTGGTGTCCTGCAGAGACGTTGAATACTTGATTTCAAATTGCCAGAATCTATCCCTTTATCCGTGAGGCGGCTGCAGCACTGAAAAACCGAATGTTGGCTAACCATAAATAGCCAAAACCTGATACATAATTCTGTCGCTACACCAGGCACCACAGAAGGACATTGAGAAAAACCAAAAGACTTGTCATTACCACCCAAGCCTTGTCAAGGTCCACATGATTTTCAGTTTCATGACCCATCCGCAGCCGGCGTAGCAACCTGACCAAGGTGACCCCTGCAATAGACCTTCACTGCTGCTTTATGACACTGCTTGGTTTCCTTATCCTGCTCGACAGCAATGACCTAGTGAGCCTTTCTTCCAGAGGGGGTCCAATACAATGGGGCATTGTCGAGTAAAGCTGAGAGACTCCACCACTTCACCTTCCAAGGCACCCAAGGAACTAACTGTGATGAGGAAGATGGGATGGCTCCCCGGTTGCTTCCCAGGTACTTGGGGCTGGCAAGAACTGTAAAGAGAAAAGCAGACAATTAATGAACACATAAGGACTGAGCATTAATATGCACGCAAAGTATAACTTACATGTTATTGCAGGTCGCAAAGATCGGGTGATCTTCTCATAGAATTGCATTTTTATCCTTAAAAGTATTCTGATAATGGGCCTTATTACAAGTTTGGCGGTAACCTTGCTGGTAAAACCGGCAGTCTGCCGGCAAACTTGCACATTTTTCCAGCACCCACAAATGGGCAATTACCGGGTCATAACAATCCCGCCGGACCCGGTAATTGACCATTTGCGGGTATCGAAAAAAAAAGCTCCCAATTCCCATTTGAGCACCCAAGGCTGAATGGGAATGGGGAGGTCAGATACACCAGTACCATTCAGAATGTTGCCAGAGCATCCGACATGCTCTGCTCGCGGGTGCCGTTCCACCCCGCAGGTCAGACCTGGTGGGCGGGAAGGCACCCACAAGCAGAACTTGTAGTTTGTCAGTCCGGTAACAACGGTACCGACAAGCTTATCGGTACCGTTGTTACCGGACCGACAAACTTATAATGAGGCCCAATCTTATAAAGTAATATGTGTGCATTTCTACACTTGTGGTTTAAAGTTAAAACATTGCTTATTAAATGTTGTGCATTTAATGGCATATACCAGTTGGTGCATTATTATTGAAGCTTAGAATAACTGTGGTAACACATAACACTGTACACATTGTCTTAACTGTTGACTGTTTACTGGCTTTGCTAAGTGCAGACAAAAGTGTTATTGCATTTGGTTAATCTACATTGTCTCTCGCTCTGGAGAATTGAATTTTGATAGTACGACTATCTTGGATCCTGTGATTAATTCACCTGGCATCAACAAACTGCACCTTAGATCCATTTGTGGATCGGATAGCCACTATTGTGTCTGCAGAAACATTCAAATACAGTCAGACTCGTGTCACTGCTCACGTCATTGTGTGCAGAGTCGAGTGCCATTGCAGTCTGCCAGTTTGTTACTCCACATCATCTTTCACTCTGGAGAATTGTGTTTGGCAGTACGACTACCTTGGAGCCTGTGATTTATTCACCTGTAATCAACAAGCTGCTCCTGCCTTCCATCCGTTTATCTGATATCCTATGTCTGCAGAAACATTAAGATACAGTTCAGCTCAATGCACGTCAGCGCATGTGGCATTGAGTGCAGAGACAAGTGCCGTTGCAGTCTTGCAGAAGAGAGGCGTTTCAGCATTAGGTTCTCCTCTACAGGGGTAAGCAAAAACATACACTTTTTTTTTTAATTTATTTATTTGTGTGTAATTGCCTTAGCAATTTTTACAAAAGTTATGCTGGTCATCTTACAAGAGCCACACGATGAAATGAAAAATACAACAGTCAGACAGTTGAATCTCTGACGGGGGACAGTTTCTCCCTTGCCGTCCAATCTCCCCTGTTAAAGTCCATGCACCACATCAAGGACTTCGTGGTCAGTCATCATCGAAGTTTTTGAGGAAATTAATTCAAATGCACTTTCCAAGATTTTTACAGTTGCTATAGTCCATTTTGTTTTCTCCCCTGACATCAGCTGTTCCACCAAGTTATATATGCATCTTCTAATATTCCCGAACAATCTGTACACAGGCTAGTCAGGTATGTGGCTCTTGCTTTTCTTAGGTATGGACAGTATATCAGAAGATGTTTTATCTATTCTAGCTCGTCTGATTGGTTACAGAGAGGACAGGCCTTTTTATTAGTTTGTCTCCTGATAGCTTGGATTTCAGGTGTCGGAAGGAGATTGAAGCGCACCCTCATGAACAATTTCTGAGTTGCTTATTTGGAAATCTGTTACAGTATCCCATTGGCTCATTTAATTTATTGAAATTTGGTGGGGGATCTTTAGTCAGTTTATTCATCTGGGCTTTTTCCAAGGTTTCTATCCAATCCTGCGCTTCCAATTTTGATTTCACTCTCGTTGGGTTGTTTTTTAGATCCTCTTCAGTGCACGCAACCTCAGTAACCTTTTCTCTCAGGTTATCTGTCCATTTATTTAAGATATCCAAGTGACGGTTTGTCATTTCGTCAGCGAGTATCTTATAGATAGGCAAGCTGTCTTGTATAAGAGTGTTCCTCCAGAGTTGCATAGCGTTTAACCCCACTGTCGCTTCTAGGGAAAGTAGACCCAATCTCTTCTGATAAGTACCATTGAGGTAGTGTTGGGCAGTCCTAGGACCGTTTTCCAGATTTGGCTCTCTAGTTTCCGCCAGATGTCCTTTGGCATGCTCAGAGTAGCTCCCATGCCATAGGTCAAGGTTGGCACCACCTTCCCTTTATAGAACTCTATCATTGGGACTAAGGAGTATTTGCCATATTTTCAGTCTACGGTTTTCATTTGGGCCGCAAGTTTTTTGTTTTTTCCCATAGAATCCGCTGCATTGTTACTGCCTTTGCCGAGTGGTCGATGTGGACTCCTAAGTATTTTAAACTTTGGACCACTTCGATTTCTACTTTGTCCAACGCCCAATTGAAGCCCGCCTGGATCTTCTTGGCACTTTTCCCAAAAATCTGTATTTTCGTTTTCGATTTATTTATTTGCAGGTTGTTCCGCTCCATATATTGCGCCAAGTTGGCAAGTTGGCGCTGTAGGCCGATTTGGGTTTGGTCTAGTAATATTAAGTCATCTGCATACATTAAGTGTGATATGTTATCCTTACTCAGCTTTGGTGGAAAGGCTCTTACTGCTTCTTCCGACTCTTTGAGGTCCCCCAAAAAAGCGATGAACAAAGCCGGGGCGAGAGGACAACCTTGCTTCACTCCTTGCTCCACCGGTATCTATTGCGACAAAAGGCCTTGATTGTTTAAACAAACTCTTAGCTTGGTGTTAGTATGTAGAGCCATCACGGGGTCTAGCAGTTCCCCCGGACAGTTCAATTTTTCCATTTTATTCCAGAGTATCCGCCTATCCACTCTGTCAAAGGCCTGTGACAAATCCACAAATGCCATGTATACAGTTGGCACCCCTTGCTTGACCCTCGCTTTTATCAAGTTGAGAATAAAGATGTTGACTGTTGTACTTCCCTTCTTTAAGAAACCCATTTGAAAGGGGTCATTTGCCAGTGATGATCTGGCCCAGTTTCGAAAGTGGGTCAGAAGGAGCGTTGCGAAGATTTTGCCTATTATGTTGAGTAGGACGATGGGTCTGTAATTACTTGGTACTTCTCGGTTCCCACGTTTGAAAATCGGCACCACCACCACACTTACCCATGACGCCAGGAGGGTTCTTGTCTGTCTACATTGTTCAAAGATGATACTGATAAAGGCAGCCCAAATCTCCGGATTCTGTTTTAAGTCAATATTGGATAATCCGTCTGGACCCGGTGCTCTGGATTTCTTTAGTTTCATTATGACGTTCTTTATGTCATCAGTTGACGAAATATCGATCCAAGGCATTTTAACTGGATTTTCGGCCCTCGGTATTTGATATGGTTGTGCATTAAACACATTTTTGAAGAATTCGACCCAAGCTCTTTCACTCACTGCGTTTACTATTTGATTTTCAGTCTTCTTCTCTGGTTTATTGATGAGTGCCCAGAAATCACCATTTATTTTTGTACTTAGGGTGCGCAGCATTTCCTCTCTGTCTTTTTGATACATTACGTGTCTATGACCTCGTATCCAGGTTTTGTATTTTGAGCTTTCCTGTTTCAGTGTATTCCATGCTGTTAACAAATTCTCCTTGATAGTTTGTCTCTTCAGTTTTCTCAGGGTTCTCTTTCTTTCTACAACCTCTTTGTCGTAAGTATGTATATTTTGTCGTAGCTTTTGGTTTTTACCCTGCGGCTTTATCCAATACTGGAGTAAGAGAGGTAGATAGTCTGGGCTTTGCTACTTATCTCCTCGTGCCTGGATGCCGATTTGGTACTTTTCGGTGATGCATTCAATATTTGCTGCAGTGAACCGAATGCGGGTTTGTTGGTTGTTCAATTCAATTGAATTGTTGTACCTCCTGGGCACAGATCGTCGAGAATTCCATTTTATAGCTACAAGATTGTGGTCGCTTTCTTGCATTTTGGTCACCGAGTAGTCTTCTATACTTGCCAGTAGACTATGGGAGATGAAGAAATAGTCAATATCTGCTCTGGATACGCCCCTTTCCATGTGGGAATCTTTACCATCCAAGATTTCAATGCTGCCACATTGTGGAGATTTCTCGATTTCATGAGCCTCATCCAAGATGTTCCTCTTTCTTCTGCAGGGGATTTCGTTTTCTTCAGCAGAGTTTTCCCCTTATCCATGGTGCAGTTTGCATTTAGGTCTCCACAGATTATTATGTGTGCCAGCGGGTCTTCGACAATGATGTCATCGGTTGCTTTGGCTAATTGTTTACGGAAATATGCTGTCGTGGTTCTTTCCGGGTTCAAATACGTTGTTATAAGGGCAATTTTTTCTTTTTCAGTTCCCTTTCCTCGAGTTTCTTCCTGCACCCATATCGTTAGAACTGCCAGTATGCCATATGATTCCCCTATGGTTTTTACACTTACTATTGCGACCCCCGACTTTATGGCTATCAGGAGCCCTGAAGACGGTCGCCCAAACAGGCCTTTCGATACTGGCGAAAATGCAATTTCAAAGCCGTCTAAAGCTGGCATTTCTGTGAGCCAGTTCTCCTGAAGGCATAGAATATCTTATGCCCCAAGATCCTGGTTCTCTGGGTTTGTCAGGTGCCGGTGGCCTCTCATGTTCCATGAGGCCATGGATACAAAATGTTTCGTTGTGGTTTCTTGCTCATGATCTTGATCAGTCGTCGGAGGGGGTAGATCTCTGGACCCACCTCCTGATGATTGCTATTTCTCGGTGTGTGGCTTTAACGTCGCTTTTAGCCAGTTCCATGGTCCTTTTACTGTTCTATTTTATTGCGTGTTTTCACTCTTTGATTCTCGATCTTTTTCTTTTCTGCCATCTTTTTCTGAAACTTCTCTCTTTGTCCGAGTCGCCTGGAGGTTGGTGGGAGATTCAGCTCTGTCTCGATCTCTTCTATCACGTGACTGAGCCTCCCTCTCCAAGTGCTTTTCATTTAGATCTTCAATGGCTTTAAGATCTCTCCTTCTGTATCTCACATTCCTTGGTTCTCGTTTTTCCCACTCATAGTGGCGATTGCTTTCATATCTCGTATGATACGACGGTGCCTGTCTTTTACTGTTGTATAGATCTGTTTTTTGGGATATGTAATGCACTTTATGGTCGCCAGTTTTCTTTGTGGACTGCACTTTTCGGTCTGTCTTGGGTATATGTAATTCTGTCAGGGTGTATCCTGCTTATTGTAAGTCCTTGTATGCTTCCTCCGGGATATCTTTCAGTGCCTGATTTTTAATGTGGAGGTACGTTTTGGCCTTTTGGTCCCTGTGATAGGGTTCTATTAGTATGAAGTCTTCCGACTTCAAATGCTGCAGAAAGTGGATTTTGCTTAGTATGTAAAGTACTGTTTTCCTATTCAGCACGATATATTTGGTTATACATGACGTTTGCTCTAATTTGAAGATTCTTAGCTCCTTGTGAGGGCTGTGTGAGAGCTTTGATTTCTCTGCCTGTGGTTTGTCTGACTTTGGCCTGGTTTCCTTCTCATCTCCTTAAATTATCTTCCTGCTGACTCTGTGGTTGTTGCTTCAATGAGGTTGATCGCAAGTCTTTCTCTTCTAAAGGTGCTGTTTTTCCTGTCACCTTTTAACTCTTATTTCCCTTCCACTGTCAAGATCACCATGCTGTCCCTCTGCCAGTCCTTCTAGAACCCAAGGGTTCTCTTATTTTGCTTCTGTATCAAGGTGTCCTGAAAGATCCATCAGTGGGCTTGTTCTCAAACATTCCTCCACCGTTTTGGGCGATTTTTCTGTCTTTTTCTGACTTTTCGATGTGACTTCGCTTGTGCAGGTAGGTATCGTAGGGCTTTGTGTTAGATTAATTATTTCGATTTCTTTTTTTGAATTGGGGATCTCAGTTTTCTTTTTATCTGTTTCACCTTTGTTGGTGTCGCTTACCAGTCGTAACCCCAGTTTTTTCTTTTGATTTATCACTGCCGGTGAGGTTGTTATTCCCAGATTGATACTCTGCTTTTGTTGCCCAGGCAGCTCACTTGGGTTTGTCGTTTTCTGTTTAATAAAGATTGGTTCCATCTCTCCCTTCTCCTTTTGTGGAGTTGTCTGGGATGCTCTGTCTGGTGTCTTTTTTACCATCTGTTTTCCTCTTATAACTTCTTTCCTTTCTGCCTCTAAGGTGGCCCATTTTTCCGCCTATTTTGTTTCCTGCTTACTTGTTTTTGCCTCTATGGCCATGATATATCCCTCTAAGAAATCCATTTTAGATAGGATCTTACCTAGAATCGTTGTGTTATCTTTTGTTGTGTCTCCGATAGTTTCATATAGTTTACAAAATGGTGCAAGGGCAATTGTAAGCGCCGCCGTAATTGTGGTCATATCTTGTTTGTTGTTTGGTGATGGTCTTGGATAGTCAGATTCAATTTCACAGTATCTTCTGTGCTTACCCGGCGTATTCTGAAGTACCCTACTGGGGCATGTGTTAAATTATTGTGTAGAGGTTACACCAAACAATCACCCATTTATGACTTCTGATGTTTCAGAGCAATTGAGCGAGGTTCTGAAAGGGTTTCAGTTTGATGTTATTCCTTCTTTGACTGTTTTTTTCTGCTTTTCACCTCTTTCTGTAGTCTGCAGGTGGGCTTTTGTCCACGATTGGTCACTCATTTGCATCTTTGCACCTAGGTCAAGGTCGTGTGATCTCCTTAACTCCATGTTTATTCCACTTCCCCACCGATTCTCAGATCTCAAATTGGGCCCTATACCGACGTTGGGCTCATGTAGCTCCGTCTGTTCCATTCCGGCCATCTTGCATGGGGAGTGGAGCTGTTTTTCGTATGTCTTCGCCGGTTTAGGTTGGGAGATCACCTCTTGCTGTGACTGTAGCTGCGAGCAGGTTTCAACGGTTGCCTCATTCCTTAAAGAGGCCTCCAGACTTAGTCTCTGAGATCGTCTTTCGGCCGTTGTTCCACTCCTAAACGTCGGATTTACAGTTTGGAGGAGCGTCCCTGTAGGATTGGTGTTTTCAATGTTGATGGATTTCGGGCACGGGGCGGCCTCCTCTAATTTCTGCTGGGGTTGACCATACGCTTCATTCATTTTTGGGGGATCTTTGCGGCCTCATCCATTTCCTTTGAAGCTCCCATATTGATGTGGCTTTCTCTGACATCTCTAGATTGGTTTATCGGGTCGATGGAAACTGCTTTTTGTTCGGTCTGTTTTTGGCTCTGAGTGTCACTTTCTTTAAGGGTTATGTGGTTTTGCGTGGATACTTCAGCATGGTTTACCTCATGCGGTTCATTTTTCCTCGGGCGTATCCCTCGCGTGTCCCCAGTTGATGGCACCCTCTCCTCGTGTCTTGTTGTTTCTTCGATGTCTGTTTCCGTTTTTCTTGCTTTAATTGCCGGGAGCGATCCCTCAATGACCTCCAAAATATCAGCGTCAGATATTTCGTCCTCTGGCTCTAATTTTCGTTTTTTCTGGTGGGTCTTAAAGAAGTTAAATACAGCATTTGATAATATGGATTTCTGGCTTGTGCCCGTGCCTGCGTCATGTTTTTTGACTACCACATGCGTTGGTTTTTATGTTTCTTTACTGCTTGTGTTGTTCTCATTTTGCTTCGATTTTCCTTCATCTAGGCGATTTGGGTGTGTAGGGCACCTTTGAGTTATTTGTTTTGCCCTTTGTTTCATGGTATATTGTCGTTTTATTGCACTTGTCTTATTAATCTTTTTTGGGCCATTGGTAGTTTCACCTGCCGGGTGGCTTAAATCTACCCATTCCCCCGGCTCTGGGTTCATTTCCATATTAGTGCTCTCTATAAACACATCACTGGAGTCCGTACTCAGACTTTTTTCGAAAGACCTTGTTCGGCCAGGTTTCGACAACTCTGTTTTTTATTGTCTGGGGCATGCTGCTCCTGGCAGGGCATTTCTATCTGGCTTCCACTTCTCAATCTCTGATGAGGACATATTTGTGTGGATTAAAGCCCTAATCATTGGCAGAGGTTTTTCTGTCAGCCCTGGCACCCCCAGCATGTGCGGCCCCGGCCCGTATGGTCCGGAGCCTACTGTTGTAGTTTTAGTGTCTATGCTTGGGTTCTGGCTGAATTGGGACAGGTTCCCTTTTTTCTCCAAAGTTGTGGTCATTTTTATTTGCCCGTTCTTGGCTGATGCCGAAATCAGTAGTAACGGCTCCTCTATCGTGTTCACTCCTGGATTTTCCATGTGGGTATTTTCTCTGTACTTCAGATCTTTATAAGCCTCTGTAATCCCCCCACACTTGTTGGTACACAGGACCAGGGCAAGGTCCAGGTCAGTCCATCCTCCGGCAGGCTGAGCTGGAAGACCTCTTGCCAAGCGGCGCTCTGGTCCTGTGTTAGGTCCGCCTCATCTGAGCGGTTGTGCCGGGGGGCGTTGGCAGTCTCCTGAAAGGGGGCCATATCGATCTCCGCCGGATTCTCGGCCGTATCTCTGCTCAGGCGTTGCTTTGCATTAGTTCCCCCCCCCACTGCTGTGGCTGCCATGGGCTTAGCGTCTAATATAGCAGTCTCGAGGTTCTTACATCTTTTCACTGGGATCTTTGTTCCCTTTCACGTGGAGGAGCTGACTTGAAATTGCTCCGCAGAACTCTTGGCGAGGGCAGACGGTTCCAGTAGATCCACCCGTTCTGGATCCAGGTCTGGTTCACCATGCCCGACGTCCGGGAGAGGCGGCCCTGCTCCCTGCATTGCCTGCAGGACTGGCAAACTTTGCGAACTTCGCGTGCTCCGCGTTCTGCTCCACGGAAATCTGCTGGGCTTTTGTGGATCCTCCCGCAAACGAACTGGAAGGCAGACTCAACTGCAGGACTGCCAAACTTTGCGAACTTCGCGTGCTCCGCATTCCGCTCCGCAGAAGTCTGTTGGGCTTTTGTGGATCCTCCCACAAATGAACTGGAAGGCAGACTCAACTGCAGGACTGCCAAACATTAACTTATTGATGGTAATACCCGTTTTCTTTGCTTCTATTAAATGAAACTCTCTAAACCTTCACCCTATGGTCTGCATAGCATCGTGGCACGTGCAGGAAAACATAACGGCAGCCCCAATACTGATCTTGTCCATACTGGTGAAGTTCCACATTCAAAGAAGGACAAAGTGGACACTTAACCTAATCTACAGGCAAAAATAACAGTCCTATTTGGGATGATTCACCCCACCCTTAAATAGAGGGAATTAAACCTACAGCGCTGGCATCTCGTTCTCAGAACAACCATATTTCTCCAGTTGTGCTGCAGATCAACACATCTCCAATTATTGACAACAATAATTCTCTATTAAATCTTTGCCTTGACCTGCAAAGAGAATTGGTTGATGTGCATGACTCTGCTTTAGACAGATCTGAACATTACGATAACATCATTGGCACAAACTTGTCAGCTACGCCAGACTTGGAGCGAATTACATATTCATCTGATACTTCAGACAGTGAAAGTGAGCTTGACTCCTCTTCCTTAAGTCCTGAGACCTCATTTGAGGCAGAATCACTACGTCTTCCATCTCTAAATGCAGTTGCAGCCACAGTAGAAGCCTTGTTTGCTTTTTGCTCAAACATGGCAAAAGAACAGTTAGACATGAAGATGATCTTGGTCAGAGTGGTTGACATTATCCTTGAAAATTTTGACAGCAATGTCATACTGAATGCCAGCTCCTCGAGCCAGGCCTGTCTGCCTCTGCTTTCGGTTGGCCTTGATCTTTGGCAAGATCAACTGTTCCAGCCATGCACACAAGGGGCCCCTGTTCTTCATAGCCCCAGCATTCAAGTTACAACAAACCTATTGTCTGGACTAGAGCAAAATATGAGCATGTTGCAGTCTTAGGTGGGTCCACTACCCACTGTCTTATCTCCTCTCCCTCCAATACAGGGTGCCATCACCATCAGTCCGTCACCGGACTGGCACATTTCATGGCAGAAAAGACACCGAAAATGCACCCTCCTCACCACAAGGAAGAAACAAGCAATGCGCAGAGAAGTCCCCTTCTCTGAATATACAAAATCAGGGTGGCACGTCGGCACTCCCTGGAGAACCTTCCATTGCCTGCAAAAACAACTACTACCCGATCACTGCAGGATGGTAGTATGCGGCAAGCAGAGTTGTGGGGCCCAATGGATAAATGGCTCGTAATGGGGATGGAGGTCTAGATTATTTCTGAACCCCGTCCATTCTCACCTTTAAGATCCACTAGAATGCTTCCTACTGCCCCATGTGGGAAGGAATCTCTTCCTCTGCATGCAGTCACAAATCTCTGGCCCCCGGCATTCAATATCGTGGACCACCCTGTGCCTGTTCAGCCCCCCTCGTCAACCTGCCCTGTGACTTATGGAAATGGCTCTCTGGGTGTGGGAGTTCATCATTCCATGTGGCTATAGCCCCTCTGTGGAAGTGGGCCAAACTAGGGGATTTAAATCCCACAGCAGAGAGCCCTTTCATGAAACGTTTCTTGTTGGACTTGTTTTGACAAATGCCTCCATTGAAACCCATTGTGTCGGATGATATCTCTCACATTGAACTCCCTGAGTTTAACAGTCCCTGAAATTGTGCTATGATTGAATGTATCTCCCCAATTGTTGTTGACATGTTAAGATCCTGCTTTCTTGAGATTATTCGACTGGGCTATCAACTGATGGTGTGCCACACACATATCTTTAGTGCTACCCCCACCAAGGCAACTAAACTCCCTATGCTGCAATTTGAAAGTGATATTTTGGCACCAGTCATTCCACGGAAAGAGCCAGTTTGCTGTCATCATTTGTTAAGTCAGTGCCAAAGCAACTTTGTTCTCGTGAGGTTGAACGTTGGATTCCGGAGCCACTGGAGTTAAAAGCCATTGACATAGTAAATCCATGGATCTTGTGAATTGTCTATCTTGGAACACTTGTGGCTATCGCTCCTTTTTAGACTATCCATTGGGTATCTCTTATGTCACTGCAATATTTATCTTCAATAGACTTGAGCCTGCAATGATTTTAAGATGGATGGTTTTGATTTTGTGAGTCTTCCAGCAATGTTAAAGGAAAGGGGTAGCCGTATGTGGGGGTTGGCTATTGAGGCTTTGTGAGTGAATACGTTTCTAGTCCGATCAATTCCCAAGTGATTGCTGTGGTGCTTTAAGATCTCTCTAGCCCAATCAATGGGAGCCTGATAATAATGTATATGATCCGCCTTGAGGCCTTTACACTACATCCATCAGAAAATCTGTTAAGCATTTGTTAAAAAAATTGTATGCTCAGTTTCCTGGGCACAATGTAGTAGTTGCTGGTGAACTTAATGCCTTCTATTATTCATCTTTCCTGGCCTATGATGATGATAAACCAGTATCTTGCCCAGGGACGTCATTTCCCCAAAATGCCAGGGGTAGCGGAAGTGAGTTCACATGACCCTTGACCTCTGATGACATCACAGGAAGTGACATCATTTGGCCCAACCCCAACGTCACACGGGGAGCGATGGACCACGACCCCTTGACAAAACAGGAAGGGGCATCACATAGCATTGTTCCTAAGTACAGAACTAAAAATATGGTTATGATATTGATATAATGTAATATAAAGATTTCAAACAAGAATGGATCACCATATTTATCGTTATTATTAGTGTTTATAGGCCAATATTACCAAATTACTGTGAATTCAAGCAGACGTCCAAGGCCAAATGATAATGATGTGTTTTTATAAAGCACTTACGCTTAAGCGCTTTATATAGAACAAATATACATACAATATCACCCAACCTGTGTTGGTACTCCTTTATCGACCTCGAAAGGATGAAAGGCTGAGTTGAGGTATTTAAGAACAGACTAAATCAGTGAGTCACCCCCTGAAGTGTGCCTGAAATAAAATGAGTCTAGCAATTATTATATAGAATTCCAGAAAGACAAATTATTTGTTATTGCTATTCTTTCTCAGAGTTACACTTGTGCAACACAGTTTTTTTAAATCTTTTTTTTAAAAGAGGGCTAAACAAGAAAGCCTGCTGCTCCATAAACAAGGAGCCAGCAACTTACATTAGAAAACTATATCTGTTTAAAAAATACATTTAAGGGGTTGCAAGGAAGACCACAGGGGTAGCAAGGGAGACCACAGGGGTTGCAGTTGCAACCCATGGCGACCCCCAAATGACTTCCCTGATCTTACACATCCCTACATGAAGCAAAAGAGAATTTAGACACCAATGGGTGGGAATAATTAATTTACATCTTTGGGTTAAGCTGCCTTAACATGAAGGGCGTGGGTGGTAAGGAACTCAGGTGCACCTGGACAAATGGTAGGGCAGTCTCTTGCCCTGATTATGTTTTTATTGATTCCTCCCAGTGGAGGCTGTATAGCGTTCTGTATGTTAACCTCAAGTGTCCATGCCCCCCTTACTTGGTCTCAGCTCCTTCTCCTTCAAAAGCCTATCTCACAACACTCCTCTGGCGTAGAAGTGAACTCACATGGCAATCGTATTATTTGGTCAGAATATAACGCAAATGAATAGAATGTGCAGTTTGAGTCTGGGAGATTCGCCCCCCTGAACAGCTGTTGGCTGAGAAGAATTGGGGTATTTGTATGGCTGAAATTGAGGGACCCCTGCACTTGAACTGTCTTCACTTTAGCCATAGGAACGACCTCTTGGCCCTCTTTGATATTGTAATTCATAGGAAGAAAAAAATCTACTGTGATGTTGTGGCACGTGTGAAAACGTACCGCTCTTTGTCTTGTATGGACAGAGAAGGCAAAATAAGATCTCTTTCAAAAGGCTATAAGAACTGGCTGAAGTATCACAGACCTGTCATTCAAAATGTGAATTGGACATATTTGTTTATATCACTGAAGGGAAATGACAGTACACCGTTCTGGCATGGGTATAGGAAATTCATGGCAGGGTCTACTGCTCAGGAAGTTAATCCTATCCCTGTTAGTACCTTGGTAACATACATTACAAGACTTTACTACAATTACGACCTGATGGGGGAAGGGTTGCAACACCATATTCAGTCTGGAACAGCAATAGATGGCTTTGCAGAGGGCGTCATAGGTGAGCTAATTAAGTATCTCAAGGCATTGATGGCCCTGACACAGTTCTAAATATTGTCATTAAATCCAATTCCAATTTTTGGGCAGCTTTGTTGGCTCAATTATCCCATCACATTTTGATTGAGTGGGCTATTCCTATTAATCCATTCTTATCCCAGTTCATAAAAAGGGTGATAGAATGGATCCTTCAAACTATAGGTTGCAAGCCATTCTTGACTCCAGTGCAAACATGTTCTCTTCCATCATCTTGAAGAAAATGAACAAGTGAGTTGGAGAGAAAGGCCTCTTGAAAAAGTTCCAGATGGAATTCAGATTAAGTCATAGAACATCTCACAACATCGGTGCCCTCCACCATAGTATGGTGAATGCTCTCTCTTGCCCAACTAGGAAACTATTCCTGTGCTTTATTGACTACGCTAAAGCATTCAACTGTGTCTCACAATTATGGTGTAAACTTGAAAGATGGGGCTTAGACTCCACTTTGCTACAATTCATCAAGCTAATGGATGCTGATACAACACTCACTGTTAGGGTCAGTCAGGATGGGGCTATTACACGTCCTATTGCTGCAAATTAAGGTCTTAAGAAGGGGCACCTGCTTTCCAACTCATATGTCTCTATCATGGACGTGGCCATCAGATTCAGTTGCAAATTTCCATCTACTATTGGAAAGGAGGCAACTCTGTGGCTGGCTTACACCGATGACATGGTGCTACTTGAATTTTCACCAATAGGTCTTCACCACTCTGTGGACACTTTATCCACCTTGGCTACTGCTAGCAACATGAAGATCGTTAGGGAGAATTCTCCAGAATGGCTAATTTCCATTACCTGCTGAGTCCCTCAGCAGCTTTGCTGGATTTCTAGGATTTATTTTTTTCACCTGGTAAGAGTGTGAGCCTTTTTTACCACTCTTACATGTGTTTCACTGTGTGTGTTTAACATGTTTGTGTTCATAGACTGTGGAGCCTCACCTACTCCATAGCCATCATCGTTTTACTGTGTGTTACACAGCACATTCAGTGCAGTGACACAGGGTTGTCTTTTTAGGCTTCCAAACTCAGACTCCATTTTCTGGGACTGACTACTGTCTTCCAGAACATGTAAAGTTGCATTTGACTTCATTAGTCTTTCAAAAACCACAGGCACAGTACAAACTATCTTACATAGAGTACTGGAAAGGGTTAATACTTATCCCCTTTTGTCTGTCTCACACAGATCATTGTTTCATTCCCTTTTCATTAAGATTTGGCGGGTGGCAGTGTTATCTACCCTATTTTTCCTACTGCGGTTATTTGAAATAGCCTTGGTATTGTTTCAGGCTTAGTAGCCTCAAACTTAAACCCGCTGGACCATATTTACTTTTATTTGGTTCCGGCTGGGTTTATTCATCATTTCTTTTTGTAAAGGTCTTTCTCGTGTTTTACTCTGCGTGCAAAACCAGGTTTGGTCCCTTTGTTCACCGACCTTTGGCGGGCTTCTGCACAGAAGCCCTCCTTAGGTGCCTGAAAGTCTGGGTAGACAGGATGTGAGGGAGGGGATTTAGGACCACTGCCATGGGTTCCCTTGGTAACCCAAGTCACACTCCTGTTTGATTGGTTAGGTGACCGTCCCACCAGGACAGTCACCATGCTGTGTGATTGACAGCCAGGCTGTGTGAATGGGGGAAAACTGCATAAAAAGCAGGTCTCTGGGACTGAGAAGGCAGAGTTGCCACTGGATCAAGAGAACCAAAGAAAATCTGACAGAAGAGGACCTCTACCACGACTGAACCTCCCGGTGAAGCCCTGCTGCAGGTCCGAATCTCCAAACTTCGATGACAGGGAACATCTGCAAGGAATCTTCTCCAGTTGAGCTGGTGGGAACAACCAGAGTGCCAAACTGCACGCCAGGCCTCCCTCCTCTGGTCGAATTTGCTGTGCACAGCTACAGTGACACTGCTTGGGTTTTAAGGAGCGCACCTTTTATTCGTCGCTTTGCTCTGCTGCTGGTTTCTTCCCTGGGCAGTGCAGGACCCTCCAGTCTTCCTCCTTCTTATCAGTCTGACAGTCGCTTCAAGAACCGTGAGCCTGCAGGACCTGCCAGGAATATCAGCCTCAGCTAGAGAATTCATCTGCTCTAAAGCTACTGTGCTAACCCGGTTGTTCGTTTCGTCCAGCCGCGGTGAATGTGTGTGAAATCTTTCCCCAATCCGAGGGCTTGTCCTTCTATATTCTTTAAAGTAACTTTTTGTCTGACCAACTTCATTCTGAACTCTTGGCAAAGACTTAACCGCAAACTACCCTGAACTGTGTGATCCTCTGCAAAGTCTTTGGTCCATTGAATTTGGCCCAGGCCCCTTGATTTGATTCCTCACTGTTGTTCCTTTTTCTAGATTGCCCTGCTTACTTACTTGTTGGTGCTGCTCAACTTTTGTCTAACTTTGTTTTTCCCTCCCTTTTTAATTACTGGAGTTCCATTGTTCTCACACTTCATACTGAGCTTAACTTGTCCAGAATCTTTTGGTGTGGTGTAGTCTATTAAGATTGTGATTTTACAACTGCTTGATAATAGTGAAATGTTTTATAACTGATGTGTAGAAACCTTGAGTCAGTGTTTGTTTAAATCATAGTAATTGCTGTTCTTTGTGTAACTATTGATACTGCTCACTTTACTCTCACTTTACTCTTGAGAAAAATCTGACTGCTCAACCATCGCTACCACTTTACTGTGTAGTACAGGCTTGTACCAAAGGTGAATTTGTACTGTCACTTTTAGTCTTAATTGTGTGTGATGTTTCCAAAGGGTACTGCATGTAGTTCTGCCTAACAAAAATAAATCCACTGAAGTCCAATATTATGAACATTGGAAGGTTTTCGTGCCTTGAAACACTTGTGTATAGGTGCGTTACAAATGCCATATCATATCATATCATATCATATCATATCATATCATATCATATCATAGGAGGACCCGGAAAAAAAACCTCTTTAATTGGAGATTAGCTAATAACATGCTGTATATAGTCGTTAATTATATTTATCTGGGTTTCCCAATACAATCTCAACTGATGCTTACTTTTTATGGAGAGTTCACTAATCCAAAAGTATTGAAGAAATGGCTTGTCATAAAGAGATTTATCTCCAAAAAGTGGGGATATAACATTGAGGGTACATCTTTGACACAGTATTCCACCTCTATGCTAACTCATTTCTGATGACTTCACAATAGTGGAGTTCATCCAAGAAGACAAGATGGATCTGCTATCCTTGCATTTGAGCTCAAGGGTGGTTCATAACCTGCTGATGGCCTCAGAAACCTCCTTGTTATCACTGGGATATGACCTCATGGAACTTAGTGGCCCCCCAAAGTCAACAAACTCCAAACTGTTTGACAATAACTCAGACGATGGAGATCTTGGGGGGAGGCCAAGGATGCCTCCTCATGCCATCATGGATCTGGATGAAGGTAGAACTAGAGTTAAGGAGCCTGGCCATTCTGAGATTGATCAGGTGAGACCATGAACAGAGTTGGAGTTTATATGTCATCAAGAAGGTTTGCTGACACCCAAACCAGACCTCGATGGTTTTGAGAGTTTTTTTCAAATCTCGCAATGGCAAGGGGGCAAGGTCGTTCGACTTCAGGCCTGTTCACACTAATCAGGGGGACAGGAACTGGCTCTGAAGTAATTCAATCTTTTAATCATGGCCCCTACATCCATCAAACTATTCTGAAAACAGAAGATTCCCTGAGCAAAGCTCAGGGTGCAGCTATCTATCTTTAATAAATATCTACTGGCACCTGATAGAGACCAGGTCAAAGCAGATGCTCGACATCATCAGCACAATTATAGATGAAACATATCTGTTAGAAGACTGCACAATCATTGTCTGTGGTGATTTAAACTCTCAATTTGGAGCCGACCAAGCTGCAACTACTAATAGCCTTAGTACTGGGGCTCTCAAGTCTGAACATAGAGGCAGAGAAAGGTAATCGCTAGTGAAGTCCTGTGATCTCCATATTCTAAATGTTACTTTGAAAAAAAATAAACTGACATCCAACGTGGCAGCACGGTGGGCAATCCTCAGTAATTTACTATGTATCACAATATTTAATAGAGCTCTTAACATCTTTTGCAGTGATACTGTCTCTGGCGAGTGACCATAATCTGCAAAAAATGTGTTAGTGGAGTGAAAAGAGGATGCCTGTTTACTGTATGACAACTCTGGTTGAGCCAACAAACAACAGATCGAGGCTTTAGATGTCAAAACTGGGAATTGGAAAAGTTGAGCCAGTCCCCTGACGAGAAACCCTCCTCTGACGGTTAGCTAACAGTAGACTATGTGTCACTTTTGGCTCCTTTGCAGGTTACGAATGGTAATTGTGTGGGGGCGGACAGTTGATCATCTTCACGCCCATGAAAGGGGGGTGACTGTAAAAAGCGGAGATGACATGATCCAGAGCAATGAGTGCAGCTTCTTGACCACATTTTGAAGGAGATACTTCTCACAAATGTGGTCCCAATTTACAAAAGTGGAGATTGAGCTGATCCTAATAATAACCGTCTGATTACACTATTTGATGTGCTTGGGAAACTGCACACCATCCTTCTTTTAAGTAGGCTCTCTCAGAAGCCGACGGAGGAAGAATGTTAGGGAGAATTCTCATTTATGGCTCATTTCCCTCACCTAGTGAATCCCCCAGCAGCTTTGCTGGACTTCTGGAGTAAATGTTTTTCCACCTGGTAAGAGTCTGAGCTTTTCCCCCACTCTTACCTGTGTTTAGGCAAGTATATTTCTCTGTTTTTGTGATTGTGGACTCTGGAGTACACCACTTCAGTAGCCCCCTTCTTTTGTGTGTCACACAGAACCTTCAGTGCAGTGACACCGGGTTGTCTTTGAGACTTCCCCAACTCCATTTCTGAGGCTGACTACAGTCCCCCAGAAAAGGGTAAAGTTGCCATCAAATTTACCACAGAACCAGTACGCCCCACCTTCCATGGAGTACTGGGGAGGGTTACTTCGTATCCCTCTGAATATGTACCTCATAGAGCATTGTTTCGCTCTTTTAACATTTAGACTTGGCTGGTGGCAGTGGTATCTACCCTAACTTTTCTACCGCGATTATATTAGATAAACGTGTGAATGTTTTAGGCTATTTTATTAGCCTCGAACATAAACCCGCTTGACCAAATTGACTTTCTCTTGGCTCCGGTTGGGTTTATTCGCCATTTCTTTTTGTTAAAGTCCCTCTTGTGTTTTACTTTGCGCTGCAAACTAGGTTTGCCTTCTTTGTTCACCGTCTTTTGGCGGGTTTCTGCTCAGAAGCCCTCCACCAGGCGCCTGGGTGTCTAGGTGGGCTGAATGTGAGGGAGGGGTGTAGTCACCCCCTGCACAGGGTATCCTAGGAAACCCACGTCACACTTTGCCATGATTGGCTGAGGTGGTTGTCCAGGCTGGACAACCCCCCTGCTGGGGGATTGACAGCCAGGCTGTGTGAATGGGGGTTTTGCGCATAAAAGGCAGCTCTCTTGGGCTAGAAGTCAGAGTCGCCACTGGAACTACAAGGAACCGAAGAGAAGCAGAGAGAACGACGACTGCTGCAACTACCCCATCGCGGTGAAGCCCTGCTGCAGTCCTGAGCTATCTACCCTTCAACGACTGGAGAAGATCCGGTCCGGAGTCTTCTTCCCTTGAGCCTGGTGGGGATAACCAGCTCATCTTCCACAGCCAGAGGATCCGCTTCCTTGGTCGAAATCGCTGCACACTGCTGTAGTGGTCCGGATAGCCATCTGAAGAGCCTCTCCTGTTTTTAAGGAGCACACCTTTTATTCGTGTCGCTGCTGCCGGCTTCATCCCTGTGTGGTGCAGACCCCTTTCAGATGTCTTCCTTCACAACGAAGCTCCAGGAACCGTGGGTTGTCGGGAAACCAACAGGAACAACTGCCAGGGCACCAGCTGCACCATTGGAATAAGGTACTGTGTTCTGCTTGAAGAAGCAGGGTGAACCCCCTTTTCTTCACCTCCAAGGCTTGCCCTTGTCTTCCCTCCTTCTTATAACTTTTGCTTCCGAACATTGACAATTTCGAAGTACTCTTGGCTACGTTGAATTGTGAACTGTTTGACTGTGTGATCTTAGGCAACAGGTCCTTGGCGCCACTTAACCCTGCTCTGACCTTTGACTCTTGAACTCCTGTCTCTGAGTGTTTCTCGATTCTGTCTGCCTAACCAAAATATTGCTTGTGATTTTTGCCTCCAACTCCCTCTGGGTATCTCAGGTGCAAAGTGTGTTTTTGCCCCCGTTGCATTTCATGTCACGGATACGCGTTTATTTAGTAGACCGAACTGTCAAAAAGTGATCGCAATCGTATTCACAGTAACTCGTTTTGTTCGTAACACCGGTCCATTCAAACACAGGGTACTTACCTTGAGATTTACTGTACAAAGTGAATTAGTTAGTTGTAATATATTTTACGTGTGGTTTGTGTTTGAGTTTAATAGAAATGTACTTATATTTTTCTACCTGAAACCTTGAGTCAGTGTTTGCTTGAGTCACAGTAATTGTCGTCCCTTTGTGTAATCTCTGATACTGCTCATATACTCTTCAGATAAGCCTGGCTGCTCCGCCACTGCTACCACTCTGACATAGTAGTACAGGCTTGTACCAAAGTTAAAACTTGTATTGCCACATGTAGTCTTGATTGTATGTAGTGGTCCCTAAGGGCAGTGCACAGGATTCTGCCTAAAACTGGTGTACAGCGGTGAGGATTTGGAAGTAGAGTGATTACACGTAGAGTGCTGCTATTGCTTGGGTTCAACTAACCACAAGGCTAACACGACAAATTCTATTTAACTAAGAAATCATGTCAAATCTGGAAAGCTACACTGAAGAGAGTCTTTTACTCTATACTGTTGAGGTTCTGAGAACCATGCGTAGGGATAAGAATCTCTCTGGTAAAGGAAAGAAATCTGAACTGGTTGCAAAGTTAATGGGAAAAAGTCTGGAGAGTGGGTCAGAAGGGCCTACCACTCCAGCAAATGTGGATTTTGATGTTTCTGATTCTGAGAGTGTTAATTGTGAAGTAGATGAATCATGAGTTTATTGCACTTGAGAAAATGAGACTTGAATTGGAAGTGAAACGTATTGATGCACAAACTGCCATGAAACATCAAGAGTTAAAGCTCAGAGAAATGGAGCTGAACCATGAACTAGAAATGAAGAAACTGTCTCTCCCAGAGTCTTCTAGGTCTTCCAGCCCTAAGAGACCCCGTATGCCAAAGGAAATGAATGGTATGTATGAGACTAAGCTTGGTATTTTGGATTGGTTAGCAATGTTTGAGTACAATCATGGGATTCAAGGTATCTCAGTGAATCAGTTGATTCCTTGGCTTTTCTCTAGGCTCCCCCCTGTTGCAAGTGATGCTGTAATGGAGTTGGGGGAGGAGGATAAACAGGATTATGAGTGTGTGAAACGAGCATTAATAGCTAGATTTGGGAAGACCCCTTCCCAGTATCTTAAGAGGTTTAGAAACCTCAAAAAGCATGATGGTACCCCTTGGGCTACCTGGGTGTGTGAATGTTTGAAAAACTTAGATGGTTGGGTTAAGGGTTACAAAGTGAACACTTATGAAGGTTTGAGGAATCTTGTAATGTTGGAGTCTATTTTTGATGTCTGCTCTTCTGAGCTTAGACAGCACTTGGCTGATTTAAAGGAGATAGATCCTAAGAAACTAGCTAGGGTTGCTGATTTATGGGTTGCCATGAGGGCTACTCACACGGATCCTGGGGCTACTCAGAAGGATGAGGGGAAGCAGCCAAAGAAAGACAACAAAGATAATTCCAATAATTCCAATCCGACTCCAGTTTCTGCAGTTAGCCCATGAGGTACCTTTGGCTGGTGACTTAAGTTTTAAGAAGACCAATGAAAGGCTCTCTGTGCACTTCTACTGGCCTAAAATGGGTTCAGAAGTAGACAAATTCTGCAGAAGCTGTCACACTTGCCAAAACTCTGGTAAGTGTGGATCCAAGAATGTGGCACCCTTAGTGCCTCTCCCAGTGGTGGGAGTTCCTTTTGAGAGGGTTGGGATTGACATTGTTGGTCCTCTTGACCCTCCCACATCTTCAGGCAACAGGTTCATCTTATTGGACCATGCAACTAGATTTCCTGAAGACATACCTATGAGGACTGTTACATCTCCGGCTGTGGTTCAGGCCCTACTTGGTATTTCTATCAGGGTAGGGTTTCCTAAGGAGGTGATATCTGACAGGGGATCAACTTTTATGTCCCACTACATGCAAACCATGTGGAAAACCTGTGGAGTCACCTACAAGTTCTCAACTGCCTACCATAATCAAACCAATGGGTTGGTAGAGAGGTTTAACAGAACTATGAAGAGCATGATAGGTGCTTTAGAAGAACCCCTTATAAGAAAGTGGGACCTCCTACTGCCATGCCTTCTCTTTGCATATAGAGAAGTCCCTCAGGAAGGAGTAGGATTCAGTCCCTTTGAACTTCTCTATGGCCATCCAGTCAGAGGTCCATTGGCCCTGATTAAGGAGGGGTTGGAGAGTGCTCCTTCCCCCAAGCCAGTCAGAGTTATTGTTATTGTTATTTTGCATTTATATAGCGCCTTATATACCATTGGTATGGTCTGAAGGCGCTAGTAGGTTGAACGCCCTTGGGAACCGAAGTTCATATCAGTAGAGAGAGTAGAGTCAAAAAGGTGCGTGTGAGCACCGGGTATGTGTGCAGCTCGTGTGGTATCCGTGTAATAGCTGCTTTCTAGCGGTAGGTGTGATGGTTGAGAGGTCAGGGGTATGTGTTCGTTCTGGCAGGATTTATCCAGATTGGAAGTGGCTGTGTTAGGCCTGAGGAGAACGCCTTGCTGGGGGGTGTGTAACCAGCAGTGATTACTTGGAATGATGTGGAGTGAGCGGCGAATGTTGATATGAGACCAGTTATGACGAATGGTGTCATAGTATCTCTGTGTTCTATTTGAGTGGTGATATAAGGAGAGTAAGCGTGTTGGTGAGATATGATGGGCTACATGCCCTTTCAGACATTTCTAAATTCACAGAGAGGCTATTGGGCATACTTCTTAATTCACAGAGAGGCTATTGGGCGCACTCTAAGTTCCGTTTCCACATAGAAGCTATTGGGCACACTTCTGACTTCACAGGGGGGCTAATGAGCACCCTCCTAAGTTCAACTTTCACAGAGAGGTAGTTGGGCACACTTTTAAAATTCACAGAGAGGCTATTGGGTGCACTTCTAAGTTCAACTTTTCACAGAGAGACTATTGGGCATACTACTTAATTCACAGAGAGGTTATTGGGCATACTTCTAAATTCACAGAGCGGCTAGTGGGCACACTTCTAGATTCAGCAAGGCTGTTGGGCACACTTCTAAATTCACAGAGCTGCTACTGGGCGCACTATGCATTCACCTGTTTTACGCATTCATCCCCTCTACGCACTCATTCCCTCTACGCACTCATCCCCTCTACGCACTCATCCCCTCTACGCACTCATCCCTTCTACGCACTCGACCCTCTACGTATTCATCCCTCTACGCACTCATATGCTCCCCGCACTTATCCGCTTTAAGGACTCGTGCTTTACACGCATTCAACAGCAATATGTTCCATATATTCATCTCTACACTAATATGTTCTATGCCTTCATCCGTTCCGTACACTCATTCTCTCTGTACACTTATCTACTCATCTGCTCTATCCACTCAATCAGCTCATCCGCTCTATCCACTCATCCGCACTATCCACTCATCCGCTCTATCTACTCATCCGTAATATACACTCATCGGTCGTATATACTAATTCGCCATATACGCACTCATCCCCTCTAGGCACACATCATCTCTATTTACTCATTCCCTATATGCACTCATCCCCTCTACACACTCATTGCCTCTACACACTCATCGCCTCTACACACTCATCCCCTCTGCACACTCATCCCCTCTACACACTCATCCCGTCTAAGCACTCGTCCCCTCTACGCACTCGTCCCCTCTACGCGCTCGTCCCTTCAGCGCACTCGTCCCTTCAGCGCACTTGTCCCCTCTACGCACTCGTTCCCTCTACGCACTCGTCCCCTCTACGAACTCGTCCCCTATACGCACTCGTCCTCTATATGCACTCGTCCCTTCTACGCACTCGTCCCTTCTATGCACTCATCCCCTCTACGCACTCATCCCCTCTACGCACTCGTCCCCTCTATGCATTCTTCCCCTTTAGGCACTCATCTCCTCTACGCACTCATCTCCTCTACGCACTCATCTCCTATACGCACTCATCCCATTTTACGCACTCATCCCCTCTGCGCACTCGTCCGTCTAGGCACTCATTTGCTCTCCGCACTCATCCACTTTAGGCACTTGTGCTTTACATGCATTAACAGCATTATGCTGTTCCATATATTCATCTCTACACTCATCTGTTCTATACCTTGAACCGTTCTGTACACTCATCTTCACTGTACACTTAGCCACTCATCCACTCTATCTACTCATCCACTCTATCTACTTATCTGTTCTAATCAATCATCCACTCTATCTACTTATCCGTTCTATCGACTCATCCCCTCTATCCACTCATCTACTCTATCTACTCGTCCGCTCTATACATCCATTCGCTCTATATATTCATCCACTCGGTACACTCATCCGCACTATACATTCATCTGTTCTCTCCACTCATCCGCTCTATCCACTCATCCGCTCTATCCATTTGTCTGCTCTATCCACTTGTGCGCTCTATCTATTTATCCGCCATATACAATCATCAGCTCTATACACTCATCTGCACTATACACTCATTTGCTCTATATACTCAACCGCTCTGTGCATTCGCAGGTCTGTACATTCATCTGCTCCAGTGATCTATACACTCTCCGTACTTCCATATTCATCCGTTAGCAGTACTCATGTGCTCTACATACTCATCTGCTTCACGTATTCATCTGTTCTACACACTTATCCGCTGTACGCTTATCCGTTCCGGACATTCATCTGTTTTATGCTGTTCTTCCACTCATGCATTCTTCCACTCAGCACACTCCTTTGTCCTACCTGATTTGTTCATTCTAGCTAATTCATCCGCGCCATTTATTTCGTTCACTCCGCATGCATTCTGTTCATTTCAGGAGTTTAAATTACTTTACTGTTTCCATATGTTTTACTCTTATTAGTCCTTTCGCCGCTTTGATCTACTTTTATTCGTTTAATTCTGTTTGCCCTTCTAGTTTATATTAGGGGTTGTTAGCTGTTAGTTTCTCGCATCAGGTGGTTTGACGGATTGGTGTCCTTGAGTTGCTGTTGGTCTGTTTGGGTTAGTTTGGTACGGGTTGGTTTTAGGGGAAGAGCCAGGTTTTCAGGAGTTTGCGGAAAGACATTAAATCCTCAGTTAGGTGGATGTGGGTTGGGAGTGAGTTCCATAGTGTGCGGGCCAAGGCTGAGAATGATGATCTGCCTAACCTGATTGAGTTTGTCTTCGGTATGACCAGGAGACCGGCTGAGCTTGATCTTAGGGTGCGTGGGGGTTGGTAGGGTTTTAGCTTGTCTTGAAGATATTGCGGTCCGCTTTTATGCAGTGGTCGATGGGAGATGCACAAGGTTTTGAAGGTCACTCTTCGGGGCTAATGGAAGCCAGTGCAGCGTCTTGAGGGCTGGGGAGATGTGGTCCCTTGGGCCGAGCGCAAGTAGCAATTTGGCTGCCGCGTTTTGTGCTCTTTGGAGTTTATTGAGTTGGTACGCGTGAACTCCGAGTTATAGGGGGTTTGCGTAGTCCAGTCTTGATACAACGATTGATTGGACCGCAGAGAGTCTGTTAGGAAAGGAGAGATATGGAAAGATGCGCCTAAGGGTTTTAAGATGGCAGTGGCAAGACTTTGAGACATTGTTGATTTGGCACGAGAGTGTTAGGTCAGAGTCTAGGGTGCATCCAAGATTTTTCACTGAGTTGGAGGGGGTCGGTGAGTTGCCCATGGCGGATGGCCTGGGTAGTGGGTGCGGAAGGAGTTCAGAGTTGCTACATACCATGATTTCCATCTTGGAGGGGTTTAACAGGAGGTGGCTTTGGGTTATCCAGAGTTCTATGTCGATGAGGCAGGAGGCTAGGTCAGGTCGGGAGTTGGGTTTTGAGTTCAGGAGGTTTAGAATTAGTTCAGTGTCATCGGCGTAATTTTAGCACAGGATCTGTGTGAACAAATTATTGGTTGGAGGGTAATCAAGTAGAGATTGAACAGGAGGGCGGATAGGCATGCTCCTTGTGGGACCCCCGTGTCAACTGGTCGGGCTTGGGAGGTATAGGTGGAGAGTATCGTTGTTTGGTACCGATCTTTGAGGAATGAATATATCCATTTAAGAGTGGTTCCACAAATTCCTAGGGAGTGGAGGCGGTGTAGGAGGATTGAGTGGTTGATTGTGTCAAAGGCGGCAGATAGGTCAAGAAGGATTAGTGCTGCGCATCCCGCAGAGTCAGCGGTCATTTTAAGGTCATCCCAAATAGAGGGTAGGGTGGTTTCAGTTCCGTGACGGGCTCTGAAACCTGATTGAGCGGGGTCTAGGAGATTGTTGGCTTCGACAAAGAGTGACTGACTATGTGATAGGTCTCCGGAGGAGAATGTCGCACATGATGGCAGAGGCAAGTGATAACTTGAGGGCTGGCCAAGCTCTGGTCAAACATTGGCATGACCAGAAGGCTAACATGGTTGAGTTTACTCAAGACCCGCTTGTTCTCTCTATGGTTCAAACAAGGCAGAGGGCCTTGCAGGACAAATGAATAGGACCCTTCAAGGTTGTGTGTAAACTTGGAGAGGTGAACTATCTGGTGGACTTAGGCAATCCTAAGGAGGCTCCCAGAGACTTTTACACCAACCGTTTAAAGGCTTATGTCACTAGACCTGACAAAGGAGCTATGCTTCTAGCTTCAGCTCAGGAGGAAGAGGAGAGCGAACCTCTGCCTGTCCTCCTCAGAGACTTACTTTTAGATGAGCAAGTGGAAGGAGTCAATCTCTCTTCCAGTCTCACATCTGACCAGCAGGATGAGTGCAATTTGCTGTTAA
This sequence comes from Ambystoma mexicanum, assembly GCF_040938575.1. NCBI lineage: Eukaryota > Metazoa > Chordata > Amphibia > Caudata > Ambystomatidae > Ambystoma > Ambystoma mexicanum. Next base: position 821,185,569 of record NC_090936.1, on the reverse strand, counting down.
ATCAGTTTGCCTCCCTGTTCCCACTTTCACCAGGCTTGACCCCTTGGGGCCAGCATGACATACACACTGGTGACTGCTTGCCTGTCAAAGCAGGGGGTATAGAATGTCAGACAATGTCAGATCCCACATAAGGAGTGAGGTCAACAAGGTGCTTGATCTCTGGGTTTAAGAGCCCTCTGCTAGCCCATGGTCTAGCACAGTTGTGCTTGTACCAAAGGCAGGATCCAAAGAGTTGAGATTCTGCGTGGACTATAGAGCTCTAAATGCTGTCACAACGACTGATTCCCATCCGTTGCCTAGGACAGATGAGCTGGTGGACAAACTTGGTGAAGCCAAGTACCTCAGCACATTTGACCTAACGTCAGGCTATTGGCAAATAGCCCTGACAGACCATGTCAAGGAGAAAACTGCATTCTCCACCCCAGCTGGCCTCTACCAATTCAAGGTAATGTCTTTTGGATTCAAGAATGCACCTGCTACATTTCAGAGGATGGTCAATCAAGTTCTGAATGGGGTGGAGGACCTCTGCATGGCATACTTGGAGGACATTGCAGTGTTCAGCCCTACATGGAAAGAACAGGTTGAACATCTAGGATATGTATTGCAGGCTCTTGAACAGGCCCATCTGACCATAAAAGCAAGCAAATGTCAAATTGCTCAGAGTTCAGTGGTCTACCTTGGGCATGAAGTAGGAGGAGGTGAAATAAGGCCATTGCCTAGCAAAGTACAGGCTGTGCAAAACTGGGCCACCCCCACTACTCAAACCCAAGTGAGAGCCGTCCTATGTCTCACTGGGTATTATAGGAACTCATAGAGAACTATGGGACCATAGCTTCTCCCTTTAATGTCATCTCCTCTCCCAGATTTCCTAAAAAAGTCAGGTGGAATGAGGAGTGCAATCAGCCTTTGAAGGTGTAAGAAAGCCCTTTGTCAAGCTCCAGTCCTAAGAGCTCCTGACTACCACCAACCCTTCATGGTGCAGACTGAGGCTTCTAATGCAGGTATAGGTCCAGTCCTTAGTATACTGGATGAGAAAGGTAGGGAACACCCCATTTGTTTCATCAGCAAGAAGTTAAAGGATCCTGAGACAAGGTGGGCAACAATAGAAAGGGAAGGCTTTGCTATTGTGTGGGCACTGAAGAGGTTTAGACCATACTTGTATGGATCTGCCTTCACCATTCAGACTGAGCACCAACCCTTGAGATGGCTGATGCAAATGAAAGGGGAAAACCCAAAGTTACTCAGATGGTCAATCTGCCTGCAAGGATCTGATTTTTCCATTGAGCACAGTACAGGACATCACCACCAAAATGCTGACAGTCTCTCTAGGATGTTTGTAACTGACTAGCGGTATGATGTCCATCGAGGAGTGGATTAAATCCTCCTGTCCCTTAGTCTGGGGGGGCAAGTGTTAGGGAGAATTCTCATTTATGGCTAATTTCCCTCACCTAGTGAGTCCCCCAGCAGCTTTGCTGGACTTCTGGAGCTTATTTTGTTCCACCTGTTAAGAGTGTGAGCCTTTCCCCCACTCTTACCTGTGTTTTGGCAAGTATATTTCTCTGTTTTTGTGATTGTGGACTCTGGAGTACACCACTTCAGTAGCCCCCTTCTTTTGTGTGTCACGCAGCACCTTCAGTAAAGTGACACAGGGTTGTCTTTAAGACTTCCCCCGACTCCATTTCTGAGGCTGACTACAGTCCCCCAGAAAAGGGTAAAGTTGCCATTAACTTGACTTAGTCAAATTTACCACAGAATCAGTACGCCCCACCTTCCGTGGAGTACTGGGGAGGGTTACTTCGTATCCCTCAGAATCTGTACCTCGTAGAGCATTGTTTCACTCTTTTAACATTTAGACTTGGCTGGTGGCAGTGGTATCTACCCTAACTTTTCTACCGCGATTATATTAGATAAACATGGTAATGTTTCAGGCTATTATATTAGCCTCGAACATAAACCCACTGGACCAAATTGTCTTTCTCTTGGCTCCGGTTGGGTTTATTCTCCATTTCTTTTTGTTAAAGTCCTTCTTGTGTTTTACCTTGCGCGGCAAACTAGGTTTGCCTTCTTTGTTCACCGTCATTTGGCGGGCCTCTGCTCAGAAGCCCTCCACCAGGCACCTGGGTGGCTAGGTGGGCTGAATGTGAGGGAGGGGTTTAGTCACCCCCTGCACAGGGTATCCTAGGAAACCCAAGTCGCACTTTGCCATGATTGGCTAGGGTGGTTGTCCAGGCTGGACAACCCCCCTGCTGGGTGATTGACAGCCAGGCTGTGTGAATGGGGGTTTTGCGCATAAAAGGCAGGTCTCTTGGGCTAGAAGTCAGAGTCGCCACTGGAACTACAAGGAACCGAAGAGAAGCGGAGAGAATGATGACTGCTGCAACTACCCCGTCGCGGTGAAGCCCTGCTGCAGTCCTGAGCTATCTACCCTTCAACGACTAGAGAAGATCCGGTCCGGAGTCTTCTTCCCTTGAGCCTGGTGGGGATAACCAGCTCATCTTCCACAGCCAGAGGATCCTCTTCCTTGGTCGAAATCGCTGCACACTGCTGTAGTGGTCCAGATAGCCATCTGAAGAGCCTCTCCTGTTTTTAAGGAGCACACCTTTTATTCGCGTCGCTGCTGCCGGCTTCATCCCTGTGTGGTGCAGACCCCCTTCAGACGTCCTCCTTCACAACGAAGCTCCAGGAACCGTGGGTCTGCTGGAAACCAACAGGAACAACTGCCAGGGCACCAGCTGCACCGTTGGAATAAGGTACTGTGTTCTACTTGAAGAAACAGGGTGAACCCCCTTTTCTTCACCTCCAAGGCTTGCCCTTGTCTTCCCTCCTTCTTATAACTTTTGCTTCCGAGCATTGCCAATATCGAAGTACTCTTGGCTACGTTGAATCGTGAACTGTTTGACTGTGTGATCTTCGGCAACAGGTCCTCGGCCTCACTTAACCCTGGCTCCGACCCTTTGACTCTTGAACTCCTGTCTCTGAGTGTTTCTCGATTCTGTCTGCCTAACCAAAATATTGCTTGTGATTTTTGCCGCCAACTTCCTCTGGGTATCTCAGGTGCTAACTGTGTTTTTGCCCCGGTAGCATTTCATGTCACGGATACGCGTTTATTTAGTAGACCGAACTGTCAAAAAGTAATCGCAATCATATGCACGGTAACATGTTTTGTTCGTAACACCGGTCCATTCACACACAGGGTACTTACCTTGAGATTTACTTTACAAAGTGAATTGTTTAGTTGTAGTATAATTTACGTGTGGTTTGTGTTTGGGTTTAATAGAAGTGTTGTGTTTATAACAAATGGTTTAAAAATAAATGTACTTATATTTTTCTACCTGAAACCTTGAGTCAGTGTTTGCTTGAGTCACAGTTATTGTGGTCCCTTTGTGTAATTTCTGCTACTGCTCATATACTCTTGAGATAAGCCTGGCTGCTCGGCCACTGCTACCACTCTGACATAGTAGGAGAGGCATAGAAGTTTGCGCCCCTGTAGCAAAACTTTGATGACCATAAATAGCCCGAACTGGTGGCAAGGTAAATTCTAAAGATAGGGTATGCCTGAGTTAATAAAAAACATGGTGCACATCACTATGTATGATCATAGCAGCCACATCCAATTTGGTAGCACACTTGTGTCAGTTCATGTGAGCCAAGAATAACTGTGCAAGGTGATGTATATTCTGGTATCAAAGGTAAAACCTGAATTGCCACCTGTAGTCTTAATTGTGTGTAGTGGTCCCTAAGGGCACTGCAAAGGATTCTGCCTAACAAAGGACAACACTTCTTTTTCAAGCTGGCTTTACTAAAGGCTTGGGGACCTCACCACCAATCTTTCTTTTGTCTGTATTGATGTGCAGAGCCCAGGAAAGAAACCAGAAGACCCACGTTGCTTTTGTTGACCTTTCAAGAGCTTTCGATGGAATCAACAGGAGTAGGCTATGGAACAAACGTCTGCTATAGAGCTGCCAGTCAATCAGATCAAATATTACATATCAACTCCTGCAGAATCAGGTTGAACGCCTTGGGTCAGTTAAGTGAAAATATCCCAATAGATAGAGGCGTTAAACAGGGTTGCTCCTTGGCTCCAGCATTATTCAACCTAAATATTTCGGATCTGACTCTCTCCGTGGCTAACATCAGGTACATTGACTCCTCTATGCAGACGACTTGTTCTGATTGATTTGATGCCAATTGGTCTACAGAGACAATAAATAATTTGATTCAATATACTAAGGTAAATATCCTAGAAATAAACCAAGGGAAAACTAAAATCCATGCCATGCAGAAAAGTGGTGGGAAAAGCCATAACACATTTACATGGCACCTAGGGAGTCAGAAAATTTAAGTAGTTGATTCCTTTAAATATCTAGCAGTTCAAATCTGTAAAAACCTGACGTATGACAAAACAACCCAAATCCTGAAACAAAAAATGTGTGCCATGGCAAACCAAGCAAAATTCATGAAGCAGAGATTTTGTAGCTTCTCCCTAACTCCTCCGAGTGGTGCCATCGGTGATCTATGGGGCGGGCGCCCTTCTAACTATTCCAGCGACTGAATGGCCATTACTAGAAGGGCGCTTCTGGAAAAAAGTCCTGGGTCGGACAAAGTCATTTCAATTCAGATCGTCAGAAGAGAGAGATAGGGCTGATCTCACTAAAGGAACTCATGGATTGAAAAATGTTTAAACTGTTTGGGAAATACTCAGACCCCAACTCCCCGCAGATCTTCAGGCTAATAAAAAGCAAAACATTGTCAAGAAACAGCAAGGTGGGGGCTCGGTGGGACCAGTCCCGATGATCGCTAATAGAAGATCTGGGGTCTTCAGTGGAAGAATTGTTAGCGAATACAGCAAAGGTCAAGACAAAATTATGGGAGAGAGTCAGGATTATGACCTGTGAAGAAGCAAACAAATTATTCCAACAGCTAGCACAGCAAACAAGATGTTACGGCCAACTCCGGAATATAGCAAAACATTCCGAGGTAGTCACTTCAGAGATCAGCTGATGAGTATCAGATTCAACTTCTATCCTGCAATGGAAATTATTATGGCAAGAGCGGGTCACAGTTTGGAAATCCCGCAGTACATGTTCTGTAAGGATGCAGGCATTTTGGAAACTCTTTCACATCTCTGCACTAGATGTTCGGGTCTAACAGAACTGAGGTCCCTGCAGTTTTTTAAATTTGTGGAATCTGTTCCCTCACTCTCAGCTGAAGGCTGGTGGGCACGGCTGCTAAGAGGGGACAAAATCAAGTTGCCGGTTGCCATGGTTACATTTCTGAAACCTCTTTAGTTGAAGTCTGAGTAGCGTCTCAAAGGACCTAGGACAAAAAAGCAAAATGTGTGATAACAAACAAGGGGAGGAATTTGGGTGAATGGATTTGGGTTTGACAACATTTGCTTAAAGATTTGTATTAAACTGTTTTAAGCAATTAAAAACATTTAAAAAATACATATTGGGGATTTTCTCACTATATATAACATGAGTATTATCCCTGGCCTGCTATATGGGTTTGAAGCATTGCCAACTAGACACGCGGCTTGGTTTAAATAAATCAAGAGGGATATTGTGCGTGTCTGAGTGCTGTGACAGTAGAAGCACCAAGGTATGAGCTAGACCTCACCTCTATTAGGGCTCACTGCTTGATACAGCATAGTACATTTTATATCAAACTGTTTGCACTTAATCCTGATATTAGCTCTCTGTTGGGTTTCATTGCTTCTCATTTGCGTGATAGCAAATTGAGTCCTTTCTTAGTGGATCTTTCCAAATTCGGCAAAGGCTCATTTGGAGATCATAGGCCTGCAACTAAATCAAGCTCTGGCACTTCCCAATGTCTCCATTATTCTAAAACAAAAAACCATGGATTGGCACCGATCCGAAAATATGGTGAAGTTTAACAACGAAAAGCAATGTGTGGAATTCTGCATGCAAGGATACTCATATAATACTACCCGTACCTATCTCACTAAAATGTATTAATTGAAATTGAGGGGATTAATAAAGTATCTTCACTTCAATATATTGCCAACGTTCAAATGCGCTGGCGGGTGGCATGGCGTCCTCAATGACAGATTATGTTGCCTATGTAGCCAAACTGTGGAAACCAGTCACCACATATTAACCTCAAGTAGTGTCCTTAGAGATAACTACCTTCAGGGTTTCTCTAGTTACTTGAGTTGTGAGGAAAGTTTGCTGACAGACCAGATTTGGAGTCAAATCTCTTCTGCGCAATCAATTGTTGTTGCCTCTGCGGCGTACTTTGTATGGACGGAAGCGTTTCGGGTCCCTGAATCTAGGTCTTGAATTTAGTTTGAAGTCAGAAATTTTGGTTTTGGGACTGTTGATTTAAAGTAGATTATATATTTACGATTGAACGGTTTGTAGTTGGCAACATGATGACTGTCTTTATTCAAAATGTCATATTTTGTTATTTATGCATTAAGAGCGATCATGAAATTGTTCTTTTAAATGTGAAGTTATATCATATTTATTTATGTAATATTATATTTCTGTGATTCTTATGTTTTTGTAAAATGGAATAGTGCAAAAGGTTGAATATGTAACCAAACACACTTAATTAAAAAATAAGAAAATATAAAGTTAACTGTTGAAGTAGAGTTTCCTGAGTACAAAATGAGTACTTATGCAGGCTGATTCATGCAATTATTTGCGCCGAAAACAGGGATGTGTGCGCCATTCTGCCCGCAAATCCCTGTTTGCCAAATGGGGATTTGCGGGCAGAATGGAGCACAAATCCCAGTTTTCGGCGCAAATAATTCCATGAATCAGTATCATGGAGTTTAGTAAAAGAAACTGAGTAGCACATAACATAGTGTGTGGACTGAACGTGTGGGGAGCATGTGGAGTCATTGTACCACCTGAGGTGATGCCTTGTCTGCTCATCCACTACTACCATTTGAGATCCTTGGCTGTGTTGCGTCTGTGCATCTACCCCCAACCATATAGTGGGTGTTACCACAGACACCTCGCCAGAGTCTTTACAGAAAAAAAAAAGCCAGACAGGCACCTGCACCACTGGAATTGGAGTGGAGCTAGTGCAGCTGAACCTAGATGTCACTGATCAGTCCATTACCTACCTTCACAGGTGGCTGATGGGATTAGAGTGAGACTGGACCATGGTTAGGTATTGGGAAATCTCTCTACAGAAAGTGAAAATTGAGTCTGGACTTCAGCATGCTGGTGCAGATGCCATTCAATTAGTTTCTCACCTTGAGGATGAGCCTGACCATTAGAAGGTTGGTTGTACAACTTGTATGATGGGTATATTTGATGAATTGCCATCTGGCAAGGGTGTGAAAGTCCTGGATTTATTTTTTTGTATTAAATAATAAAATGGTGCAGGTAAATACATCTCTGAAAGGGTAATCTGCTGATCAGATTCCAATTTCATAAGCTTAATGCCAAAAGCATAGTGTGTATCTGTGTTCTGCTGCATTGCCTTATCACCTTCAGCGACAGCCAAGACTCTGCAGCTTTGGTACTGTATTTAAGATATGCGCCCCTGTAGCAAAACTTTGATGACCATAAATAGCCCGAACTGGTGGCAAGGTAAATTCTAAAGATAGGGTATGCCTGAGTCAATAAAAAACATGGTGCACATCACTATGTATGATCATAGCAGCCACATCCAATTTGGTAGCACACATGTGTCAGTTCATGTGAGCCAACAATAACTGTGCAAGGTGATGTATATTCTGGTCAGACAGGCTGAGCTTGCCAAAATACAGGACAGGAAGATCAATGTCATGCCCCTTATTTGACATCTATTTGAGCGCAGGAAACATCCTCTGCCTGAGACAGCTGCAAACCAGGCAGCTGCCCTGGACCCAGGCACCAAAGAGGACACCCGTTCAAAGGGAGTAACCTCACACCAGGTTGCTGTATATGAAAAGGCATTTTTTGCTAGTGAGAAGTAGAGGCGGCGCGATTAGAGTAGACAGGAGGGTTCTGTACAGTGGAGGATGACTTCCAACATCATGTTTATCTCTGTCTCTCTTTCCTTCGTGTACCCTTCATATCCTCTGGAGCAAAGCACTCTGAGCATGATGTCAGAAGGACAAAGTCCACTTACTTGAAAAACAGAGATTGGACGAATAAGGTGAGCTAGCTTAATTCCCATCACCTGCAAACTTTTACCTTTAAAGGTAGGGGTGTCCCACCACTTCTTTGCATCATCTGTAAACATCTTTGGATCATCACTTGAGAAGGTTTCATTGAACCCAGCTGGGGAACAGTCCCTTCCAGAGTTCTCCAGTTGTGAGGTGAAGACAGGTGTTCCAAGTTAGTGGAGAGCTATGTCCCCTATCCATTCCTAGGGACCATTTGGGGTGCCCTGCTGCTGCAATAAGACCTGCCTCTCTGCCAGCCACAATGGTACCCAGTACCCCGATATGTTGGAGATCCCCTACAGCTGTTTACCAGCCTCCCTCTGGTTCTTGTCCCTGAGTCCCTTGTTTGGGCCCCACATCACCTGAGGGCTGGAACTGCAAGAATCTCTGTGTTTTCATGGTCACTCTGCATTGATCCATGATTCAAGCGTTTTCAACACTCTTCGAATGAGCAGGACCCACCGGAGCTGCCTTTGGCATTCTTTGTTCTACAAACTGTAAATTTACCGATTCAAACCAGTTTGCTGTCGCACCATGCCAGATGGAGCATGTGTTGCCTTTGCTCAAACCAGAAAGTATCATTGCTAGCACATTTACTAGAATCGCTTTCAAACTAGCACCTGCTTCATCACTGCCACCACTGTAAGTCATTCAAACCTGTTGTCACTCACAGTGTGACCTTCAAGCCTCAGCATTGAATGAACATGCCTGTGTATCCTTGTACCAGCATGCCGCCATCAAACCTCGACTGTCGAACTGAACCTGGTGACTGGCTGATCAACATCGCTAGAGTAATGCTTCAAACCACATCTACCTTCCCATACAACCCCAGTTCAACACCTGCTTGCAGCCGGATTACTGCACCCGCCACATCCTCAAACTGACCCAAACCTTCAAACTGCACCCTGAAGCATGGCTGTATGTCGTCAAACCACCAAGCCATCTGCAAAGGTATTGTTGACTGTTATCTAGCCTTTTGGTCCACCTTTGGGCCCTAAAGACAGGATAGGTCACATCTCCCTCCTTTTGCAAGCGCAAGACGTATCCTTTTGAATAGTGTGGGCTTTTGATTTACATGTATCCCCTGTCTCATTACTCAGAGTGCCGCACCTATTCTATCTTTGCATATTCTGTATTACTTTTTCAGGGGTGGATTTTTTACAGTGAATTCTACTTTGTTATTTTTGTACATGGTGTGTTTGATTAAAGCATATATATTTTATATAGAACCTGGATTGAACATACCTTTATTTTGGACTGTTATACTTCACTGTCTGGGTTGGGAATGAACCACATTCAGCTGACTCTTAGTTTGTAGAAGTGTGAGGGCTGAGTGGTCTCTTTAGCCTCTGCTCATCCTTCTAGAGGGTATGCCCAGATGTGGCTCACATGCCTGCTGAGCCTAGTGACCCAAGCTACTTCTCACAGACGAGGCCCAACAAGGCCGAAACATGTCTGGGGATGCTTGTGGTCTTGCGCAGAAGGGATGTGACCAAGCAGTTTGGGCTGAACTGCCCCTTCTGGGGTGGGACCAAGCCTGATTTGCATATGGTCTTTCCCCTTTTGTAATGGCTTTGCAGGCGAAGAACGATCAATGCCAGAGGATAAGATTAATTATAACCTTCCAGCATCACAACTTTTGTGTTGCTTCCTTCTAATCCTGCAAGGCAGAAGTAAATATGTCACAACTTCTTTCCGTTCACCTATATATTTCTTTGTTATGTGTTCTTGCAGGTTCTGTTGAATGCAAATGCTTTCAAGTGCAGTTGTTTTTTTTTGTTGCAAAGACATGTTTGAAGCCTTCCTTTTTGGCTCACTTTTAAATCATTTGGAAAGATCCAAGTTTTTCTACCTTTTTATTTTACTAACTAAAAGTCTCATCTTGGTGGTTACTGTGAATGTTATTCCAATGCCATTGAAGAAATGTGTTATTTTGTCCGATATAGCTGAAGTGAATGGAATGTGATAAATTAACTATGTATGAATTATCCTCAATATATGGGAAATGCAAAATCAGTTATGACTGTGCTGTTCTGTTTTTTATAGTTGCTTCATAACTGTGGTTAGTTATTGAAAAGGCAGAGAATTATTTATGGGTTTTTTTCATAATGTTTTCAGTAGTAAATGATGCACTTTTATCCTTCTGTTTTACCTGTTTGCGGACTTGTCACATAGTTGAGAAGTGGGACGTTTTAATAGTACATTCTGTACACCTTGTGTGCTTCCTTCTAAGTGTTGATACACCTGAGTGGATGTAAACCATGCCTTAACATTCAAGTGCACACAACTCTAAACACGACCCTCTCTGCCCTGCACACACAGTTATTGAAGCTAACACATATGCTCTGTACTAAGTCCCCACAACCTGCTGTACACCAGCTGAACACACAGTCCTGCACACAGAACAAAGGACACGCTGCTTTAAAAACAATCTACGTGAGAGGCAATCATCTTGTGACCAAGACATACCGTAAACATACAGGAGCAAATTCAACACTATTTGCAACCAGCTGCCATCTGAAGTCAGTAATTAACAACATTGCAAAAGGAAAATTTGTGAGAGCTAGGAGAAACTGCGCAAATAATACTGATTTTGACCAAGAATGTAATTTGCTCAAACAGAGATTCAGAACAAGGGGCTACAACAAGAAGTGTATACAGCAAGCCTATGAGAAAGTGAATACAATGAGCAGGGATGCAACACTCACCTGCAAATATTCACAACGAGCACATGAACAAGATAAAGTGTGATATATTACTACCTTCTGCCATAACAACTTTGAAATCAGAAAAATCCTGTCTAAGAACTGGCACCTCCTAAAATTTGATCAACTCTTGAACAAGTTAATTGATAATGAACCAAGACTAATTTTCAAAAAGGCCAGAACTTTGAGAACATCACTTAGCCCATCTCTACTCCCCAAGATCCAGACAACGGGCCCAGAATCCTGGCTACCAACAATGCCGAAAGGCTTTAGAAAATGTGGATCATGGAGTATGTGTAAATACGCATACCCAAACATACAAACCTTTACTGACTCACGAGGAACACCCTTCAAAATCACTGACACCATCAACTGTCGGAGTAAATATATAGTGTATGCTATCATCTGCATGTGCAATCAAATATACATTGGGAGCACCATAAGAGAACTGAGGTTCAGAATATGTGAACATTTCTCTGGAATTGGCAAACAAGCTGTACTCTTGCCTCTGGCACACCATTGGCAAACAAATCACCAATTGGAGGAAAAGAAAAATCTCAAGTTTATTGGATTGAAACAAGTAACTTTGGGTGACAGAGGAGGAAACAGAAAAGTTCTTTTGTGCCAAGCTGAAGCTCGACTCGGTTGTAAATTCCGTGCAACTGAGTTTGGCCTCAATAAGGATAATGAGATGGTCCATTTTACGTGAATCCTAATTTTAATGATGTATGCTTAATTGTTTTTGTAAAGGAACTTCTATATTGTAAAAACAAATAAACTTTTTCAACGTGTACTGTGATAGGCCAAAATATATTTCGCTATAATGTACTTCATGTATACTTTAAAGATGGATTGGATAACTTAGTTCCCTCAAATGTGCATTCAAACTTACCCCGAGTTGACGTTGGTTTATATAACCCACATGCCAAAACCATAATTGGGAAGTAATCATAAGCTTGCGGTATTAGGACTGTAAAATGACTTTAGTCCTCTTGAAAACAAACATATATACTTTTTCCCTCCAGCCAGAGTTACCATTCGCAAGCTCGCCCGAACAATCAATGCTGAGTCCTACATTGATTATGGAAATATGGATGTGTCTGCTAAGACAGAACTCTCTTCTATTTTTTCTATTTTTGCAGCATAGCATTTGATCTAGTTCTATTTTTATGTGGAATGCGTCAATCATAATCAGCCTTACCAGATATTAAGGTAATATGAAAGCCTTATATACATTAAGGTAATATGAAGGTGGTTCCCCACACACAGGTTTTATATTGCGATCAAGCACAGAATTTAGGTGTAAATATATTTTTGGCTAAAATGTGGTATTTACGATTTTCGTCATTACACAAGACCGCATATTGAATATTGCATCTACATCTACAATATATAGTAGCATTTTGGGGTCTCCCCTTTCATTTCCATACATATCATGTATAATGAGCCCAAAACATGGCACCCGCCAGCCACGGTACGTGCTGAGAGCCGGAGAAAATATGGTAGGACAAGCGTTGTCAAGGTAACACTTGTTATAACTAACCAGCACAAACAGGGATCTCTGCCGACGCGTGGAGACCGAATACAGACTTTGCAGGTAAGCCCTTAAAAATTAGACTGCCCGAGTCAGCGGGCTTATCAGAGCAATACATTCGTGGACCCTCGTGACTAAACCTCGCATGTGTCCCGGATAGTGAAATTATCACATTTTCAACACTAAACACTGTATTTATCTTTAACAGGGATTAGAGCTGACTCAAGCCTACTCCCCTTAAGGACTAGCTATTTAATTATCCAGTTGCTGATGCACAGTATTGGATTTATGAGAATATACAAGACAGCTTCTATTTTTAACAGGGATGAGAGCAGACCACTACTCTTATTTGTTTATATGTATGCATTGAAAATACACATACTGTGATGCTGGAAATGCATCGGAGGGACGGGGACTCTGTATCCTTGTCCTTTACTGCCTTTTATCATGTGTTCTTTCATGTTTTCCGTGCAGGAGTTCATGTGGGACTTCTGGTGGTGCAGCTCTCTCTTTTGGTTTGGTGTACAGACCCATGGGATACCCTTATGGCACCCATGGGTGGGGGATACAACCCTATGCCCCTAGTGTATGTTTTTGGGCACCTGTGTGTGGCCCACAGAGCAGGTTATGGGCTGGTGGCAGCTCCATGCCGAATTTGACCGGTGCTCTGAGTATCTTCCATTTTGGGATACCCAGTCCATGCCATTGGAATCAGTTGATTCCTGATAGGAAACAAGATGGCCCCTGTGGCCTCTTGCTTTCTACTGCCTGTTACCGTGTTTTCCCAAAGTCCGGGGAAGCCCTGACTCTGTCCCTTCCCCCTGACTGGCTGTTGGGTGGAAGTTCCATATATGGTGTTGTTGTGAAGTCCAGGCCAGACTGGCTGGAGCCTTCCCAGTGACTGTATGTTGTGGGTACACCCTGTGGGTGGGACCTGGGTGAATGGAGTGTTTGACCAATCTGCACGTCTTTTTGTGGATGTCTGGTTTCTGGTGTTTGACACAATGACTGAGACAGCCCTGCCCGAAACTGGTATGAATGCAGTGTGGAGTGCTGAATGGCTGGGTACTTGTCCCAATACACATAACTTGTTGTGAGTGTCTGGAGAGAAGTGAATGGCCTGAATGCACTATGCACCTGATTGGCTGCCGGCATGAATAAATGCCCTTCTGACCGATTGGTTGCCTGAGTGTGCCCCAGCAGAATGAATGGGAGATCAACTAGTATATCTGGGGGCCGCTCACTGCTAGAATTCGTGTTCAGAAGCTGAAGAGAAACTGGATTTGAAACTGAAGCTTAACCTTGAAACCCTGCTGGAAGAGAAGTCTTGCTGCTGCTCTACTTCATCAATCTGAAAGCTGCTGTGTCTCCAAGGACTGACCCAGAGAGGACCTAGTAAGGCGCCCTCTTCCTGAACTAGGAGGGACCATCGTGCACCAGCTGATCTTTGCCAAAGCTCCCTTGTAGACAGACCTATGACAGGCTGCTGATCGTAGATGGGGACCACCATGGAAGAAGCGCCCGGACTGTTGTCCATCACCGTCGACGACCGCCATCGACGACCAGAGCGCCATACTCCCGTTGCCTAAGAACTTCATTTGATCCAAGGACGCTCTCGCTTGCACCGTAGACCAATTTCTCCCACCAGAGAAAGTCGAGGCAACCGACGAGCCGAGGAGCAACCGCCGGTGGGTTTCCCGCCACCTAAAGACCACAGAGACGCCGATGACTCGATGCCCTTGCTGGGCCACAGTTCTTCAAACTCTTTGCAGACTTGAACTATCGTCACCGAGGTGCTCCGCACGCCTCTTCCTTGCAGGACATCAATGCTCTGTCATCGCCGAGCACTGCTAGGAATGAAGCTTCCACCTCCCCGTCATTGTTCAACCCTTTTCCTCGTGGGATCTCGACGATCCATGCCTCCTGCTTTAAAGGGAGCCACTCAAGAAGGATCCGTCGATGACCCGACGTCGAAAATTACTTTTCCAGGTACTTTGGGGTTGTAGAACATTTTAGAAGGAAATAATACTCATAGAACAATATATGGACTGGGCTTGTGATATATCTTTATTTTACATGTTGCCCAGGTGGGGGGGATCTCCACACAGAATTGTGCCTAGGTGGTAGGGACCAGTATTCTGCCAATTGTTCTAACCAACTGCTTTTCACCTATTCCTATTGTTGGTTTCCTTTATTGAGTGATCTGTGTGACATTTGACCAGAGTATAGTTGATGCACTTTAATGAGATCTGATAATAATTGTGGTACCACTTATAACTGTATATATTTACCATTATAGTTTGATTGAGCACAAAGTGAGTTATTGTAAATGTGTATATAGCCATGAACCTTAATTATAGAAAGACTGTGTTTTCAGCAATACAGTGTGTGGACATTCCTTTGTGGGTGCTTGGGGACTACACTGTACTTAAGAACTAGCTTGCATCACCTCCTGAGAAGCTAGGCTTTGATTGCTCGTCCATTGCTACCTTATAGAGAATCTTGGCTGGGGTCCTCTGTGCCTCCCCTCTACCATATAGAGAGCAAAAGTACAGACCCACCTCCAGTCTTTATACTGGTGGCAGCGGTGGGATGCTTATGGTTTTAAGAATCAGTGTATAACCGTGCCACTTTAAAAATATCTGCACTTTGTTAAATTGAGGTTTAGTTCTGTACAAGATAACTGAATTACAAGCAATAGGATCTATTGCAAATGGTAAATTGACTAGGATGAGCTTGGAGGCTATCCAGGATGCTTGTGAAGCCAGGGAGTTAGACTTTGTGGATAAGTCTAGGGCTGAGCTGATAGCTGCCCTGGTCGACTACCAGACTGATGGTGAAACTCTTGAAGGGGGGGTGCGACCAATAAAGACTCTGCCCCGAGGGTTGTTGCTGAATCTGCATCTGGGAATGCCACCATTCCTGCTGCCTCTGTTCCAAACCCCAGCAATTCCTTGGAGCTTGAGTTGCCCTTTGAATACCACAAGTTGGAAATTGATGCTGAGCTTAAGAAAGAGGAGTTGGCACAACGAGTGGAGCTCAAGAATAGGAATCTTGAACTCTAAGATAAGGACCTCGAACTCAAGAACAGGGACACTGAATGTCAGAGAATCCAACTAGAGAAAGCTAGAGTGGAGACTTCAGCTAAACCCGTTGAGAGTGTCAGGTCCCCAGCCACCAAGTTTATGAAAGATTTGGTTGGTGTGTTTGTGGAGGGTTCAGATATCCTCCAATGGATTGAAGTGTTTGAAATGGATTGTGCAATTCATGATGTAGATAAGAGAAATTGGGCTAAGTGTTTGTTAAGCAGAGTGCCTCAGACTGGATATGACTGTATTCTGAAACTGAGTGTGGAAGAAAGGGGTCAGTACGAGTGCATGAAGTCTGCTTTGATTGTAAAGTTTGGCAAGACACCTACCCAATACCTTGAAAGGTTCAGGGAATTTAAGAAAAGTGAGAATGTGTCTTGGGTTGATTTGGTGAGTACTGCACACATGAACATGATGGGGTGGATTTATGGTTACAAAATGAAAACGTTTGTTGAAATGTCTCGCCTTTTGTTTTTGAGCATTTTTCTGAAGCCTGTTCCCCAGAGCTGCGTCAGTATGTTGCTGGCCAGAACATTTTAGATCCCTTTAATCTGGCTAGGTTGGCTGACAAGTGGCTCTCCCACCAGGTGTCCCCTAAGGACTCCAGTGGGAAGAACAAGGACAAAGAAAAGGGGACCTCTCAGAAAGCTGAGGAGTCCCAGAAGAAATCACAGTCCAGTAAACCAAAACCTTACTCTCCTAAGACCCAGTAATCTAGTGGGGATAAGTCATCTGTGGGTGGGAATAAGAGTAGTGGTCCACCTGCTGTAAAGCAGGGTCCCAGTGATTCCAGTACCGTACCCCAAATTCCTGACACTTGTTGAGACTGTGGGGCTCTGGATCACAAGGGGGGGTGACCCCAAGTGTAAAGGTAAGGTACTTGGAGTCCAGGCTGTCAGCCTGACCTACCTTTACCCCATGTCTGAGGTGGAGGCCACTGTCCTCCCCTCCTCTACAGGGATCACATTTGGTGCTCCTGTAGAGATTTCCTTAGTGTCCCTTGGACCAGTACGCAGAAGTACTGGCGACTTTCCCACAGAACACTTGTAGGTTTTTGAGAAGTGTCCTCTTCAATGGCCAGCCTTCTACTGGTTTGAGAGACACTGGGGCTAGCATGACAGTGGTGGACAGGATCCTGCTCAAAACAGAGGACTATTTAGGTGCTCCTCTGAG
The DNA here is from genome assembly GCF_040938575.1 of Ambystoma mexicanum. NCBI lineage: Eukaryota > Metazoa > Chordata > Amphibia > Caudata > Ambystomatidae > Ambystoma > Ambystoma mexicanum. The sequence continues at coordinate 821,168,940 of NC_090936.1, read as the reverse complement.
AACCATCAGGTTAGCTGGTGGGCCTCTCAAATTATTCCCTGTAGCCTTAGTCTCACTCATGATTGGAGGCAAGACAACAAATCTTCCTGTCCTGGTTCAGGACAATGTCCCTGCTGACATTTTGTTAGGCAACGATCTAGTAGAGTTGGGGTTGATCTCCGATGGTCTCCCCATGACTGCTGCTGCAGTCACTAGGTCACAGGTGACATCGGGTCTGGCTGTGAGCCCGGTACCCACGCCGACGGTGAAACCCAAGGCACAAAGGAGAAGGAAAAGTAAGAAGGATGCCTCTGTGACGGGGGCTCCTTCTCTTCCTGCTGTTTCTACACCACCCATTGGGATCCATGCTCCGGACGGGCTGGGTCCACTGGAAAACCCAAACTCAACTCCTGAGGGAGAAGAGACAGAAGACTCTCCTGTGGGAGAGGTTCTCAACCCGGAGGACCACCCCGATCTTCAATGCCTGCTGGCTGAATGGGTACCCTCCTGGGTGGACTTCTGTAAGGGACAGAGAGAGTGCCACTCTCACGAGGGTCTGAGGAAACAGGCCCTGTCCCAGGCGCAGGGAGAAGTTCCTAGGACATTTCGGATCTATTGGGAGGGTGGGCTCCTTGTTAGTGAGCCCACTAAGCCTGAACCTGGTGCCCTCAAGAGGTTGTTGGTACCCCAGGTTTACAGGCCCTTCCTGCTGCAGCGGGCGCATGAGGTGCCCTTAGCTGGTTATCTTGGTACCAAGAAGTCTAAGCAGAGTCTCTCTGCCCATTTCTAATGGCCTCGGTTGGGAGTAGAAGTGGAGTCCCACTGCAGGACCTGCCAAACTTGTCAGTTGTCTGGCAAGACTGGAGGCAGTGTCATTGCCCCACTGCAGCCATTGCCAGTGGTTGGCACACCGTTTGAGAGGGTGGGCATCGACATTGTTGGTCCCCTTGACCCTCCCACTTCAGGTGGACATCGGTTCATCCTAGTCTTGGTTGATCATGCCACCAGGTACCCTGAGGCTATACCCCTTTGGACTGTTACTGCCAAGGTGGTTGCCAGGGCTCTCCTGGGCATTTTCACCCATGTTGGATTCCCTAAGGAGGTTGTTTTTGACAGAGGATCCAACTTCATGTCTAGTTACATGAAAACCATGTGGAAAGAGTGCGGGGTAACCTACACGTTCTCTACCCCTTACCATTCCCAGACCAGTGGTCTGGTTGAGTGATTGAATAAACTGTCAAGGACATTCTTGGTGCTTTGGAAGAGCCCCTAAGTAGGAAATGGGATCCCCTCCTGCCATGCCTGCTGTTTGCTTACAGAGAGGTACATCAAGAGGGTGTTGGTTTCAGCCCCTTTGAGTTACTCTTTGGACATCCCGTGAGGGGGCCCCTTGCCTTAATTAGAGAAGGTTTGGAAGCCACCCCTCCCGGTCCTGCCAAGCAAGTGGGGGACTATGTGTTAGGCCTCAGATGGAGGATGACACAGATGATGGGTCAGGCAACAGCGAATCTCAAGGCCGGCCAGCAATTGAACAATTACTGGCATGACCTTAAAGCATCGCAAGTGGATTGAACTCTAGGACAGGAGGTCCTCGTAATGGAGCCTACCAAGCCTCGAGCTTTGGCAGATAAATGGACTGGATCCTTCAGGATAATCTCCAAGATGGGCAAAGTCAATTATCTGGTTGACATGGAAGTCCCTGGTGTAGCCCCTCAGGTATTCCATGTTAACAGGCTCATGCCTTTCCACAGGCAAGCAGAAGTCTCATGCCTCTTGCTAGCTTCAGAGCAAGCAGAGAATGAGAGTGAGCCCCTTCCTGATTTCCTGCATAGCAACCCTAGGGATGGCTCAGTGGAAGGAGTACATCTCTCTCCAGATCTGAAGACAGAGCAGCAGAAGGCTTGCAGGGCTTTGCTCCGGCAGTATGCCTCTCTGTTTTCACTGATGCCAGGCCTTACACCATGGTGTAGGCACGAAATTGACACCACTGACAGTGTGCCTGTCAAAAGCAGGTGCTACCGTATGTCAGATACAGTTAGGAACCACATCCAGGATGAGGTTGCCAATTTGTTGGATCTGGGTGTAATTGAACCCTCAACCAGTCCCTGGTCCAGTCCCGTGATCCTTGTCCCCAAGGCAAGTTCTCAGGCAGGTACCAAGGATTGGAGGTTCTGTGTGGACTACCGAGGAGTCAATGCTGTCACCAAAACTGACGCACACCCATTGCCCAGGGCTGATGAGCTAGTGGACACCATAGGTGCTGCCAAATTTGTGAGCACCTATGACCTTACCTCAGGCTATTGGCAAATAGCTCTGACGGACCATGCCAAGGAAAAGACGGTGTTCTCAACACCAGACGGACTCCAACAGTTTAGGGTCATGGCTTTTGGGTTGAAGAATGCCCCTGCCACCTTCCAGAGATTGCTCAATTATGCGCTCAGTGGGCTGGAGGCCTTTTGTGTGGCCTACTTAGATTACATTGCCATCTACAATTCCACCTGGGAAGTGCATTTAACACATCTGGATAAGGTGTTGCCGGCCTTGAAAAGGGCTAACCTCACTATCAAGGCCACCAAGTGCCAGATAGCTCAGGGGAAAGTCACATATCTTGGTAATGAGGTGGGAGGGGGCCAAATCCAAAATCTCCCCAGTAAAGTACAGGATGTACATGACTGGGAGACTCCCAGTACGCAAACCCAGGTGAGAGCCTTTCTGGGCCTTACTGGGTATTACCACAACTTCATGGCAGACTTTGGAACCATAAAAAAAATAAAAAATTAAAATACCGGAGAGGTGGGCACCACAATGTTTACTCACCTCTAATCAATGTGTACATCTCTCAGTTAGTTTCCAATAATTTTGACCTGGAGCTGCCAGTTTAAACTGGTCCTATAGCACAAGGACCTCCATAAACCACAAACAAAAGAAAACAAGGCAACTTTGCCTTATTATAACTGGCGCTTCTCAGTTGGCCCCTAGAGAGGGCTGCAAGTTCCCAAAATATTTATATCCAATGTTCTAATAAAATCAAAGCATCAGTTAGATCCGTGCAGTTTTGGCCAGGAATGTTTTATTCACATCCCTGTTTTTCTAATTAGATTCATTCTTAATGTGATCTGTTGGGCGATCATATTTTGCCATCAATATACATTTAGCCAATGCATTTCGGTGAAAACCTTCATCAGGGCTGTATATAGGCTCTTGATTACATCATCAAGCTACGCATAGTCATACGTTTGTCAATACAAGTTCATTAAGTAGTTTGTATACAATACATAAACAAATTCGCACATACCATTTTGTTTGTCCCACGAGTATTCGATTGGTACGCCAGAAAAAATAAATGAAAAACAGAAATTTTCATTTAGTATCAGCGTTACAAAATTCTATGTACACAGTTTGAGGACAGAAGAGTGTCCTACCTGATCACTTTCAATGCGCTCTCTCTGTCAAATCTGGTAAGCCTCAAAGGCTTTTATTTTTCAACCCTCACGGCTCCAGCCAAGTGTGTTGCAGATGCGTGGTGAAACGCATATGTCAATCGTGTCTCTGTGAAAGAAACAGGCTATTAGAGAGCCGTTCTAATATGTCTTTAGTGATTGTATGAATCAAAGCGGCAAATGTTCTCCGACATTTACCTTAAGTTCCTGCGTTGTTCTGCCTTCTGCAGAGAGACATGCACGCGCATGTCTCTTAGTTCTATTTAAACGTTGCCTTGGAGACGGGGTCAAGGCGCCGAGGTCCAACAGGTATGCTGGAGCATATACGCCTCGCGCCTCACCCCTGGGTGATTTCCCTGGGGCGGGGATGACTCCATGACAACTCCTGAAACGCTATGTGTTGCCAAGCTGTCAGCGCCGTTCTCGTGCGATTGGCATTAGTTTCAGACTGTTACTGTGAATGCGTGTGCATTGTAGAGTAAATGTCTAAATTTCTCAATATTATGGATAACCAGGTATCGCTACCTCTACTGGCTAATGCTTGCAGGTTATGTACAAAGCTAACTATCATTAGCTTACTATGTGTTGTATTTTTGTTCTTCATTTGCGGGTTTCAAATGATAGGTCTTAATTAAAACAGGCACAAGTGTAAATGTACAAAACTAGAACTGTAGCCTTTACAATAAAACTTCACGTAGGCTTTTTCGTCTGAAAGGACAAGCAGAAAACCTTCACCCAAACAATGTTTTAGACAATCTTGCACATGGTGTTAGTTAAATTAGAAATAAATGTAATTCCAAGTGTCAAATTACGTCCGTTTCATCTGTCGATTTCTGGGCTCCAGACCTGGTAGGCCATTACGATGGCTGCTCTGGGAGTTCATACGCAATCATGAATGTTTAATTACAAAAAACACATGAAGTTAATCTCCTCGTTCATTCCTTTAGGAATCAGGGAACTCAAACGATCTATCCAGAAAGTTTCTCGTTGACCCATTGTTTTCTGAAAGTTTTCATGTGGATCTCTCTTTTCCACTATTTCTAGGATAGCAAATCAAATCTGTGCCAAGTTATGTTTTTTGTCATGCCAATATCTTGCCACAGCCGAAGTTTTGTTGTTGTTACGTATACAGGATCTGTGTTTGTTCCATCTTGTCTTAGCCATTCTTACAGTTTGTCCGACATAATGCAAGCCACAGGGACATATTATGGTATATATCACATTTTGGGAGTCACATGTTCCAAAGCTTTTTAGTTTTATATTTTCTCCTGTATACGGATGTTTCAAAGAATCACCTTTCATGATGTAGCCGCAATTCTTACAATTTAGGCAAGGAAAAGTCCCTATTCTCTTGGTGGCTTTCTTCTTTTGTGCTGGTCTGGTCTTTGTAAGTTTATCTTTCAAATTATGACTCTGTTGATAAGCGAATGTTGGGACCTCTTTGAATAAATGTTCTACACATTGGTCGCAGGTGACTGTGTTCCAGTGTTTTTTAATGATAGTTTTAATGCGGTTACTCTGTCTTGAGTACTTGGATACGAATACTAGGGGCGGTTCATCTTCCTTCTTGGTTTTAGTTCTAAATAGATCTTCCCTTTTCAGAGTTGCTATGGGTATTTCTGCTGCTGTTACTTCTTCTTTCATGTATCCACGGTTCAGAAATTTCTTACCCATTTCTTTGACTTCTTTTTCGTACTCTACAGGGTCACTCACTAGTCTTTTTACACAAAGCATCTGGCTTTATGATACATTTTTGATGAGGCTTGGTTGGTGAAAGCTTAGTCGTTGGAGTAGATTATTCCTATCTGTAGGCTTTCGAAAGATGGTGGTCTGGTATCCTTTGTCGGTTATTCTGATTGGTACATCCAGAAAGTGTATACTTTCACAAGAGTATTCATGTGTAAACTGTATTCTCGTGTCCTTACTGTTTAGGTAATCAAAGAATTCAAGTAGTTCTTGTTCATTGCCTTTCCATACCCCAAAGATATCATTGATGTATCTTATCCAGATTCCCAGATGTTGTTGCCGCCATTGGTTAAGTAAAACATTTTCGGTTTCAAATTTGTGCATGAATGAGTTTGCATACGAAGGGCCCATGGTGGCCCCCATAGCTGTGCCAGCCATCTGTAGGTAGTAATTATCTTTGTATCTAAAGTATGAATTGTTGCTGATGAATTCCAGCAGTGCCATTATTTTGATTTATTTTAATAATGTGAGAACAGTTTAAATATAAACTTTACACATTTATGAGTAGAAATAAAAATAAAACCGGACAGAAAAGACCAGACAAAAATGGGAAGACTAAAACCTCACTTAAAATTAAAATTAATAGAGAAAAAGAAATTTAAAAATGAGTTATTCTAATCATGAGATTTCGATCGGTAGAGAAGGATAAAAATCATTCTACATAACAGTGACAAAAACAATATGGTGCTACTGTAATGGAGAGCATAAAGCATAAAGCAATGACTACTGTTAACGGTTTTATACAATGCGTCATGCAAAGGTGTACTTCATTTCATTTCATTTTCAGAGGTCAAAGCCTTCCCTCAGTCAGTGGTGTTGTAAATATCTTCAATTAGTTTCACAGGATCACGTATCGTACACCAATGGCCCTCGAGAAGATAATGAACTCCACAAGTCATGCGATAGGGGATTTAACCTGCTGGCCCAATAAGCTGTGATGGAATTGAGTTATTGTTTGGGCTAGATGGTGATGCCCAGAGATTTCTCAATGCTCAGCCATATACTGTACATAGCTATGTGAGTTTTTATAGAGGTCGAATTTAAGCTGTGATACCAAAACCATGGTCCTCTATGTGATCCTAATTATGAACCACTTTCCCATAGCATAGTTCATAGATTTTAAGCATAGACGGGCAGGCTGTTAGAAGGTGTATAGCTGTTTCATTGGTGGAAATGTTCTTGCACATTCGACAATATCTTTCGTGTGGCAGTAGATGGTTATCCACTTATTGCCATTGTGAATTCTTTTTGAGCTCCTATCTCCTCTGCCTTCAGAAGTATCCATTCCACTGCTTCGTTACCCAGAGCGTGTGGGATTGACGTATACAAACTCTTAACGTCAATTGTAAAGAACATGTTTTGGGAGTCAAATGGTATTGAATTCAGGTGTTGCAAAAAGTGTGTAGAGTCTCGGATGTATTTACTTGTTTTTTTAATCAAAGGTTGTAGGAAGTAGTCCACATATTTACCAAGAGGTTCTAGGATGCTGTTTATCCTTTGGAACCATAGCTGCATCCCTGAGAGCTCTGACTTCACCCAAACAGCCTAGGAAGGTTAATTGGACTGAAGACTGTCAGAGGGCCTTTGATGGCTTGAAAGAACGTCTGTGTAGTGCACCTGTGTTATGTGCGCCGAATTACAGCAAGCCCTTTATCGTTCAAACTGACACCTGCAACACCGGAATTGGAGCTGTCTTGTCCGAGTTAGATGACAAAAGGAGGGAACATCCAATCATATTCATCAGTAGACAACTCAAGGGTAGAGAATTTAGCTCGGCTACTGTTGAAAAGGTAGGTTTCAGCATAGTTTGGAGCCTTAGGCATTTACTGCTCAGGTGGTCCATTAGCCTGCAATGGCTAGACTTCACCATAGAGCATAGACCAGGGAAGAGTCACGATAATGCAGATCGCCTTTCCAGAAGGTGTGTTTACCGTCTAGATGAGGGTGTCTATCTCGTGGGAGATTACGCACCCTAACCTCAGTCTGGGGGGGCACTGTGATGCTGGAAATGCATCGGAGGGACAGGGTCTCCATATCCTTGTCCTTTACTGCCTTTTATCATGTGTTCTGTCGTGTTTTTTGTGCAGGAGTTCATACCGGGCTCCTGGCGATGCAGCTCTGTCTTTTGTTTTGGTATACAGACCCATGGGATACCGTTATGGCACCCATGGGTGGGGGGTACAACCCTGTGCCCCTAGTGTATGTTTTTGGGAACCTGTTTGTGGTCCACACAGCAGGGTATGGGCTGGTGGCAGCTTCATGCTGAATTTGACAGGTGCTATGAGTATCCTCCATTTTGGGATACCCAGTCCCTACCATTGGAATCAGTTGATTCCTGATAGGAAACTCGATGGCCCCTGTGGCCTCTTGCTTTCTATTGCCTGTTACCTTAAATTCCCAAAGTCCTGGGAAGCCCTGACTCTGTCCCTTCCCCCTGACTGGCTGTTGGGTGGAAGTTCCATGTATGGTGTTGCTGTGAGGTCCAGGCCAGACTGGCTGGAGCCTTCCCAGTGACTGTATGTTGTGGGTACACCCTCTGGGTGGGACCTGGGTGAATGGAGCGTGTGACCAATATGCACTTCTTGTTTTGGATTTCTGGTTTCTGTTGTTTGACACAATGACTGAGACAGCCGTGCCCGAAACTGTTATGAATGCAGTGTGGAGTGTTGAATGGCTGGGTACTTGTCCCAATACACATAACTTGTTGGGAGTGTCTGGAGAGAAGTGAATGTCCTGAATGCACTATGCACCTGATTGGCTGCCTGCCTGCATGAATGCCCTTCTGACCGATTGGTTGCCTGAGTGCGACCCAGCAGAATGAATGGGAGATCAAATAGTATATATGGGAGCCTCTCACTGCTAGAATTCATGTCCAGAAGCTGAAGAGAAACTGGCGTTGCAACTGAAGCTTAACCTTGAACCCCTGCTGGAAGAGAAGTATTGCTGCTACTCTACTTCATCAATCTGAAAGCTGCTGTGTCTCCAAGGACTGACCCAGAGAGGACCTGGTAAGGCGCCCTCTTCCCAAGCTGTGAGGGACCTTCATGCACCAGCTGATCTTTGCCAAAGCTCCCTGGTAGACAGACCTATGACAGGCTGCCGACCGGAGACGGAGACCGCCGCATAATCCCAAAAAGAAGCACCCGGGCTGTTGTCCATCACCGTCGACGACCGCCATCAATCGCTGACCAGAGCCACCGTGCTCCCGTTGCCTAAGAACTTCATTTGATCCAAGGACGCTCTCACCTGCACCTTCGACCGCTTTGTCCCGCCGGAGAAAGTCGAGGCTGACGACGTACCGAGGAGCATCCGCCAGTGGGTTCCCCGCCACCTAAAGATCACAGAGATGTTGACGACTCAACGCCCTTGCTGGGCTACAGTTTTTCAAACTCTTTGCGGTCCTGAACTATCAACACTGAGGTGCCCCGAACGCCTCTTCCTTGCAGGACCTCAACACTCCGTCGTCACTGAGCACCGCTAGGAACGAAGCTGCCACCTCCCCTTCGTGGTCCAACTCTTTTCCTTTTAGCGGCTTACCAGGGCATGATGGCCTCCTGCCGCTCCTCCGTTCGGCTTAGGCGGCCCTCAATGTTCAGGATTTGGCAGAGTCCAGGCAGTGGCAATGGTGGTGGGCTGCGAGGGCATGATGGACTGAACACAGGCTCCTCATCCTAGGGCACACTTCTATGTGTTCCTGACACAATGGCCTCAACGGTGCTGCATACCCCTGCATCTGACATTGGACTTCCTGGGTGGGGCAGATGGGTGGGTGTGGATGAGTCCTGCAAGTTGTGCATGCTCCGGACAGGGGAGAATGACTCTGCAGGCAAGCTGAGGGCAGGGGATTGTGGGTCTTCAGGCAGGGTCATGTCTGGTGACACCGGATCCGCATGTCAATGTGCTGGCTTGGCAATGGGTGTTTTGGGGTGAGATGCTGGGTTGGGCACTGCTGCTGTTGTTTTGCGGGGGTGACTGTCTGCAGGTTTGACTTCCTGTGCTGATGCTAGCTGGCAGGTGTATGTTAATGGTGGGGGGTGAGCCATTGATGTTGTACGCTCTGGACCAGTGCCATTGTATCCTCGGTCCTGGCTGCTGCTGGTGGATTTGGTTCTCCGTCCACGTGCTGCAGTGGTGGTTGGTGTTGTGGCTAGCTCTCCCTTGCTTTATGATGAGGTGCCTGTGGGGGACAGTGCAGTGGCCCAGTACTGTTGTGTGACAATCCATGTGACATGCATCAAACTTGGTGCATTCATGTTCATGTGAATTGTCATGCTCACAGTGTAGGACGTGGCATGGAGCACACATGAGTGGGGGTGGAGCGGAACAGGGACATGTGTAGTCTGCCTGTGATGGGGATGTGGTTGACCCGTGTATGTTGCTGCAATGATGTTGGGTCTGCGGGAAGGGATATGGTGCGGGTGGCATGTGGGTGAGTGGTGGCAATGAAGCATGCATCTTGGCCTGAGGTCCATTGAACCATGTGTTGGCATGGCATTGAGGGCAGGTTGTGGACAGTGATGTATGTCTGCGCATGCTGATGGTAGTTGTGTGTGCATTGCAGGGGACATGTGGAGTGTGTCTGTAGGGTTTGTTGCCAGTCTTCCTGGAATGGGCATGTCTCAGTGCTATGGTCTAGTTGGTGTGTGGCAAGGCGGCAGGTATGTGGTGGCACTGACTTGTCATTCGACAAGCACCATTGACAATGGGGGGACATTTCTGGGATTTGGGATGTAAGTCATGGTCACTCACCGGCACCTCCAGACGATGATGCTCCGGTCCCCACATCTCCAACCCCCTGGATGCTTTCCATGTTGATGACTGAGGTGCATGTTTCTTCCCAGGGCTGTATTTTGATGGGTGAATGTCCACTGCCGCCTATGGTCTGCCCCTGGCTGCGCTCAGCTGCAAGGAGGTTCAGGACGTGGAGAGGCAAGTTGCCCCAAATTTTGCAGCAGTCTTTTACGGTCCTGGGTGTTGTGCCCACCGCAGATACTTTTGAGGCCACTTCAGTCCATATAGCTTTCTTCTGGATCTGGGATGGCTGGTGCAGGTCTCCTCTGAACACTTCATCTGCGTTCTCGACCAGAGTGTCTGCGAGCATGTTCAGCTCGGGCTCACTGAAGCAGGATTTTCTGCATCGAACACGTGTCCTTGACATGGTCTTCTATATGGCTTGCCACTTTTCTGCTCTGTACCATTCCTGTCGGTCGAGGATTGCAATGGATTCTGATTTTCAAGATGGCCACGAGTGGATTTCCCATTCCGGCACAATGACGTTTCTTCCGGTACTGGTATTTACGATACCGGTATCAATGGTACCGTTCCTTAGGGCATCTAGGATGCGAGTGTGTTTGGCATTGATGATGCAGCCATCTGGGGTTTGGAGGGCCTTACCGGCATGCCGGTGCAGCCGTTACCGTAATGCTGGTATGCGCGTGCACGCTGACTCTGAATCAACCGTTGATTCCGGCAGCAGTGCAACACGGACACGGTTGCGCCTGCATGCCGGTAATTTGCACATTTTACCGGCCAACTCATAATGAGGCCCATTATGTCTGCTGTCCATTAAGGTGTTAAATTAGAACAATCTTCAAAATGTGCTTGAATTAGTCCCATAATGCATCACTAACTGTGAGTCTTAACAGTCATTAAGTAATGTTACTAAGAAAACTGACATATTTGTTGAAGTTTTCACACTTAATATTTTTATATATACAGGGGAACAGTGGGGACTCGAAGGTGAAAGAAGCAGGTGCAACAACATTGCATTTATATGCATGTCCATGACTAAGCAAGTATTAACTGGCTGGGGGTTGTTGAATGCAATTGTTCTCCCATAAGCCCACTTGAATTGCAAAGGAGTGAAAGTGAGAGCTCCAAAATATGAAAAAGTGGATGTTTGGCTCTCTGCAAAATTATTTTTTATTGAATAGGCCCAAACACTGGAAACATATTTTTTTTCATACAGGAAAAAAAACATGCATGAAAAGGAAGCCAAAATACATCAAAGTGAAATAAAATGCATAATATATAACAGTTGCACCAGATAAATATGTATGAGCCAGAAAGGGTTTGAAATGCCAATTGGTCTGGCTTTACGTAATGTTACTTGATGTCCCATGTCCAAGGTAAAGCCCCATATTTACACGGAGCACCCCCGGAGCACCTAAAATAAGCAAATGTTGATAGCATGTGCTAGTTGCAGTCCAATTTGATGATGTGTAGCCATTTCTTATCCTGAAGCAGCTTATGTGTCAAATGCCATCTTAAATGTTAGCTGTAGCCTTGCATGCACAGATGCACCAATAATATGGCAAGGTGTTCCATCATATGCCTTGCTATCCAAAACCCACAACACAATCGTTGCTCATTCACACTGTACTTGGGCACCAAACACACATCTCCAATTCATAGAATGCAATTTCTCATTCAATGTAAAAGTTCAAATATGTTCTAGAATGCTGTAGGTTAATCTATGTGAAAGAAAAGATGCAAAGCAAAACTTTACATTTAGAAATCAAGAAGTGAGCTGCAGCCTGCGTGCATCATATGCCAAATACATGTGCAAGGAAATGAGTGATGTCAACAGCCTATCTATAATCAGAATATATGTTCTAAGTAGCTCCCACAGCCAGAAATAAATAATTCCAGTTAACAGAAGGTATCCAGTAACTGTTGTTAAAATGGAAAAACAGTCCAATCTGGGATGAAATGCACTGCATTTGCAGTGCAGTGCTAAAATCAAAAGGCTTGATTGTCTTTGTTTTCTTTATCCTTAAAGGATTAAGAATCATCATTATAAAACCTACAGATAACTCAAAAACAAAATTTTGATAGGGGGTTGATTTCAAAGAAATGTATAATGTTGCCCTGTTTTTTTAAAATATAAAAGAAAGGGTAAACAACAATAACTGTAAATGCTGTATTGATGAAGAAAAAAGGGATGGACTGCTTTCCCATGATAAAAGTGTGAAAATTGGCTTTGAAGCTCACCATTAAACCATAGGACTTTGCCTGGAGTTGGTTCTCAGAATACAGGTCTGGGTAATAAAAACACATTCTTACAGCTGCCACCTGGCCTAGACATATGATTTATAAATACATTGAATTATTTTTAGTAGCGGTCTGCAATTAATTTTAATTCACCATCAGCCAGGTCTTCATATAAAGAAGTGACTCAAAACGTTGAAGACTTGATGGCTGGCACAGGGAAAGGCAGATGCTGGAATCACTTAAGAGGTGTTACTGGGTCATACACGTCCCTTCCCAGCAGCCTAAGTTCAAAGGACGTCAAACATGAGACCCAGCATTCTCAGAAGTTATAAATGCCCCAGCCCTGAGCTCAAAGGACTAACATTATATGATATGAGATGTTCTGTTACCCTGCAGAAGAACTGGAGATACCATTTAATATTTTGGAAAGTAGACAACGTATCTGTTCTGACTTGAGTGTCATGTAGACCGCTGATACCCCCGTCCCCAAGTGACGCACAGGGGAACCTAAAAGAACCCTGCTGTGCGACCTTTGGAGCCACAGGTGGGAGATGTTGCTTCCCGGATCCACAGAACCTCAGGAACACCGATGCTGCTGCAGACAGAACGGGGTTAAGTACCAGGCAAATACAATAGAATACAAGAATCACAGGGTCTGAATTATCTTACCTATCTGGTGTTTGGAAAACCCAGGAGACCTAGTGAAGGAGGTTCGAGACTCAGATGAGAGGTAGTCCCCAGAACAACAGGGACCGGAGTCACACGTGGGTACAGGACAGCCCACCTTAACCAAAGGCTTGGAGACGTAGCGTGAGCCCTCAAAGGGCAATGGCGTAGTGCAGACAAACAAAGTTCAAAGGGATGATCCGACGGCAAGTGAGGGACGTGCCGAGGTTCAGCGATGACTCAACAGCAGGCAGTGGACATTCACCCATCAAGCAAAGGTACAAAGGATAATCCGAGGGAGTCCAAGTGAGTGATCCAAAGTCAAGGTAAACCAGAAGAGCAGAAGTCCAGACGTAGCGCCAAACAGAGTCGAAAGACAGCTGAGAAGCGGTGAGTGCTCCGTGCATCAATCGTTATGTACTGTGCGCTTCCAAGTCACGTGACGCCCTCCATCGTCACGTGGGAAACGCCGCTCTGAGTCACGTGAGCGGACAACTGTTCGATGCGGAAGCGTTCTGCCGCCCCTTCTGCTGTGTGCTCTCCATGGTTACTGCCAATGCAGGAAGGGCTGCAACCGGGCACGCACATTGTACCTGGTACGGAGCTTTCGGTCCTGTGGGGCAACCAAATCACGTGAGTCTTGAAACCTGGGGGGTGTAGTGTGGGAAACCGGGGAAGGTGTTGTGGAGGTACTAGCAGTGTTCTGATGTGCAGAGGAGCGTCTAACATAGCCCCCCCCAACGGCCCTCGACCCCGTGGGCAGGACGGGTGATCCCGATGGAATCGGGACACCAACCGAGGAGCGTTAACGTCCAGGGCAGAAACCCAAGAACGTTCCTCCAGGCCATAACCTGCCCAGTCCACCAAATACTGGAGCCTACCCCTAAACCAACGGGAACCCAGAATAGCAGAGACTTAAAAGACATGAGAAGAGGCCAGGGACACCGGAGCCACCGGGGCACGGAGACGGGAGGAAGCAGGGCAAGGCTTGAGAAGAGAGACATGAAAAACGGGATGGATGCGCCAAGAGCTCTGGAGAACCAGGCAAAAAGCCACAGGATTCACAACCTGGGATATCACATACGGCCCAACAAAGCGAGGCAGAAGTTTCCGACAACCAACCAGGCGAAGGTGACGGGAAGACAACCACACCCGGGAACCCACCGCAAGGGGAGGAGCAGCCAAGTGCTTGCCATCAGCACGGGACTTCATGGAGGCCTTTGCTTCAGTAAGGTGGACCAAAGTACGAGCATGAACAGCAGACAGATCCCTAAGACAAGCTGTGGCAGCAGGATTCAAAGAGACAGAAGCGTCAGGGACGGGCAAGACCTTGGGGTGCTGGCCATAGAGGGTGTAGAAAGGAGAGAGACCAGTAGCAGAATGAGCCGCGTTGTTGTAGGCGAACTCGGCAAGCCGCAAAACACTCAACCAGGAGGACTGCTGCTGTAAGATAAGGCACCGGAGATACTGCTCCATAGATTGATTCGTCCTTTCAGTCTGCCCATCAGTCTCGGGGTGAGAGGCCGAGGAGTGCCTGGCATTGATGCCAAGCAGCTTAGTCAAAGCTCGCCAAAAAACGAGACGTGAATTGCGACCCTCGATCAGAGATAAGGACAGAAGGGAGCTCAAACAAAGAGAAAACATATTCGAAAAACAATTCAGCCAGGACCGGGGCTGAAGGGATCCCCTTACAGGGGACAAAGCGAGCCATTTTGGTGAATGTATCCACCACCACCCAGATGGTATCAAAACCCTGCACCCTGGGGAGGTCGGTCACGAAATCCATGGTCAAAGTGTGCCACGGTCTCGGGGGAACCAGTAGCGGAAGCAGCCGGCCAATTGGGCGGCCCCTGCGGTGTTTGGCTTGAGCGCAAACAGAGCAGGAGTTGACATAGCATTCCACGTCGCACTTCATAGAAGGCCACCAGCACCAACGCTTTAGGAGATCCATGGTACGCTCCTGACCGGGATGGGCGTTAAAGGGGGCATCATGAGACAATTCAAGGGCCAGGTTACGGTGTCGGGCGTGGGAAGAAAGAGACGATCATGCACAAAAGGCAAGCTGTCACAATACACCGGATCCCAATCTCGCAGTTGGTCAGAGTGACTGCTCGTCCATGCTCGCACAGAATCCAACAATGAGAGAGAGGGAGTACAGAGACAGATCACGTGACTCTTGCCTAGAAGAGTATCAGGGAAGGTTGGCAATGAGACCCCAACCGGAGAGCGTAACAAAGCATCCGCTTTCCCATGAGTAACCCCAGGACGATGAGTGATGTGAAAATCAAAGGCGGAAAAGAAGAGGTGCCACCGGACCTGTCTGCTGTTGATGCAATTCAGGGAGGCCAAGTCTTGCAAGCTCTGATGATCGGAATAGACAGTGATTGGATGCCTGGCCCCCAGGAGATGATGGCGCCAGACACAAAAGGCGTCCATGACAGCCAGAAGTTCCTTCTCCGTCACAGTATAATGGGCCTCAGTACTGGAAAACTTGCGGTAGTGGTATGCCACCGGGTGCAACTTGCCCGTGGTCGGACAGGTCTGGGACAACACCGCACAGAGGGCGAAGGAAGCGCCGTCTGCCTCAACTATGAATGGGAGTTCGGGATTGGGGTGCTGAAGGATTGGTGCGGTGTTGAAAGCAGTCTTCAGAGCCTCGAAGGCTTCCTGATGTTCCTTCCGCCACTGATAGGGTACCTGAGGGCTAGTCAGAGCCGTGAGTGGGGCCACAATGGTGGAAAAGGACGAAATAAAGCGCCTGTAGAAGTTGGCGAAACCCAAAAAGGCCTGCAAGGCCTTGAGGCTCTGAGGTATCGGCCATTCTAGGACCGCCCTCACCTTGGATTCGTTCATGGACAGGGCCCCAGGGGTGATGAGGAAACCCAGAAACTCAACAGATGTCTTATGGAACTGACATTTCTCGGGTTTGGCAAACAGCAAATGTTTCCTTAGACGGGATAAGACCTCCCAGACATGCTGCACGTGGTCATCTAGATCTCGCGAAAAGATCAGGATGTCGTCCAGATAAACAACCATGTACACGTCCAGAATGTCCCTGAATATGTCATTCATAAAACGCTGGAATGTGGCTGCGGCGTTGCATAAGCCAAAGGGCATGACTAGGTATTCGTACAACCCGTAACGGGTGCAAAAAGCAGTTTTCCACTCATCGCCCTCGCGGACGCGCACTAGATTGTATGCGCCCCGAAGGTCCAGCTTGGTAAAAACGGACGCATGGGATAAGCGGTCCAGAAGGGGGGTGATGAAAGGGATTGGATACCTGTCCTTTTTAGTGATGGCATTAAGGCGCCGGTAATCCACGCAAGGGCATAGATCCACCTCTTTCTTGGGAACGAAGAAAATAGGGCTTGCAGCTGGTGAAGTAGAGGGACGGATGTGGCCTAGTCGTAAGGCGTTCTGGACATACTGCTTCAGAGCCTGTTCTTCCGAGGGGGACAGAGTATAGATCCTACCCGAAGGAACGGCAGAACCCGGGATTAGTTCAATCGGGCAGTCATATGGTCGGTGTGGGGGAAGCTCCTCGGAAGAACCGCGATCGAACACTGATTCGAATGCCTTGTACTCAGGGGGAATTCTGCTAACCACCCCTCCAACAGTATGGGAATCCACAACCACTGATCCACCGTCATTCAATGTGAGATGAGCGAGAGCTCCCAGGGCCCGTGATGGAGTATCTGCTTCCTGATGGGCTGGGAGGCAATAGCTCTGGCAGATATCTGACTCAAAGAGGACCGTGCCTGTTTGCCAATTAATGAGAGGATTGTGCTCACGCAACCAGGGTATTCCTAATATGATACCGAACTGGGGTGTGGTAATCAGGTCAAAACTTAGCGTCTCTGTGTGAATGTCTTGTATAGTCAATAAGAGGGGGGCAGTTTGGTGCCTAACGGGACCAGAGACTAGAGCAGTGCCGTCTACAGCCTGGACAGGTTCAGGTCGGGTTTTCACCACTAAAGGTAGATTGAAAGAATGGGCTAAAGCAATGTCTACGTAGTTCCCCGTGGCACCAGAGTCGATGATGATCGTGACTGCGTGGGAGATACCCGCAGAGGGACAAAGAGTGGCCTGTACAAAGATGGGCTGGACACGAGCAAAAGCAGGAGAGGCACCCGGAGATGAGGACTGGAAGCTCGACCTGGCCTCCGGGTCTAGGGTCGAGCTGTCTGAAAAACCTGGGACTTCTTGGGACGTCGGGGGCATTCCTTAACATAGTGTCCCGTGATCCCACAATAAAAGCATGCATTATCCACCCTCCTACGTTCTCTCTCGGATGTCGTGATGGGACTACGTAACACTCCCACTTGCATGGGTTCCTCAGTGCTGGAGGCGGGAGTATTGACCGTTGTAGGGTGGGAGAAGCACAACTCAGCCCTGCGCTCTGTGCGACATGCATCTACCTGCAGGGCAAGATCCACTAGTTCTTGATACTGAGTGGGCACTGAGGGGACCACTGATAAGGCATCCTTGATCGGATTACTCAACCCTCTATAAAAGACTACTGCCTGCTTGCTTTCTGGCCATGATGTCTCGGCTACCAATTGGTTGAAGCGGGTGATGTAGTCTATCAAGGCCCCTCTACCCTGGGTTAATTCCAACATCTCCAGATCCCTGGTTTGTACCTTGTGATGGGTGTCGAAGACTCGGGACATCTCGGTAACTAGCAGGTCAAAATCATAGAGAACCGGACTATTGTTCTCCAGAAAAAGGTTAGCCCAAGCGGCAGCTGTTCCGGCCAGGTGAGACAGTGTAAAGGCTGCTTTAGCAGTGGAGTTGGGGAAGGCCAGAGGTCTGCACAGGAAGTGCAACTTGCACTGATTGATGAAGGTCCTGAACTTCTTGGAGTCGCCTTGGTAACGTTCAGGAGCAGCCAGGGGAGAAGGGGCTGGGGTACTTGCCACTGGAGGATGCATGGCTGGAGCGGCAGTATCCCCGAATTCAGAGTCTGCAGGGAGGGAGTGCTGGACACTCTGTATGGAATCTAACCTTTGGTGAATCACGGTGTTTGAGGCGGCCATATCCGCCCTTAATATTGTAATTGCCTGTACTAAAGCAGCTATGGGTTCTTCCATGGACCCCTGCATTGTTCAACACGACTATACGGCTTCTCAGTCGGTTCCGACTTGAGTGTCGTGTAGACCGTTGATACCTCCGTCCCCAAGTGACACACAGGGGAACCTAAAAGTACCCCGCTGTGCGACCTTTGGAGCCACAGGTGGGAGATGTTGCTTCCCGGATCCACGGAACCTCAGGAACATGATCTTACCTATCCTAGTGAAGGAGGTTCGAAACTCAGATGAGAGGTAGTCCCCAGAACAATGGGGACTGGAGTCACACGTGGGTACAGGACAGCCCACCTTAACCAAAGGCTTGGAGACGTAGCGTGAGCCCTCAAAGGGCAATGGCGTAGTGCAGACAAACAAAGTTCAAAGGGATGATCCGACGGCAAGTGAGGGACGGGCCGAGGTTCAGCGATGAGTCAACAGTTCCAAGCAAAGGTACAAAGGATAATCCGAGGGAGTCCAAGTGAGTGATCCAAAGTCAAGGTAAATCAGAAGAGCAAAAGTCCTGACGTAGCGCCAAACAGAGTCGAAAGACAGCTGAGAAGCGGTGAGTGCTCCGTGCATCAAGCGTTATGTACTGTGCGCTTCCGAGTCACGTGACGCCCTCCATCGTCACGTTGGAAACGCCGCTCTGAGTCACGTGAGCGGATGACTGTTCGATGCGGAAGCGTTCTGCCGCCCCTTCTGCTGTGTGCTCTCCATGGCAACTGACAATGCAGGAAGGGCTGCAACCGGGCATGTACATTGTACCTGGTACGGAGCTTTCGGTCCTGTGGGGCAACCAAATCACGTGAGTCTCGAAACCTGGGGGGAGTAGTGTGGGAAACCAGGGAAGGTGTTGTGGGGGTACTAGCAGTGTTCTGATGTGCAGAGAAGCGTCTAACAGTATCTACCTTTTTAATTTTACATTTGTAAACACAATGCTGCTTGTAACTCTGCAGCAAAGGTTGTAGATGTTTAATTCATTTTTAAAATGTTCTTGGTTAAAAGCTCTGCCAGAAGAATGTAAGCAACATTTTTTTGATGAGATGTAATTATGTACAGATACATCACACGTTACTGGCTCACAATTCAACTGTTGGTGCCAGAAAGCCTGTTATTCTGAGCATGGAATGACATTTTGGTGCAAAAGTGTCAGAGAGAAAAAGGCAAATATCTGTAACACACACATCCCATGTGGTGCTGAGATGAATATTGAATTGTTTGATTAATTTTGGTGAGAGCAATCTGATTAACCAATGAGTAACCTGATCACATGTCAAGAGCATAATGTTTTAAAAAGTAACAATTTTCTAATGTCAAAACCTCTAGGATGACATCACATCCAATGGGAAGTAAACTGGGTTCAGAAGTCACTCACATTAGACTGCCCTCCTCATTAATACATCCAATGGATATGAAGAGGATGGTTTAGCCCGATGTCACTTTTCAAACACTGTCCAATCACGTACACTGACCAATTAGATTAGAAAATTGATGTCCATCCCTAAAGGAAGTGGTTTCTGCTCTATACATTTCCAAACCCATAGATTATGGGGACACACACTGACTTGCTCACACCCTCACTACCTGTCTGATGGAGGGGAAGAAGGAAACAAAGGCACATTAATACCAACAGAAATGAACATCAAATAGAATGCCTTCCTTGGGACCCACTTGGATTATCAGCCATGCACTATTAGAGAGGCCTACCTGGAAGATATATCCAAAGCCTTTTTCATTGGAAGGCACACCAGACCAGCCTCAATATAGAACGAGGGAGACCAGACCGTGGGAGAAATCTGACATTGAAATTGAAATTGTATAGAGCAGAAACCACACCCCTTAAAGGTATGTGCCATTGTTGTATTCTAATTGATTAATGTATGTGATTGGGCAGTGTTCCAAAAGTGACATCACACTAACCCAGCCCCTCCATGGCCATTGGGCTTATAAATGAGGAGGTCATTCTGATGGACGTAACTCTCAAACCCAGTTTCACTCCCATTTGATGTGATGTTGCATTAAACATTTGCAACTTCCTAAAACTGTATATTCCACACATGTAATGATATTTGTAATCTGTTCATAACATTTTGCTCACTTAGGGGAATCACATAATGCAATTTTCATATTTGTATGACATATGCGGAATGAGTTACACATTGTTGTCTTTTTTTTGCTCTTATACTTAATAGGCTCACCGGCACACACATTAGGATACATGAATCCCTAAAGATTGCACAAAACTATCCTAATTTGTCTACTTGACAAAATTAACATAATATCAAAACATTTTGTTTTGGATCAATCTAATAGAGCCTTTCAAGCTGAACATTTTAAAAAATAGCTCTCTAGGACCTTCTGTTTAAAATGTACACATGCAAATGTGATTTCCATTGTCATTTCAATGATGCATTTTTCTTATTTACCAAGTATTACATGTATGACCAAGTCATATCCTAACACAACAAGATTGTAGCAGGTGCATGTGAAAGCAAGAGAGCTCAGACATTTTTGACAGGGGTAAAGAGTGTGGTAATTTCTTTAAGGTAGAAATCTGCTAGGACTCTTTACGACTCAGTCCTGACTGTACTCGGCTACCAACTGACCAGGAGTCAGGGCCTAGTGTGCTGGCCTGATCCAGGGGATGGCTGCCCACCTTGCTGGGGCTGGTCTCCTCCTCCTCATCATCACCCTCCCTGTGCTCCCTGTGCCCTTGGCTGGTTGTCAGGCCTCTTGGCGCAGCATGTAGAGGTCCATATCAAGGCTCCCGGCACCTAATTGCAACATGGTGTTGGGTAGTGTGTTTGGGGCCTGGGTGGGTCTTTTGTAGGCCTCTTGTGTGCATCGTTTCCACCTGTGGCTTTGTTACTCTCACCTGTAATCTTTTATCGCCAGTATTTTGCCAGGGGTATTTTCAGCGCTATTAGCTCCAATTTTCCGGCCCTAGTAGAGCTACTCTACTTGTGATAGGTCTGTGATACCAAGTTGAGATGTTGGAACGATTACAACTGGCACTATTACAGGTAGTTGTGCTAGCGCCCAGCTGGAATATTGTTAGGCAGATATGCAGTACCCTTTGGGAACAGCACACACAATTAAGACAAGTGCAAGTAAAAATTCACCTTTGGTACAAGCCTGTACTACACAGTAAAGTAGTTACGATGGCTGAGCAACCAGAATGATCTCAAGAGTAAAGTGAGCAGTATCAGAAGTTAAACAAAGGACAGCAATTACTATGGTTCAAATAAACATTGATTCAATGTTTCTGAGTAAAAGAAAATACATTTATTTATACCATCAGCTATAAAACAGTTCACTAATACAAAGCAGCAGAAAATCACAATCTTAATACACTGCACTAACCCCCAATCAATTCTGGACAAGCTAGGCTAAAAAATGAAGTGTGAGCAAAATGGCACACCAGCAATTTAAAGGGAGGAAAAGACAACAAAATCCAAAATCAACAACACCAACAAGTCAAAGGCAGGGCAATCTAGAAAAGGCTTACTACAACTAGGATTCAAAATAAAGTTGGTCAGAAGAAAAGATATTCTAAAGAGAAGAGAAGGACATGCCTTCAGGTAGGCGAAAGATTTCAAACACTTTCATGCGGTCGGACGGAAAGAACGACCAGATTTGCAGAGCACAGTAAATGAAGAAGAATGCTGTACCTGAGGCAGTTGTTCCAGGCAGTTTCTGCAGTCTCACGGTTCCTGAAGTGAATGTTGTGGAGACAAGAAGGAGGAATACTAGAGGGCCCCGCACTCCCCTGGGAAGAAGCCAGCAGCAGAGCAAAGCATTGAATAAAAGGTGCGCTCCTTAAATCCCAAATGGTTCCGTTCCTCCTGGCTATCTGGTTCACTGCAGCGATGCACAGCAAATTCGATCAGGAGAGGAAGGCCGGTGTTTGGTGTTTGGTGAGCTGGTTGGTCCCACCAAGCTGAAGGGAAGAAGATTCCTTGCAGATCTTCTCTGTCAATTTGGACCTGCAGCAGGGCTTCACCGGGATGTCCAGTAGTTGCAGCAGTCCTCTTCTTTCAGCTCCTCATTGGTTCTCTCGTTCCAGTGTCGACTCTGCCTTCCAACTTCCAGAGACCTGCTTTTAAGCAGATTTCCCCCACTAACACAGCCTTGCTGTCAATCACACAGCAGGGTCTCTGTCCTGGCAGGACAGCCACCTAGCAAATCAAACTAGAGTGTGACTTGGGTCTCCAAGGAGACCCTGTGCATGGGGTCTCAAACCCCTCCCTCCCATCCTGTCCACCTAGACACGTAGGCACCTGAGGGCTTCTGTGCAGAAGCCTGCCAAAGGACGGAAAACAAAGGAACCAAACCTGGTTTGGCACGCAGAGTAAAACACAAGAAAGACCTTTACAAAAAGAAATGGCGAATAAACCCGACCGGAACCAAATACAATTAAAAGGGGTACAGCGGATTAAAGTATGAGGCTACCACATTAAACAATACCGAGGCTATTTTCATAGCTCGCAGTAGAATAAAAATGGTAGATACCACTGCCACCAGCCAAATCTTAGAGAAAGGGGAACGAAATAATGTTCCATGAGAATCAGACAAAAAGGGATAACTAATAACCCATCCAGTACTCTATGGGAAGATAGGTTGTACTGAGTCTGTGAATTTAAAAGGGCTAGTAAAGTCAATTGCAACTTTACATGTTCTGGGAGACAGTAGTCAGTCCCACAAATTATTTTAAAGAGGGAAGCCTAAAAAGAAAACCCTGTGTCACTGCCTTAAAGGTGCTGTGTGACACACAGTAAAAAGATGATGCCTATGGAGAAGGTGAGAATCCATAGTCCATGAACACAAAAATGTACAACATAGAGCAAAAACACATGTAAGAGTGGGAGAAAAGGCTCACACTCTTACCAGGTGAAATAAATAAATCCTAGAAATCCAGTAAAGCTGCTGAGGGACTCAACAGGTAAGGGAAATTAGCCATTCTGGAGAATTCTCCCTAACAAATAGCCCCGGCTGGATTGCATTCGTGATCCGGCAGAGCGGTATTGGCAGCACTAATACTGCTACTGATGGATTTAAGGGCTGCCGCCCAACTCGTGATGAGGCCCAAAGTCTCTTGCTTCAGAGGGCCTGATGCGACAAACAAACATTCAAAAGTTCCTTTCTCCTCAGGATTCTCATGTACAATTTCTTGAGTGATTTTCGATTCACCCCTGATTCCCCTCCGCCAGGCTCAGATTAACTTTAACATAAAACCTTCAATTGGTCTCCCTCTTCCGGGCTCTACCAAACCCATGTACTTTTCCAAACGTTCTCTACTTCATTGAAATTGAAGACTTTCAACTGTGCAGGGAATTTTACTTGACCCGTTGCAGGACCAATTCGATTCAATTGCATTCATTAATTTTCAATTGATCTCCCTCTGCTGGGTTCAGACCAGCTTTATCTACTTTTATCACTTTTCAGCTGGGTACCTTACAGAAACCTTCGATTGAGCACCCAGGCAGTTCTGGACCACTCTGTCAAAGATATTGTAGCTTGCTTTAAAGTTCAATCACTCATCAGCAGTTCAATGTCACGTGCGCCTCTTATCACACATGTTTTTAACAATGTTCATTCCAGCTCTCACCATACAATGTTGCTGCTTGCAACCTTGGCTTCAACACAGACCAGTCTTGTATCAGTCTCCTCTACTCACTGAATATGTTGATTTCACTGATGCTGCTTTGCCCTTGGAGCCAAGGTCAGTACCATGGGAGCTGACACTTCTTCCCGCCTTGACTATTGATGAGGAGGTGTGGGAAACCTGAAGGCGTCTCCCCGTCTAGTCCCCGGGGATATGTCATCCAGGTGGCCAGGAGATGGCCACCGCTATTGGTTCCAGTTCCTGATGGTGGAACAGAGTGGGAGGATCACCTGGATGGGGTCCCTCAGGGAGTGGAAGTGGGACACCGATGGGTGAGACATGGTATCTCCCCTTCTTATAACACCTTTTCCCAATCTTACCATGTAGGATACTCATAAACCCTACCACCCCTTTTACTACACAAACACTTTGACACATCATGAAAGACAACAGACTAACACCAGAGCTGTTTACCTGACATCTCCCAACACAAGGGTCAAGCAGAGTCAGGCAATTGACCAGAATCACACACACCTGACAGCCCTTTCCCTTCCACAGAGCAATACAAGTTTGGAGCCCAAGAGCACACTACGAGCAAGGCAGACCATAGAGCGACACAGCTATCCCAGTACAGCAGTAGGAGAAAGGCGGCAAGAACCAAAGAGGTGATGTAATAAGGAGAGAAGAGACCTTGCCCTTTCTGACCCACACCCACAAAGCCCCTGTGAAAAGAATCATAAAACTGCAAACAATAGCCAGTGTGTATTGCAGCAGATGTCAACAGTACACAAAGCCCTCCTATACTGATAATCGGGACAGGGAGAGATGCTTGCTACTATGGTACCGTCCTTGACTCCAGATACAAGAAAAGGCAAGCGGTTCATCACAGCCGGAGAGTCGAGGGGAGAACTGATAGGAAACCGAACTGTGTTGAATGAGAGTTACAAATGATAGATTAAGAGAAACTCAAAGGAACTGTTAACTCCTCAGGAAAAATCCAGCTGAGGCGGGGTCCGACACCACATGGGCGCTCACTGAAGAGACTCTGGTTGATTTGACTATTGTTGAAACTACCAATACCAAATGTCTCAGGAGAGCATCAAGGAAATATTCAAAGTGGTCATACAAGGGCCTAGCAAAACCCCCTGCATAGTCGAAAGTCGTTAACTGGCACGTAATTGGAAAGCTAAGGGAAGTGAATCCTGCATAGTGAGAAAGTAGAAGGAACTGCAAGGCTGGCAAACGTGAACCCAATGGATGGATGCCTGCAGAATGTCGTGAAGCATGATGCCCATATTAACATTGTGTTGACAAGAGTGAACCCGACAGAGGGATGTCCACAGTGGATTGTCTTGTGAATGCAACAGGTGAAATTGTTTTGGCAAAAGCCGTACTGAACTC
Source organism: Ambystoma mexicanum (assembly GCF_040938575.1). Lineage (NCBI taxonomy): Eukaryota > Metazoa > Chordata > Amphibia > Caudata > Ambystomatidae > Ambystoma > Ambystoma mexicanum. Next base: position 821,144,044 of record NC_090936.1, on the reverse strand, counting down.
GATGGAGGGCGGCTAACATTTGAGAAGGGTCTGAACCTGGAAGAGGGGGATCCAGGTGTAAAAAGTAAACACCCAATGTACATACGGAAAGGAGCTTTTTGTTTTTTTATTTTGAACACACCAGTTCCTCTGAGGCAAGAGATTTTTTGTAGAAATGAGACTTATGCACCAAAGATCCAGATACCGCAGAACAGAACTGTAGTCCCATGCTGGGAAAGCTCGAGAGTGTGCTGTGCTCAGGAGTCCCACCTTGTCCAGTGCTCAAAATGTGGGGAAGGGAGTCCCCCGGCTACCACATCCTGACTGATCATTTGTGAACACTTCTTTCTTTCTTGTGAACCTTATCCCAGACACTTTTTATATTTGGTTGGCAATAGGTTTTTTTAAGTATAGGTCCTTTCATTTGACACGATGCCACTAGGACTGCATTATTAATATTTGATTGTCGTAGCTTGCTCCCTTCTTAGATTTACGTTTAGATCAGGTGTTTTTCCAATTGACCTTTACAGTTTAATAAGCACCCTTGAACTGTGATCACTTGTGTCTGTCTTTACTGTTGCCACCAAGAGTTCCTTACAGAGGGCCCTGCATACCTCTGACACACAATGCAGGATTCTTCAGCCTGGTTTTCGAGGTTTCATGAAATGAAAGGTTCCTTGTTAAAAAGATCAAGGGCACTTCCCTCCATGCAACCCTCTTCTGTTTTGCCGTATTTCTTCTCTCATTAATCTGCCACCTTGGAACTGCTGTTTCCTCATGTGCTTTGCCTTGCTCAGAATATGCTATCATATTTTATCCATTTCGGTGAAGTGTAATGTAAGTCAGGTGTTTCTGAGGGTACATAATTGCCTGACTTTGCCCGACCATTGTATTGGGACACGTCAGGTATACTGCTCCGGTGTTAGTCTGTTTTCTCACATTACGGGCTGTCCATGAGAAACTGTTTGTGTTGCAAAAGTTGGGGGGGTTGAGTTCCTAAATATCCTACCTGGTAGGTTGGGGTAAAGGTGTTACAAGGAAGGGGATACTGTGTCTTACCATCTGGTGTCCCACTCCAACTCCCCGAAGACCACTCACCCAGGTGATCCTCCCACACTGGTCCACCCACAGAAGCTGGATCCAAAAGCGATGGCCGTGTCCCGGCCATCTTGTTGACAGATCTCTTGGGAGTACTGGATGGGACACCTTCTGTTTTCTCAAAGAGTGTTAAAAAAGAACAATTATAATTATAACTCATACCTTCTTTGAAGACCGTGCTCCCAATGTCAATCAGTGAATGGTCCATAGATAAACCTTGCGACTTGTGAATACTGATAGCATATGCAAGAGACAGAAAGAATTGTTCTCTGCATATATATATATATATATATATTTATATGTGTTTTTGAAAAAAAGGAAACATGTTATTGTGTGGCCTATTCCTTTAACTTCTGCAAGTTTATCAAAGTGGATGTTGACAAACTGAATTTTGTTCTCATGTGCATTTGTTTGGAAGCCACCAACTGGTTTAATTGCTCCATTGACTAAACCGTATTCTACTTCAGTGTTACGTTTTAGTATTACTCTACAGTTCAGACAGAGAGTTACAGCTTTTCCAATTCAGCTGTGTTTCAGATACACTTGTCTAGGCTATTTAGTCATGCTGTTGCTTGTTGACACATAGGGAGTGTAATGCGATGCACTTGGAGCTGATATGCACTATGGGTTGCATTTCTTTTTTCAACATTGTATTGTTCAATTGACTATAACCTGAAAGGTATTGCATTAAGAAACATGCATTTTAGATTGTGGTGCACATCAGGGGCAGATGTCCTTTGTCAATAAAACACATGGATTAGTCTAGTTTGTAAGATGGACTTTGCATCTTAAGTAAACAGACCAGTTCTAATGCTTTTGAAATGTTACACTTGGTTAGATCTGCAGACTGATGCATGTTTTGAGTCAGCTCTCAGTAGTGAAAATGCAGCCACAGATTTACATTCCTAATGCGGCTGAGTGTATTACAGCATTCTTTGTGTCCTAATATTTTGAAAATGGGTGGTCCTTTTACTAGTGTTAACTTTAGGAGGTCTTCAAAATAGGTCTTTCCTCCAAACAGTTCTTTGTAGTTAGTTTGTAGGACTTCCTGCATTCTCAGATGAATTAAAGCCAGCATGAGGGTGGAAACCATACTCACTTCATCAATTAGGAGGACTTTCATTTGTCGCAGAATTCTGTGTACTTTAGTCACAGTTTCGCTGACAACTTGTAGTATTCTAATTTGTTTTGGTGTTCTACCAGAAGGAGAAGTATTCAGTGTAAAATTATGCATCCTATGTTGTAGGCAGCTAGATCTTTGTAGGCTGTTACAACAGCTGAAAGGTTATTTTTTGGAAACTCTTCTACAAATGTCCTGATTATTTTAATTAGGAATGTTTTGCCAGAACCAGCTTCATCACTTACATACAAGAGCAGAGGTTTATCATTATTACAACTACACGTTTTGGTTTCATGTTTTAGTCCATGTTCAATTTCGTCAGTGACTTCTAGGTAAATGGCACGTTGTTCATCATTTAGCTATGCTTTGAGAACTGACAAATCTTCAGATTGTTTACATTGATATATGGTGTTTCTCCCTCAGTCATTCTTATTTCTGCTTAATTTTGAATGAGTGGTTCTCCAAGTGGTTTTTGACTTCCAGTAAGAGAAGGTTGACTGCCTTCAGGAGTATCTGTATCTAGTAGAGTTTAATTGTTTTACTATTGTTGTTCAATATGCATCATGTCTTTGTACTCTTAAAAATTGCCATTTGTTATAGTGCTTACATTTGCCATTAATGCAGCTTCAAATTTGCCATGGTCATGCAACAATTCTTCTTCTTTTCTCCAAGGTTTAGTAAGGCCATGAAAAAAAGTTATCTGTGCTGTGGAGATTAAAAGGATAACTTTACATTATTAATTAGGCTGGGCATGGTACATTTTACTAGGCTATCCTCAGAAGCTGAGATGAATATTTGCCAGTTGTCTCATCTGGCACAACATTATTTGAGTAGGTGTAGTTCCGGGTGATGTCATACAGGCACATGTTTTCCAAAGCAGTACTTCTGTTTGGATATTATGCCTCATTTACATTGTTTTTTGTTTAAATATCCTGGCTGTTGGGATTATTTGTGGATATTCTTCTATCACTTTATAAGAATTTAGTACCCTTTTAAAGGATGGGAAAATATGTAAATCAGTACTGTCCCTCCCTAAATCCCGTTCAACAAGCCTGAATAAACTGGAATAAGGTCTGACATTGTGGCGGATAGGTTGAAATGGTATGAAGAGGTAAAACAGTACAATTTGCCTATACAGAGCATAAGATCATATCTGGTTGAATTTCCATCTAAACAACTTAGAGAATGGTACTTGAAAATGTGTTTAAATGCCTCCCTAAATTAGAGGCCATTGGCCATAAAATAAACTTTCCAACGGAATTGAGATGTCATATGTGCGGGTGGTGCCTCTTGAGTTCCATTTCCATCTCATAATGGAATGTTCTCAATTCTTGAAGGAGAGCATCACATACCTGTGTCCATTTGTATGTTCTATATTCCAGGTTCTGACTAATTGTTTATGTGGCAGATTGATGTTAACCTTGAATCACACATTTATTTTAGCTTTGACCAAATTACTGGTAAAGATTTTTGCTGAATTGAAGGGGGTCATGATGCAACGTGAACAGGATTGGCAGGAGATCTGGGAAAACTAGAGAGATGGTTGAGGAAAGGGGGGTTTGTGAGCCATCTCAAGTAAATTGGGAATGTGGGATGTCTTTTTCATTTTTATCTGATTGTCCTGCTGCATATATTCTCTCATGTCCTGTTAAGTGAGAAATGTGTTTTATTTTTTACTTTACTTTATTTTATATTGTTTGATTTTGTTTTCATTTCTATGGTTCTTTTTTGTAGGTCTCTATATAACTAGTGTAAAAAGTTTATTGCAAACTCAAAACACTTTTTGGTTTTCATAAAAGTTATTATTACTACTTGGTACCCTTTTTTGTGATGAAGCTGGACCAAGGTTCAGCCAGAAAATATTGTAAAATGTCCCATATACTGCTGTACCTGTTAGATTATCTGAGGCTTCATAGGACCCGCATTCTCCATGTGACAGTATGTTGATACCAAACTGCACCGTTTTCTGACAGGATTTTGTTGCATGAAATGTCATCCGAAAAGTCTTTTAGCTAAGTCTTCTCAGGTTTGGTGTGACATATTCTGCAACTGCAGTCATGTTTTCTGCAATTAATTGAATGTCTATATTTGCATACCACAAGAGGGCGATGATTGCACTGTAATTATTGATGTACTTGGATGCCTCATCTCTTTTAATGTTGTATGTGTTTTTAGGGGATTTGCATTTTACGCTGTGCTTAACTGAAGACATCCAACTATCTACTTGTCCTTTGGTAGAAACTTGTCTAGGGAAGCCAATGCAACATTTAGTGTAATATTTACCTTTGTTTTTATATCAACGTTGGTAGTATTTGCTACACGTATGTCTTTGGAAGCATAAGATGTGTGTACATAGGTCACTGTGTGTGGCTTCTGAAGGGATGTAACAGGTAATGTATTTTTGAATACATTGTAGAGCAGTGGTATCATTGCCATGGCCAAATTTGGGAGCATTTTACATCCACAAAACCATGTGGATGTGTGGTGCTCCCCTGGATTGATATCCTTGTTTCTAAAAGAAGTGTTGTACTTCTCTAAGGGGGTTTTTCAAAGCAGATGAAGTGCAGCATGACAATGAAGCAATGGGGAAAGTATCTTGAAACAGAGAACATAGATCTCTGGGACTTGTAGGTCTATTTCCTCTTTATTTTGGTTTGCAGTCTATAGTTATCCAATGCACATTCTACACAACTTAAAGTGACAATCCATGTTGGCCTAGGTTCCTTAGCATACAACGTACATCAGTCTATATCTGAACAAGTATTATTTTTTACCATGCATGTTTGCCAAGAGATTTGTGATGCTTGACTACAAAACCTCATCTTTATATTTTATCTTTTGAAGGAGTTGGGTGGCTGATATGTTTAAGAAATCACAGCCTGTTTTTAGTGGGTGTGCATCTCCCTAACATAGAGTTGCTAGTTCACTTTCAAAGCAGTACTGTAGTCTACATTATGTCTAAATCTAGGTCTTCAGAATACATTTGTAAAGAACGATACTCTGATGCACTCTCTTCCTCCTTTTCCTGTAGGAAAGAGTAGAGGAAAACATTGCGCGTGGATATTCTTCTCCCACATGCTCATTGGAGATCCTGTGGTTTCACACATTTGATATGTATCTTATGCGTCTTCTATGGTCTCTTTGAAACGTGTGGATGAATTGTATACTGTTCTGAAATGTTGGCTGCAGTAAGAGGATCCACACATTGAAATTGGGCAGTTTGTAGTGGATCCTTAACTGTTTGGGTAGCTTATTTTAAGTTGTCTTATATGTTTATGTCTCTGTAGTATTCACTGTTTTCGTTAGGATATTCTAGGGCTTCTCTAACTTTGTTAAAGTCAACTAGTTGTTGCCAATTTTAAATTGTCTTGTGTTGGTACACCAGTAACTAGTACAATCAAAGATAGTTGTATTGGTCGTCCTATTTGTAAGCCCTCATTATGAGTGTGCCGGTAACCTGCCGTTGATACTGACAGGTCACCAGCAGGTTCACCTTACTGTTTCTGCCGCCGATATCCTGCTGTTACCGGGACATTATGGGTTGCAGCGGAATGTTAAGTTCCCATTCCCATTGTGTCCCACAGGACTCCATGGGAATGGGAACCTCGAAGCACCAGCACCATTAGTAATGGTAGTTCACTGCCCCTACAGGCAGACTTGTAGTTTGCTGGTCCCAAAAAGGTGCCAGTAACCGTTGTTACCGCCACTTTTTACCAGACCAGCAAACTTGGAATGAGGTCCGTAGAGTTTCTACATTTTCTTTAAGACCTAATGGCAAATATACAACTTTGCCACAAATGCCTTTCAGTAATTTGTATGGCGGCAATTTTGCAGTTTTGGGTTGAAGACATGTTATAGCTTGAAATGGGTGTACTGTTTGAACTATGATGCTCCCATACAAGCAGTGGTCGAAGTGGGCCGAGCGGTCGGGAGCGGTGCTCCTCTACAACTTTTAATTACGTTTCACCGTTCCTATACTTTTATTTTAAAAAGAAACCGTTCTGGAAAGGTTTCGTTTTAAAATAAAAGTTTAGGAAGAAGTTGAAGCTTGCACTTTCAGTGCACTGCACTGGATGTTCCCTTAAACAGCAGGCACATGTGGACAGCAGGCACGTGTGTTTTGTGGTTTGTATTGTGCATGGGAGCGGGCGTGGCAATGGGATTTTTGGGGAGCGGTGCAGACCAGTAGGGAACATAGTTCCACTACTTCTAATCGTTCACTTCGACCACAGCATACAAGTTAAGTTGTTGGAGAGCTTTTTGAAGTGGGAAGATTCCTAAGTTATTAGTGATAGCCTGTGATGGCATTTGGTTATTGTCAAGCTCTGTATTGCAGTATGTGAAAACTGTTGTGGGGTCAGCTATTTTGTATTTATTTTCTGCTGTTAGATATAAAGATAATTGTAACCATTGGGATTCCTCATTGTCTTCAACTTTGCAGGCCATATCTACTATAATTTTACTCTTTTTGTAAAAAGTTCTGTGACAACAGACACATACTTTTTCTGATTTTCTGCAGATGTGTACAGAAACTATTTCTTTCTTGTATGTGTTTGTAACGAGGATGCAATTGTTCAGCTGTTCGCTGATGTTTTCTAAACTAACTGAATTTGTCCCAGCATCTCCTTTGTACTTGCTGTTTTTGCTTCTTCACACATCGAGACCTCGCCGATGTTTGATAGCTCTGGGTAGCTTTCCTCTGCTCGTGCTGGCTGTCATTGGAGCACCCGCTTCTCCACCCGCACTCCATTGAAAACATCTCACCAGAGCGGGATGCAGGACACTGAGAGCTTCTCTATCCTTTCGGACTACCGGCCTCCACACCGCCTCCCACTTCACGTCCTCTGCATCTGCTTGGACCTCTGACCTCTGCACTTTCTCTACAGAGCATACCGCTAATGGCAATGCGGTAGCTCCAGTCTGTGCTTTCTCCTGCTGCTGCTTTTCTCACATGGCACGGACCTGAAGGGCCTTTAAATGTTTAAAGGTCCCGCTCAGGTGTGGATCATTAAAACCACTAGACAGATCATTATAGTTTTGTAACTCTGGATCCCTCTGCCTCATCTCAGTAGTAAAGCCATTATGGGACTTGGAGTTCACAATGGTTTTAGTGGTTTTAAAATAAGTAACTCCACTTTGCTTTTGCAATTTATAGGATATACTTTTAATCGAAGACATTAAGGGAAGTAATGGTTTTCTCTGGGATTTATAATACAAGAACAATGTAGAATTACAATTACTAACAATAGTTGTATAAACTCCCTGTACCTTATATACATCATTTACAGGTTTACAAAAATAGATCTAATACTTGGTACCTAGGGTAAGCTCAAGAGGGGAGGCCCTACTGGTGCAACATTCCATTAAATACTCAGGCATTAGGAAATCCTAAACCTCAGAAGATGATAAATATAGCGTCTCTTCTGACAGAGTTAACACATTCCCTTGATAGCCTTCTTCCCCCTATGTGATTCACCCATCTAATACCACTCCCAGGGTTAGGACCAGGTAGTGGCTGCCTTACCATCACCACATGGGAGGAGTCTTTAGGTTGGGATTCTATGATGGCTCCATATGATTCATCACAATATCTTCTATTTGTCGAAGGAGTAATGTGACTGTTCTATCTAGTACAGTGTTGTTTGGAGTTCTGGATCAGATCTTTTTGGATAGTACAATCTATTTACAAGGTTACACCTAGCAGAATGGTGTGTTGCTAACATTTTGATGTGATGGACAGTGCTTTTACAAGCAGTTCCTGAAATGAAGGCTAATGAATGTCCTCATAGTCCAGTGTGGATGCGTACTGGGCAGGTGTGCATGGTTTGTAAAGTTTTAATTCTCTTTTTTTTCTTTTAGTCTGACATAGTGATTAAGGAATTGTCGTAAACATTTGAATGACTGTTGGCAAACGTTACATATGGAGCTGCACATCCATCTGTACACTGGATGACTTGTTTAGACTAAAGGAAAATTTGGTTGAAAGTTTGTTGGGGAAGATTTTTCAATTAAGGTTTCTTTTGCTATAATGGTGTCTGCTACAACGTCATTGCCTCGCCTGATATTGTCTATCGCAATTGAGTTTGTTTTTTCATGTTTATAAGCGCATCCATGGAAGTATGGTTCTGTGCTGCTGGTGTGAAACCATTCACCTGGATATCATTATTGACATTGCACATATATAGAAGTAGTCTTTGTAGTTTCTTGATTAATTTAGTTAGTGGTTTCATTCTGTTTAAAATCAATATGAAAAAACCTCCACTTTAGTGTAAATGTGCTGTCAATCAGAGCTTCAAAGAACAATTTTCTGTGGTAGTTTTTAAGCACAGAATGCAACTTCTCAGATTTTATTATCAGCTTGCTACGAACTCTACAATGGAACAACCGTTTGTAAAATTGACTTTTTAGAATGTTATAATGTGGGTACATTAACATTGTTAGATATAGTGGCAGGTGCATCTTCAGGTGCAGTTTCCTTACTACATACCTTTTTTTTTCTTTTGCAAAGATGGAGTTTACTTTTTTAGTGTTGATTGGTTTCGTTTGGTTGAGCGAGGTTACTAGCTGTTCTCTTTGAACGTTTTCTATCAATTGTTTTAGTGGTGGGTGACTATATGGCTTGGCTTTCTTTTTATTTGCCCTATTTTTTCTTTGTTTTCTATAAAGTTTATTTTTAGTAGGCATTCTGTCATATCTGTTGAGGAAAAAGAAAGTGTGTGTTTTATAGTTGTGGAATATTTATGCGTTTTTTTTGTAGAGATGATGGTGTGGTGGTGTAATTGTATAGGGTTTAGAAAGACTGCTGTCTGATTGTGTAGTGGTATGATAGATGTGGTTGGGAAGGTTATTAGAGTGAGAGGTTCTATAGATGTGGTGGGTTTGGGTAAATATGATATGAAATCGGGCAGTGATGTGTGGAATAAGTATGTGTATGAGATGAGGAATGGGTGATAACGTCTTTGTAGTAGTATGTGTTTCACAGTAGTGGTGTTAGTGATTAAGGGAGTGGTGGTGTTATTGAATGAGGAAGAATATTCTGCTGTGATGAGAAACACAGTGCATGCTTTAATGGTGTAATTTACTGTACAGGTATGAGGGTTGTGTGGGTGTAATTGTAATGGGGTGAGGAAGATTGTGTAGGTGTTGTAATGTGTGTTAGTAGTTTGGAATGCAATGAGTGTGAATGGTCTTGCCTTTGGTTTCAGCAATGGATGATGGTAGGGCAAAACCAAAATAAAGACATTAAATTGTGCTATGGAAGGTTTATGAGAGAAAGATGTGGTGTTAGTCAATAAGGGACTGGTGGTCTATTGATTAAGGAGGAATGTTGAGATGGGATTAGAAAAAATGTGACTACGGCAATGGAATGAGTAAGAGTGTAATACAATACTGTTGAGTGGAAAATAATGTTTTCAGATAAAACATAGGGAAATGTTATTATTTCAATGAGAGAGACCTCATTCTATATTAATATGCTTACTTTGTATCATGTGAATAGTTTCCTTTGTTCAGTAGCTCGTTTTGGCAATCTTTTTTTCGGTAATTATAATAGGAAGTTAGTTGCTATATATGGTAATGCTGAAACAGTTTCAGTAGCATAGGTTCTCATTTATTATGGTAGGAGCAGTTATTGGAAAAAGGAGTGAATAAAGTTCTGTTATATGTGGGGCACTGAAGTATATTATCTATGTTGTGTGAGACAGGCATGGTATCAAGAGAAACACAGACTCAAATGGGTTTGTTTGAAAACTTGTAATCACTAAGGGCCCTGGGTTGGTGTATTGCCTGACTGGCCCTAAAGCTAAAGGGACAGTTCCCTCAACTGATGTTTCTAATGGCCATCGTTGTTTAAGAATCCAAAGTAAAAGTCTGTCTCTAAACCTATGCTTTCCCTCACACTCATACAAAAATGTGATAGGAAGACTTTTCAAAAATAAGAAAAATAGTGGTTCAACAAAAATGGAAACCAGGATTGGTTTCAGGTGGTCTTTCACCAGGTGCTGTTGGGTCACTGTCACACAAATAAGTTGAATCCACAGAGCTATTCATAAGACCTTATGCACAGGTCCCTTGTAGTTATTCCAACTACATTGAAATGTCTTTAAGTTCTTTGGGGTTCCCTTCAACAAGCTTCAGCTTCATTAAGTTTCAAAACACCATTTAAAATAAAAACAAAGTTAATTTTGCAAGCTTTCTGAGGTTCCCTGCCCCACACCACAATCCTCTTTACCAGTAAACATGATTAGGCCTCTTAAGGTTCCATTCCCCAAGGTCAGGCCCCTTTCAACACAAAATTCAATTCTTTGTCTGGGTGTACTTTGATTTCTCAAATAGGCTGCTCGGGGTCTCCTTCCTTCATCAAGCCCTAGGCCTCTTCCAGCTTCCAAGCACAACATATGATTTATTACAGTTCTGTCTTTAATTCCTAATCCATTTTTTCATGGGGTAGAATCAGAGGTTTTGGAAAAAGCACCAGGCTTTTTGCTTTTCCTAGGCACAGCCATTCTGACCTTCCTGCCCCTCTCTTTTCTCTCACATTCTTCTGTTACCTCTTTATTTCTTTCAGATGCTCTTTGCATCCCTTTTCTTCTGCTTTCCTTTACGACCACACTTGCACGCTCTTTGCTTTCTTCTGATCCTTTCCTTTAAGTGCACACTTGCACCTTTATTAATCTGCTGACCTTTCCATACACCCTTGTACCCTCTTTTGGTTTTGTGCACACTTGTACCTTCCTTTACATGCCCCAGGCACTCTTCCTTACATTTCTTGTACCCCTTTCTTATTACAAGCCATTCACTGTTTCTTTTTCCAATATCTCTCATTTTCCGCTTCGATTTGGCTTTTATTTGGCTTCCGCCCAATCTGCATTTCTCACTGCATTTCTCTTGCTTTCTGTCTCATTGCTGCACTTTCAACGTTTTAACTCTTCTTTCACTTTTAACTTTCACACTTTTCTTTCCTTCTGATTCTATGCTGCCTTTCTTGTTCTTACCCTTCTCCCGCTCCGCTCTCATATATATTCACACTACGGGTTTCTATTAAATTCTTTCATGAAACTCACCGGACAGCATCACATAGAAAGGCGGATCCTTCAGGCAATGTGGGATGTAGGTCAGGGTCTCACCACCTGCCCCTCATGCACCCTTAGGATCGCCACTTGCCCCAAGGGATTGGGCACTTTGCTGGTCCTCACTTGTGAAATGCAGGCAGCACTTCACCAGCTCCCTGGAGGCACGGCTTCCTCGCCATGCTGCAGCCCACACACACCATGCCAGCATCCCTGTGTGCCATATTTCTCCTGCCGGCAGCTCCTGCTTCTCTCTACTTCTGGCCTTTACTGGACCAGACTTCATCCCCAGCTCTCAGTTTCTGTGACTGATCACACCTTTTATAACAGTCAAGTGGAGTCAGGTGTGAATGGTTACCTACCCAAGCCTGACTCTGCCTGGCCCTATGAGTGGGACAGTTGTTTTCTCTAAAGTCGGTTGCCCTTACTTTCCCCATGTTATTCCTATGGGTAATCCTCATTGATCTTAGTGGCCTCCTCCTCGTCTCAGTATTTCTTGGAAATGGGGAGGGGGAGATGAGGTGAGAGTGTAAACACCCAAAAAAGGTTGAGGGAGAAAGGTTAAGGTGTTTTTACGATTGGGAAAATACCATATCTAACCCTCGGCATTCTCCTCCCAACCCTGTGACACTCCACTCAGGTGATCCTCTCTTGCTTGTCCATCCCCAGGGTCAGGATTCAAAAGCGATGGCCCTTACCTGGCCACCTGAATAGAAGATCCAGAGGGAGAGGGTGGGAGAATACCATCGGGTTTCACACAGTTGTAACTATAAGGTATCCCATAGCACTGGTTAGAAAACAGTAGTCCTTCATATGTAAGTCAAAATGTTGCCTTTAGCATTGCCTCATTTTAGTAGCAATTTATTGAAAGGCAAAGCATGCATAGGTGCATTTTGACTTCTACCATCTTCCTGTGTTTTTGAAGTAAGGAACGTGCACGTCTAAAGAATTTCAGCAACTGTTTTATATGGCACTTGTTTTAACGAGCTGCAATATTTTGCCACTATATGGAATGTGGTAGCACTGGCTTTAAAACACTGTGGGCCTCATTACGACCCAGGCGGTAAGTTACTGCCTGGGTCGTACCCTTACCACCATGGTGTAAACTATGTTTACACCATGGTGGATGGCGGATTTACCGCCCCATTCCAAGGTGAGTGGGGCGGTAAATCCCCATTTCCCATTTACCCTTCCCCATTCCCATTTTTGCCCCATAGGGCATAATGGGAGTGAGGAAGGCGCTAATTGCGCCACCGTAAATTACGATGGCGTAATTAGCACCATGGTCCCTTAGCGCCATGGATTTTAACACCTGCAAAAAGCAGGCGTTAAACTCACCATGGCGCAAAAGGACCTTGGAATCAGGCGTTAAGGGTCGGCGCTGTTTACGGCGCCGTTGACCCCTTAACGCCTGATTCGTAATGAGGCCCTGTACCTTTATCTGTAGGGGCAGCTGATGTGATTTAGTAATGCCTATTTCTATCTTTATATTAGTTAAAAACATACAGTGTGTATGTGCATCAGCAACACCACAATGTTTACATTTCTGTAAAGGAAAGGAAATGCACTTGCTAAACACTCATATAGTAGTATTAAGTGGCAGTTCATGTGAGCAGGTGGAGAATGGTGGCAATATAAGCGATCTGATAGCAAGAGTTGGAAAACATTACACATTTATACGGAAGCAAACATGCTGTTCTTTTAAAAATGTCTCTTTTTAGTAGAATTGTATTTAAAGTAAAAAAAAATGCATAGGTACATTTGGATCCCCACCATCTGTACCTTTTCTTTCTCAAGTAAGGAAAATGCACTTGCAAACTATTTCTGCAATACTGTTAACTGGCACTTTGTGTGAGCAGGTGCAAAATGTTGAACTACATGTCATCTGGTAGACATGAATGTAAAATAGTGTAGCTTTATATGTAGGCAAACCTGCTAAATTTAAGAAAAACACTTAGGATGCATAGGTGTATGAGGAGCACTTAAATGTTTACAATTCTGGAAAGTTAAGAATAATGCACTTTCTGAACACTTACATGGTACAATTAACTGCCACTTGATGTAAGCAGGTGGAAAATTATGCCAATACATGGCACCTGATTGCAATGGTTAAGAGAGAGCATATCCTTTTGGAGGTGCTTATTTATATAAAAAGGTTGTGAAATAAATACTTTGGAAAATAAAAGCATACCTGTAGAATGTCTTATTAGATGTAGATCTTCTTGAATCTGCAAATAGAAATATGTAAGAGGGTAACAGTAGTTTGTGGTAGAGCAGGCTGAGTCACAGGACTCTCAGAATTGAAAGGTGCATGTAAACAGGTGACATGAGTAATAGGAATACATGTAGAGTTTTTGGATGTAATTGGTGGATGGATGTGCGACTGTTTGAAAGTAGCCAATCACGGAGTGCTAGAGAAATACAAGTAAAAAGTGTAGAAGGGCTGTCCTGTTGCGATGATGTCCACAGACATCAGTGACCGTCTCCGAACATCAACACAGGTATCACCCCAGTCCTCTAAAGCTCTGCTTTGGAAGAGGACTGCAGAGACCATGGACAGTCGTGGACATCCACGGATGGCGGGAGGAACAGCCAATGGGGTTTCCTCTTTGTGAGGAAGGAGTTGAACTGTAGAGGAGGACATGGTAGGAAGTGTTTCATATCTTTGTTTTAATTGCTGTATTCATGGCCATGAATAAGAAGACGGAGTGAATGTTAGATTTGTGTATTCATTGGCTGAAAATGTAAGCAGTGCACCTTGGAATCTCTGAGAATCTTGTATTAGAAGAAGAGGCAGCTTCCTGGCATGGAATTTGTGGAATCAAATAGACACAGTTGTGAAGATATGGTGCATTTGAAACATTCAGAAATAATTGTAGGCAATAGTTTAGCATATGTACCTAGAATATCCTTGCCGATTGCTATGAAAGATATTTTCAGAAGGGTAATGGAAATGTTTCCAGCTAAAAAGATAATGTTTTCCCACATTACTCAAAGACATATGTGGAAGATATCAAACTTGTTGTGGCCAAAAATTGCAAAAGCAAGACAGAATGCCAACAAAGCTGTATGTGCCTTTTTACAAGATGCACGAGTGGGATATTTTCACAATGAGAATATCCAATATACTGGAGTTTATATGTTTTGAAAAGATTGTCAGGGTAATTCATAGAATTTCGCAGAAAAGTGTCGCAAGCGGCTGGCGCAGAGTGTCCGCGTGCGATTGTCTGCGCCAGGCACGTGCGCTAAAACCGATTTCCGCGCACAGCGTATTCATGTATTTCAGGCTCCCAAACCAGCCGTGGCGCAGAGTATCGCAGCGACCCTGCAGCAGCGCCAGTAACGCCCCCAAGAACGCCCTCGCGCAAGGAAAAGCCATCAAAATCGCTAAATCATCGCAAAGGGCTGCGCTAACCCTGGACCAGTCTACAGGGCTGCCAAACAAGGAACGCAAAGCGGGTAACGTGCATATCAGGGGTACGCGTGAAGTTATACACGCGATTAGCCAGGGTACGTGTATTACAGGGGTACGGGAAGTTCTACACGCGATTGGCCAGGGTACGTGTATTACATGGGTATGGGAAGTTCTACACGCGATTGGCCAGGGTACGTGTATTACAGGGGTACGCGTGAAGTTTTACACGCGATTAGCCAGGGCACGTGTATCACAGGGGTACGCAGGATTTGGCTGGGTACGTGTATTACAGGGGTACACGGGAAGTTCTACACGCGATTCGGCTGGGTACGTGTATTACAGGGGTGCGCGGGAATTCTCACATGCGATTTGGCCAGGTACGTGTATTACAGGGGTGCGCGGGAATTATCACACGCGATTTGGCTTGGTACGTGTATTACAGGGGTGCGTGGGAAGTTCTACACGCGATTGGCCAGGGTACGTGTATTACAGGGGTACGTGGGAATTATCACATGCGATTTGGCTGGGTACGTGTATTACAGGGGTACACGGGAAGTTCTACACGCGATTCGGCTGGGTACGTGTATTACAGGGGTGCGCGGGAATTCTCACACGCGATTTGGCTTGGTACGTGTATTACAGGGGTGCGCGGGAATTCTCACATGCGATTTGGCCAGGTACGTGTATTACAGGGGTGTGCGAGAATTATCACACGCGATTAGGCTGGGTGGGTCCTCACAGGTGTTCCCTGTACACCCTCCACGGCCCCTGCAGGCAGCCCACAAAACAGGGGACTACCCTGCACACCTGCTCATGTCCCCCTGCACCCCCACCCCCCAGCAGTGCAGGGGCAGCCTCCACCAGGCCCCCACCCGTGTCTCTCACCACCCCCACCCCCCAGCCACCAGGGGCAACCTCCACCAGGCCCCCATCCATGTCTCCCACCACCCCCACCCCCCAGCAGTGCAGAGGCACCCTCCACCAGGTCCCCACTCATGTCTCCCACCACCCCCACCCCCCAGCAGTGCAGGGGCAGCAGGCAGTCGGGCAGCAGCAGGTGGGAGCGTGCTCGGGCTCTGGGGGGCAGTAGTTCGGCCTTCCGGGCAGGAGCGTGGTATTCCGTGTGCATACGCGTGACCAGCTTGGTACGAGTGATTTTGCACGTGAAAATCCTGCACGTCAGCGTGAAAACTGAGGAAAGGCCCTCAGCGCGTAAGCGCGTCTGTGACGTGACCCGCACAGGTGTTTCCCACACAGCACGTGATGACAGAGCACACGTGGAAAGACTGCACGTCAGAGTCTCATCGCGTGTGATTGGTGGAAATGGCCCTACACGCAGAAGTGACAAAGCGTGTAATTGGTGGAAATGGCCCTAGCGCGTACACGCCGCGTAAGTGACGCTGGACGTGTGGGCCTGTATAAAAGGTACGTGTAGAACACGTTTTCCTTGTACGTGCTTTTCGTGGAGAGCGAGTGGGTGAATTCTGTACTTCTTGTCGTTTCACACGCGATTTACTTCATGGCGTTTCTAGTTCGTATTCCCTGTTACCTCTGACAGCTTTTTCTCTGTTTTCTCCTTTACTGGTTTACCTGGGCCTGTTCCCTCAAACAGTGTTCCCTTCTACTGTTGTCCTGTCTCCTCAGACAGCGGACAAATCTTCTTTTGGCGGGGGTGTTGCCAACCAAACGTGCTCCTTTTACACGCTCGTTTACCTGGCAGACGGTGAGTCACGCACGTATCTAACATCTGTGATAGCCCCGTGTGTAGCCTACCCCTTCAGAGGTCATTCTAGGCTGCGTGTGACACGCATACGTTCATTCTTGTGTTTCTGGGTGCCACAGCGTAGTGCAGGTTTTTCTTTCCGCACACGTGGTCTAGGAGGGGTTGCGTGCACGTCATCTCCCTTTTTTGGGCCTCCTGTGCGTTGCGTGACCCGTCATCTTTCCCCAGGGGTTACATTCAGCCTTGCTAGAGCACTAGGGTACAATTACCATCTGGTACCCAACCCCTTTGACCCCCAATCGCCCAGGACAATAGTCTACATCCACTCCCATACGCACATTAACATCAGTGCCATGGCTGGGAGGCGAGGATTCCGTAAGGGTGGCAAAGGTGGAAGAGCCACAAGTGGTGGCCGTGGTGGATCCGGTAGGGGACGTGGTCGTAACTTGCAGGGTGAGCCTGTCCCCCCATGTGTGGAGGACCAGTCACGGGCACCCATAATCCCCCCCCCTCCCATTGAGGCTGATGTGGCTGACACCATCCATGCTCAGCCCTTGTTGGACCAGCCCATTGTGGCACCAGACCTGGCTGACTCCATGGCTGGCTTCCAGGTCAGCAGGGCTACGACACGTGCGCTGGTGCACGTTGATGCCATCATGCCACGTGGATCTGGGGCAGCAAGGTCATCTGCTGCACCAAGTAGGCAGGGCGGAGAGGCTGCAGGGGCAGCTGCGGCTCCATCCACCCCAGCCCCCACACACCCATCCAGGACAGTGTCGGTCCTAGTCCATGCTGCTGACATTCCCCCTGACACCATCACACTAGAGCTAATGCCTGCACCAACTCCCATGCTGAGTGTGCAATCCCACACTCCTGATACAGAGTCCACCAGGGCTCCTGCCCCTAGTGTCCAGAGCGGCGCAGGACACTCAGGATCACCACCACCTTCCAAGCGGAAGAGGAAGAGTGCTCGTCCGGCACAGGCTGATGCCCCAGACACGGCTACACAGTCCGGCCCGTCCAGGAAGCCCAGCTTCACGGATGACGAACTGAATGCACTTGTCGAGTATGTGTCCGGACATGACAACGAGATGGTCATTGTTGCAGGATCCAAGACCACACCTGCACAACGCCAGGCACACTGGCAGACCGTTGCGGACATCGTAAGTGCCCTTGGAATTGTGAGGCGCACAGCCAATGATTGCTATAAGCGCTGGAATGACCTAAAGCGCAGGGCAAAGAGTAAGCTGGCCTCAAGTCATGCCGCAACTCTAGTGACTGGAGGTGGGTCTCCAGTAGTAGACATGGAACTCACTCCACATGAGTCAGTCGCTGGGACCTATGTCACGGAGGAACAGATCCAAGGCGTGGGAGATCTGGCTGATTACGAGGCATTGTCCGGTGAGTGCACATGCATGTGTGTGTCATCCATGTGCATGGTGTGTGTGTGAGGGCTTCTGTTCGGGTGCCAGGTGAGAGTGTGTGCGCCTGAGTCGTATGGGTCAGCCATGTGCTTCATGCAATCCTTCCTGCGCAGCTGCAATCCTTCCTGCGCAGCTGCATTTGGCCATAGCAGTATCCCTTCTGCCAACAGTAGACATCTAGCCCAACTGCACGCCAGTTGCCCTTGAAGTGTCACCTTGCCACAACATATTTGCTTCTTCTTCACTGTTCATTCAGTCAGTTTGTTTGCATTCCACCACTTTCACTAGGCATGTCGCTGTCCACTAGTCACATGTCTGACATGGGTATGGTAAAGTGGAGTGACTTTGTTACCTGGATATCATTTGTACACACATGTCCCTGTGCAATTGGACCATTTCAGACTGGCAGCTCCAGGTGAAAAATCTGACCTGTTAGAAATAGAAAAGCTATTACATGCGGGAACTGGACTGAATGAATAGGTGCTGCCCTCCTCTCCATCTTCACTCAATAGCAATGGTACATGCCATCTGTGTGATGGCATGTGTGTTTCACCTGCCAATCACAGGCCAATGTGTGATGCCACTGCCAGGCAGCATGCAGAAAATGTGTTCATCTTCCATCTTGGTGTCATCAGTGTGTGCCATTTGCCTCCACTTCATACGCAGTGAGGGTGCATGCATGGGAGGGTTTTAGTCATGTGGGACATGTGTCAATCAAGTACTGGTTCTCTTGCTTCTCAGCCCTCAATGTGTGCCATGGTGCTAATGCCTGTTTCCATTTCTTTGTTTTCATGTCTTTGCAGGGGAAGACGCACCTGATACTGCTGGGGTTGTGGAGATGGTGCAGACCCAGGAGGTGTCCCAGGGCCGACCAACCACCAGTGAGGGACGTGGTGTGGTGGTGGGGGAGAACCCACAAGTGCTGCAGGTCGTGCTCTCAAGGGGTGTCTCTGGCTGCACCTCCCCCGAGCTGTACTCAGGTGTTGATTCGGATGAGACCTATGTGCCGTCGCAGGTGAGTGTTCCAGGGAGGGATTCTGTTCTGTCTCACCCACCTGCACCAGGGTCAGTACCCTCCATGGGGATGTCAGTGTTGGCAGCTATGCCTTCGGTGGTTACGGATGCAGGGTCACACTCCGTGACATCTGATCCTGTTCCTGGGCCAGCAGATCAGAGGGGGAATGCAGTCCTGCAGCCTCAGGCAGTGCCGGCACAGCAAGGCGCAGTTCGCCTTGCCCCAGACAGGTGTGGTGCCCGCCGACGTGGTGGCTGTACGCCACCCGGCAATACCGCATGGGAGCAATCCATTTACGGTATGGCTACCCAACAGGCTGCATCATCCGAGATGATGGCTCAGGCCATGGATAGGGTGGCCACTTCCATTGTCCCCCCAGAAAGGCTGATGGAGCGACTAGAGCAGGCAACCGACTCCATCTGCCAGTCACACAGGGAGGACATGTTGGGGTCCAACAGGGACAGGCGGGCGGCACTGGCGACTCTGCAGGAGGCCATCTCCATTGAGTCCCAGGGCCACAGGGAAGCCCTGAGGCAGGAGCTCCTTCACCTCAGGACGACTCTTGTTGAGCTTGAGGCTTCAACACACCAAAGGACAGAACAGCAGCTGGAGCGTCTCACCCGTATGCTCTCAGCTGAGATGCAGGCAACGAGGGCGGAGGTCCGGGCATCCCGTGAGTTGTTGCATGGGGACCTCCGCACACTCATCCTCCAGAACCAGACCTACCACACCCGCATGCTTGCAGCCATGGAGGAGCAGACTAGGGCCTTGCGTGGGCTGCCTCCCATAGTGCAACCACCTCCGGATGCAGCTGCACAGGGTGATAATAGCGACAGCAGTGATACTCCCACAATAGGGTAGCCGTGTGGGCCATGAGCCCATGGAGGTGTTTTATCTTCCCAGGATCCACGCAGGTGGGTTCTGGTGTGCATCCTGTCCTCGGACCTCGTGGGTGGCCTCCCCAACCCCCCCGGGCCCATCAATGGCCATTTTTGATTGTTTCTCATTTTTATTTTTATTTTGATTTCTTTTATTCCCAATTTTTTTGGGACGATCTGTTGGCTTCGATCTGTTGGCTTCCGTGGTTCCTGTGGGCATACGCTGCATTGTGGCTGGGCACATGCAGGCTTGTAATGTATTTGGTTCAGATGCTTGGGTTTGAGTCACACACACCCCTCCTGCTCCCCTTTTCCATGGGCTTGCAAAGGGTGTGCCCAAGTGACAGTGAATTACACAGTGACGTTGGACTCCCATGAGCTGTGTGGCCAGTCTGTAGTCAATACTGTGTATACATTCATAGTGCATATTGCTGTTGTGTTGTACACTGCACGTTGCATTGATGTGTAACTCTTCTTCTGTGTCTACCTCCCAATTTGCAGGTCCCTTCCTCATGTCCACACAAGGACCTCTAGTCTGGAGATGGGGACCATGTTGGCAGCAGTGCACCTACAACTCTACATGGCGACAACACTGCACAGTTGGTAGTGGTGGGAGTGCAGGCATTTCCAGGTGGTGAGACTACTAATATGTAACATTTGTGATGTCATGTTAATGGTACTACGTGCTCAAGTATGTTGTTGGTCCGGCATTGCTGTGAGCATTTCAGGTGTTGCAGGTTTCTAATAGTGCCACTGTACATAGTGAGACTGATGTCATGTTGTGGGGATTACTTTGTTTACCTGCAATTAGCATGATATGGCACGGTGTGTCGTGTGGCGGTGCTGGGGTTGGGTTGGCTGACATGGCACTGTCCTCTTGTTGCATTTTGCAAGTGGGTATTCATTTTAGCTGCTTCAATGTGTAACTTCACAAAACTGCATTGGTGGTGTCTGTGTGGGTAGGGATGCACACATTGTGACACTTCCAGGTGAACAATCTCAGGCTGACATGGTATTCCCGGTTCATTCTCCAGACATTCAGGATCAGTGTCAGGTTGAGTCATCATTGATTGTCAGATGGAATGTGCCAGGGCAGTGTGCACTCCACAGGGGTGTGATTTCTATGTGAAGTAATTAGCCACTAGCTGTGTACGGGCTGCCTCCCCCCGTGCCCTTTCCCCTCCCATGCGCAGCGGCTGTGCATGTGGTTGGGGATGTGGGGCCACCACCATGTCCACGGCCAGGCCCCGGCTTGTTGCAACGTTGTGCAGGACACATGCTGCCACTATGATCCTGCACACTACTGGGGGAGCGTATAACAGCTGCCCGCCAGAACGGTCAAGGGAGCGAAAGCGTGACTTTAGCACTCCGAATGTGCGCTCCACTATGCCCCTGGTATTACTGTGGGCTGTGTTATATCTTACCTGGGGTGGCGTGGTGGGGTTCCGAATTGGCGTCATCATGTGGGGGCTGAGAGGGTAGGCACTGCCCCCTGTGGAGGTGGTGATTGGTATCATTGGTGGGGTTGTGACCTTGCTCAGTATCCAACATGCATGCATGTGCAGTGGCATACATACTCACCAAGCAGCCATGTATCGCCATGCCGCCCAGCTTCTAGGTCCCGGCTTAGGGTGGACATTCGGTAAATGAAGCTGTCGTGGGTGGAGCCGGGATAGTTGGAATATACTGAGGTGATGATTCCCTTGGCATTACATGCTACCTGCACGTTGATGGAATGCCAGTGCTTGCGGTTCCTATAGATGTGCTCAGATGCCCTGGGGGGATGTAGAGCCACATGGGTGCAGTCGATGGCACCTAGCACTTTGGGGAATCGTGCCACAGCGTAAAAATCCAGGGCGGCAGCATGCCTTTCTGCAGGTGTTCTGGGCAGGTATATGTGCCTGCGGACTGATGGGCGTGCAGTCATGATGTTCAAGACCTGGTGTCGGCAGCGTGACTGGGTGGCCTGTGACACCCCACCCACTATGGCACTTGTCCGCTGAAATGATCCAGTGGCTAAGAAGTGCAGTACATTGAGGACCTTCTCCAGGGGGCTGAGTGCTTGGGAGCACAGGGTGGGTGATGTGAGGTCATCCTCCCACTCACTCACCAGGTCCAGTATGATGTGTGGTGGAAACCTGTACCTCCCATACACCTGGTCATCAGGCATCCCGAAAAGGCTGGTTCTGGGTGTGAATATTCTGGCCCTGACTATCCTCCTCCTCCTCCTTTGGTAGCCCACTGCCACTGCTGCTAGGAACGGTATGTTCATCCTGGCGTCTGAGCTTGTTATTGTTAAAGTCCGCAATTTTATGCTTTGCGCGTGTTCTAGGCGAGCGTCGTGTGGAAATTCACACGCACCACGGGATACAGCGTGTGACCCGCGCACCCCTGGAATCCAGTTCCCAGTCCAATAGCGTGTGGAAATTCACACGCACCACGGGATACAGCGTGTGACCCGCGCACCCCTGGAATCCAGTTCCCAGTCCAATAGCGTGTGGAAATTCACACGCACCACGGGATACAGCGTGTGACCCGCGCACCCCTGGAATCCAGTTCCCAGTCCAATAGCGTGTGGAAATTCACACGCACCACGGGATACAGGTTCGCTGACGTACTTGCGTGTGTAAGTGGCGGCGCACCCATTAAATACACGTACATAGGCCAATCGCGTGTACGCGCACTTTTGTCCAATTACACGCAATGAAATACACGTACATAGGCCAATCACGCGATGACACTCTGACGTGCAGTATTTCCACGTGTGTTCCGTCATCACGTGCTGAGTGGGGAACGCCCGTGCGGGTCACGTCAGACGCGCTTACGCGCTGAGGGACTCTGGTCCAATAGAATCGCGTATGCGTGCTGACGCGCTTACGCGCTAAGGGCCTTTCCTCGGATTTCACGCTGACGTGCAGGATATTCACGTGCCAAATCACTCCGTATCAAGCTGGCCACCCGAAAACACACGGAACACCACGCTCCTGCCCAGAAGGCCGAGTTACTGCCCCCCAGTGCCCCGAGCAGCCTCCCACGTGCTATCTGCTGCTGCCTGCCTGCCTGCCTGCTGCCACCGTGCCCTGCCATTTGGTGCCTGCACATCAGCCATCTGCAGGGGTCCAGTTGCTGTGTCCACCCCTGCTGGAACTGAAGACTCCCAACTGGGATTACATCGCTCCACAGCCCAGCCCCAGGACCCAGTTGCCCACCCACACCTGCCTCTGGGGTTGCCATGTCGGGCACTTCCACATCTGGCACCAGTGGCAACCCCAGGCCAGAGGGGCAGAGGGGCACCAGCTTCACTGTCACCGAAGTCGGTGTCCTGGTGGAGCATGTCCTGGATGTAGTATGATGCCCTCTTTGGATCGTCCCGAGCCAGCAAGGAAGGACGGGAGAGGATCTGGGCCGACTGTGTGGTTGCCATCAACGCGGAGGGGGTGGCAACCCGCAACGTCCAGAAGATCAAGAAGCGCTGGGAGGACTTGAGGTCCAGGACCCTTGTGAAGGCCCGGCGCCTCGTGGAGGGGGGCCGGGGCCGCATGAGTTCCATCCAGAAGATGGTCCTGGAACGCGTACGCCCAGCGCTCCACGCCCAGTCTGGAGTTGAGCGGTATGTGTCCAAGCATTACTGTGTGAGACAGGGCATGTTGCGGTGTGCTGGTTCTATGATACTTGCCTGTATGTGTGCCATGGGCCATGTATGCATGTATGTGTGCAGGGACATCATGGTAATGCATGTGCGACCAGTGATGTGTGACCCACATGGTTGTTGCATGTGTTGAAATGCGGCATGGGGAGCCCTATGCAGATTTTGGACATGAGAGCATGCCAGTCTCTGTACCTGGACATGGATGGGGGTGAAGGATGGGTGCTGATGCCAGGTACATATATGGTAGCCATGTCTGTGTGCCTGACCTGCGTGTCTGTGACTTGTGCATGCCATGGATGCATGACACATGTGTGTGACAATGCACAGATTCAGTGACGCACCCAACTTACCCTTGTTTCGCCTGTGTTCGGTGTGTTTGGGGCCAGATGGATGTGACTGAGGTGAAGTGTGTGCATGTGATATGCATGAGCCATGATGCATGTGAGTTACATATCATTGAATGTTTCTAGAGTCCATTGGACATGCATGGAAATGTCCATGGCATGCACCATGCCTGTTACTGTGTGTGTTTTGCCTGGACTGACCCATGTGTTGTGGAGGGACATGATGGAAGTGTACTTTGACAGTGGTGCTCATCTGCTATTGCTTCCTGTCTAGGGGACCATTGTACAGTAGCCTGATGCTTGTGTCCTTTGTCTCCCTCTACGCAGCAGCTAGTGAAGAAGAGGGCGGAGACGGCGCTGTGGAGCAAGGCGGCGGGGATGCCCCCACGGCTGCAGCGGAAGGGGTGGGTGAGCCCCCACAGGGGCCTGCTACGGCGGGAGACGGTGAGGAGCCATCCAGGTTGGTGGTTTGCACAGAGGAGGAGGAGGCCGACACTGGTGCACACATGGGGCCTGGTGGGAGCATCCCTGCTGGTGCAAGTGGTGCAGTCCAGGGCCAGGGGCAGGAGGCAGCACAGGTCACCGTGGAGGGGCCTGTGCATGTCACTGTCCCTGACCCTGTGAGTGCACCACCATGCACCAGCAGGGATGCCCCGTCCCAGGCCCGTCCGCAGGTAGAGGGGATGTCCATGTCACCTGACTCCCCTCCACCTGCGGACGTGGTAACCCCTGGCCGCGTGGAGAAGGTCCTGATTGGGGTCGCGATGCGCACGGCTGTGATTCGTGATGACGTGCGTGCTTCCCGGGAGGAGCACGCACGTCATCACGAAGTGCACCGTGCCGACGTGGCCCAATTGGGATCGGCCATGTTCGGGGGTTTCCTGCATGTGTTGGCCAATCTGACGGCCCTCTCCTCCTCTGTGCAGGCTATCCACCGGTCGTTCTCCTTGCCGTCTTCCGGCCCAGATGCCACCAGGGCCCCCTGTGGACCTGCCCCGACCAATGCAGCCAGCTCGGTGGGGATCCCATCCCTGCCACAGTTGGGAGTCGGAGGTCCAGCAGGGGTGGACAACACAGCAAGTGGACCCCAGCAGATGGAAGATGTGACGGCATCATCGGGCAGGGCACGTGCACGACGGCGTCGGTGGTTTCCATCAGCCTGGATGCCGTCGTGCTGGCAGAGGCAGTGGCATCGGAGGCAGCAGCGGGCTCGACGTGGGAGGCATCATGGCTCGGGGCCATCAAGATCAGAGGGGCAGGCATCGGCCGGAGGGCAGGGCAACCCTGGGATGGTGGTGTGTTCCGTGTGGGAGGAGTTTGGCCAGCGGATAGGTGCGGAGCGGCAGCGGGCGGAAGAGGAGCGGCTCGCCATGGTCAGGGCGGAGTTCTCCATGCGTCGGGCATTGAGGCGGGCTGAGTGCCTCGAGGAAGCTCGCAGGGAGTTTGAGGTGGACATGGGGTTGTCCCTGCGAGACCTCGGGGCCAGGACAGAGTCCCGCCTCCAGGACATCGACATGGAGTTCGATGATGCCCTGGCCAGCAACATCACCAAGTGAGCCGCAGGACTTGCCCGCTGCCTTTGTATATAGTTATTTAGTTAGTTAGTGCTAGGTTTCCTTTATTTATTTTTATTATTTTGGACCGCTCGGACAATGGCCACTTTTTTGTACATATATTTTACATTAGTTAGTGGTAGGTTTCATTTTTGGTGTTGGGCTCATGGACCCTGGAACATTCCTGTATATAGTTTGTTTTTTTGGGAGATACATTTTTTTAATTTCTTATTGTTTTCACCATGACGTAATGGTTTTTCATTAATTTCATATGACATGATATTGCTTTGGACAAATTCATTTTAATTTTTTATTCCTTTGTTTTTTTGTTTATCACTTTTGTTCTCGGACATGGACCATTTATTTACTTAGCCACATCGTTGTATGTTTGAAAAGTTCACTTATTTTTGGTATTTAATACATTTTTTATATTTTCTTACACTTGTGTTATTTTCTCATTGGTTTGTTACATGTCATGATATGGGTTTTGACATTCACTTGCACCCATTGTGTATGTGTGTGTGACGGACATGTGTTCTTTTGCATACTTGGCATTGGGGTTGTGTCATGTGATTGCATTCACTATGTGGGTGGATGCAATCCTTGCCTGGGTGTTTGTGCTGGGTATGCTGGCCATTACTGCCATTATTGTGTATCGTCAGGACCTGGGGCCAGGGGGACATGTGTGGGGGCCTGCTGGCAGGTTCCCCACAGTGCTGGGGGGTGGGGGTGGTGGGTGACATGAGTGGGGGCCTGGTGGAGGGTGCCCCTGGTGACTGGGGGGGTGGGGGGGTGGGTGACATGAGTAGGGGCCTGGTGGAGGGTGCCCCTAGTGACTGGGGGGGTGGGGGTGGTGGGTGACATGAGTGGGGGCCTGGTGGAGGGTGCCCCTGGTGGCGGGGGGGTGGGGGTGGTGGGAGACATGAGTGGGGGCCTGGTGGAGGGTGCCCCTGGTGACTGAGGGGGTGGGGGGGTGGGTGACATGAGTGGGGGCCTGGTGGAGGGTGCCCCTGGTGACTGGGGGGGTGGGGGTGGTGGGTGACATGAGTGGGGGCCTGGTGGAGGGTGCCCCTGGTGGCAGGGGGGGTGGGGGTGGTGGGAGACATGAGTGGGGGCCTGGTGGAGGGTGACCCTGGTGGCTGGGGGGTGGGGGTGGTGGGAGACATGGGTGGGGGCCTGGTGGAGGCTGCCCCTGGTGACTGGGGGGTTGGGGGTGCTGGGAGACATGAGTGGGGGCCTGGTGGAGGGTGACCCTGCACTGCTGGGGTGTGGGGGTGGTGGGTGACATGAGTGGGGGCCTGGTGGAGGGTGACCCTGCACTGCTGGGGTGTGGGGGTGGTGGGTGACATGAGTGGGGGCCTGGTGGAGGGTGACCCTGCACTGCTGGGGTGTGGGGGTGGTGGGTGACATGAGTGGGGGCCTGGTGGAGGGTGACCCTGCACTGCTGGGGTTTGGGGGTGGTGGGAGACATGAGTGGGGGCCTGGTGGAGGGTGACCCTGGTGGCTGGGGGGTGGGGGTGGTGGGAGACATGGGTGGGGGCCTGGTGGAGGCTGCCCCTGGTGACTGGGGGGGTGGGGGTGCTGGGAGACATGAGTGGGGGCCTGGTGGAGGGTGACCCTGCACTGCTGGGGTGTGGGGGTGGTGGGAGACATGAGTGGGGGCCTGGTGGAGGGTGCCCCTGGTGGCTGGGGGGTGGGGTGGTGGGAGACATGGGTGGGGGCCTGGTGGAGGCTGCCCCTGGTGACTGGGGGGGTGGGGGTGCTGGGAGACATGAGTGGGGGCCTGGTGGAGGCTGCCCCTGCACTGCTGGGGTGTGGGGGTGGTGGGTGACATGAGTGGGGGCCTGGTGGAGGCTGCCCCTGCACTGCTGGGGTGTGGGGGTGGTGGGTGACATGTGTGGGGGCCTGGTGGAGGCTGCCCCTGCACTGCTGGGGTGTGGGGGTGGTGGGTGACATGAGTGGGGGCCTGGTGGAGGGTGACCCTGCACTGCTGGGGTTTGGGGGTGGTGGGAGACATGAGTGGGGGCCTGGTGGAGGGTGACCCTGGTGGCTGGGGTGTGGGGGTGGTGGGGGACATGAGTTGGACATGGGTGGGGGCCTGCTGGCAGGTGCCCCACAGTGCTGGGGGGTGGGGGTGGTGGGGGACATGAGTTGGACATGGGTGGGGGCCTGCTGGCAGGTGCCCCACAGTGCTGGGGGGTGGGGGTGCAAGGGGACATGAGTTGGTGTTCATTAGTTCAAGAAGACATGTGCCTTTGCTGGGGGGCATGCCCATGGTGGGTGGGCTGCCTGCGGGACATGACCAGGGATGCAGGGTAGTCCCCTGTGGTGTGGGCTGCCTGCAGGGGCCATGAAGGGTGTACAGGGTACACCTGGGAGGACCCACACTGTCAAATCACATGTGGAACTTCCCGCGCACCCCTGAAATACACGCGCCCCGGCTATTCGCGTGTGGAACTTCCCGCGCACCCCTGAAATACACGCGCCCAGGCTATTCGCGTGTGGAACTTCCCGCGCACCCCTGAAATACACGCGCCCAGGCTATTCGCGTGTGGAACTTCCCGCGCACCCCTGAAATACACGCGCCCAGGCTATTCGCGTGTGGAACTTCCCGCGCATCCCTGAAATACACGCGCCCAGGCTATTCGCGTGTGGAACTTCCCGTGCACCCCTGAAATACACGCGCCCAGGCTATTCGCGTGTGGAACTTCCCGCGCACCCCTGGAATACACGCGCCCCCAGGCTATTCGCGTGTGGAACTTCCCGCGCACCCCTGAAATACACGCGCCCAGGCTATTCGCGTGTGGAACTTCCCGCGCACCCCTGAAATACACGCGCCCAGGCTATTCGCGTGTGGAACTTCCCGCGCACCCCTGAAATACACGCGCCCAGGCTATTCGCGTGTGGAACTTCCCGCGCACCCCTGAAATACACGCGCCCAGGCTATTCGCGTGTGGAACTTCCCGCGCACCCCTGAAATACACGCGCCCAGGCTATTCGCGTGTGGAACTTCCCGCGCACCCCTGGAATACACGCGCCCCCAGGCTATTCGCGTGTGGAACTTCCCGCGCACCCCTGAAATACACGCGCCCAGGCTATTCGCGTGTGGAACTTCACGCGCACCCCTGGAATACACGTAGCCCGCTCCCCCAGGCCCGATCGCGTGAGGAACTTCACGCGAACCCCTGTAATACACGTAGCCCGCTACCCCAGGCCCGATCGCGTGAGGAACTTCACGCGAACCCCTGTAATACACGTAGCCCGCTCCCCCAGGCCCGATCGCGTGTGAAACTTCACGCGTACCCCTGAAATACACGTAGCCCGCTCCCCCAGGCCCGATCGCGTGTGGAACTTCACGCGAACCCCTGTAATACACGTAGCCCGCTACCCCAGGCCCGATCGCGTGAGGAACTTCACGCGAACCCCTGTAATACACGTAGCCCGCTCCCCCAGGCCCGATCGCGTGTGAAACTTCACGCGAACCCCTGAAATACACGTAGCACGCTCCCCCAGGCCTGATCGCGTGAGGAACTTCACGCGAACCCCTGTGATGCACGTACCCTGCTGAAATCGCGTGTTAGACTTCCCGCGCACCCCGGTATACACGCACACGTATTTTTTGTCAGCGGGTGTCCGTGTTTGTGGGTACCCCTTTGCACGTCATTTTTCCTGGAGGGCCACAGTATGGGACATTCATCATGGCAGTATATAGGTGCTATTTGTTGGCGCACCTTTTGGCGCACATGTCTTACAGCCGCAGAGACGCTACCGCCTGCTTTCTTGTGGCAGTCGTGTTTGTGCCTGTGCGCTGGTTTGAGCGTGCGCTTTTTTGCCCTATTCTATTCCATGAATACGTGTTTTAGGCGAGCGTGTGGGCGTTCCGCGCACTTGTGCCCTGTACTTCCCCCGTGACGCCCACGTTTTGGCAAGTTGTTCCCCATTCCGAGTGTTACGCCCGTGTTACGCCTACTTTTGTTGCGTGCGCCGCACTATGTGCGAATTTCGCTGTGGCCTGTGCGATTTTCGCTGTGACCTGGCGCACGCTGTTAGATGGCCTGTGCGCCAACGTGCGCCGCGCACTTTTTTATCGCACATCCGCTGGTTTTCTCGCGCACGGCCTTCCATGAATCGACGTGCGCTGCTTTTCGTGCGATTTTCGCAATTGCACTGCGATTTTCGCTATTCCACTGCGATTCGCACGTTTTTGCCCACTTGCGCCGCGCTAATTATTCCATGAATCGGCCTGTAAATAACTGGCCCCTCAATCATTTGCACATACTGCAACACAAAGCTTGACAATAACCAAATGCCATGTGTGCTATCACTAATAACTTAAACATATTCCCACTTCCAAAAGCTCTCCAACAACTTAACTTGTATGAGAGCATTATAATCCAAATAGTGCATCCATTTGAAGCTATAATATGCCTCAATGGAAATCAGCTATATTACCTCCATCTGAGTTACTAAAGGGCATCCGTGGCATAGTAGTATATTTGCCATTAGATCTCAAAGAAAATGTAGAAACTTCAGGAGTACAGCGACCAATAGATCAATCTTTGATTCTAATAGTTAATGGTGTACCAAAAAAGCACAACACAATTTGGCAACAACCAGCCGACTTAAACAAAGTTAGACAAGCCCTCCAATATCTTAAAGAAAACAATGGATACTACAAAGGTAAAAACATAGAGGAAAACTTAAGAGAAACCACTCAAATAATTCAAGACCCACCAGCAACTTGCCAATTTGAACATGTAGATCCTGTTACTAAAGCAAACATTTTAGACCAGTATGCAATTCACCCTCTGTACTCCAAAGACACCATTGGCGATGCATTATGAACATAGCAAATGCATCAAACCAAAGGATCCCCAATGAGAATATGGGAAAAACAGTGTAGAAGCACGTTCTTTTCTTCTTCTATTTCCTACAGGAAAAGGAAGAAGATATGATGAAAGATCCACACAAATTAGTGCATCAGAATATCTCTCTTTAAGAATGTATTCTGAAGACCCCAGATTCAGACAAAATGTTGAATACATTTTAAACCTCCTCTTCGAAAGTGAACTAGCAACTCTATGTTATGGAGTTGCATACACATTAAAAACAGGCTCTACATGTTTAAACATGTCCGCTACCCAACTGCTTCAAAAGATAAAAGACAAAGATTTTGCAGTCAATTATCACAAATCGCTTGGAAAATATGGGTGGTACAAAAGAATACTGGTTCCGATGTCAGGCTATTGTTCGTTGTATGCTAAGGAACCTAGGCCCAACCAATGGTTTGTTACTTTAAGTTGTGCAGAATATGCATGGGATGACTTGCACAATTCCTTACGAACTGCAAAACAAAAAAAGATAGATAGATAGATAAAACACCAAGAGAACTCTGTTTTCTTGACTATGTCAATGTATCAAGATACTTTCCCCATCGTTGTACGATCCATGTAATAATGTCACTGTGAAAAAGCTGTCAGGTTCTGGCGACTTTTTCCTGGCTACCAAAATTCTTTCCCCAAATATTCTAGGAGGGGTATAATTATATATTATTACCTCTAGTCCTATAATAGTTGTTAAAGTGTTTGGTAGCTTGGAGGGTGCATTAATGCATTTTTTTTAAAGTCGCCAACCTGATGACTTTTTCAATATGGCATTATTACCTTATACTGTTTTATTACCTTATACTGTTTTATTGCCATGCTGAATTTTATCTGCAATAAAACTACCCCTTTGCTTGGAGAAGTGCAACACTTCTTTTGGAGAAAAGAATAGCAATACAGCGGAGCACCACACATCCACATGCTTTTGTGGATAGAACACGTTCCCAGGTTTGGCCATGATAGGGATGCCAATGTTTTACAGATTTAAAAAAAAAATACATTACCTGCAAAATCCCTTCAGAAACCACAGATAGAAACTGCATACACAAACCGTACGCTTCCAAAAACATAAGTGTGGCAAAAACTGCTGATGTAGATATAAATACAAAGCCAAATACTATACCAAATGTCGCTTTGGCTTCCCTCGACCAGTTTGCACAAAAGGGCAAGTAAATAGCTTGATGTCTTCTGTCAGACACAACGCAAAAGGCAAATTGCATGAAAACACAGACAGCATTAAAAGGAATGGAGCATCCAAGTACATCAATGATTACAATGCAATCATTGCCCTCTTTTGGAATGCAAACATAGACATACATTGCAGGCAATTCCACTGCAGTTGCAAGATATGTCACATCCTAACTCACCAAAGCTGAGAAAGAAAACAGAGCTAAAAGACCTCAGGGATGACATACCATCTGACAAAACACTATCAGAAGAATACAATTGTACAGCTTCAGAATAAGAATGCTCTCCCATAGAGAATGCAAGTGCCTCGGAGCTGCAGACTGTATAACAGGTACAGCCTTATATGGCAAATCTGAGCACATTTGGGCTCATTACAAGTCTGGCAGTAGACATGTGGTTGAATCCAGCAGGCTTCCGCCGGACTTGTGATGATTTACTGCCTCCTGACTTGCCAGAATAACCAGGGCATTACAGCCCTGGCAGTCCGGTAAATCAGGCAGCGGCATTCGTAAATCCCCATTCCCATTTGGGTCAAATGGGAATGGGGACCACTGAAACAATGGCATCGTCAATGACAGTGCTGGTGTTTCAGTGAAAGTCTGCAGACGGATGCTGTACGGCCTGCCAGGGCAGACCCGGTGGGAGGGAAGGCAACCCACCCACAGACTCATAGTTTGCTGGTCTGGAAACAACGGTGCTGGTAAGTTTACCGGCACTGTTGTTTCCGGACTGGCAAACTTGTAATGAGGCCCATTGTTTGGCCAACCCTTGGCCCAGCTTCAACCTAAAAAAAGAGAATGACAATCCTACCAAGAGATAGAAAACATTGATGCCAAAAGTTAGGACATTTAAAAAAAAAAACAATTTAATTTACATATACTACCCAAACAGAAGTACTGCTTTAGAAAACATGTATCTGTATGACATTGCCCAAAATAACACCTGTAGATGCAATGTCACATAAAATGAGTTAACTGGCAAATATTTTGTCTCAACTTGTGAAGGAAGTCTAGTGAAATTCACGAAACCCAGTCTTAATAATCATACAAATTCATCATTTAAATTAAATCTCCACAACATAGAGAACTGTATTACATGGCCCTGCAGAATTATTAGGTGACTATGACTCATTTGAAGCTGCATTACAAGCAAATGCATGCATCATAACAAATGACAATTTCAAACAATACAAAGAAATGTTGGACAATGAATGCCAACAAGAGGAAGACATTGAAGCTCAACTAGATAAAGACACTACTGAGGGCTGTCAACCTTCCCTTACAGGAAGCCAAGAACCACTTGGAGAACCACCCATTCTAAATTAAGCAGAAATAGTCATGACCTAGGTAGAAAATGACATGTATCAATATATGCAATCCGAGGAAGACTTCTCAGTGATCGAATCACAGCTAAATGATGAACAACTCACCATTTATCTAGAAGTCACTCAAGAAATTGAACATGGTTTTAAATCACATCTAAAACCTGAAGCTGGAAACATCATAAACCTCTACTCCTGTAAGCAAGTGGTAAAGTTGGTTCTGGTTAAACAATCTTAATTAACATAATCAGCATATTTCTATAAAACTTAGCAAACAAACAACAGTTTGGCTGTAGTAACAGCTATGAAAGGTTTTACTGCCTACAACATAGGAGATGCAACTTTACACTGGCTACTACTCCTCCCAGTATAACGCCAAAACAAATTAGAATACCACAAATTATCAGCAGAAGCTTCTACTGAAGTCTGCTGTATTCTGAAACAAGTGAAACTGCTCTTGATAGATGAAGTAAGCATGGTTTCCGACCTCATGTTTCCTTTAATTCATCTAAAAATGCAAGAGGTCCTAAAAAACAACTACAAACAACTGTTTGGAGGAAAACCTGTTATTATTTTTGCAGACCCTCGACTTGCCCTGACGAAGGAATTATTTCCGAAATGCATTGGCTTTAGTCTGTATTACATATGAGTTGTGGCAACTGCTGCCTCACTAAGAAGATATTAGTGACAGCTTTGTTTTTCTCCGGATAAATTACTATGTAAAAATCAACAGACTTCCTTTTTATTTTTTATTTTTTATTTTTTACTTTGTACTTTTGGTACCTGAAAAAGAACTACATTTTCGAACATTGAAAGAATACCAGCCCTTGTCTGGGCCCCATTGAGAGCGGCTGTGTGACCTGGTATTCCTACTCGGTCTCTAGCTTTTGTTGTATTTTTAAGTCAGGGTGTCTCCAGACTTGTCACAGCCAGCTCCGTCTGAACTATAATTTGCATACTTCTACTTCCACATTGATTGTAAGATTGGAAAAGGCTCCTAATCAGTGGTGCCCACTCTCTTCTCTGTTTGCTCTTCTTCCTCCGATTGCGAGACACAAAACAATGGAGGCACACCATTTTTCACTCTAATATTTTTTCATTTCAAGAATTTATTACATTAATATGTTGTTTGAAGACATGGAAGGTCTTTCGTCGAAGTGCGCTGAAAACTTAGGGTTTTCTACGGAGGAAGCAACCGCAATCCTTGAACTCATCAGCGAAACATCTGTAGGTACACATGGAACCACACCAAAGGATCCAGCAAAACAGATTAAACAACTAGAATACTTGGTACGGAAGGAGATCAACAGGAAACCACACGCAATCACCCTGGGCCATTACTTTAAGAACCAACGCATTCCAAGGGGACTAAGAATACAACTGCGTCCCACCCTCTGCAAAGAGAGTAAGGAATTTGTTCGCAAATGGGAGGCTATCTTAAATAAATGCTCCCTTGACTTGATCTTACTCACCATTCAAGAACTTGCTAAAAATTTAGTCACTCTCAATACAGAAATCCAGGAGATTGAAAAGGAACTTGTGGAATCATTGGGAAAAGAAGAATACGACCTGATTCTCTCTGATATAAATACTAAACTTGAAGAGTACAAAACTGAACTGGAACAAAAGAAAGTCAAGAAATTTAAGCGAGACACGTACGATTACATCAATGACAAAGTATATACATGGATGGAGAGATATGGCCCGATAGCACCTAAAAAGCTCCATAAGTATCCGTCTGAAAACACTTCCAGCTCAGATTCAGAAGCACCGAGTGATTCAGAGACACCTACGGAACAAGCAATTAATAATTCAGATCGTACAGCTAGTCCTTTAGCACAAGCACCACCCACCTCGGCTTTTTTAGGCACCCGCCCAAAAGAACCCGCAGGGAGAGGAGGAAACCCAAGACCCAAACCACAGACACGTCTACAACTAAGGAAAATCTAGTCATTAACATTTCAGACAGAATCCTCAACAATCTTGAAGAAGATACATTGCAAAAAAGGACTAAGTTTTGTTCCGATATATGGTACCACACTATTCAACAGCAAGATTGAACTATATAAGTTTGTAAGGAAGTTGAAATTGAAAGTGTTTTTTGAGGAACTGGAAACCTTTGATAAACCAACTCAAATGTCTGATTTCCAGGAATTTAGGGCCAAGAGCGGATTTGTACCACCCATCAACGTACCCTCTATCGACATCTTTCAGAGATTGGTCACCCGCGATCTGGAACGGATCAGTTACAGAACTCCACCTCACAAGAACCTTAAACCGCATGAAATGAGGCTTATTAAAGACCTGTATAGTGATACGAAAATAACAATTCGACCTGCTGATAAAGGTGGTGCCCTTGTGATTCTCAATACTGTGGACTACGATTCAGAATGTTGGAGACAACATCAAGATAATTCCACATAAGCCATATTAGACCAGGATCCAACCATCTCCATCAAAAACAACTTGGTCATCTTGCTTGATAAGGCGTTAGAACTTGAATGGATAAATGAACACACACGTAAGTTTCTGTTAAATGATCACCCAAGGATTTCTAATTTCTATACACTTCCTAAGATCCATAAGGATTCCACAAAACCCCCTGGCAGACCCATAGTTGCAGGGATGGACAGTATTAACCAGCCATTGGGCATTTACATCGATTTCTTTCTTCAACCACTTATACAGAAAACTCCAACTTACACCAGAGACACAACTCATTTTCTTCAGAAACTTAACTCTCCCACTCCTCAACAAAACCAACTGATGTTTACCATAGATGTTAAGAGTCTATACACCTCCATACCACACAACCTCTTAATTGAAGCTGTTGAATGGTTGTTACTCCAATCACCAGATGTGCGTGCCCAAAAAGAATTCATTCTGACTCTGTTACAGTTTATTTCTGAAAACTTTTATTTCCAATATTGCAACCAGTTCTACTTACAAACCTCAGGTACCTCTATGGGCGCCACCATGGCACCTACACTTGCCAATTGTTTTATGTTCAAATTCGAGATGGACTATATATTGACCAAACAAGAATGACAAAATCACTTTTCTTGATGTACAGATAGTAATGGAAGACAACAGCTACAGTACCACCCTATTCCGGAAACCTACTGATCGCAACAACCTGCTGCACCGCCTGAGCTTCCATCAACCGAGTTTACTCAGGAATCTTCCGTTTAGCCAACTTCTACGGGTAAAGAGGATCGTTAGTGATCCTGAGGA
The DNA here is from genome assembly GCF_040938575.1 of Ambystoma mexicanum. Lineage (NCBI taxonomy): Eukaryota > Metazoa > Chordata > Amphibia > Caudata > Ambystomatidae > Ambystoma > Ambystoma mexicanum. The sequence continues at coordinate 821,108,152 of NC_090936.1, read as the reverse complement.
CTGCATTGCACAACAACTTGTAATGAAAGAAAAATTCCTTCAACGAGGCTACCACCAAGAAGAATTGGACTCGGCAGTTCAAAGAGTCAACAGCCTAGATCGGGATACTTTACTATCCGCTTCAAAGAAACCAGTCAGATTGCTGAAATCACCTGTGTACGTGTCGAAATTCTCCATCCAAAGAAACAAAATCAAGAAGACAATCGGAAAACATTGGAATATTTTCAAAAATGACACGAGAGTACAAGATCTGTTCAAGGAACCACCGGTGTTTGCTTTCCAGAAAAGTAAAAACCTCAGGGATGAACTAGTACAGACAAGATTACCCCCCCCAAAAATTGATCACACACCGTACTGGCACATTCCCCTATTTTCACTGCACTCTGTAGTAAAAGGGAATGTTATTTTCCATCCACGAACAGGCAAGAAGATTTTTCTTAAGAAATTTGGTACCTGCGACAGCACCAACATCAAATATGGCATTAAATGCCCCTGTGGAAAATGCTACGTGGGCCAATCCACTAGAGCTGCTAAGATACGGTGGAATGAACATCGGTCCTGCATCCGGAACTCTAACCCGAACTCAGCCGTGGCCCGACATTGGGCCTCAAATAACCACAACCTTTCACAGATTAAGTTTCTGGTGTTGGAGGTCTTAACCAGAAATAACCCTCACAAAGATCTAGGCTTGCGCCTAAACCGAAGGGAAACATTTTGGATTGATAAAATTTGTAGTCTGGTCCCGAATGGTTTGAATGAAGAGATTAATTACCACTGTTACATTTGAGTCTGATTTGAAACATCTTTGTTCATCCCATTGACCTGTAAATGCACTTCAAGTGTGAAGTTTGTTGTTGACTCTGTTCTGTTTCCATTGCAATTGACCAACATGTTTTCCATATCCTGTACCACCTTGGATCCTGTGTTACCTTGACAACAACCTCACTGCAAGTCCCGGACCATGGTCTGGGACCCAAGGTGCCGCCTGTAATGGGCGACACCACCCGCGACGAGGTTGTGTCGTACTTTCAACCATTGCTGATTTTATGTGATTCCATGTACTATCTTCTTTTCTAATACAAATTAATGCACTAGCTAGAGCTAAATTATCCATAAAGAGGAGTGCCACAAACGAGTTTCAAGTTAATCTACATGTTTTGTGCTACACTCATTTTTGCCTTTTATGTAACTTGATATGTACTGTTGTTTTTCTTTCTGTTCAAAACGGACCCCATTGTAGTCCCTTTAACACCCGAGTATTTTTTCCATTTCCATGTATTATTTACAGTGATTTTCTTTAGTTTGGGCTAAATAAATTTCTCATACAGAACATTATACTGGTATGCCCGTAAATAACACACTTCTCTTAACTATGCAGGCTTGCACCTGCCTTACACCCCGTTGCGTGACCATCGGTCACTCAATGACGCGATTTGTTCACGTGCAATATAAAAGAAACGTAGTCATGATAACCGCCTAACACGGCAGTCTGAGATTCAGCCCGGAAACTGCATGTAGGAGCTCTCACACGCTCCGTGTACTCAGAGGTACGAGACGCGATCGCAATATTTGCAAACTACCGTTTTGGAAATCCCTTTCTGTTACGCTGTCTCACTCACACTGGCCCTTTCCCTCCATTAGATTCCATTCACAAATACGATTTTGTTTAACAACATAGCCGCTGTATTCATGGCTCATTGTTGCGACCCATGCTGCTGTGGGCATTGACAACGAACATTCTCATCTGTGCAACGCTATCAAGGTAACCACAGTTTCTCACATATCTTTCCGTTTTTGTCATCTACAATACAATTTACTTATTGTTTCTTTCTATTTTATTTCTCGTTGATTGATTTGGAAACTCTACTGACTGGTATGTTGACATCGTTATTATTTTCACAAATATGTGCAATTGTTATGATGATATTGGTGCATAATGTTGTTTATGTGCAATTGATTAGACTTGCCCTGAACAAGGAATTATTTCCGAAATGCATTGGCTTTAGTCTGTATTACATATGAGTTGCGGCAACTGCTCCCTCACTAAGAAGATATTAGTGACAGCTTTGTTTTTCTTCAGATAAATTACTATTTAAAAATCAACAGACTTCCTTTTTATTTTTTATTTTTTATTTTTTACTTTGTACTTTGTACTTTTGATACCTGAAAAAGAACTACATTTTCGAACCTTGAAAGAATACCAGCCGTTTTCTGGGCCCCATTGAGAGCGGCTGTGTGACCTTCTATTCCTACTCGGTCTCTAGCTTTTGTTGTATTTGTAAGTCAGGGTGTCTCCAGACTTGTCACAGCCAGCTCCTTCTGAACTATAATTTGCATACTTCTACTTCCACATTGATTGTAAGATTGGAAAAGACTCCTAATCAGTGATTGCCCACTCTCTTCTCTGTTTGGTTTGAAAATAACAACACCTCCGTTACTCCAAAACATAGGTTACCATCAAATCAAACAAATGCCTACTTAATATTCCTTCAACCCACATGTAGTCACTAAACTGTACCACAATTAACAATTAGAATATGCAAACAGGTATCTAACTGCAAACATAATTCGACAATGTTACTTTTAAAAGTCAATATTGTTAGAATTTGCCAACAGGTGTCTAACTACTTAAAAAATGCCCTCCTTTGCAAAACACTTAAAATACGCCATCACAATTCTCATACGAGAAAACATTTTCAAAACTCTAAAGTAGTTACAATACGCCATCAGGTATCTAACTACTTTAAGCATTCTATTAATCAGAACATACTTCAAACAAACATGCTATCACACTTACACTCACATAATTGTAAGGTGTTTTTTTTTTTTAATCCAGCATGGATTTTTTTCCCAATGACCCAATGATTGCTTAATTTCAATAAAACAACAGTGTGTCATACACTAATGTTGTACCAGACATATTACTTAGAATGTACTGTTTATGAGAGAATGACTAAGTAAATGTATATGTAAAATTGTACACAATTAAAGCTTTTAAACTATCCTGCTTAAATAATGATACTGTTTCTTTTCCACATAAAATGAACCAGAGATTCCAGCTTCATAATGTTATGGAACTTAGGAACCATACCAAGTACAATCAAATACATATTCTATGAACATTATCCTCAATTGTACTACTATCATAGGTACCATATGCAGTTCAATTGTATCATTCCACCATATGGAATGATATATCCTACCCCCACCTGCAAGGCTAAGAACCTCGGGTCATCTTTGACTCCACACTTTCCTTCTCCGCCCACATCTCTGATGTCTCTAAAAAGTCAAACTTCCTACTGCACCTCCTCAGAGGTACTCTGCCTTTCATCTCCTTTATCTCCTTCCCCCAGAAGCTCACTGTCTCCCAAGCTCTGGTTCTCTCTAGGTTGGACTATTGTAACAGCCTATTTCTAAATCTACCTGCCTCTACTCGCCATACTCTGCCCCTAATCCAGAACAGGACTGCCAGACTTCTCCTTGGCCTCAAGCCCTGGGATCATCCCTCACCAGCTCTGAAATCTCTTCTTTGGCACCCAGGAGATGCAATGATTACATTCCAAACACTCTGCATTGTCCACAAGGCTTTCTGGGGCCTGGGTCCAAAATACCTTCAGCTATCCCTCCTCAAATACCTCCCCTCTCGAGCTCTTCGCTCCTCTACCTCTGAATCCCTCAGGGTCCATCTTTTTTCGAAGAAACTAGCTGGGGTAGATCTCTGTCTTTGGCTGGGGCCTCTGCTCTGTAACAGCCTCCCTGCCACTCTGAAACTTGAGGAGAACCATCTCTGGTTCCGGAAGCACCTCAAGACTTTCCTCTTTGCTTCTGCCTTCACCTCCCCGCTCCCCTGCTTATCTGTTCTCTCTGGGCACCGGGCACCTGGCCACCCTCTGTCCTCTGGGCTCATCCTGCCACCATCCCGCATTGCCTCCGGGCCACCCCTTGCACTGGGATCTGTATCTCTACCAATATGCTCACCCCTGTCTGCTGCCTTAAACTCAATCTACTGAAAAATTGTCCAGATGTTGTTTTATTTTTAAAGGTATCAAAAATGTATTTATTAAGATACATTATTTTCAAAAATGAATTAATCATTAATTAATACACACACATTAAATTACATTAACATTGCAAAGGAGCACAAAACACCAGGTGATAAAAACCTAACACAACCATCATTCGCCAACAGTTAATCCATCATTTACAACTCAAAACAATCAACCTCATTCACTCACAGTAAAAACTTTTATTTGACTAAACTTTTTAGTACAATCCATATGTGGTAGCACATAAATTAGCCCCACATGGTCTTGGATTATTCATCTTGTCCACATCAAATGTGTGTCAGCGCAACCATTGACAAAAAATGTGCTCTATTCCACGGAGTGGGTACATTTAACAAAAAATTAGGATAAGTCCCATCCCCGGATCTTCTTCTCTACCGGTTTCGACGTTTTTGAAAAAATATGAATGGAATAACGTCTTCATCAGGAGAACCACTTGATACAGTATTACCACTAAAAAACACAAAAAAATACCACATTTATATATACAAAAAACTGCTATCTATACTTGCTGTCTTGAGCTACCAACATGCAATTGTTTATACCATAAAGGAAAGAAAACTGTTGGGGGCACCGTGTTGTGACAAATCCCAATGTGTCCCTATTGTTACAGAGTGTCTAAAAAGGAGGGTTTGTGGGACCCCAGACCAAAACAGACCACTGTATCTCAAGTGGGATCATGCCGCCACCATATGAGAAACCAGACACCACCAAGGGCCCAACACTGAAATCGTGGGACCAAACTGACCTGACTCCCAATGTCATGTGCTCAAACTCGTCAGGCCCATTAAATCTGACTCCAGGGGATATCACAAAGTTTCAAGGAGAGCTGAAATGACATATTAAACAGCAAGATTTGAAAAAAACATGAATTCTATGCTACCTAAGAGCATCAAGGTGTCAGTGCTTTGCCACTCACCTCAAGAAACAAGTCACGCTACTATTGCTGACGTTGGTGTTGCCTCAGTACACGTGACTTTAGATGCATTTTAAATCTAAACAAGAGAAAGTTGCAAGGCAAAAAGGAGAAAGGTCAAGAAGGCTCATTTACAAGTCCTAGAGTCATGCTGTTGTCAAACGTGTGTGTTTTACAGCTGCAGCCTACTGAAGGCGGCCGTACGTGCTGCCAAGAATAAATTATCGTAAATGGCAAATACAAACAATGCAACGAAAAGCAAGTGCTGTTAACCAGACTACAAGGACCTAATGTGTAACCCTGTTTATGTCAGCCAAACGGAAAACACTTACTGCAGTTTGCCATGCCCGCCTTATTGTCTGCAATGATCAGCCGAACACGGAGCCGAAGGCTCTTCAAGACTTTTCCTAGGCGTTGCATGAAAGTTCATCTGGCATTTAAATATTGAAAGCGTGACGTGGAAGAGGCTTCCCCAGCAGTCATATGACTGCCGGGGAAGCCCGTCACGTGATTCAGAGGCATCCAAAACCTAAAGGGGCCGTAAGGTGTGATTTACGTTGGTCCTGGGCTAGGCGTCTAAAGTCAACATGTATTGAACTCCCAAGGTTCCAGCGTGTTAAGTCCTTTATCTAATGTTTTTAGATTAAAAATCCACAGTGGTTCTTTGTATGACAATTTGTTCTTAGTCTGAATGAGCCCACTAGTGACAATTTTCTCAACACAAAACCACCTTAGGTCTTCTACATTATGGCCAGTCTCCACAAAGTGAAGTACCATAGGGCATTAAGGTTGCAAGTTAGAATTTTGGAATGGTGTTCGTTAATACGAACATGTACCTCTCTTGATGTTTTTCCTATGTAAAATTTATTACACGGGCATTGAATCGCATATATCACGTTTTTACTTTTACAAGTGGTAAATGTCCTTAAGTTCCTTGTTTTACCTTCTCGTAAAAATGTGGTCATTTTCCTTGAGTATTTGCAAGCTGTGCACGAGGTGCAAGGATAATGTCCCACTATTGGATTCAAATTAATGTCCCTAATAAGGTGACATTTAGGTGGAAGTCGATTGGCCCGAGTTAATTTTTGTCTCAAATGTTTTCCTTTCCTGAAGGCAAAAAGTGGTTTTGGCAGTTTCATGCCCGTTGAATTAAGAATTATCCAATTTTTCAGGATAATTCCTTTGATTGCCTGACTATGCTGGCAGAAAGTGGAAACACATACCAATTGTTGTTGGTCAGGGGTCATAGTTTTGGGACTTAAAAGTGCTTCACGATTTGTATATCGTACCCGCTTTCTGGATTGTTTAACCAATTTCTTGGGATATCCTCTCTGAATGAGCCTAGTTTCCATGATCTCTGCATGTTTATTGAAATTAGCCAAATTTGAACAGTTACGTCGGAGCCTTAGGAACATACCATGTGGAAGATTCTGCAATAGACTTTTGGGATGTTGACTGGAAAATTACAATGTGGTATTTCTGCCTTAAACCCACCAGTTGCCACTTGCTGGCTGCACTACCATGGTTTGTTGCCTTTATTATTTAGTTATTTATTATTATTTATCTGTTTCTCCTTTGCTCCACACTTTCCACTTATCCGCCCTTCCATGCACTTTTCCCCTCTCCCTCCCCCGTGCACTTGCGCGTTCCCAATGCCACTGGGTCTAGTAAGATCGTTGTTGTGCTGTCCCCTTTTTCCCTCCCTTGCCATGTTGCACCCTGCAACACTTGTGTACGAGCACAATAGAAATAAAATATCAATTAAATTCAATATCGCAAACACGTTATACAGACTGCATTTTGCATTGAACAGATCGCCAAGGGAACATTTTTGCACTAAGAATACTGATGTAAAAATGCAAATTGGGAATAATGTTTTATGTTCATGACTGTAAGCGTTTAATTATGGAAACTGGTAACTGGAAATAATATGTTTTCAAAAATGGTAAATACACCCATAATTCTTTCATCCAATTTGGACCCGCACTTGTAATCTAGATGAAATCCTTACGACACACCGAAACCACTGTTTCGCTTACGTCTCACGTAGAAACACAAATGCCCCCCCAAGAGCCAGCAACACTCTCATTATTTTATGAGGAACACCAAACTCAGTGCTATGAAATAGTTTGCATGGCATTTGCATGACTGCCCTGACTCCTGAGCCGCATAACACTACATCTTCCAGAATGCCTCTGGAAGAGTTAACACTCCTCTTGATTGCTGATCCGGATAATGTGTATATTGATTACCCTTGTCGCATTAGTAATAATTAAGACACTGTAATTAGGTCATGTAATGAGATAAATGATCTCTTAAATGTACCAAAGGAACGCATTCTTGTAGGACTCAAGTATTCTCACCACAACGTACGTACCTATTGGAAATAACAATGTTCTTTGCCCTAAACATGGCCAACAGCTTTTACAAGATGGAAATAGAGGTAGGACCACTAGTATTACTATAGCAACATCTTCTATACAAAGGAAACCGTATGGCGACTCCCATCTTGGAAACCCGACGCGTGATGCATGAATCTTGAAATTTTCAGGTAAGCCCTAGGGGGCTATCTAGCCCACCCAGCAGCGCACCAATCAGCTAAGGGTCCGCACTGCAGACGGCAACTGACCCCCCCCATTCCTTATCTTCACCGCTGCGTATAACGCTAATACGCTGTCACACGGGTGAAACCGCATTACTCTTTTCCTACCCTTACTGTTGTACACACGCCAACATAAGAATACCTAAGACAGAGCATTGTCACACGGATTTAAAGAATATGCATACACTTGAGGTAACTTAACACACCATTGAAGAAGTTTTTCAGAGCACCGCAAAAATGAACGCATAGGCGGTTAGGGGTAATCAATGCGACACTACAACTAACATGTACTAGAATGTAACCGTACTCACGGACTGGTCACAATACATATGTCTAAACTAATTGGCTGAAATGTAAACAGTGCACACAGATTTAGTCATGCACAAAATAGACCTTTATGTCTTACCTCTACTTTTTAGAAGACGTACAGAGTCTGATGGGACTCATTTGATAACCACGTTAATGTGTAGCTGACAAATCAGTTGATGGGTAAGCTTTTTGTACCCACTTGGGGTTTCTTTGATAATATACTCAATGTAACCCCGCAGTTTTACTTAGTATATATCTTCTAATTTGGGTGTCTTTTCTCTCTTTTTTCTCCTTTCTTCTTCTCCTCTTTATATTTTCAAATACTCTTCACCCCCACTTCCACCCTCTTCCAATGAAATTTCAACGACCGAATGGTATGTTTTAATCACAATTGTCTTCTACGCACACAAGTGTTATAATCTATTTGATTTGCTGCCTATTGAATTCTATATTGCCTTCATGTAATGTTACGGGATGTGATCTAACTTATCATACAATGGATGTCCCATTTGTGTCTTTTGTGTTTATGTGAACTGTGTAAAACATATGATTTCATAATATTTTTTGTGTGGCCCCAATTTGGGGTTTTTGCTGTAATTGTTACGTTGTGACATTTTGCTCATCCTTTATTATATAATTTTTTGGCATCACTTTTACTCACCCAAATAGACATTGCCCTGATCTGAGGAGGGCACAGGGAATGTGCCGAAACACGTGTCATCGAACAAAGGGCTATCAATAAATCATTTTTTTCAACATGGGAACAAGTTCAAGTCTTTTAAATCTAATTGTGGTGCAGTAAACAGATGTGTGGAGTTTCTTTGATTATTGCTATTTATCTTAAAAATGCCATCAGCTATTGCCATCCCTCTTTTCCAAGAGCCACCACCAGCAGTTGGAGCACCTAAACAACGAAATAAATGCAATATTTCAAAATACAATCAAGAAGACCAAGAAGATGAGGTAGAGGATGTGTCTTCCTCTAGCACCCAGAGAGAATCATGGGTGTGGCAGTTCTTTAGTACTGTTGGGAATGTACCAAAGGCTATAGCTACCAAAGTGATATGCAGTCAGTGCAACATTTTACTCAGTCGCAGACAACCTGGGCAGTACTCCTACGGGACCACCTCCATGCATCACTGTCTTCCTGAATCTCATGATGTCATCTGTGATGTCATGGGTGTTAGTCTTAGCAATGCACACAGGTGGTCCGAGTTATGGTTGCTTAGCTTAGCATAACAGGCACATTTCTGAGGTTTTTCAGTTTTACTTGTAACCATAACGTCCCTTTAACAAAGTTTTTTCAGTGAATATGTACACATATCTCCGGCCAGAAATTAAAATGTCCCATGAACACCCACACACCAACAATTTGCTCCGCCTCCTCCAGGCAATCTTAAGAAAACTGGCAAAAACAAACATGACCACTCACCTTGTAGAACTTAATAAAAACATCAATTCCGGGTAGTGGAATCTTATTCCACTTTCTCTTAATATGTTCAATATAATCTTTGCTCTAAGATCACAGAACAGTGGGCAAAATAAAACCAATACAACTGAGTGTCTGAAAGACCACACACATACAATTCCAATTAGGATTCTCCTCCTTTCCCGTGGACCATTTCAGCAGCAGTGCTCCAACTGGCAAAACATTAAGGGGCCGATTCATGGAACAAACGTGTGCCGAAAATCTTCGCGCAAGCAGGCGCAAGCAGGCGCAAGCGGAAAAAAACAGGCGCACGCGCACGCGTGCGATTCATGGAAGTCCCTGCGCGTGTTTACCTCGGGATGTGCGCCAAACCCGTGCATGGCGCACACGTCACTGCAACATCCCGAAAGACGTGCGCGACGCGCACAGTGAAAGCGCACAACCTCGGCGCAAACACTAGAAAGTGGGCGGAACACGGGGCGTAACGCGCGGAATGGGGAACAACTCGCGAAAACAAGGGCGTAACTGGGGATGTACTGCAGGGAAGCAGACGGAACGCCCACACGCACCCGAACCACACGTATTCATGGAATCGAATAGGGCAAAGCCACGCACAGCGAAAGACACGCACAAGCCGAAACACGTCCGCCACACGAAGGCAGGCGGTAGCGTCCCTGCGCATTACAAAAGTGGCAACATACAGCAATTGGGCCTGTGCGAGCGGGGCACGTGTATATCGGGGGTTTGCGTGAACTTTCTCACGCAATCGGGCCTGGGGGAGCGGGCTACGTGTATTTCAGGGGTTCGCGTGAACTTTCTCGCGCGATCGGGCCTGGGGGAGCGGGCTACGTGTATATCAGGGGTTCGCATGAAGTTTTTCACGCGATCGGGCCTGGGGGAGCGGGCTACGTGTATTTCAGGGGTTCGCGTGAACTTTTACACGCGATCGGGCCTGGGGGAGCGGTCTACGTGTATTTCAGGGGTTTGCGTGAACTTTTTCACGCGATCGGGCCTGGGGGAGCGGGCTACGTGTATATCAGGGGTTCGCGTGAAGTTTTTCATGCGATCGGGCCTGGGGGAGCGGGCTACGTGTATTTCAGGGGTTCGCGTGAACTTTTTCAAACGATCGGGCCTGGGGGAGCGGGCTACGTGTATTTCAGAGGTTCGTGTGAAGTTTCTCACGCGATCGGGCCTGGGGGAGCGGGTTACGTGTATTTCAGGGGTTCGCGTGAAGTTTCTCACGCGATCGGGCCTGGGGGAGCGGGGTACCACTCACCGTCTGCCTTGCGTGTAGAAGAACGCGTAGCCAACACCCGCTGTGAAGTAATAGCGTGTGAACCCCAACGGATGGAAAACACACGCACCGCACGAAAAGCACGTACAGAACATAAAGGCACGCGGGATCTCCAAGCCCTGCCAGGGCAACGCCCGTGCGCAAAACGTCACAGACGCGCTTACGCTGTAAGGGCCTTTGGTCCAATGAAATCACGTACGCGTGCTGACGCGCTTACGCTAAGGGCCTTTCCTCGATTTTCACGCTGACGTGCAGGATTTTCACGTGCCAAATCACTCCGTATCAAGCTGGCCACGCGAAAACACACGGAAGACCACGCTCCTGCCCAGAAGGCTGAATTACTGCCCCCCAGTGCCCCGAGCAGCCTCCCACGTGTCATCTGCTGCTGCCTGCCTGCCTGCCTGCTGCCACCGTGCCCTGCCATTTGGTGCCTGCACATCAGCCATCTGCAGGGGTCCAGTTGCTGTGTTCACCCCTGCTGGAACAGAAGACTCCCGACTCGGATAACATCGCTCCACAGCCCAGCCCCAGGACCCAGTTGCCCACCCACTCCTGCCCCTGGGGTTGCCATGTCGGGCACATCCACACCTGGCACCAGTGGCAACCCCCGGCCAGAGGGGCAGAGGGGCACCAGCTTCACTGCCACCGAAGTTGGTGTCCTGGTGGAGCAAGTCCTGGGGCAGTATGATGCCCTCTTCGGATCGTCCCGCGCCAACAAGGAAGGACGGGAGAGGATCTGGGCCGACTGTGTGGTTGCCATCAACGCGGAGGGGGTGGCAACCCGCACCATCCAGAAGGTCAAGAAGCGCTAGGAAGACTTGAGGTCCAGGACCCTCATAAAGGCCCGGCGCCTCGTGGAGGGGGGCCGGGGCCGCATGAGTTCCATCCAGATGAGGGTCCTGGAACGCGTACACCCAGCACTCCACACCCAGGTCCTTGAGAGGGAGACCCGTCTGGAGTTGAGCGGTAAGTGGCCAAGCATTGCTGTGTGAGACAGGGCATGTTGCAGTGTGCTGGTTGTCTGATACTTGCCTGTATGTGTGACATAGGCCATGTACGCATGTATGTGTGCAGGGACATCATGGTAATGCATGTGCGATCAGCAATGTGTGAACCGCACGGTCGTTGCATGTGTTTAAATGCGACATGGGGAGCCCTATGCAGATTGTACACATGAGAGCATGGCAGTCTCTGTTCCTGGACATGGGTGGGGGTGAGGGATGGGTGCTGATGCCAGGTACATATATGGTATCCATGTCTGTGTGCCTGACATGCGTGTCTGTGACTTGTGAATGCATGGATGCATGACACATGTCTGTGACAATGTACAAATTCACTGATGCAGCCTAGTCATCCTTGTATCCACTGTGATTGGGGTGTACGGGGCCAGATGGATGTGACTGAGGTGAAGTGTGTGCATGTGATAGGCATGACCCATGATGCATGTGAGTACCATTACATTGTATGTTTCGAGAGTCCATTGGACATGTATGGAAATGTCCATGGCATGCACCATGACTGTCACTATGTGTGTTTTGCCTGGACTGACACATGTGTTGTGGAGGGACATGATGGAAGTGTACTTTGACAGTGGCACTCATCTGCTATTGCTTCCTGTCTAGGGGACCATTGTACAGTACCCTGATGCTTGTGTTCTATGTCTCCCTCTACGCAGTGGCTAGCGAAGAAGAGGGCGGAGACGGCGCTGTGGAGCAAGGCGGCGGGGATGCCCCCACGGCTGCAGCGGAAGGGGTGGGTGAGCCCCCACAGGGGCCTGCTACGGCGGAAGACGGTGAGGAGCCATCCAGGTTGGTGGTTTCCACAGAGGAGGAGGAGGCCGCCACTGAGGCGCACATGGGGCCTGGTGGGGGCATCCCTGCTGGTGCAAGTGGTGCAGTCCAGGGGCAGGGGCAGGAGGCAGCACAGGTCACCGTGGAGGGGCCTGTGCATGTCGCTGTCCCTGACCCTGTGGGTCCACCACCATGCACCAGCAGGGATGCCCCGTCCCAGGCCCGTCCGCAGGTAGAGGGGATGTCCATGTCATCTGACTCCCCTCCACCTGCGGACGAGGGGACCCCTGGCCGTATGGAGAAGGTCCTGATTGGGGTCGCGATGCGCACGGCTGTGATTCGTGATGCCGTGCGAGCTTCCCAGGAGGAGCACGCACGTCATCACGAAGAGCACCGTGCCGACGTGGCCCAATTGGGATCGTCCATGTTCGGGGGTTTCCTGCATGTGTCGACCAATCTGGCGGCCCTCTCCTCCTCTGTGGAGACTATACGCCAGTCGTTCTCCTTGCCGTCTTCCGGCCCAGATGCCACCAGGGCCCCCTGTGGACCTGCCCTGACCAATGCAGCCAGCTCGGTGGGGATCCCATCCCTGCCACAGTCGGGAGTCAGAGGTCCAGCAGGGGTGGACACACCAGCAACTGGACCCCAGCAGATGGAGGATGTGACGGCATCATCGGGCAGGGCACGTGCACGACGGCGTCGGTGGTTTCCATCAGCCTGGATGCCGTCGTGCTGGCACAGGCAGTTGCGTCGGAGGCAGCAGCAGGCTCAACGTGGGAGGCATCATGGCTCGGGGCCATCAACATCAGGGGTGCAGGCATCGGCCGGAGGGCAGGAGAACCCTGGAATGGGAGTGGTTTCCGTGTGGGAGCGTTTGTGCCAGCCGATAGGTGCGGAGCGGCAGCGGGCAGAGGAGGAACGGCTCACAATGGTCAGGGCGGAGGACTCCATGCGGAGGGCGCTGAGGCGGGCTCAGTGCCTCGAGGGTCTTCGCAGGGAGTTGGAGCTGGACACTGCATTATCCCTGCGGGACCTCGGGCCAGGGAACATGCCCGCCTCCAAGCCATTGAACGGGAGTTCGATGATGCCCTGGCCCATGACAACAACCAGTGAGCCGTCGGACTAGCCCGCTGCCTTTGTATATAGTTATATAGTTAGTGGTAGGTTTCCTTTAAATTATTTTTTTTTTATTTGGTTGCGATTGGACAAGGTGCCACTTTTTTGTATATAGTTCAGTTTTTAGTTAGTTGACATAGTTAGGTTTCATTTGGTTGGGCTCATGGACCCGGGATTGTCTTGTAAATTGTTCTTCTATGGATTTTTTGATTTTTTGGATTTTTTTCATGGACATTCATCTTCTTTTTTTTGTTTTGCTTTCTGGTTTTTCTCATTTCATTTCCATTCTAGTTGATTTTCAATACATTTTTATTTTCATCCTTCAATGTGTCGTATCATCTCATTACTTTCATGCATGTCATGTTGGGTGTTTTAACATTCACTTGCAGCCATTGTGTGTGACAGACATGTGTTCATTTGCATTATTTACATTGGGTGTGTAACATGTAATTGCCTTTGATATGTGGGTGGATGTGATAGTTGGTTGGGCCTTTTGGCAGGGGAGGATGGCCATTACGGACATGATTGGGGATTGTTGGGACCCAGGTGCAGGGGGGCATGGATGGGACATGGGCGAGGGCCTGGTGGAGGGTGCCCCGCAATGCTGGGGGGTGGGGCTGGTGGGGGACATGAGTTGGACATGGGTGGGGGCCTGCTGCCAGGTGCCCCACAGTGCTGGGGGTGGGGGTGGTGGGGGACATGAGTTGGACATGGGTGGGGGCCTGCTGGCAGGTGCCCCACAGTGCTGGGGGGTGGGGGTGGTGGGGGACATGAGTTGGACATGGGTGGGGGCCTGCTGGCAGGTGCCCCACAGTGCTGGGGGGTGGGGGTGCAAGGGGACATGAGTTGGACATGGGTGGGGGCCTGCTGGCAGGTGCCCCACAGTGCTGGGGGTGGGGGTGGTGGGGGACATGAGTTGGACATGGGTGGGGGCCTGCTGGCAGGTGCCCCACAGTGCTGGGGGGTGGGGGTGGTGGGGGACATGAGTTGGACATGGGTGGGGCCTGCTGGCAGGTGCCCCACAGTGCTGGGGGGTGGGGGTGCAAGGGGACATGAGTTGTACATGGGTGGGGGCCTGCTGGCAGGTGCCCCACAGTGCTGGGGGGTGGGGGTGGTGGGGGACATGAGTTGGACATGGGTGGGGGCCTGCTGGCAGGTGCCCCACAGTGCTGGGGGGTGTGGGTGCAAGGGGACATGAGTTGGACATGGGTGGGGGCCTGCTGGCAGGTGGCCCACAGTGCTGGGGGGTGGGGGTGGTGGGGGACATGAGTTGGACATGGGTGGGGGCCTACTGGCAGGTGCCCCACAGTGCTGGGGGGTGGGGGTGCAAGGGGACATGAGTGGGGGCCTGCTGGCAGTTGCCCCACAGTGGTGGGGGACATGAGTTGGACATGGGTGGGGGCCTGCTGGCAGGTGCCCCACAGTGCTGGGGGTGGGGGTGGTGGGGGACATGAGTTGGACATGGGTGGGGCCTGCTGGCAGGTGCCCCACAGTGCTGGGGGGTGGGGGTGCAAGGGGACATGAGTTGGACATGGGTGGGGGCCTGCTGGCAGGTGCCCCACAGTGCTGGGGGGTGGGGGTGGTGGGGGACATGAGTTGGACATGGGTGGGGGCCTGCTGGCAGGTGCCCCACAGTGCTGGGGGGTGTGGGTGCAAGGGGACATGAGTTGGACATGGGTGGGGGCCTGCTGGCAGGTGGCCCACAGTGCTGGGGGGTGGGGGTGGTGGGGGACATGAGTTGGACATGGGTGGGGGCCTGCTGGCAGGTGCCCCACAGTGCTGGGGGGTGGGGGTGCAAGGGGACATGAGTGGGGGCCTGCTGGCAGTTGCCCCACAGTGGTGGGGGACATGAGTTGGACATGGGTGGGGGCCTGCTGGCAGGTGCCCCACAGTGCTGGGGGTGGGGGTGGTGGGGGACATGAGTTGGACATGGGTGGGGGCCTGCTGGCAGGTGCCCCACAGTGCTGGGGGGTGGGGGTGGTGGGGGACATGAGTTGGACATGGGTGGGGCCTGCTGGCAGGTGCCCCACAGTGCTGGGGGGTGGGGGTGCAAGGGGACATGAGTTGGACATGGGTGGGGGCCTGCTGGCAGGTGGCCCACAGTGCTGGGGGGTGGGGGTGGTGGGGGACATGAGTTGGACATGGGTGGGGGCCTGCTGGCAGGTGCCCCACAGTGCTGGGGGGTGGGGGTGCAAGGGGACATGAGTGGGGGCCTGCTGGCAGTTGCCCCACAGTGGTGGGGGACATGAGTTGGACATGGGTGGGGGCCTGCTGGCAGGTGCCCCACAGTGCTGGGGGGTGGGGGTGCAAGGGGACATGAGTTGGACATGGGTGGGGGCCTGCTGGCAGGTGCCCCACAGTGCTGGGGGGTGCGGGTGGTGGGGGACATGAGTTGGACATGGGTGGGGGCCTGCTGGCAGGTGCCCCACAGTGCTGGGGGGTGGGGGTGCAAGGGGACATGAGTTGGACATGGGTGGGGGCCTGCTGGCAGGTGCCCCACAGTGCTGGGGGGTGGGGGTGGTGGGGGACATGAGTTGGACATGGGTGGGGGCCTGCTGGCAGGTGCCCCACAGTGCTGGGGGGTGGGGGTGCAAGGGGACATGAGTTGGACATGGGTGGGGGCCTGCTGGCAGGTGCCCCACAGTGCTGGGGGGTGGGGGTGGTGGGGGACATGAGTTGGACATGGGTGGGGGCCTGCTGGCAGGTGCCCCACAGTGCTGGGGGGTGGGGGTGCAAGGGGACATGAGTTGGACATGGGTGGGGGCCTGCTGGCAGGTGCCCCACAGTGCTGGGGGGTGGGGTGCAAGGGGACATGAGTTGGTGTTCATTAGTTCAAGGAGACATGTGCCTTTGCTGGGGGGCATGCCCATGTTGGGTGGGCTGCCTGCGGGACATGACCAGGGATGCAGGGTAGTCCCCTGTGGTGTGGGTTGCCTGCAGGGGCCGTGGAGGGTGTACAGGGAACACCTGGGAGGACCCACACTGTCAAATCACATGTAGGACTCCCCGGCACCCCTGAAATACACGTACCCTGCTGAAATCGCGTGTAAAACTTTCCACGCACCCCTGGTATACACGCACACGCTCCCCCAGGCCATTCGCGTGTGGAACTTCCCGCGCACCCCTGAAATACACGCGCACAGGCCAATCGCGTGTGGAACTTCCCGCGCACCCCTGAAATACACGCGCCCAGGCCATTCGCGTGTGCAACTTCCCGCGCACCCCTGAAATACATGCGCCCAGGCCAATCGCGTGTGGAACTTCCCGCGCACCCCTGAAATACACGCGCACAGGTCAATCGCGTGTGGCACTTCCCGCGCACCCCTGAAATACACGCGCCCAGGCCATTCGCGTGTGGAACTTCCCGCGCAACCCTGAAATACACGCGCACAGGCCAATCGCGTGTGGAACTTCCCGCGCACCCTGAAATACACGTACCCTGCTGATATCGCGTGTGGAACTTCCCCTGCACCCTGAAATACACGTTCCCTGCTGATATCGCGTGTGGAACTTCACGCGCACCCTGAAATACACGTACCCTGATGGAATCGCGTGTGGAACTTCCCGCGCACCCCTGAAATACGCGTACCCTGCTCGCACGGGGCCAATCGCGTGAGGTACCTCCCGCGCACCCCAGTGATACACGTAGCCCGCTTGATGTGCTGGTACAGAGTTAGCGCAGCCCTTTGCGCTGGATTGGGTATGTTGATGGCTTTTCCCTGCGCGGGAGGCGTTCTTGGGGGCGTAACTGGCGCTGCTGCAGGGTCGCTGCACCACTGTGCGCCACGGCTGGTTTTGGTGGCTGGAATCCATGAATACGCTGTGCGCGGAAATTGATTTCAGCGCACGCGGCTGGCGCAGGGATTCGCACGCGCACACTGTGCGTCAGCCGCGTGCGCCACTTGTGCGCTGAATTCTATGAATTACCCCCTAAATCTAGCCTTAGCAATAAAGGCTCAGGGCCCGATTCTCATGTAGGTGTTAAGTACCGAAAAGGACGTTAAAAGGCTTAACAACATTTTCGGTACTTTAGACCTATTCTGAAGGTGGCGCATTCTTCTGAAGTCGGAAGGAATCCGCCACTTTCGGAAGAAATGTGGCGGTTGCTAGGATGGGTTGGAAACCAACCTAGCAACCGCCACATTCGTAAACTGGCTTTTTGGAAGACTATTCTTGTGGCACTCCTCCAGTTTAATATGTGCGCTAAACTAGCACATATTTACGGTACCCTTTTGGTGCCTTTAAACTGGAGGAGTGCCACAAGAAGCCTTATTTGGTGTAAATGGAAGGGTCCATACACCCGTGTTGTGTATGGACACTTTCATGTACACCAAAGAAAGCAGCTTCAACGTTGCTGCAACGTTGAAGCTGCTTGCTTTGGTGTACATGAAAGTGTTCATATACAACACATGGGTGAATATGAACACTTTTGTTTACACCAAAGTGAGCAACGTTGAAGCTGCTTGCTTTGCTGTAAATGAAAGTGTTCATATACACCGCAAAAGTGTATATGAACACTTTCATTTAAACCAAAGCGAGCAGCTTCAACGTTGCAGGATGCAACCTTGAAGCTGCTCGCTTTAAATGAAAGTGTCATATACACCACACAGGTGTATATGAACACTTTCCTATACACCACAGCTGCAATGTCGAAGCTGCTCTCGTTGGTGTATGGGAACTGTGTTCTCAGCAGCATTTTCGTTAAATAACGATTCCCTCGTTATTTAACGAAAATGCGGCCGAGATTCTGTAATCCGCCTGTTTCCATTAGAAACAGGCGTATTACAGCCAAAGCACTGTTGTGCTTTGCAAAGATGCCCAGGCCCACAAGAGAATAGCAGTGGTGCCTGGGCGTCAAGAAATGATGCAGTGAGTCGTGCTATTTAGCACGCTCACTGCGCCAAGATGAGAATCGGGCCCTCAATGTAGGGGTGCAGACAACTGCATCACATGTTTTGCAGGCCCACAGGAGCTAGGAGCGTGTATGCCCCAACATACATCCATGACATTGCTTCATCCTTCCCGATGCCAAGAAATGAATATCACTGCTTTTTATCAGGGATGTTTCCATCACTTTGTGGATTCTCAAAATAGGACAGCCAGGACAAAGTACATTACATGCTTTAATATGGGCCAGCCAGCCACATTTGTTGAAACCCTGCATAGAAATCAAATTCAAAATTCGGTCTTTTGTCAAGAGGCAATGGTAATTGGCCCATAATTATTCCTAAAGTAAAATCAGCTTAAAAATAAAGTATCTGACAGATGCGTTGCAGCGGTTTCCATGTACAATGAATAGAACAGAGTCAAGGAAGGGACCATTAATAATCTTCTTAAAAAGGAATTTTCTGTTTTTTGAAGAGAGTTTGTCCATGAGAACCCCCAGATCTCACACCCATACATTCCCATTGGAATTACCTTCCCCTCATACACTTTTAGTATGTGTTCCACTGAGAAATGTCTCAGAGTCTGAGCCAGTCTAAAAATATCTCAAATAGTCTTATTCATCTTGCCATTTTGCTTCATAATGTGGCCATCTCACTTCAACCTATTGTTGAATCTTATCTCTAGCTAATACAAGGAGGCGCAGTGTTCCAAACACTGTACTTCCAAATACATTGGGAAATACCTTTTCCGTCTCCGGGAAATGCACATCATGAAACACTTGTAAATGTTGACCCTCATCCTTCTGTCCCTCCTGAAAGTGTCTTATGCCGATATCTTGACCTGTGTGATCTGGTGGTCTTGCCGCAGAGAACAGTATCATCAGCATAGCTGAGGGATGACTGTCTCCTAGCACCACATCATGGTACACTGGCGGTACACAATTCCAAATAAGGGGCAAGAAAATCAACATGTAATTTAAAAAGAAGGGGCACGAGGACACAGCCTTGACAAACTCCTTTGTTTACCAAAATACCCTTAGTCAGTTCACCATCCAGCCCATATTGTATTATGAAGGTGTAGTAGTAAGAGTAAGACACAAGGGTGGCATGCTGATTGGCAAAGACTTTTATTAATGACAAAAGCAGGTGGGTTGGAGGAAATTCTAACGAACCCTACCTCTAAGAGGGTTTACCCTGCCTCAACAACGCTAGCTAATGAAAGGGTCTGTGTCAGAATGTCCAAAGTAAATTTCGCTGTCCTGTGTCCAAATCCCAACCTTTCCCTCACAATCTAAACTTAACAAAAGGTGAAAAGAGAAATGTCTCTTTAGCTGCCGACCTGCAACCCAGCTTTGTAGCTCAAAACAAAAGTTCCAACATGGTGTATAAAAACAAGCAAAACTTCCACAAGACATAAGGGGTTGATTCTTTCTCTAGAGTCATTCCACTTATTTATGTATTTATTCATACTGCGTCATAGCCCGCAAGCATCAGGGTGCAAACACTTACAACATAAAAAGCTTAAGATTTAATGACTAGTTTTTTCAAACAGGGTTGTTTTCAGGTTTTTGTCTGAAAGCAGCATAATTTGCCTCTGTTCGCATTGATATGGGAAGTTTATTCCAGTTTTTTGCAGCATAGAAAGAAAAAGATCTGCCAGATCCTCTAGCTCTTTTGATATGAGGCATGGTCAGGAGATGTGTGGCACGTGAGCCTAGAGTCCTGCTTGGTAAGTATTTTCTTACTATTTTCTACAGATATTGCAGAGCCTCTCCATACATGCATTTATGGGTAAGGGTCAAGGTCTTAAATTGGATTCTCTTTTCTATAGGAAGCCAATGAAGCTCCCTTCGATACTGGGAAATTCGATCTCTTCTAGTTGCATTGTAGATTATTCTGATGGCATTGTTCTGAATTGTCTGCAACTTTTGGATGTTCCCTTTACCTGCACCAGCCAATAGGGCGTTGCAGTATTCCAGCAGGGGGATACTAGAGGATTAATCTATTTTAGAATCCTAAAATGGTAATGCACATTTTTTGTCACATATTTGACATGTGCATCCACATTTAAGGAGGCTTCAAATATTGTACCCAAGGTTTTTACCTTTTCAACTACTTTTAACACAAGAATCAATCCTAAAGCTTAAGTAGGATGGATCAAGTCTCTTTCTAGCCTGGGTGGACCCGAAAACCATAAGCTCAGTCTATTAAGACACATCCAATTTTTGTTCATCCACTCCTGGATGATCGAGTAGATTTGATTGAGTGTTATAGTGTCCTTTGTATGATCACCACTGACATCCATGACCATTTGGAAATCGTTGGCGTAGTTTGTGAAATGGGAACCCATCCTTTCTAATTTATCACACAGGAGTCATATTTAGATATTAAATAAGATGGGAGAAATACATGCTCCCTGTGGTACACCATATTTGATAGCTATAGGGTCTGAACATACAGTGCCCCAGCATATCTTAGATTTTCTTTCACCTAAACAGGAGCCAATCCATTCCACGGCTTGTTTTGAGCATTTACCAATATTTGCTATTGTTTCCAATAGTCTGGTGTGATCAAGAAGATCAAACGCCACCGAAAGATCCAATAAAATGAGGATGCCCATTTTGCCCTCATCCATGAATCTTAACATTTGCTTTTGGAAGTCCAATATTGCACTTTCAGCTCCATAATTTAACGGGAACCAGATTGTTTATGGTAAAACAGTGAGGCAGATTCAAAATGAGTCTGCAGTTGGTTAGTAGCTGCTTTATTCAGTATCTTTAGAAGGAACTGAGTGTTTGTTACTGGGCGTAGGTTTGAAGGGTCCTTCTCACTAAGCACTGACATTTAACAATAGGAGTGACTGCCACTTTCTTTATAGAGGTTGGTACTCATATATATGAAAAAGAAGCATTTATAAAGCATGTAAAGAATGGTGCAAAGATGTTATTATGCTTGAGTATGATCTTAGACTTTATCCAAGATTGTCTCTATGTCATTAATGGTCAATTATATGTCCTTATTTAGCAGGCTTGGCTTCAAGGCCCTACTACATGGAAGAATGGCCTGTACACCATTTCCGAGCCGTCTTGTGGGTCTGAGACCCTTAGTGGACAGACCAGACTCCTGGTTACTGCAACCTCCCTGACCCTTTTCTCAGTATCCCCTCCTTCATCCACTCTCCTGCCAAGTAGGGTACTCAAATTCTCATTCTCTCTCTGACTTCCCTTTCACTCACAGCCTTAGTTTACTCTCCTGCCAAGTTCTCACTTAATGAATGTCACCTAAAAATGTAGGCTTTGTATTCTTCCTATTCACATTTTGGAGTGTATGCTCCCAGCATGAATCCCTGACCCCTTTCACTTGGTTGCTCTCATAGTTCTCTCTTGAGCCCACAGCCTTGATTTACTATCCTGCCAAGGTCTATGAGTACCACTTGTAAAGTTTGTATTCTGTTTATAACTTGTAAAGTTTGTACTCTGTTTATAACTGTTTGGGGTACATTTTCCCTGTGTGGGTCACAGACCCCCTTGACTTGGTTACTCTCACAGTTTTCTTTGACTGATATTTATTCAAGCTACACCCTTGCCAAGGTCTGTGAAGATCACTTGCATATTCAAAGTCCATATTAGACTTTATTACGGGTTGGGGCCTTTATGATATGGGTCCCAAACCCCCTCCACTTGGTTATTCACAATGTCTCTTTGTCTAATTTCTCTTCATTCCACAGCCTTGGTTTACTATCCTGCTAAGGTCTGTGATTGCCACTTGTATTTGCAAGGTTTGTATTCTCCTTTATTACTGGTCAGTGTATGTCTTCCTGATATGGGTCCCAGACCCCCTTCGCTAGGTCACTCTTCCCTGATGAATATTCCTTCTGTTCTTCACTACAGTACTATCTGGGTCTTCCCAACCATGGTACTAACCATCCTTGTATCTGTAGGTCCTCAGCCATCACCATCTGGTTGTTTGCGTTTCTCCCAGGAGCTTCAACTGCTTCTCTGGATCACTGTGGCCTTCCCCGTTTTCCGCACATCTCCTCTGCAGTTCAGCAGTGGTTTCCTTTCCAGTGGCCTCTATCACCGACAGGTACATTTCCAATTCTCCACTCTGCCTTCTGCATCACAGGATTTCTGCCAGTGTGTCTCTCCCTCGAACACTGTCTGCCTCTCTGCTTTGTTGTCCTGCATGTACCTGGACACTTTCATATTGAGCGGACAACGAAGACGCCATCCTTCTCTTGCCTCGCTTCCTTTGAATGATTGCTGACCAACAGGATTATTCCAAAGGCTAGAATGTGTGCATTCACTGTTGTCAGTGACCTTCATTACTCGTGGCGCTTCCTCATTCCAGTAGTTCTTGTCTGACATATATTACAGAAACACATAGGGACAGTGGCTATTGTGTAACTGGAGGGGTTTTGAGGGAAGGTGGATGGGTCAAAGGGAAACTGCATTCTCCCGAGATAGTCAATACTCTCAATGGGGTCCTTGTCGGGTAGCGACTTCACCTCCCTAACCTCATGGAAAGAGACTCCTGTATCTGAAGCAGTGATAGTACCTCAGGATTCATCAAAGTATGCCTACTCTAGAGTTTTCATGTAATGACTCTAGCATCCGTATCAGGAGTCTGGGGGAACCCATGTCTTAAGGAATCTTCCAGAGTACTCATCTGAGAACATGGTCAAATGCCAAACTAAGATCCATAAAGGCCACCTATACAGGGGAGTCAGAACATGGACATGCTTGGTTAGAATTAAATACACATGGAGACATTGGAGTGTAGTGCCTGTTCCTGGTCAGAAAGCTATTTGTGTGTATCTGAAAAGATGCTTTTTTCTGATACCCGGTCTTCCAGATGGTTTAAAATTACATCTGCGAACCACTTAGAGGGCCTTGCTAGTAACGTCACAGGTCAATAAGAGGATGGTGCAGATATACTCTCTTCTTTAGAGACGGGGCAGTAATTTTCGTTTTCCAACAGTCTGGTATTAGGTTAGACAAAATAAGTGCATTAAACACCTGAACTCGAAAGGGTCCCCTTATATATATCCAATGTTGTACAGAATAAATCATTTGGAACACCATCTATCCCTGGTACTATGAAGGGTTTCTGTCTTTGGAGGACCCACAACAAGTATGCAGTGTTTTTAACTAATTAAATTACAGAGAATAGTGTAATACCAAAAATGTAAAAACAGAAAATATTGAAATTTCTATTTAAATGCATATGGTGCAAGGGGTAAGGTGTTAAAACAGGTGGGGAGGGGGTTCGGGGTGGGTTAAAAGCATAGAGAAACTGGGGGGTTGGGGGGGACCCTCAAAATAAAATAAAAATAAATTCAATATTTTTCATTATAACATTTTCGTTATGACAGCATTCTCTGTAATTTAATTTGTTGAAATCACATGTAACCCCATAGCACCTCTCATAGTGTTACTAGCTCCATAGGTCTCTCCATACCCTGCCTAGTCATGTAGGACCATTTCTATAACATCTGGCAATACAATTGCTACTGAATAAGCCTCTGTGGTGTTGTACTCAGGTCTCCTCAACTATATGTACCTCAGGGATCCGTAAACATGCTTTTTCTAGGCCTTCAGTATTTCTGGCCACAATGCTCCAAAGGGTTTTGAACCCGCCCTCTCAGCCTCTTCACACAAAGCCTCCCATTCCTTGGTTTCTAAATCTGTCTCCGTATCAGCTAGTGGTAGCTTAAAATCATGGCACCTGAGTCTAATTTCCTTAATCTTCTAATTTAACATAGGTTGTTTTAGGGCCACCGAAAGAAGTCATTTCTTGCCCTTACAATAATCTGAAAACCAGCATTTATGTTTGTGTATACCATTTTCTCTGAAGGGGACCATAGAGCTGAAAATATTCTCACATACCATCATGAAGTCCCCAAAAAAATGATGGTAGATGGGGCTGCATCAGGGAGTAAGCAAATCACCAGTTCCTTCCTGAGTTCTGTAATCATCGTAACCTAGCATGCTGTCATTGCTACAGTTCCAGCATCTGAGAATGTCAGTAACATGAAATAGATACCACCAGCATGTAGCTGGAGGTTTCTCCTTCATGTTCCCTATATAATTTGGAAGATTTGCAATGGGTGCAATTACCTCCCAAGGAAAATCCCCCCAAATCCTCAGAAAGTATGATGGACTCTAAAGATTGGGATACACACCACCTTACTACATCATAATCATCCTTTGATGCAGCTCATCTTCTCCTTTATTGCTGGCAATGTTACAAGACATAGAAACAGGATTGAAGTCTTGGCTTGGATACTTGGTTCTTTTTTCAGCCTTTTGTGGCTTCATCGTCACAGTACTTCTAACTGGTTTTGAAGTGCAGAAGTACATGTAACCACTGGGAATCTCCGTTTTGGGTCCTGGTCTTACTCTGGAAACCTTTAGGAATACTATTGGTTTTGGTATGGGAGGGGCATTTTTATGGTAGTTCATAGGGACGAGACCCTCTGACTTGTTACATACCTTTCCTCATAATATTAAGGCTATTTGGCTCTGCTTCTGAGGGGAGAATTGCAAATGCCTATCAAAGCCTAAATCCACTGGGAACAACAACCTTTGTTGGAATCAAGGAGGGCTTACTCCAGATTGTTGGAATCAAGAAGGGCTTACTCCAGAGAGTTGGTCAGACAGAACATTTGTACCGGAATACATTCGAGACCTGAAGCTGGCCCCAGGTAGATCTGGGAGCACAGGTACAGAACATCTTGTCCCTGTGGTTGGGGAAGAAAACCTGGGATGAAATTATCAAAGCCCTATCCCTGGTGCAATGTGTGGATAGGTTACTGCCTGTCTTGCAAAAGGCAGTACTGCAGCTGATCAAACCAACCCTAACATGGCCACAGAAACAGCTCAAAGCTTCAAAGAGGTGAGAAAACAGCTAAGGGCCTTGCATAAAACCAAAGACATTAAAAAGGAAATAAGACCATACCCTTGCCCTATACTTTTCACAGAAGTGAAACCAGGACTTAGACGACCCCCACCAGAAATAACACCCGGAACCTTCAAAGCCAAATCTAAAGAATTTGAAGAAGGTAGGTTTCTTTCCGCTAAATAACTAGGAGTGATGAAACCCAAAGAACAAAGACCACCCCAAGTACTATGCTTTGCTTGTGGCGAAAAGGGACACCTAGGCTTAGATTGCCCAAAGAAAAGGAAGGAAGAGCAGATGGAAATTGGCTGGATGTCAGGGATTCCCTGGGAGGATCTGCAGGAATAGGAAGAGGATGAAACAGAAAACCTCATCAGTTGTTTATCGTTACCTGTAGCAGTAAAAACCCTTGAAAAAGCCACAGAGAATGGCGTACCAATGATCTCTGTGGTGGATTTGGGTAGCAGGCAAACGGCCGTTAGACCTGACTTAATTTATTGGGAGGAATTACAGGAGACAGACCCAGTTCAAATCACCTGCATGCATGGAGACCAAGAAGTGTATCATCAAACTCTTGTGGTGAAAAAGATCTGTGACTACGAGGAGAGAATGAATACAGCAGTTATGCTCAGACTCCCTGAAGAAACCATAATAGGGACATACTGCCCAAACTTTAATAAAAATATTCAGGACCTTTATCCTGTACAAACCACCTATTCCTCATTCCTCATTCAATAACTGGGGAGAAGACAGTTTGGAGGAGGACAGGCCTGCTTGCTCCTGGCGAGAAACATCATCAGGCCCACCTACAGGGGGAAATTCATCAATTTCTGCCCATGCATCATCCTTTGATGTAGCCCATCTTCTCTTTTATTACTGCAATTGTCACCAGACATGGAAACAGGACTGAAGTTGGTTCTTCTTACCTCCCTGCAAGTCTTCATCGTCACAGTACTTCTAACTGGTTTTGGATTGCAGAAGTACATGTAACCATATGGAATCTTTGAGTTGGGTTCTGGTCTTACTCTGGAAATCTTTAGGAATCCTCTTGGTTTTGATATGGGTGGGACTTTATATGGTAGCTAATAGGGACGAGACCCTCCAACTCGTCACAGGGCTTACAGTGTTTTCTAGTTAGTTTTTATTGTACATGGTGAGTTTGATTAAAGTGTATATTTGTATCAAACTTTGACTGGACATTCCTTAATTTTGGAATGTTATACTTGACTGTTTCGATTGCTACTGAACCACATTCACACTCTTCAAAATATAGCCTTTCCTCAGCCCGTGTTACCACAAAAGGTGAAGGAGGTATATCTCTTAACTGTGCATGTTTTACCTATAGGATTGTGTTGGGTGTAGGTTTTTAGAAGTATGAGGATTTAGTGGGCTCTTTAGCCTCTATTCATCCATGTGTTCCTGCACAACAGAAGGCAATTAGTCACAGGAATATATGGTAGTTAGAGAGGAAAGTTAAATGATTGTATTGCATTAATCACATGTGTGGTGTTTAATCCAGAAACACCTACAAAATCAATGCCTGCACAGATCAGAACAATCCTCCAACAGGGAATGGGAAATTAGAGAATGGTACATTTTCAGAAAGACAGGGACTAGTGAAAAGTATGTACAGTATGGTAAGCAATGCATACACTCACGCACATATGCACACATAGACACAGAACACACACAAATGTAGAGTTTCAGTGTGGATTTGGTGAGTGATTGGGGGACAAAGTGTTGGGATGGTGCGGGAAGCCCTTTCAGGTATTGGATGTAGTGCATAAGTACTAGGATGCTCATGATGTTTTTGATTCCTCCAGAGGGCATACCAGTGGAGGAGAATTGAAAGAATGCACTGGGTCATAAAGGGAGAGTCGTATTGAGGAGGCACAAGAGCAGAGCAGCCAGGAGTAGACTACTGGAAGATATAGGTAGTCAGATAAGTCAGGTGAAGCCAATTAATTTAATTTAATTTGGTTGAAGGAATTTGAAGAGATGGGTGGGTATTGCATAGAATGTTGGCTGATGTATGCAGGGGGAGTTATGAAAGAAAACTGTTTGAGGTTGTCATGATTTGTTGAGTACCCAGGAGAACAGAGGAAGGCTGATGAGTAGGCTACATCAGCAGTTGAGGGAATAAGGTGCAAGAAGAAAATATGGATTTTCTGTCTAGTTCCTTAATATAGATCAGACTTTCTGAATGTACAGCTGTTTAATTTTGTTGGTGGTAGAGGTGATAAAGTGGTAGAGCAACGGTTTCTACTAAAGAGTTCAAACAAAGATAATTAGGGAGGGTTGATGTTGGGGGGCATTATGAGCATGGAGGTGGATAACTGCAGTTTTTGAGGATCAAAGCGGGAGAGAGCATTTTGGTGGTGCATACCAAAAAGACAGATGGGGTTCCCTGCAGAGAATATCATGGTAAAAAGCGAAGAGCATCTATGTATAATCAACAAAATTATGGTTTGAAAATCTGAAGGTGGAGATCAAGTTACAACATAAGGAGTGGGGGTGCAAAGACAAATCAATGATGCACACATGATCCAGGAAATGGGAAAATGTTTGATCACAAAGGTAGGAGGCCAGCTCAGTAAATACAGTGTAACAGGATCTGATGTTTGATAGGCTGAGAAGGAGCTAGGGCTGTGAAGAAGG
Source organism: Ambystoma mexicanum (assembly GCF_040938575.1). Taxonomy (NCBI): domain Eukaryota; kingdom Metazoa; phylum Chordata; class Amphibia; order Caudata; family Ambystomatidae; genus Ambystoma; species Ambystoma mexicanum. The sequence goes on along the minus strand of NC_090936.1, from coordinate 821,080,188 downwards.
CTGCAGAAAGTTCAAGAAGGATCCAGATGGATGAGAGTTTTTATGGTGAGCGGTAGTTAGAAAGAGGATATGGGTCAAGGCCTTTTCAGCAGAGTGATGGCTGTGGAATTCCAGACTGGAGAGAGATGCAAATCCAATTAACCTCTAATTATGTGAGGATACAGTTGATGAGGACAACATGTATTTTGGAATAGTGGTGGGTGGAGAAAAGAGACATATTAACTAATTGACAGGGGTGTTGGGGTCAATTGTGAAATTCTTAGTGATAGGTAGATGAGTGTATATTTTGAAGCAGGCTGGGAAGATCCCAGGTATGAGGGTAAAAATGAAAAGGGAACATAGATCAGAGCAGGTTTGAATTGCAAGGTCTTTGAGAGTTTACGATCCCAACTCAATTGTCCCCTACCTCAACCAAGTCAACATATCACTCCAATGTTCCTTTTCTCCACATGCTCACTCAATTGAACTCGTCTTTGCTGAATTCAGTCTGTCCTAACTCTATTTCTGCATTCGGCCATAAAAGTATTTCACAACAAATATGAAAGATCAAATAACAATCAGACAAAAACATTTCATAATGGTTATGTTGGATTAAGTTAAATTAAGTGCGGTGACCCTAAGGACCAAATTAATCTCAAAGGGGGACTAGGTTCATTGCAAAGGTTTCGCAGCCTAAGTCGGAAACAGAATCAGAAATGCATTGATACATTATTTACTATGAACACCTGGAACAACCAGCATCCATTTCCCTATTGGGACAGCATTTGCTCCCGAGAGCATTCGCTACTGTGCCATATTTTCTTTGGGGGGAGCGCTAATTTCTATTGCATTGTTTGCGTGGATCTTGAATCTCCTGTCAAAACTCAGTATGTTCTTGGCCATGTCTGGGTCCCCAAAATCAATTCTGACAAATGTCATTGCATTGTTTGCGTGTATCTGGACTCTCCTGTCAAAACTCAGTATGTTCTTGGTCATGTCTGGGTCCCCAAAATCAATTCTGACACAGTCATGGGCATTTCCCCCCATGGTGTTGAATACTGGTGAGACTTAAAATGTGTTCCTGTATTGGCATTTATTTGAAAGTTCATGGTGGTTTGGGGCCAGTTTGGAGACCTTGTGTAAAAATATTGACCCCCTTGTCCAAGCTGTAAATGGCCTGCTAGGTTTGGCGGTGGGGGTAACCAGTTCATGACCCAACCAGGATGCTGCATTTTCACATCTAACTTTTACCCTAAATTCGATACCTGCCTTCAAGCCAAAAGTCTGCTTTGGTTCAGAGGGGCTGCATTGTTGTGTGCTCTTACTGGGATCACAGCCATTTGTGTCCCTTATGGGCAGTGTCTCCTTGCCAGCTTGGCCACATGCAATGTTGCTACTTGCTTGGTTCCCACCACTATGTTCTCCTCCTCCCTTGGTTACTCTGATGATAGTGAGGCAGATTTCAGGTAAAGTCAATCCAGATGTCACCAAATTATTAGAGGTCATTTTTTCCGCTCTCTTGGCTTTGCAGTGGGTCCCCCTTGACCACTTCTTTCCCAAAATCCTCAATCAAGGATAATACTAAATTCTTTATTAACTGAAGTTCAGCTGCAGCAATGCTGCATTGGCACTTGTTACCCTCTCTCGACAGTTTGTGTGTGGACGTGCTTTAACGCTTGCTCGCAGGGGGGTGGTGGGCTGGATAATCTGGTATACAGATGGACAGCCCTAATTGCCCCTGTGGGCATGACCTGCATCCACTCTGCCACATTGCCCCAGTTTGCAGTCTGACGGTTTTCTCCAACTAGCAGTAACCCATTGTAAGAGCCATGTGGGCCAGGGATTTGCCGAGTGGGTGAAAAGGGCTCAATAATGGTATCCACTTTGGGTGGCATTATGCCCCCCCCACTTGGTGTGAACATTTCAGGGTTGGTCGAGAGAAGGTGATGCTCCAGCCGTTGCTGAGTAAGGGGCAGAATTACAGTGGCTACAGGAGGTGCAATTGGGGTGTGGGAGAAAGGATGGGAGAAGAAATGTTAATTGTGTGATTTTTAGCTTTCCCTGTAGCCACATTCAAATGTAGACTGGACATGATCGGAAATAAGCAACTGTGAGACCCTCCCGGGTTGTGATTGATCAGTGCTCATTTCGGTGCGGTCATTGAAAGGCTGATGCCCCAAAAAACACTCATTGGTTCCGCCTGTGGGCTTATCATGTTCAGTGGGGATCTTGATGTTAATTTCAGTGTGTTTCCACCCGCAGGGATCCAGGATGATGGAGGATGCATTGAATGACCCACTAATCTGAGAATGGGCATCCCCCAGGGTTCTTAAAGAGTTAGATGGACTAGTCTCAGCAGTGCGTGGTGTGGATATCGAGGCAACAGATGTGATTTTCCTGTTAATTGTCAGCATTTTTCATTTGGATCTGGATGCAGGCACGGGTATAGGTACAGGTATTGCTGAAATGGTGGGGGTTGTCATGACAGGTTAAACTGACAAAGGATTAGCAGCAGTTAGCTGGTTAATGAAGTGGTAGAAATTGGTACGATGCTCTTTTTTGGGGATATGTTTGAGTTTATGGACCACCGCGTAAAACCATATGCACTTGGGTGCCTCAGGCATGTATGCAGCTTCGGTTGGTGTCTAATAGTTTCTATTAGTCTCTATTGGTATAAACATTGTGCGCCTCAACCTTAACTCTCACCTGGTTTGCTAGTGGCCTGGACAAATCCCCCCCTCATGGGGAACCTCAGTGCCTCTTACAGTGCTTCAGTGGATCGAGCAGAAGGTTGAGTGGGAACAGCTCCTTCCTGTCTGTGATCTTGAGAAAGTTCTACAATGCTGTGTTTTTCTGGCAGGAGCTCACCGCGATATACAAACTCCATGTGGGTGCAAACTCCTGTGCACTTTCACCCTGCAGTATTTGCCCTCACCGGGGGTTACTGCAGCTTAAGTTGTTTTTGGGTTGGGGTGGGCCTTCAGAGGCAGCATCCACAAACAAGCAGGGAATCAGCAAAAACTCCTGCACCCTTTCTCCCCACATGCTTTGCCATTGTGGAGGGTTACTGCAGCTTACGTTGTTGTCAAGAGGGGGCTAGGCTCCAGTGGCAGCAGCAGCATCGGCAAACAAGCAGGGACTCAGCATGAACTCCTGTGCCCCTTAACCCATGGAGATTACATCTCTGCACTTTTTACCACCTTCAATAATCACTACACTGTCCACATGTTTACTCCATTGCCTCCACATCCTCAACCATGGATCTATCCTGCCATTTGGTTGCTGATGACAACAATGCATAGCTTCTTATGCCATTGTGAAAAGACCGATCCCTTAATCTTCTCAATGCCTACAAGGGCTCTCTTTTGAACTTGACCAGAGCACTTGACACAGCTAAATGCTCTTATTACACTAAACTTGTTTCTGCTCCCTGCTCGCACCCTTGCAAACAATCCAGGACCCCCAAGGTATGCCCATCATAAGAAACCCTACATTTCCTCCTCTCTCTCTGCCAATTACTTTGCCTCCAACTGCTCCATTACAAATTCCACAATATGAGACACCTTATCCACTCTTCTTTCACCCATTTTCACGTACACACCTCCTCCCATTTTCCCCACACTTACCTCCCCCACTGAACTTCAACACATCCGTTGCCTGGTAAAATCACTCTGTTAAACTACCTTGCAACCTAATTAACACCTTTGCAATACAAATGATATTACGACTACCCAACTCTCCTTTATTCTCATTCCTCTTGTCCTTTCATGTGCCTTTGATACTATGGATCATTGCTCCCTTCTTCCAACTGGGTTTTCTCCAATATCTCTGATACTCCTTCTCCATCTCATGGGACTCCATCACCTTCTCCACAACACGCCTTAGTGTTGCTGTCACTTAATCATCAGCCGTGAGTTCTCTTCTCTTAACCATATACACCATCTCCATTGGCAAAGTAATTTTCTCTTTTGGCTTTAACTATCACCTCTTCACTGCCGATGCCCACATATTCTTCTTCTCCCCCTTGAAAATTGCAATCTCTGAATACATAACCAATTCTCTCTTTAAATTCCTGCCAGTCGTCCACAAATCTATATAGGGCCCATCCCCCTATTACCTCACTGAATGCATCTCACTGCACTCTCCCTCTCAAACTCTTGTTGGGGGAGAGGTGGTCTTTCCCACCCCTCTCACCACTCCCACATGCACAAATCTCACATGTGCTGAAGGGGGGGCGGGGACATCTCCCCCCAACTGTAATCTGTGTTAATCACCTACTAATTACTAACAAGGAACGCATGTAGCCAAGCCTTATTGATGTGAAAAGACTCAATTTTAGGTAGCCCATCAGATGCCATCTTTTACTAGGCCTGAAAATGATCTCTAAAAGCTTGTCTCTCCCTCTGCCCTGTGCCTCACTCCGCCAGCCCAGGCCGCCACCCCACTGCCTCCTGCCAGCTTTGCACAAACTCTGTTCTCACAGAAGTTCAGCCATTCATTGTTGCAACCTTTAGTGTTGTCCCATAACAGATGAGCTCACTGCGCCGTGTGAGACCAGAACAGACCCCCGCCTGAGTTCCCATCCATTTCCACTAAACTGCTATTGCCCCTTCTGACTCCCACCCTGCTAAGCTGTAGTCCACCAGGCCCATGTCCCTCTGCTCTTTGATATCGATACACATCTGACCTCTCGTAGTGGCCAAACAAAAACACCTCTGAGAGCCCTGACCCCAGAAACTCATATATTCTTTCTAATCCTAACACTTGTCTATTTGTATCATGAGGCATTAGGTAGATCAAAACCTCCACAGTGGGCACCTGGGTCGTGGACTCTAGGTTTATGGGTACCAGGGTGCAGAGGGTAGAATGTATACCTAAAACATGTCTATGAACTCTGGGAGGTACCCTCATTCCTACCAGACTTTATGATTGTCATTTGTCTCATGCTCTCGGATCCTGTTATTGTAGATCTGTTAGTCAGGGAAAATGTCATTTTTGATGGCCTGACCTTCACCTCACAGAGATGAACCCAGCTGACCCACGTGCTGCGGGAGTGACACCGAAGCAACAGCCAATCCTACGTGGTCTGTGCCTACACTTCCATACAGTACTAACGACTCAACCCAATTGTATTGCAGAATTGTGTATTTGTAACATGATGACATCAATGACGATTTTCTTGCTTATAATGTGCTGCCCGTGTAATGTTTGACAGAGCGCTCTCTGGGCAGCAGAGTTCTCTGTGTGCACAATGTTTCTTATATAAACTTTGTTCTACTTGCAATCTATCTCCTGGTCTCTCTACTGGGGTGTGTCCATTGTTCTGAGTTTTGGATATCGTGTCGGGCGTTAGGGAGAATTCTCCAGAATGGCTAATTTCCCTTACCTACTGAGTCCCTCAGCAGCTTTGCTGGATTTCTAGTTTTTTTTTTGTTTTACCTAGTAAGAGGGTGAGCCTTTTTTCCCACTCTTACATGTGTTTTGCTGTGTGTTTTACATTTTTGTGTTCATAGACTGTGGAGCCTCACCTACTCCATAGGCATCATCTTTTTACTGTGTGTCACACAGCACCTTTAGTGCAGTGACACAGGGTTGTCTTTTTCAGACTTCCCACCATATTCTGGGACTGACTACTGTCTCTCAGAACATGGAAAGTTGCCATTGACTTTATTAGTTTTTTTAAATTATTTTTTTTTTAAATTGTTTTGGTTGAAATGAATCAACCTTTCAATATTTATCTTTTACATTTTTCAAACAACACATCATACAAAAATATAAAAGAACAGATAAAAATTATAAAATTATTTCCATTAACTCAACTCCTGTACAACATATTTCACATTCTTTAAAACAGAACTCATTTGACAACATAGAAGAAAAAAGGCATTAAACTAAAAAAAATGCAAAATATAATGCTATTGAAAACTTCTCATTTTCTCCCCATTGCACAAATCTCCCCCAGCAACTAAGAATATCCTCAGTCAGCATGTGTTGTTCAATATGCGCTCAAGATCAAAATCTAACAGTCTCCAATGTTGGTATTGATGAATAGATTGCTTAGTGATGTTATTTAAGGTGTTTCTATTCGCAGGCTGTCTAGGAAATTAATGGTTGCTATCTGAAGTACTAGTTGTGCATTGCCCAAAATGATGTCCCAACATGCACCATATTGCAAATTACCCAAGAACCTACAGTGTTTATCATAATGGATCTGCCATAAATAACTCAATGCCAAACACTGAGTTATCAAGTGTTCTAGAGTTTCTGGATTGTTGGCATCATTACAAAACTGGCACACATTTGCATGGGGTTCCAACAAGCAACGTTTAACCAAAATTTCCTTTACAGGCCACAAATTGAAATGCAGATGTAAGATTGACTGTTTATAATGTGGCGATGGCACTCTGATAAGATAGGAAGGCAACGTCTGCAGTGTTTTTGGAGGGAACGTACTAGCACTGCCATCTTTATAGGTTACACAGCTGTCACATGTAGAAATCCAATCTATGTCGTATATTTTTCTTTTCGCTTTGTCCGGATTCAAAACCAGCAGCTCAATACTGATATCATTCTTAGTTAAAATTTTGCATACATGGTGTACCCATTTGACCATGAAAGAATGCTTTGTTGAAAACATATAGGTAGCAAGCACTTTCAACACAATGTTTTCATTTTTAGACATTAAGCATTTTCGAAACAGTGAGCAACATCTCCAATTGTATAAAGCACACAAAGACACCAACCCAATTCATATCTTATCCAAGTATGTGAAACACAATTCGGGATATGCAAAATCTTCCTCCAAAATGTGATTTCCCATTTGTCAAACTGAGAAACAGCTATTATTGGGAAGGCTTCTAGGCCATACAAGATGGCTGGTACTGCCTTCTGTTTCCAATATGCCCATGCTGGTTTGAGAGAGAACTTCCCATACCTATGCAATATAATTTGTGTCTGACATATGACGGTATTGATTTCCCTCTCAATACAATTGAATTGGCCCTTTGAGTTTGAAACTCCTTCAAAACATGTGCCCAAATAATTATATGTAGTAACTATTTGCAATTGTACTTTATTTACCGACCAAGAAAAATGCCTCCGAACTACTTTCGCTGGAAAATATTGAACCACCTGTGTTTTATCATGATTTAAATTAAGTTTGTTATTTAGTATTTATTCCTGAAAAGCTGACTACAATGTTTGGAGACCCATTTGTGTTTTTGAAATTAAAACAAGGTCGTCTGCATATAGTAGATGTTTTATAGAAACATCGGCAATTTTGAGGGAATCTGATTGTACCTCAGAGAAAACATTTTGTACATCCTGAATATAAAAATTAAACACAGAGGAAGCCAATGAACAGCCGTGTTTTAATCCATGGGCTGTGTAGATCGTTGCAGACAAACTACCTTGCATTGAAAGTCTGACAAAAATAGACGTGTTTGTATGTAGTTCTCGAATTATCTCAAAAATGGTTTGTGGGCAGTTGTCTCTCGTTCATTTCTCAAACAATTTCACTCGTGACACTGAATCAAAGGCAGAATGAAAGTCCACAAAAGCAAAAAATATTGGTTGTTTTGTGGAATGGCATTGTGCCTTAATAGCATTCAAGCACATTAAATTGACATGTGTACCCATGCATCGCACAAAACCAGTCTGTTTCGGGTCACGTAAATTGTTAGCAAGTGTCCAATTATTAAAGTCTTTCAGTACCAATTTAGTAAAGATTTTCTCAGGCGCATCTAGCAGCGCAATTGGCCGATAGTTCAATGGAGACATGCGATCACCCTTTTTCAATATTGGTATGATCAAGGAGGTTTTCCATGTCATTGGCACTTGTGTTCTTATTATGGTTTTAAAGATGTTATATAAGATCTGTGCCCATTGAACTGGGTTGTTCTTAAACATATAATTGGTACGTCCATCTGGACCAGCTGCTCTAGAAGAGCTTGCATGTGCAATTAAGTCTTCAATGTCTGATGTTGCAAAGTTCAATTGCCATTTTGAGTTATCCTGGGAGGTATATGCTGTTGAAATGAAGCTTGGATCGATGTATAGAGTGGTATAGTGTTCAATCCACTTGGCTTCATTTATCATATTAAGTTGTGCATCGACTTGCTTGTCAGATGTTTAACCATTTAGGAGCTGCCACATCTCTGCAGAATTTTTATTTGCCATTGCCAGTCCCATACGCTCCCCATCGTGTTGTAATAATAGATATTTATGTGATTTGAGCCAGTTCTTGTATGTGTAATTTGCATTCTTCAAGGCTAGTTGACATGCTGGGAAGCCCAAGGCTAAGAGCTGTCTTCTCTGTTTCTTAAATGCTGCACGTCTACTTACAATTTCAGAGACATATGTATGCTTATGTTTTGGATGACCATTCTTGATTGTTGTTAGGGGGTTAGTATAAAAGGCTAGTAACTCTATATATGGAGCTGGAGCAAGTGATATTGTGTTGCTTTCTAGTTGGTGCATGAAAGACGATAGCTTGGGGGCAGTCCAATTTATCCTATTTTTTGCCATGTTCATTACTAAGCCTGTAGTGGCAAAATTCTCCCTGGGAGTGGGTAACCCACTCATCATGGTCAGTGACAGAAGTTTGTGATCACTGTATGGTAAAGTAATAATCTCCAAATGCTGTAAACGTTGAAATAATGATTGGTCAACATAGATGTAATCAATTGTACTTTTCAGGCTGTTGCGAAACCAAGTTGCTTTTGCCGGGATGTCGCCCTGAATGGCTCCATTTACCATAGTATACTGTCTTTCTTCCATGAAGGAAGACCAGATCCGAATTTGCTGGGGGTGGTGTTTTGTACGCAAGCAATACAGATTAATGTCTCCTAATATGATGGTGTAGGCAGCAGGGTTTCGATATAAATTTATTAATGCAAGTTTGAAATTGCCAGCTGAAATTTTTACCAATAATCTGCCTGATTCATGGAATAATTTCGTGAAAAACGCAGATGTGCGCGCGTTTCTGCCAAAAAATCCCTGTTTGAAGTATGGGGATTTTCGCGCAGAAAGACGCGCAAATCTGCGTTTTTTACGCAAATAATTCCATGAATCAGGCTTGAATATGTGTTCACTTTCAGCATCCCACCTCTCAATGGATAACTCCGAGTTTAAATTCACCGCCACCAACAGGCCAGATGCTGGTCATCCTCCAGTTGTTAGGGCAGGCAATAACACTAAATCATAGCCGTCCCATACTGTGGACATGTTAACCATGTTTCCTGTAGGGCAATGATGTGAAACACATGTGGAAAGGATAGAATGGCAGCTTTTAAATGTGAATTGCCCCTAGATTTCCAGCAAGCAATAAATATTTATTTTGCTGGAGATGGCAATGATGGTTTAAATTCACAGGCGCAGTACAAACAATAGAGTACTGGAAAGGGTTAATAGTTATCCCTTTTTGTCTGTCTCTCATGGAACATTATTTCATTCCCCGTTCTTTAAGATTTGGCTGGTGGCAGTAGTATCTACCATATTTTTCCTACTGCAGTCTATTTAAATAGTCTTGGTACTGTTTTACGCTACCTTGGTAGCCTTGAACTTAAATCCGCTGGACCCCATTTACTTTTATTTGGTTCCGGCTGGGTTTATTTGTCATTTCTTTTTGTAAAGATCTTTCTTGTGTTTGACTCTGCGCGCCAAAAAAAGGTTTGGTTCCTTTGATCGCCGTCCTTTGGCGGGCTTCTGCACAGAAGCCCTCCTTAGGCACTTGAGAGTCTGGGAGGACAGGATGTGAGGTAGGGGTTTCAGGCCCCCTGCACAGGGTTCCCTTGGAAACCCAAGTCGCTCTCTGGTTTGATTGGCTAGGTGACTGTCCAGCCAACCTGTTGTGTGATTGACAGCCAGGCTGTGTGAATGGGGCAAAACTGCATAAAAAGCAGGTCTCTGGGACTAGGAAGGCAGAGTCGCCACTGGATCGAGAGAACTGAAGAGAAGCTGAAAGAAGAGGACCACTAACATGACTGAACCTCCCAGTGAAGCCCGGCTGCGGGTCTGAATCTCCAAACTTCGACGACAGAGAAGATCTGCAAGGAATCTTCTTCCCTTGAGCTGATGGGACCAACCAGTTCGCCAAACACCAAACAAGGCCTCCCTCCCCTGGTCGAATTTGCTGTACATCACTGCAGTGAACAAAATAGCCAGGAGACTCGGACCCTGTTTGGGTTTTAAAGAGGGCACCTTTTATTTGTTGCTTTGCTATTCTGCAGGTTTCTTCCCTGGGCAGTGCAGGACCCTCCAGTCTTCCTACTTCGTGTCAGTGCGACAGTCACTTCAGGAACCGTGAGCCTGCCAGGAACTTCTGCCTCAGCTACAGCCTTCTTCTTCATTTAAGGTACTGTTCTAACTCGGTTGTTTGTTCCGTCTGACCGCAGTGAAAGTGTTTTAAATCTTTCGCCAATCCGAGGGCTTGTCCTTCTCTACTCTTTTAAATAACTTTTCCTTCGACCAACTTTGTTTTTCGAACTCTTGCCAAAGACTTAACCTCAAACTACTCTGAACTGTGTGATCCTCTGCAAAGACTCTGAACCATTAACATTGGGCCAGGCTTATTAATTTGAATATTCATTGTAGTGAGCCTTTTCTAGATTGCCCTGCCTACTTACTTGTTGGTGCTGCTTGGTTTTGTATAACCTTGTCTTTCCCTCCCTTTTTAAATTGCTGGAGTGCCATTTTGCTCACACTTCATTTTGAGCTTAACTTGTCCAGAATTCATTGGGTGTTCATTTTCTGCTGCTTTACTTTAGTGAATTGTTTTACAAATGATGGTGTAAATAAATGTATATCCTTTTACTCAGAAACCTTTAGTCAGTGTTTGTTCGAACCATAGTAATTGCTGCCCTTTGTGTAACTATTGATACTGCTCACTTTATTTTCGAGGTAAGTCTGACTGCTCAGCCATCGCTACCACTTTACTGTGTAGTAAAGGCTTGTACCAAAGGTGAATTTGTACTTGCACTTGTAGTCTTAATTGTGTGTGGTGTTCCCGAAAGGTACTGCATATGATTCTGCCTAACATCGGGGAATGGGCACCTTCACTATTTACTCATTGTCTCTTAATATACTACCAGTAACTAGCCCCCCTATGTTCCTACTCCCACTTTTTTCTCCTTTTCCCGACTTTCCTCACTTACCCTCGCTATCAAAGCCATCTCTTTAATGGAGCTCTTTTAACCAATGCTCAAACTCCTCATTCTAGAAATGGGAGGAGCACCCAAAACCCTTCCAGCCATCTATGCTAACTAACCACCAAACCCACCTCTCTTACATGCTGCCCATACATTACGTTATGCAATTTGCAGATATGTAAATACTGTCCTCATGCTCCCAATGTTAACATTGTTTCAATGTCCTGCAGTCCCTGTCACTGGTTTCTATTCTGACCTTTACGCATTAACCACCCATCATTTGCCATTCATCAGTCAATACAACAATTAGCTGAGAGGAAAGATGTGAGAAATTGGGGATGGGAGTTGGTCAGCAGTGCGTTTAGAGTAGCATAGGGTTTGCAGTTGTGATAGCTCAAAGATAGTATTAGTTTACTGAAATAAATATAGGCTTAGGTGAATCCAGAGCAGTAGTGAGGGTAGTGAGGACATCCCTGTGCAGGATGTATGTCATTATGAATAAAATGTGCCGCATGTCATTTTTGAGACAGCAACTCAAAGAAGTGATTTAAACTGGAGGCAGGAGTAGATGGTGTAAAGGTGTATGCAGTGTAGTGGCATTGGAAGGGGGGATGATAAGTTAAAGTCATTGATGATCTGTTCAGTGGAACAGGGCTGGGGTGATGTGATGCTTAGTGTAGTGGAACTGACCTCAACGGTGTAGTAAACCAGTGAGTCAGTTATAAATTTGTGTTTATATATAGTAGAGGTGGGAAGGGGTTAGGGTGGAAGGTGGATAACTATCATGAACTGCAGGAGAAAATTGACAGACTGTTTTGGGCCAAAAATTAGTTCAGATGAAGTAAGGGTAGACATATAAGGTCTAGTGAGGTGCCTTAGAAATAGACCTGTAGGTTGTGAACTTAGGTTAGAGAGCAGCCAGAGAGGAGAGATTAAAATCCTAGTTGGTTGGATCTGGAGGTCTCAGGCAGGTTGAACTCTCCTACAAGAGTGATTGGATCATCAATATGAAGAGGGTGTGGACAGGCAGAGTTGTTGGCACCCGACGGTCTGTAGATCAGAAAGCAAGGGAGTAGGTGGGGCAAAGCAGTTGGGTGGCTTTGTTTTGAAAAGACAGTTGGATAGAGAGGTGCAGAGCGATTCACCCTGTTAACCATTAGTCTCACACCTCCCTATTCCTTCAAAAACCCCAAATAGTGAAAGAAGGTATAAGAGTAAATGACACAAATCATGACATGTCATGGGGAGAAAGCCAGGGTTCAATGATTCTGATTTTTGCAAGGTGCGGGTTGTGTGGAATTCAAAATAGTCTTGCAGAAAGTGGTAGAGGATTGGTAGATGCAGAAGTGGGGGTGAGGTTTGGGAAGGGATGAAAGAGGCAAAGGCATGGTTGGAGAGAGTGTCTTGACCACAGTGTCTTCTGTCTCGATCTAGGAAATGGGTTAGTATGCTAAGGGAGATAGGTGGGTGGAGAAGACAGGAAATTCAGCCATGGTATCCCTGTGTAACGGGTGCAGAGAGAGGAGTAGGATGATATGAACAAATATATGGATGGATTCCAACTGGATGTGTTTGAACGCCAGCAAAACTGAGCTGATGATCTTCGGATCCACCCAAGCCAGAAAATCACTGCCCCACGACTATGAAAATTTCAAGATCAAGGATGCTAACATCAAAGTACTTGAGAAAGTAAAAACTTTGGGTATGATGATGGAAGCGTCTTTAGGAGCAGAGGCCCAGACTCAATACATAAAAAAAACCTGCAATTACTACTTGAGACTCCTCAGAACTATTAGACCGTATCTCACGGAGAACAACTGTGCCACAGTAGCCAGAGCAACCATCCTTTCCCGTTTGGATTATGGGAACGCACTTATGCTAGGAGCCAACAAAAAAAACATCCAAGCGTTCCAGATTATCCAAAATAACGCAGTTAGGATAATCAAATGCAAATCTAAATCAGACCACATCAGTGCATCTAGGAAGGAACTACATTGGCTCAAAGTGGAGAGCAGAACCCACTTCAAGGCTCTCACAATAGCCCACAGATGCATCCACGGGAAGGCACCAGGCTATCTAAAATCGAAAGTACGCTCTTATGTTCCAAGCCGCGCCTTGAGATCCTCGGATCAAAATAGGATCGCAGTGATGCCACACAAACTTAGATCTGGACTGGGAAAATCCTTCCCAGTCATTACAGCAGGCATCTGGAATAATCTGCCAGCCCACATAAGGAAAGAATCTAACTACTTACGTTTTCGTAAATTAATGAAAACATATCTTTTCAACTGACCACTTTCATGACCCACTAAATCATTGATTCCAGGAACTGTCCCGTCCATTTCTGTTGTCTTTGTGTCCACGTTTCTGCGCCCCGAAACTCGCGAGTTAACGGCGCAATACAAATGATTAAATACATAAATAAATAAATATACATGGTGGTGGAGGGAGCGATTTTGGAGCAGTAGCATATACTGACGATTAAATGCACGATTAAATGCAGTAAAAGGGGTTACGAGAAACCGAGAGCAGTAACAACCGGTCACAGGCAACCGACTGCATTAAAAAAGGTGAACAGTAGAAATGAGGTATGCCAGTGGACAGAAGCGCTCGAGCAAAACAAGGGTCAGCAAAGTAAATCTACCTATACAAACAACACTGGCTGCTGCAAAAAAGTGGAACTGGTAGGGACCTCGGGCCTACATCAGAGAAACAAGGGTTAACAGGAAAGGGTTTAGTTCCACTTAGTTCATTGCGCTACTAGATCCAAAAAGGTTTTTAGAACAGACACCAAATATATTACAACACTAATATAAATCAATTATTGAGCTGAAACATGGGTAGTTGTTGAATAATTTTGTATTTGAATCCTTCAATTAGGAATGCCAGAGAAGTCTGCAGACACGTGTTTTGAACTTCAACGGTCTTTCTCAAGGCAAGACTCTGTGTTTTACAATCAACAAATGATACAAGCCAAAACCATATTGTACAAAACATGGATTTTTGTAATATTAGTAACACACCCAATGGCTCAACTTGGGTATCTTGGCACATCTAAGTCAGGCTCAGGCTGTGTGGTGGATTACTTTTACAATCTGCATTTGAATGATGGTGACAATATAAAATGAGGCTCATGATGCCTCCGGTATTTTCCCTTCTGTTTGCATTTCTGTTCCACGCTTTGGCATTGAATACGTGGACATGTGATGCTGTCCTACTGGTCACATGAACCAAAAAATGTGTTTTCTTTTGTGCGTCATGGTAATGTATTGATCCAAAACTGCTTTCATTAATGTGTTTGATGTTTTCTTGTTATCTATGCCCTTGACCTCTCATGCTTGGTGACCACATTCAATGCAACTTTGGGGTTTTTGATTAATGTTGTTTTGAATATGTTTTGTACAATATTGTTTTGGCTTGTATCATTTGTTGATTGCAAAACACTCTGGGTCTCATCACAATTTTGGCGGTAACCCTTAAATCCGGTGGTCACGCTATTACCGCCGGATTTAATGGTCCGCCAAATCAGGGCTTCAGCGGATTTCTCCCCAGCTCTGAGCAGGGGGGAAATCTGCCAAAAATGTGCGCTATTACCGCCGGCGGATTTCCCGCCAGCGGTAAGAGCGTGAAAATTCCCCATTGAGCCCAATGGGGAATGGGGCATTCCCGAATGGGCTCAGTGGGGAATGGGGAATTCCATAACCGCCAAACCCGTGATCCGGTGCTAATGAGGGGTTTGGCAGTAGGGCTAATACCGCTGCCTGTAATACCGCCGGCGTTACTGCCCAACTCGTAATGAGGCCCAGAGTCTTGCTTTGAGAAAGACCGTTGAAGGTCGAAACACGTGTCGGCAGACTTCTCTGGCATTACTAACTGAAGGATTCAAATACAAAATTCTTCAACAACTACCCATGTTTCAGCTCGATAATTGATTTATATTAGTGTTGTAATATATTTGGTGTCTGTTCTAAAACCCTTTTTGGATCTAGCAGCGCAACGGACTAAGTGGACCTAATCCCTTTCCTGTTAACCCTTGCATTAAAAGAGGAACTCAATAGTGACACAATGCAGCCACACGGCATCAGTCTAATCACCAAATGCAGCTACAGGGGACGATTAATGATCAAATGCTGTAATGCTGTGCACTTACAAACAAAAAGCAAATGGAATAGGATAATTGTGATTCAATTCCTTTTGGGTGGGCTGAGGCTGCAGAAGACAATCTTGAAAAAAGGCGAACATGTAGTTCCTTATTCTTCGGGAGTCTAAAATGGTATGAGCTTTTAAAATGATCAAAGTTAGCCTCTGCATTGGAATCACAGCACATGCAACTGCGTAATCTGTTTCAGTGAATTATTCATCACCCCTCCGATGCCTGGACGTCAATGCTTACCTCAAGTGAGACTTTCCCACCTCCCCAGAAGGTGAGGCGGACGGCTTCTAAAGATTCTGCTGTGCCCATACCAATCTTTGAAGCAACCTTCGGCACTGGGTGATCTGGGCTAGAACACTTAAATACAGGCAGCGATTCTGTATTCAGGGATGCAGTACATTGGTGAAACTAAGGCAACATGAAAGCGTTTGTTCAGAGAAAATCCTTTCCGCCATTTTGGACTCTCCTTAAGCACTTTGGATTTCCCCTACATGCATAATATCCCTGCATATGTGTACGAAGGATAGCACAGGGGCAATGTGCTGGTCTTGGAAGCAAGGCCACGCTGAGCAACAGAGGTGCGGTTCTGGGCTGTATGCTTAGAAACCGAACTCATATTACGTGCGTTATAAGACACCAATTAAATAAATAATAACAAATACATAAAAATCAAAGGTACAAGTCTGCTGTGGGAATTACTATAAAGGAGGGTAGATGCTTCTTTATGAAGACTCTTAGCAGGATGTGTGTAAAGCCAAAAATCCTCTAAAATAATTCAGCTCTAATTGGAGTTTAAAAACTCCGTTATTTTGGGCCTTAATTTGAGCAGTGTATTTTTAACATTCCCTTAAAAGCTGGTTAAATCATTTGACGCAAGAAGGGAGAGAGCATAATTCATTAGCAGATCTGAGGCACATAAGGGGTTTCCTCTGCATATGTCATCCTGCAAGGGAAGTTCGTAATTATTTTGACCAGAGCCCCAGCAACCTAAAAGTTCAGAGGTATTGCCTCTGGCTCTTGCTTTTTCCCAGCCATCTAAACTAGACTCGAAACCTGCTTCAAGAAGTTGAGCCACAAAGAAACGTGACAGAGCGTTGAGGCATCTTCATGCAGCTGGAAAATCTGTGGTGCTTCCAACTACAGCTGCCCTTGTTCACCCTCCATTCCAGAGAAAGGTAGTCAATGTTTCCAGGTTCAAAGACATCCATATTGTGATCAAAGAACGTTGAGCCACTTGGGACATCAACACATCTGCATCAAACCTTCTGCTTCACATAGGATCATGCTGCCCTCAAAGCCATTGAGCAAACCAAATCCAAGACATTGCTGCAGTAACACCAGCGTGCTTAAATACCAGTGAGCCAGCTTGACAGGTTTGCATTGCATCCCAGACCTGCAGGGAGCTCATAGAAGACAGGCTTGACTCTATCAAGCCATATAGCAAAGACTAAAGAGGATACATTGTGCACTAGGTGTCCTTTTCAGACATCCTAGACATCCTGATTCAAACGGGCCTTCCTTGGCCCCTAAAGTGTGGCTATGTCCCATCCCAATAAGTAAGTCATTTTGCCAGGGACTCCCCTATACCAGTACAATCCCCTGAAGATTCCGAATATCCAGACCGTTCATAAGTATATTTGTTTTCAGGAAACACTATTTTTTTAATTTTACTTGAACACAAACTGTCCTTTGGTTTTGGCACTTAAAGCACGTTTGTTGTTTAGAAGCTTTCACACCTAATTGAAATCTGCGGAGAGCATATCGCTCCCCTGGTCGTTGTAATAAAAACATAAGTGAATGAGGTATCTGATTTTAAACTTTAGGACTGAGACGCCACTTAGCAAAATTGTGGGAAACCTGTGGGCGTAGCAGAGAGTAGCCTTTCACCCTCCCCCTTTACAACTTCTTCAGTATACAAAAGAATTGTGTCAAGGTAAGATATGTCTCTTATGAAGTGTCAAATCCTATTATTTCAGTGTGGTGTCCAAAATCTGAAAAATGAAGATGAAACTTCATAGCCGCTTGAGGGTTGTTCTAGGTGCACAGTTTCTTTGTCTGCCTCCCACTTCAATTGCTGCTCACTCCTGTCATACAGAGTGAATTCGCATCAAGTTAAGGATAGGTATGAGCAATAATACATTTACCGATGTATTATCTCATTGGCGACTGAGTGTCCCCTTGTGTTTCCATGGTGACAGTGCTTCATTCAAGTGTCTGTCAAGCTTTGTGTTCAATGTCTCATAACTTATATTTTTGGCAGTTATGCGTTTCTCAATGCATAATCTGGGGTGATATAATAGTGTTCATATGGGGGGTTTCTTGAGCAAGGTAATGAAATTGGTATTGTTTTTGTTCTGAAAACGTGTGCTGAATTTGGTCAGTTGTATTCAACCGTTTTAACTGCTAAGATACTTAGCGATTGTGTACTAACTACATGTATAAATATAATTTAAGCCAAATGATCCGTGTGAATCTTTTGATCGGAATGTTCTATATGATGTTCATTTTGACTTGAACAATTCAAAATATCCCTCTTAGGGTATTAACAGTGAAACATTACGTCACTTCTTGTGGGAAAATAAATAAAATAATAAGCATGACTAGCCAACTGTAATACATGATTGTGGATGTATAATGATGGAACAGAGCAGGCACCTGTTAAACAATATAATGTTATATAAAATGTGTTTGATAATATTGTCCATTGAATTAATGTAGTAAGATGTTTCTGCAATTAATGGCACATTGTAGAAATGAGAAGTCAAATAACGTATCATTGAACACACATTTCATATATGCACAAAAAAAAACATGAACACGTGCTTGGACAAACATGTTATACAAGTTTACTGTGGGGGGACACAGCTTTAGTTCTGAGACAACTTGACAAAATACACAATGTAAAATAATGCGAAATGTATTGGGTTCACATTCCATAGACAATGGGCCTCAACAAACCTGTAGACTGGTGAGTGTTTGTATGCATTGGGACACTATTAAAGAGCTGTGCGACAAAAACAGTTAACAGAAAAGTTTATGTTTGGTTAAACATGGGGCAGGCACAGGCAGCCTTCACAATCTATACACAAAGGCAAAGGAAGCAGTATTTGTCTTTCTAGCTAGCAGCAGGAAGGTAAAAGGCTTGGAATACGGTTAATGTTCCCAAGCTAGTCGGTCACACATCATTATAGGGAGAGTAATTGGTGAAGTTCAGGAAATGGGCTTAGGACAGTAGCCCAAATTCACAGCTGCATCACTTTCATGATTAAAGATAGGTTTATTTCATTTTATATATGCAGAATATGCCGCCTATGGACGGAATTATCCCTAAACACGTCTTTCTATGTTTTAACTATATTGTCTAACTATATTGACTGGAATGTTGAGTAAATATTACGATTTAACACTATGCTACAGGACTAACAAGTGTGATACTGAGACGACGAGCAGATTCACAATTATGCAAATCACAGATGTTCACCTGTTACCTCAGGCTACAAAGCCTACGTTTAGACCAAATTCGGAGCGGCCTGGAGCACATCTGAGCACATCGTCATAGACTGCATTTGCACATTACCACAAAGCCTACGTTTAGACCAAATTCGGAGCGGCCTGGAGCACATCTGAGCACATCTTCATAGACTGCATTTGCACATTACCACAAAGCCTACGTTTAGACCAAATTCGGAGCGGCCTGGAGCACATCTGAGCACATCTTCATAGACTGCATTTGCACATTACCAACTACAAGATGCTCAGGGTACCTCCTCATTTGATTCAGTGAAAATATTTTTGAAGCAAGCCCATAGAATGCTCATTCCTGGGTGCATGCGCAAGGCACTTATTCTGCTTGTCAAACCATTAATTTTGATATTACCCTTCATTCCATTTGGTGGCCCTAGCACCCACCAACGTCATGCAACAGGCTGAAGTGCAACAAGTAATGAATAAACTGAGTGCACCTCATGTTGGAGGTAGGAACATCATTGATTGAAGCAAACCTGTCGAGACATTTTAAATCACGGGCTGGAACCACGTTCCTACGATGTACCATACAATATTCATCTGCCCTGGAAGTCATCATCCACACATCAATGTGTATATCCATATCATTAATTTGCCTAAACAAAAGACATGGTATATGAGGGTGTGGACTGGCCTATAGGGCAATGTATTAATTTGAGTTCTGTTCCGCTTGACATGACCACTTTTTGATATTTGTCAGTTGCTTCCACTCTGTCAGTGATGAAGGGGATATCCATCCTTTTTTTTGTCCTATAAGGCAATAGGCCCATGGTCGAGCCAAAAACGCAAAATGTTGGTGTTGGCCACTTTTTTGGGTCTAAGTGGGCAACTTTTTTGGCCAATGTGAGCAAGTTTGATGAGTTACTTCACTATGCAGCTAATAGTTTTGACCATTGTTGCTGAATAACTATTCTTTAAAATACACAATTTGCATCACATGTTATCAAAACAATTCCCCCTTGACGACTATTCAAACAGAGACGCAAAAGGAATGAGTAGCCATTTGCATCTGTGGGCCATGTTTTCATTGGTGCCCGAGACAATTTTATGGCCCAGTCCGGCCCTTGGTATATGGACACTTTTTCCAAACTCTTGACACAGTGTGACAGTAGAACAACATCATCCTGCATAGGCTTATGAATGAGTGAGCATGTCAAATGTTTGCTGCTGGACTTAAGCCACTCATTTCACTACTCATGAGCTGGCCAGGACCGTTTCAAACAGGCCCACTCTCCATGCACCATAGCTCTGTCTATCGAAATGCATACATGTAAGCATTCATGTGGGATTAATGTTCTCGAGGCTTTAGTGGTACAATGATGCAGCCATGGATCTAAACAAGCAAACAATGACACCTTTCAAATACAGACTTAAAACAAAAACACAATTGTTCTTTATAGTTCTGGTCTTGCCAAAATATGAATAATGAATAATTGAAAACAGTTTGGATCACTTATATAATGTATGTCCTTTGAATTTTTGGTTGAATTTTGGGTCACACAACTTCCTCACCACTTTGCTATTTTGCATTATCTGTTGGAATCCCTTTATTGTAATGTTGCTACAGTTTGTGCAGCCTTTTTTTATTTAATGTTTTTCCTTTAAACTTTGGGTTTGGGGAATGATAGGTAAGGACACCCCACTGATTTTGACATGTTAACCTCCTGCAAAGTTTGCATGTGCATAGCACGCTATAAGTTTATTTTTTTAATTCTTATATCTGCATCTATGGGCTTCATTTATGTAGCGTTGGTTGTGAAGTGGTTAGAACACTTGACCATGCGCGAGGGGCAGTCAGGAAAACTGGGTTCGAATACAACCTCCTCCAAAGTCTTTTTTTTGGTTGGCCTTGAACACTTAATTTAATTTTGTTGATTTTTGTTTTTACTCATGCTTATATGGAGCAAGAATATGCAATATGCATGCAATATGTATTAAAAGCTTATGTGCAGATGAAGACGTGAGTACCAACACTGTGAAGTTGGTCCAGGAGTGGAATCCTGTTTAACTCATGTCATGATGGTGACTGTGACCGGCAATACGTTCAAGGCCCAAATTAGTTTCTCTTTGCACTTTGCATGAACATAAACATGGCTTCCTTTAAACTGTGTCAAAGTAACTATGGAGAGAATACAAAATTTACTTCTGGAAATCTTTCTTTTGTTACACGAAATAAGGCTTTGTGTCGTGTTCTTCCAATGTTCTTTCGGAGAACACAGCTTGTCTGATCAAATCTGTCCTCCTTAATGTTTTCAGTAATCCACATATTTAGCCAGAATTACTAGTTACAGGGTTTCTGGGTTCCCGTACCACATGACTAACCCAAGCATTATACAGTCCACAACAGGCTTCTCAATGCAGCAAGTAGTTGTCTCTCTGGCTTTCAGAGTGTTTTCCCCATTCTTGTTGGCTGGTCCTTCATCCTCTCTACTGTTATTATGACCTCCATTGCCTTCAGTGTATCGGAACCATCTCCTACCTCTTCTCATCTTCTATGTTTGTCTGGGACTGAAGTGATCCGCCATAACCTTTGTAGACTGGATAGATGGACCCACGTCTCCTGCATCATCTTGTTATAGGAGCAACTCTGTCTCCCTCTTTTGAGGGTTCACTTTCCTTTCCCTCAGTATCTCAGTCATTCAATTACCTTCTTCACCCTTTTGGGCACAACAATCTCCACCCTTCAAATGTTTCCTTCTATAAACTTCTTGCAATCTTCTCACCACAGATCAAAATATGTATCACTTTCTGAATTATTTTTATCACAACAATATCAGACATCCACATTTCTCTTCCTTGCTCCTTCTCCACCTCTTTGCCACAACTGTCATCTAATTCTAGACTTGTTTTATTATCATCGTCTTCACTCCTTTGAACATAGTAATCTCTGTGGTGGCAGGAACTCTTTGGAACATAGCGATCTCTGTGGTGGCAGGAACTCTTTGGAATAACCTACTAGTAGCTCTCCGAAGCACAGAGAACCACCTTCAATTTTGCTGTTTCCTAAAAATGATGCTCTTTTATGTTGGTTCAGTGGTGATGCCCCAATATCGTAGCACAAAGATACCTTTGGGTGAATGTGCACTCTATAATATTTGCTAACATAACATAACATCTCCACTCTCCAAATCTCTGCAAAAATGTCGCACTCCCATCGTAATATCTGAGTGGATCATGCAGTGTTCTTGCAAATCTCTCCTTTCTTCTTCAAACTCCTCTTTCCAGCTTCTTCTCCAATGGCCTCCCTCTCCTACAATGACCATGCCAGACTCTGCTTCAGATTGTGTGGTCTCTCATCAGTCTTAGTGGGACTCTGGGTGAGGCTATGCACCTGTGTGACCCTGTCCTGAGCTGTGTCTGTTTGGTTATTATAACCTGTATCAGGTGAACTCAAAAGGGGCTGGGCCTTGACAATATTCAGTCCTGCTGCCATCTTTTATTTTCCCATCTCTTTCCTGCACTGCCTGTAGTAAACTGGTGTCCTTCTTTTCCCCAGCGTAAGTATTGGAAGTCAGGAAAGCCTTTGGTATGAATGAACACTACTTTTTCACTTTAAAAAGCAACGATGAGCAGAGAAATTTAAATATTGTATACTGCTTCTTCCTATTAATAACACATTGCTTTGTTTTGAAAATGTGTTGAACTTGCAACTGAAATGCTTTCATTTAAAATGAATCTATCTTTAGCTATGCTGGTAGTCTTGGGTCTAGTTATTAATTTCCGTAGCCCCCAAAGGGTTTTCTAACAGACCTTTGGTTAATGGGGAGTTTGAATACACTGTGTCTGTCCCCTGCCTTTGTGAAAGTGCTGCATTGGGATAACAAGTGTAACTCCTCTGGGCCAAACATCCTCTAGCTTGGGGCAGCATCTGCTCCATTCGACCACCCTACTGACAGTCCAAAACGTTCTGCAGGATATTTAGTTATACTATGCTAAACAGGTTTAATTAGTGCACCCAGGAATCAAATCACAGAGGTTTGATGCTCCAAACAGTAAATAACAGTGCTTTTGATGCAGCCATTAAATCTGTGGCTTCAATAACACTCACCCCCTCACTTCTACATTTCAGAAAGTTGATCAAGATCCTCCTCACTCCTCATCAAGGAATGTCTCCACCCTAACACCTATGTCTACACATCATCCGCTCTCCACCTAACCAGAGAGTGGGTGAATTACTGACCCCCCGCCCCCATTTCCTCCCATGTTTGCTTGCAGATCCCTTGCTGCCAAATTGCCCAACCACCTCTTCCTCTTGTTTAGCTACCCACTCCCTTTATCTCTATCTCCCTCATTGTGCCTTCACTATATGATTTGTAAAGCACCCATTGCGTCCCAAAGCTAGGTCTGCTATCATTAATAATAATAATAATAATAATAATAATAATAATAATAATAATAATAATAATAATAATAATAATAATAATAATAATACTTCTTTGTCCCAGGGGTTCTGTCCTCTGTCATGGTAGTTGAAGGTGATTCTTGCATATATCAAGTTGCACAGAATGGTCATTCAATCGAACAGATCAGACATGGTTTTAGATGCCTTAACATCCAACACCATTGTTCTGTTCAGGTAAACAAAACCTTGGCTCAGTAGGTGCACCAAACACATTGTAATCATTATGGTTGGTTTACTTGGTATCCCAAGGTTTGTATTATGCAAAGACCTTTCTATACTCTCTATACTGAAATGTCTTTCATTGGATTTCCAGGTGGGTTTATTGTATTGATTTGAAGCACAGCAACCAGAACAATTCATCTCCACTAGCAGATGACAACTATACACACCTGCACACCCTCTGGCACACACCATGCTCTGGCTGATGGGTCGATGTGTCTTCTGTTTGGTAATACAGACTCGTGGCACTCAGATGATAGGTTAGGGGCTCTTGTGTTAGCCTTCTGAAAATACCTGGTCCACTCTATGTCTAGCAAATATTCACACCTGTTCAATGGGCAAATTCACAGTTGGCCTCAAAAGTGCACTGTACCACTTAGCACTCAGCACCTACGTAACGTTTGCAAAGGGGGGGGGGCTTGGTAATGGAAAATGTGTTAGATGAGACCATGGAGAACAATTGTGCTACAAACAATATGTGAATGAACTGTATGCACCCAGACCCATTTTGAATGTATTATTACTTAGGTATTTTATTGCTTGCATTGCATGTTTTCATCCAGCTTATTTTATAGAATTAACGTTTTCATTGAGTCAATCGATTTTAACTTTGTACACTGTTTTTAGTTGCTAGATTATAGTAGTCTCCTGCGTGCTCGTTCATGTTCATGTTCTTGATTGAGATTGTAAAAAGGAATGGTGAATTTTAAGAAATTGGTGTAATTTTTTATAAAGTATATGTATTCATTGTAAAGTTAATGTAATCAGAATATTCTGTTTTTTACTCATTGGGACTGTTTGATAGTATTACTGTACGGTTTAATGGAATTTCATTCTGAATAAACTGTTCTGATGAACCCATTTTTGATTGTACTATTTATGTCCTTTCTCTTCACCACCTCTCTCTCCACTTGTGGTGTCCCCCAGGGTTCTATCCTCTCACCTTGCCTCTTCAATATCTATCTGGCCCCTTTGGCGTACCTGATCTCCACCTTCCCTTCTAACTTTCAGTGTTATGCAGATGGCACTCAGCTATCTATTAGGCTTCCCTCAGCCTCCTCGGCTTCCTCGCTCATTCCTGACTGTCTATCGGTGATTCATGAGTGGTGTGCCTCCAACGATCTCTGCCTTAATGCAATTAAAACTGAGATCCTTCACATTGGAAACCCTGCTCCCGAATTCCCTCTCTCACTTTGGCTGCCTTCCTTGTTCTCTCAACCCCCACTTTCCTGTGAGGCAAAACACCTTGGTGTCACCTTCAACTCCATTTTCTCCTTCTCTCCTCACATCACATCACAGACCTTGCCAAGTAGGCCCACTTCCAGTGCACCTCCTTAGAGGTATTCTACATTTCCTCACCTTCCCCCACAAGCTCACTGTCTCGGGAGCCCTGGGTCTCTCCAGGTTGGAATACTGCAACCACATCTTTCTCAATCTGCCTAACTCTACTCTTCGCCCCCTGCAACTAATGCAAAACAGGACTGCAAGACTTATTCTTGGCCTCAAGCCCAGGGACTGCTTCTCTCCATCCCTGAAATCCTCCACTGCCTCCGGTGGCTGCAAGAATCAAGTTGAAGACCCTATGCATCATCCAGAGGGCCTTCTGGGGCCGAGGCCCTCACTAAATCCAACTCTCTCTGCCTAAATTCCTTCCTACTAGAGCCCTTCGCTCAGCGACCTTGAACTCTCTGAGGGTCAGAGACTTTTCCAAGCAGAGAGTGGAGGGTAGCTCTCTCTCCTCTGCAGGTGCCTCCTCTTGAACAGCCTCCCTGACCCTCTTAGACCTTAACTGTCTCATCTGCCTCCTCTCCCTCGCTTCCTTGCTAACTCACCTGTCTGCTGCACCGGCTGGTTGCTTGGTACCCTCAGAGTCTCGCCTGGTCGAGGCTCCTCCATGGCCAGTCTTCATTGCACTGGCTCTTGGTCTACCGCACACTTAGGGGTTGTAACTGTAACCCCTACAATCCCCCCTGCCTTCTTGCACTTGCCGAGAGCTGTGCTGCCCTGGCAGCATTTACTCAGACCCATGCTGCTCTGATTGCACTTCCCCCTACCCTCAGAAACATATAGGAGTGTTGTACACATCATATTATAAGTAAAGAAAAATGTACACAAACAAAATTCACCACATGTTTTATTGTGGGAGAAAGAACACAAGTGCAGCACAGTAAGATGAAGCATATGCATTGCACAGTTTGGAATACTTTGCACATTGAGATTGTGTTTATCAGTAGCTGAGCCAAGAGGTGCCTACTGTCTAGTGGAACTGAAGAAGGGGAAGGAACAATTTGAATCAACAAGGGAAGTCAGTAGATGACTACCAGTTGGACCTTCCAGTTGTCCTGGGGGCTGGGGATTGAGGTGCAGGGGGAATGCTGACAGCTACCAGTGAACCAGCTGCTGGTTTAAGGGAACAAGTGCTAGAGGGGTGGTGCATATACAGGGGGTGGTTGATTTTTCCCAGTGGACCAGCCACTGGCCTCAAGGACCAAGCGGATGATATGATATGATATGATAGTTTATTTATATAGTGCCTATACACAATGTGTTTCAAAGCGCTTCAAGGCAAGGGAGGGAACAAGGGGAAAAACAATGACATTCTTACAGGCCATGAACAGTAAGGATGTGAAATTAACTATCGTACTCGGCCTGACGACATTTCAGATAGTGCAAGAGCTAAAACATAGATAAGGAAGGGAGGGGGAGAGTGGGAAGGAAATGGAAACAGACAGGCGACTACCGTACTAGGCCTGACGACATTTCTGGTAGAGCCGGAAAAAAAAATAAGAGGTGAGGGAGAAGGGTGCAGAAAGGTAGGGGAGGAACAAAACAAGCGACTATCATATTAGGCCTGACGACATTTCAGATAGTGCTGGAGGGGGATGGAGAGGAAAAAAACAGTAAGGGGAGGGAAGAGGAGACAGACGAGGTTGCTATCATACTAGGTCCAGGGACCATTCTGATAGAGTAAGTGCATAGAAGAAAGTAAGGGGAGGAGATAGGAAAGGGAGAAGGGAAAGGAGGAGAGAACAGAGTGTAAACAGTCAAAAGAGTGGACACGCAAGAGGGGAGAGTGAATACAATTGCAGAAGTCAGTAGTAACACATAATGTTGCAAGCCAGGATACAAGATGAAGATGGGAACAGCATGATTCAGGGCCACAATAAGTACAAGATGCAAAAGAAGTTCAGCATGAGAGTTGAGAAAGGGTGATGCACCATGAATGAATGAAGTCCATAAAAGTAAAATCCAGCATTGTCCACAAGACGGTGATGGTGAAACCAGAATGTATCAGGACAGACTCCTGCAGAAGTAGGCTTGAGTGGGGTGAGGGGGGAGCAGGGTAGAAGAATCAAGCAAAACAGGCAACACCTAGAAGGGGATGTCAGCAGAGGTTCTCTGCTACCATTGGACTAACCACTGATCTGCAACAACAAGCATTGGAGGGTTGAAGGGTTTAAAGGGTGAAGGTTTACTGCTTCCAGTGGACCAGGCATTAGTCTCCCAGACTAATGTGGGAAGGTTTGAGGATATTAGGAGTTATTGGGGGATGATTTCTGCCTTTGAACCAACAAGAATGTGTTTACCCTTAAACCTTATGCCACAGAGACAACTATGGTGGTGCTCAGAAGAATAGGAAGGGCTGGCTTTTTGTCCAACCCATCAAAGTTCACTCACTTGCAAAACTGCTCCTACAGATTTCAAGTGACCATATATTTGGTGGGCCATATCCACCATGCAGTGCTTGCCTATACTACTAATATTCAAATTGTCTGCTCAAATGTTTTTTTCAACACGTAAGGGAAAAGGATACCAATACTTTTCATCTACTGAGCCATGGGATGGAGCTGGGGGTCACTTGGCACAGCAGGTAGCAAATGCTAGAGGGAGTTGAAAGTTGGTGGTATACAATAACTAGAAGCATTGTGAGGAGCCAGTGGGGCTTGAGCATGGATGGGTCGAGAGAAAACAAGAGGTACCTGGGTAGGAGTAAGTGAGGTGGAAGGTGAGGTGTACTTATATGCGAATGGCTGAGTAGAGGGAAAGCGGTGAGGAGAAGGAAGGTGGAGTAAAGGTGACTGTGGCTGCAGGAGAGGAGGTCGAGAGACAGAGGGTGTAAATCAGCATGCTTTTCTGAATGGTGTCAGGACTTGTACAGTCCCTGCTCCAATGTCACCATCTTGATGCTAATCAATAGCCTCCTCCCCCGCCTGGCTCTCCACTTGCCTATACAAAGTGTTTCTGAGTCTGGGCTCACTCTGTACAGGAACTACATGCACAATGCCAAAAAACACTCCTGTGTTCTGACACCCTGGTGAACATTTGCAGCATACATAATGCTGCATGGCAATGGCAGAAATGGCCCAACTTTGGTGCTGATTCCTTAGGCAGTTCTTGGCTTACAATGTATGCCCCTCTGGATGCCTGCTTCCATCCCCTTCATAGTTCGGCTGCCATTCAATATTGTTAGAGCCATCCCAATCAATGGTGCAGTCAAGCACCCCCTTCTTTAGTGTGAGGCGGCAGACTATGGGGCTTCTGTATGCATAAGCAATGGTGACCTTGTTTTAATTATAGCTATTTTCACTGTGGCTATTTTAACCGTAGCTTGTACGCCACAGCCGTTTTTGGTGATTGGTTACAAAACTATTCGTCTGTTTTGGTAGCACATATGGGGGTGGTGGGTGGCAGGTTGAGATGGTGGGGTTGTGTTAGATAGGAGTTAGCGTGGTAGCCTTCTTTGAATGAAACTAAACATAAAATAAATCTCACTTTTGAAATCAGGACCCACTGAAGTAAGTTAAAGTCAAAAGGGAGATAATGTAGTGGTTACACAGTATAGTACTCACCAGGTTAGTGCTAAGTTTTTTTACCCCTCATGCCACTTATGGGGTATTTGAGGGCCAGTATTCTGCGTTCTGGGTCATCAGATCCCTTTACTTCTTTGGTGTTAGGATTGGCTGTGCACGCTGTGGTTAATTACATCTGAGTTCAGTTCTATGGCAGGGGGATGTTTTATATAAACTCCCTGCCTCCATGGTCCTTAATAAGTGGAGTACCAGCAATCATGGTAAAGCAGAATATTGGCTAGTCGTGTAAGTGCTACAAAGACATTGGGCCTCATTACACGGTAGGCGGTAAGGGTTTACCGGTACTGGTATTTTACCGGTACCGGTAAACCCTTACCGCCTTACTACGAGGTCCCTTTGCAGGTTGGTACATTAACGCCTGCTTTTAGCAGGCGTTAAAAAACGAACCCGCAAAGGGACCGGGGCGCTAATTACGGTACTGCAATTTGCGGTACCGTAATTAGCGCCTTCCCCATTCCCATTATGCCCTATGGGGCAAAAATGGGAATGGGGAAGGGCAATGGAGGCAGGAGGAATTACCGCCTTCCCAACCTTGGAATAGGGCGGTAATTCCCCTTTCCTCCAAGGCTGTACCGGTAAATTACCGGCATGAACCATGGCGCTAATAGCGCCATGGTTTACCGCCTACCGTGTAATGAGGCCCATTGTCCCTGGCTGCTGACACATCTGTAAACTAATAATAATGTCTTCTAACTTTGGGTCACATCATGGCAGCGCAAAGGTGAGAATTGATAGGGGCGATGGACCAAAGAGAGGAATTTCTTTGCAGTCATTGGGCCTCATTACGAGTTTGGCGGTAGCCATGCCCCTATTAAGGGCATGGCTACCGCCAAACTCACTACCAGTCCCGGCACCCGCGAATGGGCCATTACCAGCCCATTACGAGATGAATGGGCCGGTAATTGCCCATTCGTGGGTACCGGTATGGCCGGCCTCCCGATCCCCATTCTGCCACATAGGGTAGAATGGGGGTCAGTAGCATGGTTGCACTGGCACCGTTAATAAAGGTGCCGGTGCAATCACGAGTTCTCCTTGCGGGTGCCAGTCTGCACGCCTGGTCAGACCACGCGTGCAGGCCGCCACCAACAAGCAGAACTCGTAATGTGGCAGAGAGGTAACAACGGCACCGTTAGCACTACCGGCGCTGTTGTTGCCTTTCCACCATATTCATAATGAGGCCCATTGTATTCACCTAAAGGAAGTTCAAACTGAGATGATATACTGCTTAATAAACAGTGGGTGCCTCGCATGACATGTTCTTATGGTTAATAAACTGAATGGGAGAGGCAAGCACAGTGATTATATCTTTTGTCCCTTTTGGGGGAGGATTTGCATTGAATCCTTCCCATCCAATGATGCACATGCATGCCACCCTGCACTGTACACCTGATGATAATGATGTGAATGGGCCTGCAGCTGGCATGTCCAGGGGAGTTCTGCACTGTCCCCTGCAGAATATGTTTACCATGGACACAAGAATGTCATTTTTGAAATTGTAAATTTGATGTGCCGAGAGCCAAGACAGGCTCTGTCCTTTCAAGGCCTTTGTAATCATTGCATGCAGATAGGTCACAGGACAGTAGCCTTTTAAACATTTGTAAGACAGGATTCACTCTTAGGGCCCGATTCATGAAATTATCTGCACGGAAAATAGGGTACTTGCATGCGCAACTGGGTGCAAATCTGCCTTTGTCGATTCATGGAATCGAACGCACGGTACTTTTCCTGCACATGTGTGGAATTTGCGTTGGCTCAGCAAGTCTGTGTGAGCTATCGAGGGTCTTCTGCGAGACTCCAAGCAGTGCGTGGGCGTGGCTTGTGCAGAGGGATGGGAGTGGACGGAACACCAAAAATGGCGATGAACTTGTGAAAAAGTGGGCATTCCGATTGACGGTGTGCAGGCAGTCCCTTGCACGCCCGCAATTGCGCGGCACGATAAGTATTTATGGATTTGATCATGGAACTTCTCAGCAGGGAAATTGCCACGCAAGTCCTTCATACAATCCGCCACCAGAAAGCAAGCGTAAGTAAACTTGCGCGTAGGATTTGTAGCACTCAGGTGGGGTTGCATGTCGGATTTCGAGGTGTGTGTGCTCACTTGGGGTTCTGATGTAACTTAGGGGTGCGCAAAAACAGTGTAGCGTGGTGCAGGAATGTATTACAGGGGTTCGAACGCAGATTTCCCGAGTTATTGCCCAGTTATGATTTTTTATATGCATGTTGTTGAGTGCCTGATGCAGTTATCGGGGACCCCTTCAGGGTCCCCGAGTCACAGGCCTGCTTACTGGGACCCCACGCAATGTTTGAAGGGTGCATGTATTCATGCCTGGGGGAGTGCACAAAAGGTAGCTGTTCTGGCTGTTTATGCTTTGCATCTGGGTGTGTCATGGGCGTTCTGGGCACGACTTGTGAATAAAGCTAGTTAGCGTTGTGAATTCCATGAATATGCGGGGAGCGCATTTTTCTTTATGCACGCAGGCATGAGCAGTGCCCTTCTCGACGTGCTGTCCTTGCGGGATTTCTGCGCACATTTCCATGTATCGGGCCCCTTAGGGTATGAACTTGCCTATAACCATTGTAAACATTGGTGTAATCTGCTGGCAGTCGTTTAGATACTTGTTAGAGAATATGTACTGTTATGATCCTTTCTGATGACTAGTTTAGAAATGCTGCTTAAATCCGTATTCTACTTGTACATGGACAGCTCAGGAATCCAAACATGCATATCCTCGCACCAGTAATGCAAGTGCCGCGCCTGATATAAACATTCATTTTAGGAGTTACTGTAAGAATGAGTGCATAGACATCCATCACATACAAATAGCAAAAAAGCCCCTAAAGTTCGGCAAGGATTTCTTCGTTTTAGGTATGCCCTGCCAACCTGTAAATTCTCTGGCTTGATAACCTTGAGGAGTGGCGTGATTTGCTATTCAGTGCCTCTAGGTCTGCCAGTCAGCACGACCATGGTCATATTCTTTCTCGAAAAACAACAACCCATGTGTGCCAAGAGCAGTGCTGCTGATAATCAAAGATTACGTTTTAATGTTGAATTTTAATTGTAAATAAATGTGGGGAAATTGACCAGAAAAAAAAAATGCTGTAGTCTCTAATTGTTTTTCTCTTTTTTCTGACTAAAGCCATCTACTGCTTACACTGCCATTCCCAGTGAGGAGAGCTGCAAGCAAACATCCATTTTACAGGTGAGTGGCAATTGCCAAGTCTTTGGGGTAGGGGAAGAGCAATGGGAGACTGCTTTCAAGGGGCACCAAAGTAAAGGTGCTGTTCTGATATGTGTACATGCATTATAGCAGCAGGTGACTGGTGGGGTAACATAGTTCATACATGGGCCCCCACACCCCACAATGCATTCCCTGACATTCATCCACTAAGCATTTGTCCAACGGAGAGCCATTACCAAAGTCAATGCCATGGGGTGATTAACACCTAGAATGATTCACTAATTTGCTGTAGGAACAGTCAAAGGTGAGCGAATTAAAGTGCAAGATGCATGGGCAGTGGGGTGGACAGGGATGACAAAAACATAGGTCTGTCTCCTCAGTTATACTGCAAATATGTACAAAATGCACATGAATGGTGATGTGAGTGTTCGTGATACGGGTGGATGTGAGGTGAACAAGGGCAAGAAAATGTGCGCCGCATTGGACTAAAGGTGCTGCATCCACCTGCCTGGGTCATTTGGCAAATCTATCCAAGATACTCTAGGGGAACAAACCACAGCTCCCAACAAACCTTTCCCAAAATGTCACTTTTTCTTAGCACTTGCTAAATGTTTTGGAATGCCACTCCCATCAACACTACACAGATATTTACATGGGAAAGTCTAAGGAGTGCAGATCATCCCACGAACCGCAGGTGGCAGCTTGCAATCCTACTTAGGTGTCCATAAGGCAGATAAATACATAGAATAATTAATAAACAAGTAACAACATGGGACTAATGAAAACACACCAATAATACATTAGCAACATGGGTACAACACACACGATGCATTAAAATTACAAATGGTGGAGTGGATCGAAAACTGGGAGCCACCTAATTAATGAGGCATTTTCCCGGTGAATGTGCAACAGGTTTAACTGCAGGAAAGCAATCAGTCATGGATAATAATTTTGCAATTATATAGTGCTACGAACACACAGGCATCTGAGTGCTGCTCCTAACCACGACGTATTGTGCTCATTTATCGACATCGGTAGGTTGAGTTTTTCCCTGCCGTGATTCGAACCTCTGTTTGCAGGCTCTGGCATCAAAGCGAACACTCCGCTCGCTGTGCTAGCTGACCGGCTGTAGATACATCAGGCAGGTGTTCAACCCTATATCCACATCTGCTACAGCGTCAGCGCCCCCAGATATGTTCCATAGGGGTGGACTGATGAGGTCAAAAGGGTGGCACACCAAAGCAAACACATAGAGGCAGGCTGGCCACAGGCATGCCAGCGATTTAGCCCCTCTTGCACCCCTTGGTGGTGCCTCTTATATAGTGATTAGATATATGAGTTAGGCGACTGAGCTGTCTGCCGCTAAAAAGTGATATGTACAAACGTTGTTCTCGGCCTTAGTAAGTGTTAGGGAGAATTCTCATAAATGTGCTAATTTCCCTTACCTTTTGAGACCTCCAGCAACTTTGCTGGATTTATAGGACTTTCATTTTTAGACAACTCCATAGGCATCATCTTTTCTTTAGTGTCATACAGCACCCTCAGTGCAGTGGCACAAGGATGTCTTTTAGACTTCCCAAGGTTTAAATACCTTCTCTGGGACTGACTACTGTCTCCCAGTGAATGTACAGTTAAACTGACTTTGCTAATCTTTTTAAATTGCTAGACCCAGCACACACTGCCTTACAGCAGAGTGCAGGAGGGAATTCCTAGTGTTCCATATGCCTAGAAAACTCATATAGCCCTCAAAAGTTACCCTTTCCTCTCAGAATGGCTGGTGGCAGTGGTATTACCATGATTATTTTCCCTGTCCGTGACCCGTTTAAACGCTCCGGTAGCGGAAATCCACAGGAGCCATGTTTTTCAAGATGGCGTCTGAGCCCCCTCTGTAAAAACAGGTTCCGATCAACTTTTCTCACCATTTCTTTTTGGAAAGGTCCTTCTAGTGTTTGTCTCTGCACACCAAACCAGGTTTGGTCCCTTTGTTTGTTTGCCTTTGGTGGGCTTCTGTACTCAAGCCCCCCTCTGGCGCCTGAGTGAATGGGGTGGACAGGATGTGAGGGAGGTGCCAGAAACTCCCTGTGCTTAGTCTCCTAGGAGACCTGAATGCACTCTGCCATGATTGGCTGGCTGACTGTCCAGCAAGGACAACCTCCCTGCTGGGTGAGTGACAGGTAGGCTGGAATGATTGGGAGAAAACTGTTTAAAAGCAGGTCTCTGGGACTTGGAAAGAAGAGCCGACCACTGGGAGGAAAGAACCGAAGACGAGCTGAAGGAAGACGACTGCTGCAACACCTGGACCGTTGGTTTTCCAGGTGAAGCCCTGCTGCTGGTCCGAATTGCCTGAAACTCCCTCGACAGAGAAGCCCTTCAAGGGCGACTTCTTCCCTTGAGCTGGTGGGAACAACCAACTCGCAAGCCACCTGGAAACCATGTCCATACTGGTCGAATTTTCTTCAGAGTGCTGTTGAAAACCGGATAGCCAGTGAGAAGGATACCAATTTGTGGACTTTAAGGCACTCACATCTTAAACCGCCATTTTGCCAAGCTTGTGGATCCTTCCCTGTGCAGTGCAGGAACCTCCCGACATCCTCCCTTTTGTCCCCACGACTGAGGCTCAGGAACAGCGAGATCTGCAGGAACTGCAAGGAACAAGTGGCTTAGCTAAAGCTTTTCTTCACTCAAAAGGTACTGTGCAAGGGCGCTAGAGAAATCCCCTTTGCCGCGGTGATAGTTTGTGAAACTTTCCCAACTTTGGAGTCTTGTTTGCTCCTAACCCGACATATAACTCTTTTTCGTGCAAACTACTTCTAAGAACATTGGCAAAGACTTAACCGTTTAATTCCAGAAATGTGCTATCCTATCCAAGACACTGATCCATTGACTTTGAGCCAGACCTATTTAGTTGAACTGTCTTTTTGTAGTGAACCGAAACTATTTGCCCTGCCTATGAAAAGTAATTGTGTTTGATTCTGATAACCTTTGTCTTTCTACCACTTTTAAAGTTACTGAGGTGCTATTTTGCTCCCACTTCAGGGGAGCCTAACTTGTTCAGAAACGTATTGGTTTGGTACTGCAGTATATTATAGTGTGATATTGAGCTGCTTATTCTAGTAGAATGTTTCTAACTAAATGTGTAAATAAATAAACATTGTTTTACCAAGAAACCTTGAGTAAGTGTTTGTTTGAACCACTGTGATTGTAAGTCCTTGGTGTAACACCTTGTACTGCTCACATCCCTCTTGAGAGAAGCCTGGCTCCTCAGCCCTGGTACCACAAAACTGTGTAGTACTGACTATTACCAAAGATGAGATTGTGCTTACACCTGTAGTCTTAATTGTGTGTAGTGTTTCCAAAGGGTACTGCATGTAATTCTGCCTAACACTGGTGGCAAGTAGTGAGGATAAAGTATAGAGGTTACATTCAGAGTGCTGCTCTTACTGTTGTTCAAATAACCTTCACAAGCCTAAGCACCACTAGAAAAGCACTTGTTTTATCATGCCTGATATGGATGACTACAGCCAGGACACCCTCGTCATTTTAACAGATGATTAACTAAGAGAAATGTGTAAAACTAGTAACCTCACTGTTAAAGGCCAAAATAATGAACTCATAGAAAAATGGTTGGAATGTCAAAGTCTAAGAAATAGGTTTGCTATACCTACTTCTGTAGAAAATGTGGAAACAGATGATGAGGATGATAATGTTTCAGAGTCCAACTCAAATGTTATTGATGAGTTCGAAGAGACAGAGGAGTCTCAAGATGTAGGCCCCACTGCACCTCTACCTGCTTTTAGGCTCAATCTTTAGCCACAGGCACCCTACCAGGTCCAGTACTGAGTCCGTAGTTTGTCTCTCTTGAGAAGATGAGACTTGAGTTAGAATTTAAAAGGCTCCAAGCACAAACTGAAAGTAAACATCAAGAACTTAAACAAAGGGAAATGGAATTACAATATGCTCTTGAAATTAAGAAATTGTCTCTTGAGAATGGTTCCCTCCCAGAGTCTTCTAGGTCTCCCAGTCCTAAGAGGCCCTGCATTTCTCAAAGATGCAGTAAGTATGTATGATGTTAAGCTTCATATCTTGGATTGTTTAGCTGCTTTTGAGTATAACTATGGGATTCAGGAGATTACAGAGAAACAACTGATTCCTTGGCTTTTGTCTAGGCTACCCCAGGTTTCAACTGATGCTGTAATGTAAATGGTGGAAATAGACAGGATGGAGTATGAAAATGTGAAACTAGCTTTGATAGCTAGGTTTGGGAAAACTCCTTCCCAGTATCTTAAGAGGTTTGGAACCCTCAAAAAGCATGATGGTACTCCTTGGGCTACCTGGGTGTGTGAATCTTTGAACAACTTAGATGGTTGAGTTAAGGGTTACAGGGTTAACACTTATGAAGGTATGAGAAATCTGTTTATGTTAGAATCTATGTATGATGCCTGCTCTTCTGTGCTGAGACCACAGTTGGCTGACTCTTAGGAAATTGATCCAAAGAAGTTAGCAAAGGTTGCTGACTTGTGGGTTGCCAACAGGGATACTCACAAGGATTCTGGGGCTACTCAGAAGAAGGAGGAGGGAAAGTAACACAAGAAAGATAACAAAGAGAATTCCAATACCTCCAAACCAAAAGAGGGTCACAAACATAAGAGGGGTAAGCCCCCTGGGAAACCAAATCAGGCTAATGAAACCTCTGGTGCTAAACCAGAGGGAGTTCAGACCAAACCCCATTCATCAAAACCTTTGGAAAGTGCTTTGCTTGTGGGTTACCTGACCATGTGAATGGGGATCCTAGATGTAAGGGTAAACCTTCAGGGATCCACACTGTCTCCTTAGCCTTATCCTCAGAGGAAGAAGTACAAATGGCAAGTGGACACTTTCACCTACTGGCCGAGGAACCCATGAAAGTCTCAGCCAGTGTTTCTTTAGTGTCCCTGGGTCTGTGGGAACAACAGAACTAAGATGTCTATAATTCCATTACAGACAATACTAAAGCGTATTACAAAGTTAGTGTACTTGTGAATGGTCAGGAGACCCCTGCCATCAGAGACACTGGGGCTAGCATTATGTAGTGGATGAATCTCTTTTCAAGGTTGAGGATGTTGCTAAGGCACCCAAATACCTCACTAAGCTTGCTGGAGGCTCTGTCCAAATGCTTCCACAGTTACCAGCTCTCATCCAGTGCAATGACATGACTGTCAATATACCTGCAAGTATGCAGAGTGAAGTACCTGGTAGATTCCTGTTGGGGAATGACTTAAAAACTCTTGAAGTTGTATCAAGCACCCCCAAGACTCCCAGCAAAAGGAAACAGGGGCAGACAAGGAAGGCCAGAGAGAGTACCTTTAGAGGCGTTAGAGGAAATTATAGAGGAAACTATAACCCCAAGTCCACAGGACTTACTGACTGCTATTTCAAAGAAAAAGGTGGAAAAGGGAAAACCTAAAACTCCAAGAAAAATCCAGCAAGCACTCATGTGCTACCCACAAGACATCCCCAAGAGGACTGTCCAAAGTCACACCTTTGACTCCTCCACCTGCTTTGGCTGAGTGTGAGGAACCACTAGGAGTGGTTGAATGAGCTGCTGAGGAATCAGAGCTGGAATAAGACCTTGCCCCTGTTGGAGATATGGATCCTGAAGGCCACCCTTAGCTGCAGTCTTTACAGGCAGAAGGTGTATCTTGTAGGGCAGACTTCAGCAGAGGTCAGAGAGAGTGTCCTACTCTTGAAGATCTTTGCCAACAGGCATCTTCACAGCTGGAAGGGCAAGAGCCAGGGAAGCATAGGTTGTACTTGGGAAGATGGCCTCTTCTACAGTGAAGCAACTGAGTCTATTCCAGGGGACTACAGAAGACTTGTAGTGCCTCTGGAAATCAGACACCAGTTCCTACAGTTAGCCAATGAGATTCCTTTGGCTGGTCACTTGAGTTTCAAGAAGACCAAGGATATGCTTTCTCTGTATTTCTACTGGCCTAAATTGGGGTCTGATGTAGATACATTCTGTAGGAGCTGTCACACTTGTCAGACATCTGTCAAGAGTGGAGCCAAGAATGTGGCACCCTTGGTGCCTCTCCCAGTGGGGGGAGTCCCTTTTGCGAGGGTAGGAATCGACATTGTTGGTCTCTTAGACCATCCAACCTTCTTCAGGCAACAGGTTTATCCTGGTTGTAGTAGACCATGCTACTAGATAGCCTGAAGCAATACTCTTGAGGACTGTTGCTAAGGCCCTAATTGGTATTTTTACCAGGGTAGGTTTTCCTAAGGAAGTCATCTCTGACAGGGGATCCATTTTATGTCCCACTACATGCAGGTCACGTGGAAGAACTGTGGAGTGACTTACAAGTTCTCAACTGCCTACCATCCACAGACAAATGGATTGATAGAGAGGTTTAACCGTACAAAGAAAAACATGATTATTGGGAAGTCCATCAGGAGGGAGCTGGATTTAAGTCCCTTAGAGCTTCTCTATGGCCATCCAGTTATAGGTCCCTTGGCCCTAATTAAGGAGGACTTGGATAGTGCTCCTTCCTTCAAGCCAGTGAGAGTCATTGACTATGTTATAGCTCTCCGGAGGAGAATGTCACACATGATGGCAGAAGCATAAGATAACTTAAAAGCAGGTCAGGCTCTGGTGAAGCATTGTCATGACCAGAAGGCCAACTTGGTTGAGTTTACTCAAGACCAGCACGTGTTAGTTGTGGTACCTACAAGGCAGAGGGCCTTACAGGACAAGTGGATAGGACCCTTCAAGGTTGTGGGAAAACTTGGAGAGGTCAACTATCTGGTGAACTTAGAAAATCGAAAGGAGGCAAACAGAGTCTTTCACACCAACCGTCTAAAACAGGCTTGTCCAACCTTTTTGAATGTGGGGCCGAAGCATTAACTTTTTGTCACCCGGTGGGCCGGTGGGCCGGCGAGCCAAAAGTCAACACCCTTACCCAAAGCAGTATATTCAAAATCGATGGTGTGTGACCTTTGACACAATAGCATCACAGGCAGTGATAGCCATGCAGTCCCAAAGATAGCTTTGGGTGTCAGGGGCAGTGATCAAAGGTTAGTTTCTTGTGATTTCTTCCACCAGTGTGTATGTGTTGATATTTTTCTGAAACAGTGGGGGCGACCGAGCGTAGCGAGGGAGCTATAATGATCTAGGGAGGGTTTGGGGGGTCCCCCCCCCCAAGATTTTATTTCCAAATATGGGGCTGAAATGGTGCATTTTACAGCAGGAAAACTGGCCAAAAAGCCATAAGTTTACAATCCGTTCTAAAGGGGAACATGTACATTCCAGGTCACTAACAGCAGACAAGAACATTGTAGAACACAACACATTTTAATGATCAATGTGTCCACAGTGTTGTAAAACAGCACTGTCACTGATGTAACACATTGGCATGCTGGTTGTGCCCAAAATATGCCCCTGTAGCAACATGTCTATGCTGGTTGTTCCCAATTTAGGCAGCATTGTCATGATTGATGCTGCCTGAGCATACCATGGTTCTGGTGATTAGGTACTTCACTATGCAGATAATAGTTTTGACCAGTGTTGCCAAGTAAATATTCTGCATCTATGTTGACCATGTCCCTACTTTTGCCTTTGGCCCCCTCTGTGCCCCTCCTAAATTTGATTCCTGATGACACCACTAGATTGACCAACTATGGGGGTTCATGAGGAGCAGGGGGCACAATTAGTGAGCTGCAACTAGATCCATTGCAGCCTGTATGTCTGCTACCATAGGTGATTGGTCCAGGGGGCACCAGAGGCAGCAACAGTCCTCCGCCATGCCCCAGAAATAAAATTACTCGGGTCCACGGACCCGACAAACATTGAACACATTTCATACAAGAATGGATCACCATATGTTTCATTAATATCTGTGTGTATAGATCCCTATTGTCAAATTACTATGAGTGGCAGCAGACGTCCAAGGCCAAATGATAATATGTTATATTATAGCACTTTCACTAAAGCTCTTTTTTATAGAACAAATATGCATACAATATCACCCAACCTGTGTTGGTACTCATTTATCAACCTAAGAAGGATGAAAGGCTGAGATGGCCTTGCGGGGATTCGAATATGCAGATCACACACACATCGCAGCAGTGAGCGCTCAACCCACTGAGCTATCATATTGGCTATAGTAAAATGAGCAATTATTCTGTAGTGTAGTGGATATCATTAAACTGGTAACTGAGATTTAACAGCAGACCAGTTAAGTTCATCTGCAGGTCTGGTGCAAAGTTGGCAAAGTCTAAAAATGCACCGGGCCTGTAACTGCCTCTGGTGCCCCCTTCCAGGGGGAACCAGAGGCTGTAACTCTGACATGGCCTGATTTATTTATTTGCTCATTGTTTGTCAGGTCCGTGGACCCGATTAATTTATTTCTTTCCACAATGTTGGTCGAGCCTAACATTGCAGAAATAAATAAATTAATCGGGTCCACGGACCCGACAAACATCAAACAAATAAATAAATAAACAAGGCCCAGAATTCGGGTCTACGGACCCGACAAACATTCTTTAAAAAAAAAATGCATCGGGCCTGTAAACTGCCTCTGGTGCCCCCTGCAAGGGGGCGGGCACCAGAGGCAGTAACAGTCCTCCGCCATGCCCCAGAAATAAAATTACTCGGGTCCACGGACCCGACAAACATTGAACACATTTCATACAAGAATGGATCACCATATGTTTCATTAATATCTGTGTGTATAGATCCCTATTGTCAAATTACTATGAGTGGCAGCAGACGTCCAAGGCCAAATGATAATATGTTATATTATAGCACTTTCACTAAAGCTCTTTTTTATAGAACAAATATGCATACAATATCACCCAACCTGTGTTGGTACTCATTTATCAACCTAAGAAGGATGAAAGGCTGAGATGGCCTTGCGGGGATTCGAATATGCAGATCACACACACATCGCAGCAGTGAGCGCTCAACCCACTGAGCTATCATATTGGCTATAGTAAAATGAGCAATTATTCTGTAGTGTAGTGGATATCATTAAACTGGTAACTAAGATTTAACAGCAGACCAGTTAAGTTCATCTGCAGGTCTGGTGCAAAGTTGGCAAAGTCTAAAAATGCACCGGGCCTGTAACTGCCTCTGGTGCCCCCTTCCAGGGGGAACCAGAGGCTGTAACTCTGACATGGCCTGATTTATTTATTTGCTCATTGTTTGTCAGGTCCGTGGACCCGATTAATTTATTTCTTTCCACAATGTTGGTCGAGCCTAACATTGCAGAAATAAATAAATTAATCGGGTCCGCGGACCCGACAAACATCAAACAAATAAATAAATAAACAAGGCCCAGAATTCGGGTCTACGGACCCGACAAACATTCTTTAAAAAAAAAATGCATCGGGCCT
Organism: Ambystoma mexicanum; assembly: GCF_040938575.1. Taxonomy (NCBI): domain Eukaryota; kingdom Metazoa; phylum Chordata; class Amphibia; order Caudata; family Ambystomatidae; genus Ambystoma; species Ambystoma mexicanum. The sequence continues at coordinate 821,039,344 of NC_090936.1, read as the reverse complement.
GTAAACTGCCTCTGGTGTCCCCTGCAAGGGGGCGGGCACCAGAGGCAGTAACAGTCCCCTGCCACGGCCCAGAATTCGGGTCTACGGACCCGACAAACATACTTTAAAAAAAAAAAATGCATCAGGCCTGTAACTGCCTCTGGTGCCCCCTTACAGGGGGCACCAGAGGCAGTAACAGTCCCCCGCCACGGCCCAGAATTCGGGTCTACGGACCCGACAAACATTCTTTTAAAAAAAAAAATGCACGGGGCCTGTAACTGCCTCTGGTGCCAAGTTCCAGGGGGCACCAGAGGCAGTAACAGTGCTCTGCCATGCACGGCCCGGTTTATTTATTTATTTGTTCAATGTTTTTCGGGTCCGTGGACCCGATTAATTTATTTATATCCACAATTTTGGTCAGGCCCAACATTGCAGAAATAAATAAATTAATCGGGTGCACGGACCCGACAAACATCGAACAAATAAACCCGGCCGTGGCCTGTTACTGCCTCTGATGCCCCCTGCAAGGGGGCACCAGGCAGTAACAGTGCTCCGCCACACACGGCCCGGTTTATTTATTTATTTGTTCGATGTTTGTCGGGTCCACGGACCCGACGAACATCGAACAAATAAATAAATAAACCGGGCCGTGGCCTGCAAATAAATAAAAAAAAAAAGAAACTTACCAGGCCTCAGTCACAGGCGTGATGCTGGTGATTCACACGAAGCTGACTGGAACAGGAGTGTGAAGGTGGTGCGCTCGCCGTACCTTGCATGGCAACAGTATTTCCATTGGCTGTTTCTCAGCCAATGGAAATCACAACCATGCAGCTTGTTATTTTGGATTTCCTTTGTTTGTCTGTTCGGCCTCGCGGGCCACATGAAATGGCTCGGAGGGCCGCATTGTGGCCCGCGGGCCGTATGTTGGACAACCTTGGTCTAAAAGCTTATGTCTCAGGACCAGAAGTAGGAGCTTTGATTCTAGCTGCAACTCAAGAGGAGGAGAGTGATCCTCTACCTGACCTACTCAGAGGACAGCCTTTAGATGAGAAGATAGAAGGAGCCAATCTCTCTTCTAATCTGACACTGGAATCACAGGAGGAGTGCAAGTTTCTGTTAAATCAGTTTGCCACACTGTTTTCACTATCACCAGGCATGACCACTTGGGGCCAGCATGATATTCTCACTGATGACTGTTTACCTGTTAAAGGCAGAGGTTACAGGATGTCAGATCAAGTAAGGGAAGAGGTCAACAAGATGCTTGATCTCGGGGTAATAGAGCCATCTACCAGTCCATGGTCTAGTCCAGTTGTACTAGTGCCAAAGGCAGGATCCAAAGAGTTGCGATTCTCTGTGGACCATAGAGCACTTAATGCAGTCACAAAGACTGATGCCCATCCTTTACCAAGGACAGATGAACTGGTGGACAAACTTGGTTCAGCCAAGTACCTCAGTACATTTGATCTCACTTCAGGCTATTGGCAAATAGCACTGACAGACCATGCCAAGGAGAAAACTGCATTCTCCACCCCAGCAGGCCTCTGCCAGGTTAAGGTAATGCCTTTTGGACTAAAGAATGCACCTGCAACATTCCAAAAGATGGTTAATCAAGTTCTGAATGGGATGGAGGACTTATGCATGGATACTTGGATGACATTGCAGTTTTCAGCCCTGCTTGGAAAGAACATGTTGATGGCGTAGGCTATGATTTGCAGGCTCTTGAGCAGGCCCATCTGACCACAAAGGCAGGTAAGTGTCAAATTGGTCAGAGTAAAGTGGTCTACCTTGAACATGAGGTAAGAGGAGGTGAAAGCAGGCCATTGCCTAGTAAGGTACAAGCTGTACAAAATGGGGCCACCCCTACTACTGAAACCCAAGTGAGAGCCTTCGAAGGCCTCACTGGTTACTCTAGGAACTTCATAGAGAACTATGGGACCATAGTGTCTCCCTTGAATGTGATCTCCTCACCCAACTGTCCTAAAAAGGTCAGGTGGAATGAGGAGTGCACTCAAGCATTTGAAGGACTTAAGAAAGCCCTTTGTCGAGCTCCAGTCTTAAGAGCTCCTGGCTACAACCAAACCTTCATTGTGCAAACAGATGCTTCCAATGCAGGTATAGGTGGAGTTCTGAGTCAGCTGGATGAGAAAGGAAGGGAGCACCCCATTTGCTTTATCAGCAGAAAGCTGAAGGAAACTGACACAAGGTGGGCAACTATTGAAAGAGAATGTTGTGCTATTGTGTGGTCACTGAAGAAGTTTAAAACATACTTGTATGGATCTACTTTTGTGATTGAAACTGACCACCAACCCTTGAAATGGTTGATGCAAATGAAAGGGGAAAATCCTAAACTATTTAGATGGTCAATCAGCCTGCAGTGGTTTGATTTTACCATTGAACACATGGTGGGTGTAACCACCAAAATGCTGAGGTCTCTCCAGGATGTTTGACCGACTAGAGTAAGGAGATTCATCCATGAGTGTATTGAATCCCCCTGTCCAGTAGTCTGGCGGGGACGAGTGTTAGGGAGAATTCTCATAAATGTGCTAATTTCCCTGACCTTTTGAGACCACCAGCAACTTTGCTGGATTTCTAGGACTTTAAGGTTTACGTGGAAAGAGTGTGAGCCTTTTTTCCCACTCTTTCATGTATTTTGATGTGTGTTTTACTTTTGTGTTCTTTGGATATGACATTTTAGACAACTCCATAGGCATCATCTTTTTCTTGTGTGTCACACAGCACCCTCAGTGCAGAGGCACAGGGATGTCTTTTAGACTTCCCAAGGATTAAATACCTTCTCTGGGCCTGACTACTGTCTCCCAGTGAATGTAAAGTTAAATTGACTTTGTTAGACTTTTTAAATTGCTAGACCCAGCACACACTGCCTTACAGCAGAGTGCTTGTGGGAATACCTAATGTTCCCTATACCTAGAAAACTCATGTAGCCCTCAAAAGCTACCCTTCTTCTAAGAATGGCTGATGGCAGTGATACTACCATGATTTCCCCGACCACGACCCGTTTAAATGCTCCGGTAGCTGAAATCCACCAGAGCTGTGTTTTTCAAGATGGCGCCTGAGCCCCATCTGTAAAAACATGTTCTGATCGACTTTTTTGGCAATTTTATTTTGGAAAGATCCTTCTAGTGTTTGTCTCTGCGCACCAAACCTGGTTTGGTCCCTTTATTAATTTGCCTTTCGCAGGCTTCTGTACTGAAGCCCACCTCCGGCACCTGAGAGTCTGGGGTGAACAGGATGTGAGGGAGGTGCCCGAAACTCCTGTGCTTAGTCTCCTATGAGACCTGAATGCACTCTGGCGTGATTGGCTGGCTGTCTGTCCAGCAAGGACAGCCACTCTGCTGGGTGAGTGACAGGTTAGCTGGAGTGAATGGGAGAAAACTCTTTAGAAGTAAGTCTCTGGGACTTGGAAGACAGAGTCGACCACTGGAACGAAAGAACCAAAGACATCGCACCTCCAAGCCAAATCCATCACACCTCCAAGCCACTCGTAACCTTCCCGGAGCAGCAGCAGGAGCTGCGCTCCAATGCAGGATCATCTGGCAACGACATCCGCCGCTCGTTGCACTCCCCACGCAAAGGTATGCTTGCAACTGGCTGTAATTAAACACAACATTCATCTATACGGCTATTCTTAGCGCGGCAAGCGTGGTAGCCTAGGAAATATTGCAAGAATGAGAGCCTTTAATTTGTAGACATCCGTGATGCACATGAGTAGTGCTGCCTGAAGCAAATTTCACCAGTACCCTGTGCCACCATTAAAACACACAAGGTGTTTTCATTCTCCAAGATGGCCACCTGTGTCTCCTTCATTGCTCACCATCTTCAGCCCCTCCACCACATTGATGCCTGCTGGTCATTTGGCCCCGCAGCAACACCAGGAGCCTATCGGAAGCTTGCAGGCGTGAGCCGGCCCTTCCTGGAAAGGCCCTGAGGGTAAGGCCAGCAACTGTCCTGAGACTGTCCCGAGCTGACCAGAGCCCAGGGCCAGACCCTCTGCCCTTGCATACTGAGCCTGTGAGTAACCTATGTAACCATGAATTTACCCACTCACCTATCATTTATTATGTATTTACCCTGCCGCCTTCCTGCAATAATGCCTACTTGTTGACTGTGCACTATTTGCCTACTACTTCCACCCCAAGCCTACAATGCACACCATCGCACTATCCTCACTGCAAAATTGAATCTAGGTGACCCTCTGTCTGTGTTTCTGAACTACTGCATTTGTAGGCACTCACTGCAAAATTGAATCTAAGTGACCCTCTGTCTGTGTTTCTGAACTACTGCATTTTTAGGCACTCACTGTAAAATTGAATCTAGGTGACCCTCTGTCTGTGTTTCTGAACTACTGCATTTTTAGGCACTCACTGCAAAATCGAATCTAGGTGACCCTCTGTCTGTGTTTCTGAACTACTGCATTCTAAACACCCACTGTCTTTGAGTTGCTGCAGCTGTATCTGTATCCACATGTTATTGCCTTTTACACAGCCAATGCTGCGCCCTTACACATACTGCATTTAGACTACTGCCCTATTTGAATTATGAACCCTGCACATAGCCACACGGCTTAGACCCGACCTAGTTAGCAGCACACCAAAACTAAATCTGGTACACGCACCCCCACTTACAGCCACTCATACCAACAATGCGCACACCCATGCGCATCCTGCTCCCCACTTCCTACACAAGTATCATACACATCCTGCTTCTAGTACTAGCAATTTACCAATACTACTCCATTTACAACACCATGTCACCACCTCTCAACCACGTTAACAAACCCAGGCCAATCGACTACCGCCTGCAACGCCATACACAAAACACAGCACCTTGCAACACCCTTGAGAGGAACAGCAGACTCCGCTCAAGACTTGCAAAACTCTATGAACCATTAGCTAGAACCCTGGCATCCTCTAACAAACGAACAACCAAACACAGGCCCACTCCAACCACCACCCACAGCCCCCCTCCAAGACCCAAATTATAGCTAGTCCCACCACACCCAAGCTAAACAAACCCAGCCTCAAGTGCGGCCTAATAAACGCTAGATCGCTAGTTGCACACGCTACAGAGAGAGCAGACATCATCCACTCTGAACAGTTAGACATCCTAGCAGTCACCGAATCTTGGCTACATGCTGCAGCAGGACCCACCCTAACACTGGCCATACCTAACGGATATACCATATTGCGATCAGATAGAACCGATACTCGGGGTGGAGGCATTGCACTCATAACAAGAAACAATCTACCTTGCAGACTAGTGCCATCCCCATTCATCAACTCATGTGAGCTCATGACAGCCAAAATAAACATAAGCAACATCCAGACCCTCACAATATACCTGGTCTACAGACCTCCAGGCCCCATTGGGACCTTTGAAGATGACATATCTAATATCATCTCAAATAACCTAAAAAATTCCTCTCAAGTCCTACTACTAGGCCATCTGAACTTAGGCTACAACGACTCCAAAGACATACACGCATCCAATGTGGCTAGTATACTAGCGGAACAAGGATTCACCCAAAAAGTGCTCTCCCCCTCACACAACAAAGGCAGAACCCTGGACTGGGTAACAGACCACAACTGCAACGCCATGATAGCCTCCATATCCCCCCAGATTTGGACAGATCACCACCTCATAACCTTTACCCTAACCACCGCCAAACTCACCCTGGCACCCGCACCTCTAGCGCCGTCCATCCCTACCCGGAACAAAAACACATTACTTGTGACAAACTGCTACCCCTCATCCTCCCCATACTTAATGCCATCCCAGAAAACCTGGACCCCGAAGCTATGGTTAAGGAATTGAACCACATCATGACCACATCCCTAGACTCCATCGCCCCACTCAAACTTAGACAAGGCAAGCCCAAAGCCCATCTCAATTCATGGTACACCCCATACCTAAAATCATTGCGCAAACAAAAAAGGCAATGCGAGACATCCTGGCGAGCACAACCCGCTGACGAAAACAAAGCCAACCTCAGTTCCATCACAGCCCTATACAAAAAAGAAATCATCCTAGCTAAACGCGAAACCTACAACACCAGAATTGCCCAAGCCAACTCTAGCATGAAAGAACTCTTTGTCATCCTCAAAGAGCTAGAGAGCTAGAAGCACCCATCCCTGTGCCAGACAACTGCATCAAAGACCAACTCTGGTGCTCCAACATACAGCAAGCTCTAGCCAATAAAGTCATTACCCTTCAAACAAAAATTGCCAAGAAAAAAGCCACACTCTCTGGCAATAAACCCACTAGCATCAACCTAGAGCAACTAAGTAAACCTACCAATCACCCCAGATTTAAGTTCTCCAAAGTCACCATAAAAGAAACAGAAAATACTGTACTATCTCTCAAGCCCACCAACTGTCAAGGCGACCTATGCCCCGCTCAACTTCTAAAGGATGCAGCCAGAGATCTAGCCCCCTTTATCACGAAACTCATAAACTCATCCTTCGCCACCAATACCATCCCATCCAACCTCAAAGAATCATGGGTGCTTCCTCTACTGAAAAAGCAGACCCTAGACCCACTAATACCCACTAATTACCGCCTGATTACCGCAGTGCCCTTTCTCCTAAAGATCTTAGATAAAATGGCATACTCCCAGATACAAAAATACTTAGAAACCAACTCTCTACTAGGAACCAGGCAATCTGGCTTCCAAACCCAACATGGGACAGAAACAGCCCTCCTAGACCTTAAGTCACAGATTGATAAACTCTGGGATGAAGGGAAATCAGCCCTCCTTCTACTCCTGGATTTATCAGCTGCCTTCGACCTGGTCGACCACAGAGTCCTATGCAGCCACCTGGACTCGGCAGCTCACTTCTCCAAAGAAGCCATAGCATGGATACAATCTTTCCTAACCAACAGGACTATGAGAGTCTTCTCTCCTACGGCAGCAGCCAACCCCATTCCCATAACTTGCGGACTGCCCCAGGGATCTTGCATTTCACCCACCCTCTATAATATCTTTACCAAGCCCCTTTTCGATAATCTGGACCTTCTGGGTGTCACCTACACTAACTATGCAGATGACACACAGATTCTCCTACCGCTTACCAGTGATTATGACAAGGACTTGGCCTTGGTGAACAGGATATATCTCATCATCCAGGCATGGATGGCCACCCACGGTCTATGCCTGAATGATGCCAAAACAGAGATCATCATCCTGGGCACTCCCTCGGCCCTCAAAAAACTCAGTCCCAAAAACTCAGCACTTAACATAGAAAATAATATTATTTGTGTCGCCAAAGAGGTTAAAACTCTGGATTTCTACTTGGACTCCACTCTCTCCTTCAACAAGCATGTCAATGCATTGGCCTCGGCCACGTCATATACATGCAAGTTGATTAGAGCTGGCAAGGCCTTCCTGTCACAGGACAGCTGCATCACCCTAGCCAGAGCCCTCATCTTATCAAGACTGGACTACTGCAACGCTCTATACATAGGAGCCAATTAACAAACCATCAAAAAAATCCAACTCCTACAAAACAACACACTGAGAGCAGCCTCAGGTATCCCTAAGAGAGAACATATCTCTAATACCAGAAGAGCCAACAACTGGCTCTCCACCCACGATAAAATAAAACTAAAAACTGCATCCCTCACCCACAAATGCTTGAACAACGCAGCACCTTGCTACCTCTGCGACAGATTCACCTTGAAGCCTACCACAAGAATCACCAGACTCGCCAACACCAACTACCTGTGGGTCCATAGATACAAACATGCCAAAATCGGAGGCACCAGCTTCCAGGTCAAGGCAGCACTCCTATGGAATTTGCTAGCATCCCCTCTAAGAATCGATTAAACCTATCACAAGTTCCGCCATAGCATCAATAGTTGGCTCAAAGAGGCCGACATCTAGGCACACACCCGCTGACTCTGCCCGCTACCCTCTCCACATTGCAGGCACCAGCAGCACCATCTAACTACCTGTAAATCTACGCATGCCTCAAGGTACCTGCCTATATACATCGGAACCTGACTGTGCCAATATGTAAACAATCGGCACTTGCACACAAATGTTTTTTTTCATGTTGTAACCAAGCTGTGAATATCCTTATGCCTTGCGCCTGAATACCCTCGGGTCTGGAGCGCACTACAAATAATAAACTAAACTAAACTAAACTAGGCTGAAGGAAGACGACTGCTGCAACTCCTGGACCGTTGGTTTGCAAGGTGAAGCCCTGCTGCAGGTCCGAATTGCCTGAAACTCCCTCAACAGAGAAGCCCTTCAAGCGCAACTTCTTCCCTTGAGCTGGTGGGAACAACCAGCTCGCAAGCCACCTGGAAACCATCTCCATACTGGTAGAATTTTCTTCAGAGTGCTGTTGAAAACCGGATAGCCAGTGAGAAGGATACCAGTTTGTGGACTTTAAGGCACTCACACCTTAAACCAATGTTTTGCCAAGCTTTTGGATCCTTCCCTGTGCAGTGCAGGAACCTCCTGACGTCCTCCCTTTTGTCCCCAAGACTGAGGCTCAGGGACAGCGAGATCTGCAGGAACTGCCAGGAACAACTGCCTCAGCTAAAGCTTTTCTTCACTCAAAAGGTACTGTGCAAGGGCGCTAGAGAAATCCTCTTTGCTGCGGTAAAATTTTGTGAAACTTTCCCAACTTTGGAGTCTTGTTCGCTCCTAACCCGACATATAACTCTTTTACGTGCAAACTACTTCTAAGACTTAACCGTTTACTACCAGACCTGTGCTATCATATCCAAGACACTGGTCCATTGACTTTGGCCCAGGCCTATTGAATTGAACTGCCTCTTGTAGTGAACTGAAACTATTTGCCCTGCCTATGAAAAGTAACTGTGTTTGATTCTGATAACCTTTGTCTTTCTACACCTTTTAAAGTTAATGAAGTGCCATTTTGCTCCCACTTCAGGGGAGCCTAACTTGTTCAGAAACTTTTCAGTTTGGTACTGGAGTGTATTATAGTGTGATATTGAGCTGCTTATTCTAGTACAATGTTTTCTAACTAAATGTGTAAATACATTTATATTGTTTTACCAAGAGAACTTGAGTAAGTGTTTGAACCACTGTGATTGCAAGTCCTTTGTGTAACATCTTGTCCTGCTCACATCCCTCTTGAGATAAGCTTGGCAACTCAGCCCTGCTACCACAAACCTTTGTAGTACAGACTTATACCAAAGGTGAGATTGTGCTTACACCTGTGGTCTTAATTGTGAGTAGTGTTCCCAAAGAGTACTGCATGTAATTCCGCCTAACAGTAAGTAGTTCAGGTAGTCAATATTTGTGTTCTATTTCTGAAGTGCATATCCTGGTTCTCAAAAGTAATTATACGGTGTATTTTTGGAAAACGTTCAAGAGAAAACCACACGAAGTGGACACACATGCAATTGGTGGAATAAAGTAAAACGTATTTTTCAAGCAAATTCTGCAATATTGACAACACTATTTTAAAAAGGATGTATGCGAACAGGCAGAAGGAGAAAATGGCTGCCAGCCACGTCATGGGTGGAGGGGAAGGTCCAGAACCTCCCACTTTTCAGGTTCATTTGGAGTGTGTCTGGAATACTGTCAATAGCTGGACATTGCAAATGTGGGTCAGATTAAAAACGCACACTTCTCTTGTAGCAGTTTACACCTGTTTCATTCTGGCACATCAAATCTCGCACACAGGCAAATCTTTAGAAACAATGACACGTTTTTAAAAAATCTCTGCTAGTGGTACCTGTCTCCCAAAATGTGAAATCACTTTTAGGATAAAAGGATAGCAAAGTTCACATTGGTTGCAATGGTTCATCATGTTATTACTGGGACTTGCTCTGTTTGATTCATGTCCCTTTGAGGAGTAAGAGAGTGATAGGCGATTATTTCATTTGGTGAATCGACCCTACTGAATTCTCACTGGCAACGTCGTATTTTCAAAAATCGTGTAGTGTTATTCATATGTTGTAGCTAGAATACGTATTTGGAATATTTTCGCCGAAATGTTGTAATGCGTAGTATTACAAGGAGTCTTAACATTCATTTGAGTAACTGGTGAATAAAAAAGACATTTATATTATAATCATCCATTAAAATTTGTGAGCACTTTTTGAACCAACAGTATGACTCCCACGCCCTCTCATGCCCACGGGCTTTATACATTTCTATAAACTTAAACGTAACAGTATAGTGAGTGAAGGAAATCATGTTTTTTTCCAGAACAGTGACTATTGGGAACATATTTTTATCCAGCTTTTACGGTACCTCTATTGTTTCTAGTACACACAATAAGAATGAAATAGATCAGAAAAAGGGGCAATATGTGTCCGTTATTTATATTATGTCTACTGATCTTCCTTCACTTTACTGATATTTTGTCTGCTTGCGCTGCTCTGTACTAAGGCAAAATATTACACGGTGTTGCCACCTAGCGTTGCCACAGAGTATGTGCAGCAGAATCAGGCTGCTCTTGCTGATAAGCTTATTCGAGCTGTGGCATCGAGCATTATTTCTTAACAGGAAAATACATCAGTGAAGCTGGAAAGCACACTGACCTCACACTTTTTGTTTCGATTCAACAGTCAATACAAATCAGCGGTGGCCAGGCCTGTGATGTATGGCAAACAGTAGTTAACTATTCACTCTGTTTCTGTGAAATGTATTTAGAGCGTATAGAAGCGAGGGTGTTTTAGTAGAGAAAGCTGATTTGTATTTTCCCATTCACTATCAGACGTATTTTATACTCCCACTAAGAATACACATGGATGGGTATGACTAGAGGAGGCAACTTTACAGAAAAAAATGTGTATTACACTTCAGAAGCGGAGGCAGAAGTAGTGAGTGGTGAGCAGGAGAGTATCCAGCATTGCAAGGGTGGGGGGCACGAGCCACGAAAAAAAGTCCTGATGCTTTTTCCTTACGGGAAACTACGGGATCATTACAGATGCGGGAAACTCATCTATTAGAGCTCGGCCCGGGTGCTTTGGTGCAAAATACATGCAAACCTCCTAATGTGCATATGGATTGCACCAACAGAAGTGACTTCACAGAAAAGGACATTGCAAGGAGCATCATCAGTCTTTGATACTTGGAGGTGTTAGGCGGAAACCTGCACAGTTCCCTCTGGGACCACTGAAAAAGATTTAGGACTACAGGTGTTTGGCAGTAAACCCGCTTGGTAGCAGTCTGTACCACACAGATTCACTTGGTAGTAGAAGAGTTAGACAGTATGTGGAGTATACAACATAGGGCAATTCTACACCGTAAGACAAGCAAACACGCAACAAGGCTTCAGTGTAAAGATATAAAGGTATTTATTTATAACGACACATCTATAGAAAACACTCTGGCACTATTACGGCAAACACTTCAATTACAATTACTCTACGAAGAAAACGATCAATCCCCCTAACAATATTTCGACAAGTCTAGGTTTCACCAGCATCACTTATTTGCAGACAGAGGTGTATGCTTCAATCTAGATGGCACTTTAGTATTTGTTAGGACGGGAGAGAAAAATAAGCAGGTTACGAAATCAACACGGTTCCAATATGTTACGGACAAATGCAAGGCAAGAAGGCAAGAACCACAGTAGATCATAAAGTTCAGAGGCCAGGCCCACTCGGAGAGAGGCAGGCAATATGTCCCAAAAAGTATCTTAGTGGAAATGCGTTCGAGTCTTTGAAGCAAATTGTTATCGGCAGATTGGACCAGTTCAGAACAACACGCTAGAGAAAGCTTGGAGGCGACCCTATGGAGAGGCGAGGATTAAGACACCTCACTCTATCCGGCAACAAGGGAAGCCAGGCGGACACAGTACCTTGATTGTGGAGAGACAGCTCCGGCGGGGGCAGTTGTTCCTGGTGGTGGATGCACTTCCGGTCTTGGCTACGAGAAGAGATGATCTCGTCGTCGAAGGAAAGTTGAAGATCGGTGCACCACCAGGGAAGAGACCAGCCACGGAGTGCTCCGTCACAAGGCACCACCTTTTGGTCGCGGTACAGGGGTAATGGCTATCCGGTTGCCGAGGTGCTCTGCACGGGAAATTCGACCACTGCGTCCTGAGGCGAAGAAAAAGCAAAGGGGACTGGTTGTTCCCACCAGTCAGGGGAAGAGACTCTCCGGCAGGGAGATCTCCTCTGTCGTCGGAAAGTGGTGAGTCGGTTCAGCAGGGCTCCACCGGAGGTGTCGTTGTTGCAGGTCGGCTCAGCTTTACCCTCGTCGGATTCTTAGGTCCTGTGGCGACTTCTGAAGATCCAGTCCCAAAAGCCCTGCTTTTATGCAGAAAACCCCCATTCATTCAGCCTAGCTGTCACTCAAAACACGCTAAGTGGTGAGCGGGGAGGCTCACCACTTGGGCCAATCACACCAGAGTGCGACCGGAGTTGGCAAGGCAACTCGGTCCAGGGTGCCTAAACCCCCTCCCACACCCCTGTGGTAACCCAGACAGAATGGCACCACTTTGGAGGGTCTCTGTACAGAAGCCCCCCATAAGTGGAACAAAGGGCTCAACCTTTGGTTTAGGAGTCACAGAGACGAACACAGATGCCATTTTAAAAAGCCGAGTTCTGGCAGAAAATACCATCCGATAGACTTATTTAAGATAAGTAGACCGGAGGAATGTTAGAGATTAACGAGAAACAATATCAATCTCTAACAATGGGACGTATCCCATAGGGTTATATTCGGGGTCGAACATAACAAGTAGTTTCCACTGCCACCAGCCAAAACTCGACGAGGGGGTACGGGACAGTGCCCCCTCGAATAACAGACCTAGGAGTAATCGAATTACCCCTACTAGTACGTCCACAATAGGATTGTTTGTACTAGTTCTGTTAGTAAATTTAGGTCTAGTAAAGCCAATGGTGACTTTACATGCCCGGGGAGACAGTAGTCAGTCCCCGGGTATGGAATCTTTGAGGGAGGTCCGCTAGGACGCCCCAGTGCTATGGCACGGAGGGTGCAGTGTAACACACATAGAAAAACATATGAGACCCTATGGAGTAAAAGACCCCATAGCCCATAGAACACATTGACATTCAAAGGAATTACACACATTCATGTCCAAGAGTGGGAGAAAAAGAGTCTCACTCTTGGCAGGATGGAAATAAACAAACTCCAGAAATCCAGCAAAGCTGCTGGGGGACTCACTAGGTTAGGAAATTCAGCCTAAACAGAGAATTCTCCCTAACACTCGCCCCCCCAGACTAAGGGACAGGAGGATTTAATCCACTCCTGGATGAATCTCATACCTCTAGTCGATGACATACATCCTAGAGAGACGATCAGCATTTTGGTGGTGACACCCTGACCTGTGCTCAATGGTGAAATCAAACCCTTGCAGGCAGATCGACCACCTCAATAGTTTCGGGTTTTCCCCTTTCATTTGCATTAACCATCTCAAGGGTTGGTGGTCAATCTGAATGACAAAAGTAGAACCATACAAGTACGGCCTAAACTTCTTCAGAGCCCACACGATAGCAAAGTACTCTCTTTCGATTGTTGCCCACCTTGTTTCAGGATCCTTCAGCTTGCGGCTAATGAAGCAAACGGGGTGCTCCCTACCTTTCCCATCCAGTTGACTGAGTACGGCACGTATTCCTACATTTGAAGCATCTGTCTGCACAATGAAGTGTTGGCTGTAATCAGGCGCTCGGAGTACTGGGGCTTGGCAAAGAGCCTTTTTCAGGTTTTCTCAAGCCTGATTGCACTCCTCGTTCCATCTAACCTTTTTAGGAAATTTGGGCGAGGAGATGACATTGAGTGGAGAAGCTATGGTCCCATAGTTCTCTATGAAATTCCTGTAGAACCCAGTGAGGCCTAGGAAGGCTCTCACTTGGGTTTGAGTAGTAGGTGTTGTCCAATTTTGCACAGCTTCAATCTTACTGAGCAAAGGCCTTATTTCTCCACCTCCTACCTCATGTCCAAGATAGACTACCTTACTCTGTCCAATTTGGCATTTACTCGCCTTTAGGGTCAGATTGGCTCGTCCAAGAGCCTGCAAAACATCTCTCAGGTGGGTTACATGTTCTTCCCAGGAATTGCTGAACACTGCGATGTCATCCAAGTATGCCATGCCGAAGTCCTCCATCCCATTCAGAACCTGATTTACCATCCGTTGAAACGTAGCAGGTGCATTCTTCAGTCCGAAAGGCATTACCTTAACCTGGAATAAGCCAACGGGGGTAGAAAATGCAGTTTTCTCCTTGGCATGGTCTGTCAGAGCTATTTGCCAATAGACTGACGTCAAGTCAAATGTGCTGAGGAACTTGGCGGCGCCAAGTTTATCCACCAACTCATCTGTTCTTGGCAAAGGGTGGGCATCAGTCTTGGTGACTGCATTAAGAGCTGTATAATCCACACAGAATCTAAGCTCTTTAGATCCGGCCTTTGGTACTAACACAACTGGGCTAGACCATGGACTAGTAGAGGGCTCTATTACCCCGAGATCGAGCATCTTGCTGACCTCACCTTTGATGTGGGTTCGTACGTTCTCTGACATTTGGTATCCTCTGCTTTTGACCGGCAGACAGTCACCAGTGAGTATGTCATGCTGGCCCCAAGGGGTCAAGCCTGGTGAAAGCGAGAATAGAGAGGCAAACTGATTCAACATGGATTTGCACTCTGCTTGTTGCCCGGGAGTCAGATTGGAGGAGAGATTTACTCCTTCAATTTTTTCGTCCTAAGGTAAGCCTCTGAGGAGATCCGGAAGAGCTTCACTCTCTTCTTCTTCCTTGGATGATGCTAGAAGCAATGCTCCTACATCAGGTCTTGAGACTTACGCTTTGAGTCGGTTGGTGTGAAAGACTGTCAGAGCCTCCTTGGGATTGCCCAAGTCCACCAGATAGTTGACCTCTCCGAGTTTACCCACAACTCTGAAGGGTCCCATCCATTTGTCTTGCAAGGCCCTCTGCCTTGTTGGGATCATAACGAGAACGAGCTGGTCTTGATCGAACTCAACCATGTTAGCCTTTTGATCGTGCCAGTGCTTGACCAATGCTTGTCCAGCTTTCAAGTTATCGCTTGCTTCCGTCATCATGTGCGACATTCTCCTCCGGAGACCTATCACGTAGTCAGTCACTCTGACTGGCTTGGGGGAAGGAGCATTCTCCAACCCCTCTTTAATCAGGGCCAATGGACTTCTGATGGGATGACCATAGAGAAGTTCAAAGGGAGAATAACCTACTCCCTCCTGAGGGACTTCTCTATAAGCAAAGAGAAGGCATGGCAGTAGAAGGTCCCACTTACGCTTAAGGGGTTCTTCTAAAGCACCTATCATGCTCTTCATAGTTCGGTTGAACCGTTCTAGCAACCCATTGGTTTGTGGGTGGTAAGCTGTTGAAAACTTATAAGTAACTCCGCAGGTTTTCCACATGGCTTTCATGTAGTGGGACATGAAGTTTGACCCCCTGTCAGAGATTACTTCCTTAGGAAACCCGACCCTAGTAAAAATACCAAGGAGGGCCTCAGCCACAGCCGGAGCTGTAACAGTCCTCATAGGAATTGCCTCAGGATACCTAGTAGCATGGTCTACTACAACAAGTATAAACCTGTTGCCTGAGGAGGTTGGAGGATCAAGGGGACCAACAATGTCAATCCCTACTCTCTCAAACGGGACTCCCACAACTGGGAGAGGCACTAAAGGTGCCACATTCTTGGAGCCAACCTTACCAGAGGTCTGGCAGGTGTGGCAGCTCCTGCAGTGTTTTTCCACTTCGGCCCCCATCTTTGGCCAATAGAAGTAGAGAGAGAGCCTTTCCTTAGTCTTCTTGAAACTCAAGTGACCAGCCAAAGGAATCTCATGGGCTAACTGCAAGAACTGTGGTCTGTTTTCTTGGGGTACTACAAGTCGTTTGTGGTCTCCAGGTGCAGACTCGTTCAGTTCACTGTAGAAGAGGCCATCTTCCCAGTGCAACCTGTATTTCCCAGGCTCTTGCCCTTCAGCCTGAGCTTCTGCCTGGTGGCGAAGACCTTCCAGAGTTGGACATTCTCTCTGTCCCTTACTGAAGTCTGCCCTGCTGGGTCCACCTTCTGCCAGTAAAGACTGCAGCTCAGGATGGTCAACATGATCCAGATCTCCAATGAGTTCATGGCCTTCCATTAGCTCTTCCTCAGAGTCTAATTCTACCACACATGGTTGTACCTCCCTCTCAGCCTCGGCTGGAGGTGGAGTTACGGGTGTAACTTTGTACAACCGCGGGGAAGTCCGTGTTGGCTGCACTGTAATGCTGGCCGCTGGTTTCGGGATAGAAGTCTTAGGTTTCCCTTTTGCTTCTGATTTCTTGGAGACAGCGGCCGACATTTCCAGTGGAGCAGGAGTGATTTCTTTCTTCATCATCTCCTGGAGAGTACCGCGCATGGTCCTCTCTCTTGCGGGTCTGGTTAGCTCCTGTAACCATTTACTAGGAGGTCTGGGAGTATGCGATACAACTCTGAGAGTTTTCAAATCGTTACTCAACAGTACGCGTCCTGGTACCTCACTCTGTATGCTGACAGGTATCTTCACAGTCATGTTGTTACACTGGATGAGAACTGGTAATTGGGGAAGCATCTGCACAGGCCCTCCAGCTAACTTGGTGAGGCTTTTGGGTGCCTTAGCAACATCCTCAGCCTGAAAAAACAAAACAATGTATCCACCACAGTTATGCTGGCCCCAGTGTCCCTAATGGCAGGAGTCTACTGACCATTCACCTGGACACTGTCCTTATAATACTCTTTAGTATTATCGGGGATAGAATTATAGACATCTAAATTCTGTTGTTCCCACAACCCCAGAGATACTAAAGAAACGCTGGCTGAGACTCCACTGGGTTCGTCAGCTAGCAGTAGAAAGTTTCCACTTGCCATTTGGACTTCCTCCTCTGGAGCAAAGGCTAAGGAGACAAGCTGGACCCCTGAAGGTTTACCCTTACATCTGGGATCTCCTTTCACATGGTCAGTCGAGCCACAAACAAAGCATTTACCGAATGCTTTCTGGAATGGTGGCTTGTTCTGGCCTCCTTCCGGTTTGGCACCAGAAGACACACTATTCTGCTGTGGTTTTCGACGTGGCTTACCATTCTGGCTTTGTTTGGGGCCCGCTTTGGAATTTGAGTTATTCAAATTCTCTTTTGAGTCTTTTTTAGGCTGTTTTCCCTCATCCTTTTTCTGAGTTGCCCCAGAATCCTTATGAGTAGCCCTGTTGGCAACCCACAAGTCAGCAGCCTTAGCTAGCTTCCGGGAATCCAATTCCTTTGAATCAGCCAAGTGCTGTCTGAGCTCAGGAGAACAGGCATCATAAATAGACTCTAACATAAAAAGATTCCTAATACCCTCGTAAGTGTTCACTTTGTAACTCTTAATCCATCCCTCTAAGTTTTTCAACCCTTCACTCACTCAGGTAGCCCAAGGGGTACCAACATGCTTTTTGAGGGTTCTAAACCTCTTAAGATACTGGGAAGGGGTCTTCCCGAACCTAGCTATCAAAGCTAGTTTCACACTTTCGTAATCCATCTTATCCGCCTCCCCCCAACTCCATTACCACATCAGTCGCAACAGGAGGGAGCCTAGAGAACAACCAGGGAAGTAAATCATTCCCGGTGATGTCCTGGAGCCCATGATTGTACTCAAACAGTTTTAACCAATCCAACACATCCAATCTCGGTTCATGCATACCCACTAATTCCTTTGGCATCCGGGGTCTTTTGGGACTGGAGTTCCTAGAGGAACCAGAGGAGAGAGAAGCATTTTCCATAGACAACTTTTTCATCTCTAACGCGTGATTAAGTTCTATTTCCCTGAGTCTTAACTCAGCTTGCTTCTGCTCAGCCTGGGCATTCATCCGTCTGAACTCGAGCTCTTGGTTTCGTTCAGATTGAGCCAAGAACCGTTTGTATTCTAATTCGAGCTTCATTTTTTCAAGTTCAAAATAAGCAGGATTACATGTGGGACCTGGTATGGGCCCCGTAGGTACAGCTGGTAAGGCAGGTAGAGGAGCAGGGGAGACAGTTTCGTTAGCCTCTCCTTCCTCTTCAGCCTCTTGTCACGCTCACCTGATTCCCACGGAGGCGCAGGTCTGGCTTTGAGTGCTGATGCTTCTTCAATGGTGAAGCGCAGGACTCTGAAGATGGACTCTCTGGCTCGCAGGAATATTCCCCTGTGCGTGAAAAGGGAGTATTACCTACTGACGGAATAATGTTCACGCCTCCCACTCCCTTCCAACCCTCCACGATACCATTTCTCGATTCCCCGTGAAGTCTCACCTTAGGGTCTGGAAGGATGAGTTCTCCATCCTGCTTCTGATGCAGGGGCGCGTTGAAACCCAGTTACTTCACTGGATTGAGGTTTGATGGGAGTTCAAATAAGCTTGACTATTCAGGTAAGGCGCTGTACGAGTTCTGTAGCAAGTTCAGAAGTTCAAGCTTAATAATAATGTTCATTGTCTTATTGCAGCAAGCGCTAACGCTTATGTCTTTTTCCCCTTAGGGGCCGGGGTTCGGAATGCCGGAGATATGGCGCCGACCCGAAGTGAAACGTGCAGTTCCAGTAAATGACAGGTAAGTTCTGGATGAGCGTTCGGGTAATGTCTTTGCATTCGCTCATTCAATGTCTTTGTCTTTTTTCCCCATAGGGGCCGGGGTCCGGAATGCCAGGAAGCGGCAGGACCCGAAATGAAATGGGAATGACCCAACAGGTAAGTCTTAGAAGGAAACTGAGCTTTTCCTCTTCCCTTCCTTCTCTCACCTTGTGTTCTTGTCTTTTTCTCTCTAGGCTCTGGGAAGTGGCTGCGGATCCGGATGATCGCTGCTGAAGATAGAGGTGCCCAGGAAAGGTGAGTGAAATGCAGCGCTGCAGCGATCGAAGCGAAATGCTTTTAAAATGTCTTCCCTTTCAGGATTGTCGGTGTGATGTCTCTGTGATGCAGCTTTAGCAGGTAAGGTCTTCTTTCTCTCCTATTCTCTCTTAACAGGTGACCCAGGATGCTGACAGGCGTGGCTGAAGTCCAGATGCAGGAGCTGACACGGTGAGCGTCCAGCTGCGAGGAGCAGAACAACGCGAAGCGTGAGTTGCTGATCGGGCGTGGTTTAAATAGCTTTGGACGAAGTTCCAGGTATGTATCCTTCCACCGATCAGGTATGTATCCTTCCCCGACCACACCCAGGGGAAAGTAGTTCCACAGGTAAAGTAGTTCCATTCAGGCCTCAAGAGGGCCTGGATGTAGCAGCATGGTCTGCATCAGGTAAGTGCACCTTAAAACACTTGAACACATGTCTAGCTTTATGAGCCTGGCACCTAAGGCGCCAGGACTGTGTCCAAAGGGCCCCTGCTTGGGCCCGCTGGCACTTCCCTGGGGGAAATGATGTCTGCCTCTGGGGTTGCTGGGTCGGACCTGGCTCCTTGGAGGTAGGCATCATGACACCTCTTCATCGCTATCATCAGAATTACGATTTAGATCAACACCATCACTGTTATCTACATTTGCTGGAGAAATTGGTTCCTCTGAACCAGTAACCAGACTTTGGTTCGCCAGCAATCTCTCTATTAGTTCTAACTTCTTGCCCCTTACAGAAAGATTCTCTTGTCTACAGAGAGCTCGCAAACTCTCAGTATTTTCACCTAACAAGGATTCTTGACTGTAAGCTTCCATAGTAGACATGTTTTTGAAAGTTGCTTTTTAGTGCTAAGCTTTGTGGTTAGTTATCCTAAAGTTTCGAAAAGCACTCTAAACTGTATACTCGATACAAATCCCACCACTGTACACCAGTGTTAGGTGGAAACCTGTGCAGTTCCCTCTGGTACCACTTCAAAAGATTTAGGACTACAGGTGTTTGGCAGTAAACCCGCTTGGTAGCAGTCTGTACCACACAGATTCACTTGGTAGCTGTGGCTGAGCAGTCAGACTTCCCTCAAGAAGAGTTAGGCGGTATGTGGAGTATACAACATAGGGCAATTCTACACCGTAAGACAAGCAAACACGCAACAAGGCTTCAGTGTAAAGATATAAAGGTATTTATTTATAATGACACATCTATAGAAAACACTCTGGCACTATTACGGCAAACACTTCAATTACAATTACTCTACGAAGAAAAAGATCAATCCCCCTAATAATATTTCGACAAGTCTAGGTTTTACCAGCATCACTTATTTGCAGACAGAGGTGTATGCTTCAATCTAGATGGCACTTTAGTATTTGTTAGGACGGGAGAGAAAAATAAGCAGGTTACGAAATCAACACGGTTCCAATATGTTACGGACAAATGCAAGGCAAGAAAGCAAGAACCACAGTAGATCATAAAGTTCAGAGGCCAGGCCCACTCGGAGAGAGGCAAGGTGATATGTCCCAAAAAGTATCTTAGTGGAAATGCGTTCGAGTCTTTGAAGCAAATTGTTATCGGCAGATTGGACCAGTTCAGAACAACACGCTAGAGAAAGCTTGGAGGCGACCCTATGGAGAGGCGAGGATTAAGACACCTCACTCTATCCGGCAACAAGGGAAGCCAGGCGGACACAGTACCTTGACTGTGGAGAGACAGCTCCGGCGGGGCAGTTGTTCCTGGTGGTGGATGCACGTCCGGTCTTGGCTATGAGAAGAGATGATCTCGTCGTCGAAGGAAAGTTGAAGATCGGTGCACCACCAGGGAAGAGACTAGCCGCGGAGTGCTCCGTCTCAAGGCACCACCTTTTGGTCGCGGTACAGGGGTAGTGGCTATCCGGTTGCCGAGGTGCTCTGCACGGGCAATTCGACCACTGCGTCCTGAGGCGAAGGAAAAGCAAAGGGGACTGGTTGTTCCCACCAGTCAGGGGAAGAGACTTTCCGGCAGGGAGATCTCCTCTGTCGTCGGGAAGTGGTGAGTCAGTTCAGCAGGACTCCACCGGAGGTGTCGTCGTTGCAGGTCAGCTCAGCTTTACCCTCGTCGGATTCTTAGGTCCTGTGGCGACTTCTGAAAATCCAGTCCCAAAAGCCCTGCTTTTATGCAGAAAACCCCCATTCATTCAGCCTAGCTGTCACTCAAAACACGCTAAGTGGTGAGCGGGGAGGCTCACCACTTGGGCCAATCACACCAGAGTCCGACCGGAGTTGGCAAGGCAACTCGGTCCATGGTGCCTAAACCCCCTCCCACACCCATGTGGTAACCCAGACAGAATGGCACCACTTTGGAGGGTCTACAGAAGCCCGCCAAAAGTGGAACAAAGGGCTCAACCTTTGGTTTAGGAGTCACAGAGACGAACACAGACGCCATTTTAAAAAGCCAAGTTCTGGCAGAAAATACCATCCGATAGACTTATTTAAGATAAGTAGACCGGAGGTATGTTAGAGATTAACGAGAAACAGTATCAACCTCTAACAATGGGACGAATCCCATAGGGTTATATTCGGGGTCGAACATAACAAGTAGTTTCCATTGCCACCAGCCAAAACTCGACGAGGGGGGACGGGACAGTGCCCCCCCGAATAACGGACCTAGGAGTAATCGAATTACCCCTACTAGTACGTCCAAAATAGGATAGTTTGTACTAGTTCTGTTAGTAAATTTAGGTCTAGTAAAGCCAATGGTGACTTTACATGCCCGGGAGACAGTAGTCAGTCCCCGAGTATGGAGTCTATGAGGGAGGTCCGCTAGGACGCCCCAGTGCTACGGCACGGAGGGTGCAGTGTAACACACATAGAAAAACATATGAGACCCTATGGAGTAAAAGACCCCATAGCCCATAGAACACATTGACATTCAAAGGAATTACACACATTCATGCCCAAGAGTGGGAGAAAAAGAGTCTCACTCTTGGCAGGATGGAAAAAAAACAAACTCCAGAAATCCAGCAAAGCTGCTGGGGGACTCACTAGGTTAGGAAATTCAGCCTAAACAGAGAAGTCTCCCTAACAGGAGGCACTACGGAAGTGACTTTAGAATGAATTGCCATAAGTAACCCAAGTGACAAATAACTTTGTGATGCAAAATAACTAAATTGCACTCTTATTGGAGCAACTCTACAGTCATTAGGATTTTTTTAATATATTAACATAAGCTATGAAGTGTATCAGACTCACTTAAAGAGCTGCAGATAAGAAAAAGTGGGCCTCATTAGGTAAGGCAACAATGGCGTGGGTATTGCTACCGGCACCATTGCTACCATGCTGCCCCACTACGAGTTGTGCTCGCAGGTCTCGCTCTGGCCGCCAGGTCCGACCTGGCCGGCAGTGCGGCACCCGCGAGCACAACTCGTGAATGCACCGGCACCGTTATGAACGGTGCCAGTGCATCCGAGCTCCCGATTCCCTTATTGCAGGCACTCGCGAATGGGCAATTACCGGGTCCGGCAACCTCGGCATGACCAGGTAATTGCCCATTCACGGGTGCCAGTAAAATCACAGGTCCGGCAGCAGCCGTGCCTTTATTACAGGCACAGCTACTGCCAGACCCGTAATGAGGCCCATTGAGATTAAATGATTTTCCCAGGATCACACAATTTGTTTAAATGGTGAAACCGTGATGAGAACAATTTAAGCAATTTAACACATCTTCTTAGATTTAGTTGATATAGATATTTATTACGGTTTTGCTTTGCATTTCATGTGCTTAAATAATACTTTATTTATAGCAATGTCTTGGAAGAAAACCACATTACATAATAAACTAGCCTTTCTTAGTAAACTGACAATACACTATATAAATTGTAATAGAAATGTGTTGAACAATAAGAGTATGGCTTTAATGTTATTCTCCCCTTCCTGCATGCAAAGTCACAATAGCATCATGCAGATTAATGTGAGCCTAACAAACCCCTGTTGGGTTTTAAAGCCATAGGGCCTCATTACACGAATGGCGGTATTAGCACATGGACCAAGGTGCTATTAGCACCTTGGTCCATGCCGGAAAAATACCGGCACCGCCTTGGTGGAAGGGGGAATTACCGCCCCATTCCAAGGTTGGCGGGGCGGTAATTCCCCCTTCCACCACGCCCTTCCCCATTCCCATTTTTGCCCCATAGGGCATAATGGGAATGGGGAAGGTGCTAATTACGGCACCGCAATTTTGCAGTGCCGTAATTAGCACCAAGGTCCCTTAGCGGGTTGGTTTTTAATGCCTGCAAAAAGCAGGCGTTAAAGCACCAACCCGCTAAGGGACCTCGTAGTAAGGCGGTAATGGTTAACGGTCACCGTTACCATTAACGGTGACTGTTAACCATTACCGCCATCCGTGTAATGAGGCCCACAGTCATTATTTCCGGAGCTCCTTGGGACATTGTACTCACAGCGGGATACCTCTCTAAGACAATGAGCGTGCTGAGTAGGAATTCCTTGGCACACATTGTCCTGCCTGTGGGACACTTTTTCTGTTGGACACTCTCATTGAGGTGCTCAATGGGAGAGGTGTTCCACTGACAAATCTGGCTGGCTCTTAAAAGAAACACAGGGGGTGTAGCTTAGCCCCCTTGTGCCCTCCCCACTCGGTACGCCAGTGGTGGTGAGCGTGGTTCTGTACAGTGTTATTCATATCTCTCTTTTCCCCTTGATCCACTTTTTGTGTGAAATTAGAGTCAAATGGTATTTTAATGCATATACTGCACAATAAATAACAAACCAGTTATAGGACTGGTACGATCCATAGCAGTAAAGTTTCCCACTTCCATGCTTGACACATCAAGCCCATCCCTTTTTTTCAAATTGCATTCTTCCCATTGTAAGGATGGGCCTACAAATCCAGAATGCAATGGGAAAAAGGGCTATTCCAGCGCTGAGTACAAAAGAAATGGAAACCCAAATGTACTGACATCATCAGTGGGATAGTCACAAAAAAGTGCATTACAAGGCGCGTCACCAGCCGTTGATAGTTGGGGGGCTCACGGGAAGTGACAATCCAAGAAGTTGCCATGAGTAAACCAAGAGACAGATACCTTTGTGAGGACGTTTTAATGTAATAACATTAGGAGTCAACAGATTCACTTTCAGGGACTCCCAATTTTGGCATTCAAAATACAGTGAGATTTAAATGCTTTGCCCAGGATCACAAACTACTTATAATTAGTGAATCCATGATTTGAAGAAGTTGTTTATCTTATATCTTCCCAGCTTTAGATCAGAAAAATATTTATGTGTATGGGTTTTATGAGCTTAAATAAAATGTGTGGTTTATAGTGATGCCTTCACAAGTATACAAATTACATAATAAATCAATCTAAACTTACTTCACAATGTATTCATTTTACAGAAAAAGGTCAAGAAAAGAAAATTGTTTGAGCTTTATTTTCTGAATCCTGAAAGAAGATTAGAGTAGTATGCAAAATAATGCAACCCTAAACTAATCTCTGTTGGGTTTTAAAACTTTTAGTTCACACTTCATGCCATGTTATGCACCTCTGCACCTCAACATGTCCTTAGACAACCAGGCGCTTACGGACACCCTGCATCTGTGCCTGGAGATCAGCAACCTTGTACGATGCTGGCTCAAGTCCTACCTCGTAAAATGCCAGCAGTTTGCTAAAATGGACTCCTCCAGATCACCAATGCTACCCGTCACCTGTCTCCTCCAGATCGCCAATGCTACCCGTCACCTGTGGAGTCCTACAGGGTTCCATCGTCGCCCCGGTGATCTTTCAATCTATACATCGCTTCACTCTGGTCCTTACCTATGGGCCCCGGGGCATTACCTGGGACGGTAATGCCCCCGACGCTCAGGTTCTATTGCTTAAATGATAGCTGGGGTTTGGTAAGATCATACATCAAAGGAAAGAGATAGAGGTGGGAAAATGACTTTCTATGGGACAGAGGATATAGAGATCATGTATGTCAAATTGTGATATATCTGCCCCTGGTGGTTGGCACGACTGAACTTAAGGCAGAGGGGCCACTCTTGCCACTCTTGCCACCTGTACAATATTTATATGCACAGGAAAATTGAGCTTTGACAGCCTTTGCAAGGCATCTCAAGACAAAACAGAATAGGGCTTTCATTCAGAGTATTTGGAGAGTGATGTTTTATTTTCATTTGATAAGAACGATAAACATGCAGAATTTTAAGTTTTACAGTATCTTATATGGAGGAGAGTAAATAATGTAAAAGAAGACTTCTGATATAAAAAACAATATTCTGCTACATAACATTACAACTCCTCAATGTGAGAGACAAGATTTAATAATGCAAGAGGATGTTTAATGGGATGTTCAAATCTGTATGCTTATACAGCTTCATTTTATACACATTATATAGAGACATGTGTACTGCACTCAACAATTATTTTCAAAATATTTGAGAGACTGAAAAGATGTATCCCTTAATGATGGAGGCTACCATCACACTCATTAAGCCATGGAATGATCAGAAACAGTGACCTTCCTTCCAACCGATAGCATTGCTCATCCTGGATATAAAGATATTTCTGAGAGCGCTTGCAAATAGGTTGGATGTGGTCCTACCCACACTTATAAATGCAGAGCAGGCCGGATTTCCTAGATACTGAAATGTTTTTGGTAATATTAGAAGGTTCATGTCTTCTCTTCGAAATGTTGTTCCTACATTGGATGCTAAGAATGTCTTTGATGGTGCTGATTGTAGATTCATAGAAAAAACTGCTTACTTGGATGGGATTTGGGAATGCATGTATAAACATAGTAATGACAAACAGTCAATGTGCAAATAATGGTTGTGTGATAGTGATATGAGGGCCCTCAGAAACAGCCATCTACCTGGGAGGGAAATGAAGAAGGGGTGACCCCTCTCACCTAGGGTTAATACAACATTTAGAGCTTTATTCAATTATCTGGCTTTAAGACCTCTTTAAATCTTAATTGGACAGACAAATGGATGCCTTATCTAGGTGTAAGGAATACAGGCACATGTCAATGCCTATGCAGGGATAATTATTCTAAATTGTTTTAGGAGATCTGGCATGATCTTCAAATTTGTAAGAACGTGTATATTTTATAGTTGGGCAACATTATGGTCAGAAAAGTGTACAAAGTGCCACACCTATTATTCCATTTTCATGCACTGTTTCTCAAAATTCCAAAATCAGTCCTTGTGTGGCTTCAAGCATACCTGTTCAACTTAATTTGCAATGGGAGGCAGCTGAGAATAAAACCAAATCCTGTGTATGAAGGGGTAGTCTGTCCTGACATACACAAATATTTTTTAACAGCACAATTAAGGGTACTAACTGAAAGAAATCAGGAAAGCAGCAAGAGACATTGGATTCAGTTGGAGCAGACTATAGCAGGACAACACCTAAAGAAACAGGTGCGGCTGGATGAGTAGTCAAGGTACCAGAATACTATAGAAGCCAGATAATACAATGAACTATGCCGATTTGGGAGGAGGTGGATACATATTGTAAACTAACAACCTATCCATACTCACTCACCCCAATACTGGGAAATCCATACTCTACACGGGGGTAGATTGAACAAGATTTTAAAGATGGGTGCAAAGGATCAGTGGAAAATAGCTGACCACTTCAAGCCAGTGCTGGTAAAGCATTCTTGGCATTCTTGGTTTGTAAAACAGAACATGACTTCACTGAAAAGAAAATCATTATTTCTATTCAACTTAATCACTATGTTTTCCATTCCAAGATGAAGTCGGGGTTAGCAAACCACTATTATAATTTGAAAATCTGATTCAAATCCCTGCTTCCATGAGCGGACTTACATCAAATATCTAAAATATTCTAATACAAAATAACTCAGTGAGCATTGAGTAATATAAGAAAAATGGGACACAGACTTATTATTATCAATAGATGAAAAGAGTTGGCAGAGGGTATGGAATAGAGTAGCAACTTCTCATCTAGCCCACATGCACTGAACTACATTTGAAAGTTATATATAGAATGCAACTTACACCAGACAGATTGACTCATTTTGATTTAGCACAGTCAGATTGGTACTGGAGGCAATGTGTTCATATTGTGGAGATGACCCAAACTGCTGCATTGCTTGTAGAGGAGAACTACTGTGCTGCCAAATGTTTCTATTGATGGGTGTATAAAAGGAAGACAATGATGAGGATTAGATGAGGCAGGCCAAACTGCTTAACAAACTGATTGTTGCAGCAAAATTATGTATTGTTACTCTCTGAGGGAAGACTGAGTCACTGTCAGGGGCTCAGTGGCTGCACAAGGTGTGATCACTGCTAGCTCTAGGAAAGATGACCTTTGAATTTAAGGATACATTACTCAAATTCGCCTGATTCCGGTTCTCTTTCTTAGAGTATTTTACTAGAGATAATAAAAACCTTCCAAGCCCATAACAATTAAGAGTACTTAGTGTAATAAGAGATCTCTAGTAAGCTATGGCAAGTACTTTGCATTACATGTATTTTTCTACAATTGATATTTTGGTGGGTATAGATGTTTTATTGGGAGGATGATGCATGTTAGGAAGATTTGATAGGGATAGTGGATGTTTTGTTGAAATGTTTGCAATGTTTCTTTACACTGCAGATGTATAACATATGTTGGTAAATGACAAATACATGTGGCACAAAATTATATATTGGAATGTATATGTCACGCAAATTATGGATATATTAATTTCTCCATCATGCAAGAAGTGGCAGAAGCACAACTTTTCTCTCTGGATTGAGAGCATTCTTAAGAATCTAAGTATGTCACTTTCACAAGTATAACATGTCCATCTAGAACATTATTTATAAAAATAATATTTCAGTTTTCTATTTAATTATTTGTATCTGACATATCCCTGTGCAACTGTCATGGACACACTGAGTCAGTCTGTTGCAGACACAAACTGGGAACCAGGAGGGAAACACTATTGGGCCCATAAGATGCAAAGCTGGTTGGAGGGTCAGGTGGGTCAGATGCTGTTTGGCAAGATTGTATCCAGTACTCTTTGGGTGCAGTACTCTTTGGGTGAACTACAACAACCGTGACCTTCTGGCAATAGGAACCAAACCTTTGGTATACGCAGGTACTACACAGGTTGGTAGCATGTTGAGCAGCCAGGCTGATCTCAAGAGGGGTCAATGTGAGTTGTAGGGGAGTTACACAGAGATTCACAGTGACAAGTATTCAATGAAACACTTACACACAAGGTTCCTTGAATAAAAAAATATTAATTTATTTATCTGTCAGTTAGGTAAGCCTTCTTCAGAAGGGAGCAATACAACAGTAACACTCAAATATACTTCACAATATACACGCTCTAAATATCTCTAAATCAGGGAGTACCCTTTTGGGATGGCCCACAGACAAAACCAACACCCTCAGGTCACTTCAATAGCTAGGGTGCTGAGGACATTAATATATCACTGTTGTGTTTAGGATAATTTAGGAGTAAGTCAAAGGAAAAAGTTATTAGAACATACAAGAGACCACAAATATTCTTAAAGCAGGCAATTACTTTCAGATCCCCCAATAAGAGTCATTCAGTGGAACAAGCTAAATCAAGGTCCATGGGCAAAAATCTATATGAGCTGATGCACTTCTTTGCAGGTAAGAAAAGTCTTTGCACACTGTTTTAGAAGTCTTTGAAGAAAAAGAAGAATCCATTTAGGAGCACAAGTTGATAGACTTGTGAGTAGTAGAAGATGCAAGCAACTCTACAGCAAGAGGCAAGTTCTCTCAGACTTTTACAGTACCTTGGTATTGAAGAACAGGTGCAGCAGATGACATCTGTTCCTGAGCAGCTCTGCAGATCTCATTGTCAATGTGCCTCAGTCATGGGGACAGGAGGGAGGACTTCTAGGGACTCCTGCACTGCAATGGGACGGTCACTGCTTGCAACCGGCAATCTTCAAACAAGTGGTTGTTCGGTGTTTCAGCTCCTCGCATCTACCGCAAATAGCAACACTGCGGTTCCTAGTTGTCGAGATGGGCTTTCCTTCCTTCTGGGGTCAGTCCTGCTTCTGGAAAGTCTGGAGGATCTTCCTGGAGCTTTTGGCCAGCTTAAAAGCAACACACACAATCTGGTGTTCCTCTCCCTGGTGTTTCGGTTTCCAGCAGCAAGTCTGTGGAAAGTCAACCAGCTCCGAGAGAATGTCCAGGTGGCTTACTTTGGAGTTGATTGGTCCCACCAACTCAAGAGGAGAAGTTGTCCTTGCAGGGGCTTCTCTGATGATAAGAATTTGGAGTTTCAGCACAGCAGCAAGGCTTCACCGGGCAAACCATAGGTCCAGGAGTTGCAGCAGGCATCCTCTTCAAGTTTTTCTTTGGTTGCTTCATCCAGTGGACAACTCTTCCTTCCAATTCAAAAGCCTCGCCTTTTATTCAGTTCTCTCCCATTCATTCCAGCCTAGCTGTCAGTCACCTAACAGGGTGGCTGTCCTTGCCAGACAGTCTGCCAGACAATCACTGCAGAGCTCTTTTGGGTCTCCTAGGAGACTAAGCACAGGGAGTTTCAGGTGCCTCCCTCACTTTCTGCCCACCCCAGACACCCTAGAGCCAGAGGCGGGCTTCACTTGTGAATCCCGCCAAAGGCAAAACGAACAAAGGGACCAAATCTAGTTTGGCACACAGAGTAAATATCAAGAAGGACCTTTCCACAAAGAAATGGTGAAAAAGGAAGACTGGGGCCATTTTGACAACAATGGCACACTTGGGTGCTTTACAGCAGCTGTGAACGCAGCCTGCGGTAAATGCACACCACAGTAGTTAAAAGTAAACCACTGCCACCAGCCATTCATCGAGGAAAGGGTAACATAAAAATTGTTACATGAGAAGCTAGACAAAGGGGATACTAAGTAACCCCTCCAGCACCCTATTGTAAGATAGTGTGTGCTGGGTCTAGAAAGTTATAAATGTAAGTAAAGTCAATTTCACTTTACTGTTCTGGGAAACAGTAGTTTATCCCAGAGAGGTTATTTTAAACCTTTGGGAAACCTGGAAGACTTCTGTGTGTCACTGCACTGAAGGTGTGGTGTGACACAATGTAAAAGATGATGGATATGGAGTTTGTCAGACTCCACAACCAAAAGAAACACAGTGTTCAAAAATCACATTAAAATACATGAGACAGTGGGCAAAAGAGTCTCACTCTCTCCAGATTTAAAAATGCAAGTCCTTATAATCCTGCAAAGATGATAGGGGTCTCTGAGGTGGAGGGAATTAGCACAGTTCTGAGAACTCTCCCTACAGGCTCATTGTGACTAATTGCATAATATACCTTTGAGACACTGTGAGATCTCAAAGACTTGTGAGATCACCCCCTGGGGCGTATTTAAGGACACACCCACCGGTAGGCCTTGTCATTTCAGGAGGCCTGCCTGGAGTGAAGCAAGTCTACTTACCCACATCCTGTTTTTTCATGAGCAGGAGCTCTGTGGTCCTCCAGTGATCAAACTCCATTGTTGCTGTTTCTGCCATTGCCTGCCAAGACCTGTAAACATATGAAAAGAATGGTTAGACCAACCCATTCAAGAGTACCGTGCCATGATCAGTATTTGCTCTTGCTACTTTGCCTCTACCTCTAGCCATCGCTGTGCTACTCACCAAATGTTGTTCAGGACTAGTGCATACCATTCCATGGCCCTTGCCTCCCTGTACTGTGTTTCACATGATGCTCCAACTTGAAATAACAAGGAGAAAAAAGATTAGGATCCTGTGCATTCCACGCTTGGGGCCAATCCCGCAGACCTTGAGGATTGGCCTGCATGCAAATCATTATTTTCACAAAACCCATTCTCTGCAACGATTTTTAGGGTTTGAGTCTTACTTTGTAAGAAGCTAGTAGTTCATCTTTTAAGATTCTGACATAATCAGCCTTAATAAAAATCTTCCATATAAGAATTTATATTTTTAGATTTATTTCCACACAAAAGGAATTACTAGGCCATTGGCTGCCAGTGCCATTACTTATTTTTTTTATTTTTTGTTTTATAACGTTCGAAACGCGAATAGGGGATTCGAACCTCTGTTGCTCTGCATGGTCTTGTTTCAAAGACCAGCGCGCTGCCCAGAGCTATCCTCCATTTTCAAAAATGAACATTACGTGTGTGTAACATACAGATCAACGCATTTTCAAGGTTGATTCAGGATTCTTCAGATTTCATCTTTTATTGCGGTCATGCAGCCAGTTTGACATTTTAATCAACAAGGGGCCCACATTCCTGTGGCGTAGATTATGATTTTAAAGGAAAGATTTGCTTTCTGCTTGTACATTTTTAATGTGCATAACATCAGTTCTCTAACTCCATCCTGTACTAAAACCGTTACTTAACGTGGCTCCGTATGGATGTTTTATAAGAGTTTCTCATTCATATTGCTGTGTAGTTTCGTGCCATTTAACTAATGGTTTTTAAACACGTTCTGCATCAACACCTGTGTTTAGTCAATGCTTTTTTCATTAACATTCACTGCATTGGCTGATTCATTGCAGATGGAGATGACTTAAACAATTAGCCAAATGTTATTCTGTATTTATCATTGATTTGTAAGGAGCCATTTTCATTGTACGAATTGCTTCATGGCACCCACAGGGAGAGTGCTAGAACGTGCTACAAACTACAGATGAGGTGAATAAATGAAAGGGCGCTCACAGTTCTTGGTGCATTCTGATCAGTGTAAATACAAGGGAAGGAAAGAAGGAGAAGTGCAAGCATGCTGAGCTGCCTAACATCAAAGAAGAGCAAGGTAAGCAGTGTTGTTTACAATGAAAACGGAGAGGCGAGAAGATGTAAACTCATCAACATTTTAGCACGGGATAGGTGCTGGCATCTTAAAGTATTGCATTTCTAACAAGAGATTCCACATGTGACTGGGTCTAAGATAGACAAATAGCAAAGGAAACGATAATACACTGCCTTAGTGTATCCCATGTCATTACTATGCGGTCTAACCATTTACACATACAGTTTTCATTTGTAACAACTGTTACTATGATGCTGCGTCATTTCAATTCAGACAATTTAGAGAAATATAACATGTTTTTGTATTTAAATGTTCAGACACATTCAAATTGTGCTTTGGGTTACCCTCTGTTTGCATTTACATTAATGTTGCAGTCTCAAGACCTATTTCACACTACACGTGTATTCAACCATTGTCCATGGCTTAAAAGCCCCTGTACCCTTCCACCTCTCCCAATTGTCCACCTCATTATATTGAAGCAGAACATCTGGTCATCCTTCCTTTACATGTCCTACCAGCTGCCAAACTCACAGAGCTACATTTGCTCTTCTGTAATACTGATATGGAAATTGCTACATCAGGATTTATTCTCTGAGTATGTTGTTTGGTGGATCACAGGGTTTATTCATCCTTGGTTATAGATTCTCAGATCAGGAAAACAGGGCTCCTTCACGTGTCCCTACACAACTGTTGGTAGTGCTTCTCAAGCAGACATGCCTAGATCTAAGAGTGAAGTTGAAGGATTTAAGCAAGTTGCTGCAATGAATAATGGGAGGAATGGGCTGGCACAGGTACTTATATTCGTAATGGAAGCTTTCTATTTACTCTTTCGTGGTTTGGTGGATTTCTGAATTTGCACCAATGTGCTAGAGATTGGACAGAATCCTGAAAGACAGGCCTGAAGTGTATTGTGCATGGTGAAGAGTTGTACATGGTATTTATGTCTCACATAGCGCCCATACGCAATTCTATTCTCACTATTGTCCTCATTTAAAATTCCAACCTCTTATGTGTATTATTCCCCTGACAGTAAAGCAACATATTTGGATGCTATAAACCAATCTCTGGTAAATTATATGTCGGAGGAAAGGGAGGGAATCCAGCATTAAACTTGAATCATCTGGCTGAATCTGCAGGAGAACAAAATTGGCCAGAGGATTACTCATGATTTAAAACAAGTAACTATTAACATACTTAGTCAGGCTGAAGTCAGGCTGGACATAACACTCTAAATAATTGTAGGGAACGAACAATTGTATATTAATATATGTATTATAGATAACTGTATGGTCAATATTGGACTCATGAAGATGATATTTTATCTTTGTTTATTTTATTGCATATTTTAATGTTATGCTAATTTTATGAAATTTATTTCTTATCCTTTGTGTAAAGTTTATAATTTAAACTATATCACAATAAATAAATAAATAAATTAACATACTTAAAGGAGGAAAGAAAATAACACATCCATCTGCACACCCTGAAACACCTTCTGGTTTTAACCAGACAACACCACTCTGTGAAGGAAGATTCAGGCAGACCAATGTCAACATTATTGTTTTGTCCTCCTCTCCATGCCTTAGAGAATTAGTGAATCCATGCTTTCTGTGCCTTTCTCTCCATCGCCTTCACATCTGCCATTTGCAAAACTGTCCTATTGGTTTACAGAGTTTACTATTTGGTGAACTTGTCATACACAATGAGATCAGCAGTCTATTTTTCAGAGGTCCCCGTTTGATTTTACTAGAAGCATTAATTACCACAATGCTGCATTAATTCTACCCATCTCCTCAATAAAAGTCATAAGACATACAGGCGACATTACTCTTTTATATGTGGTTGTTTCTTCAATGTCAGTGTTTTCTTTGGATGCAGTGAGGTACTTGAGATTCCTTTAAAAACTGCTTCAAAGATAAAAAAAATATTGTTATTAAATTTCTCTGTCCACAGGGTATTAAAAAGAAATACATGTAACCATGTTCCTATTGGATACCTATGTTCATTTATCTCAGAAGATAGTATCCTGTTATTTGTATGTTTTCAAATTGTTTTCTTCAAAAGTTCAAATCTCCCATGTTTTACTTCTGTTCTGGTCTTTATTACAATTTGTAGAATCCAGTTCAGAAATCTTGATGATTCCCATCTGTTTTTAGGGGAGTCAAGGATCAGGAAGTCCGGCGATTCTTAATTATCTATTCGTCTAGGACTCATCCTGCTATGGAATCCACAAAAAAGCCTACCGGTTTCAGTGGCAAGAGCGCCACATTCATCAGGGCTAGGCAGACACTTCTGGGTTGGTGTGTCTATGTATCGGTAACTGGTTGGATGGTCCCGGGAAATCCCAACTAGTTGTAGAGATCCCCACTTGTATCCATTTGGATGGGAAGGTTACGTGCTGAACATCCCAGGCAGGCATGAGAAACTGGTCATGCTTTTGGGTCTTCTCTGTGATTCTACGAAGGCCCAGACGGTGAGTCGGCTCGCGATGTGATGCCGGTCCATGTACACTCGTTTGTAGTTGTAAAAAAAGAAAAATAATATATTTTTGGAACACTTTTTTAGAATTGGCTAATCTGAGTTCTTTAATGTGTGAACATATAAGGGTAGACTCAGGTATGAGATCCCCCCTCTCCATTTGGTCCTTTTGTGTCAAGTGATTCTTTGGATGCAGTTCATCTGATTTTTGCTTTATTGACTTCCACATCATTATTCTCTAAAAAATCTATGGAACATCCACATTTCTATGGTGTAAATCAAGAGTTGATCCCTGCCCACAGGGCAACTGATTATGCAATGTCATCACATTCTTGTTAGGGCGATTATCAAAGAACATTTTCGTAAGTATAGTCAATATCAATTTCTGTAGTGCAGACACATAATAATCATCTCTCTACCACACATGAAAGGAAAGTGCAGGTGCATGTCTGCTCACATAATTAACATTTGGAAAGCACATTTGTGTATATATGTTTAATTTCCACACACATACATATGTGTCTTAGTATCTAGAAGAAGCAGCATACAATAACATGCAAAATAAATGCCCAGGTGAACTATTCCCCTGAAGAAGCATATTTTGAATATGGGATGCGAACTCAGAGGCCTACATTTTTTTTCTGTGCTTTGTGTCTAGAATGCTCCTTCCGTTGTATGAGCATAAACTATTGCATGCACAGAAAAACTAGTTAGAGATTGAAACCACACAGCTTGTTTACGTATTTCAGCATGCATAGCGATTTCCGAACTTCCGAACTTTCAGGTAAGCAATATTGCGCTGTAAAATGAAGGTGGGCAAAATAGCTTGTGAGGGGGCATGAGATAGTTTACGAGTAACAGGTGTGCATGAACCATTGGTTTAATGGCTGAAAAACAAAGATTGTTGAAGAGTAGATTTTGTATAGCTTCCCAGAAATGCGGGTAAAGGGACACTTTCCTGTGTGCCAGAATGCTCTTCAACAGAGTGGATAAGTAGTAGGAAAACGTTTTTCCATCCTGCTTTTCTTGTTTTTAATCACGGAGAAATCAACGATTATTGTGCTATGATTTACTTTGAAGATTTTGAGATTTTCGGCTGGATAGTCAGATGCTCTGTTTGTCAATGGCTTGGATATGTTACATGCTCTGTTGAAAGTGTTACTTTTTTAAATGTGAAATCAAAATCGTTACCCACATTCATTTCTCTCTTGCACTTCATAAAAATGGACAGGACAATGGGCCTCATTACACGGTAGGCGGTAAACCATGGCGCTATTAGCGCCATGGTTCATGCCGGTAATTTACCGGTACCGCCTTGGTGGAAAGGGGAATTACCGCCCCATTCCAAGGTTGGCACGGAGGTAATTCCCCCTTCCACCATTGCCCTTCCCCATTCCCATTTTTGCCCCATAGGGCATAATGGGAATGGGGAAGGCGGTAATTACTTTACCGCAAATTGCGTTACCGTAATTAGCTACCTGGGTCCCTTTGCGGGTTGGTTTTTAACGCCTGCAAAAAGCAGGCAGTAAATTCCCCAACCCGCAAAGGGACCTCGTAGTAAGGCGGTAAGGATTTACCGGTACCGGTAAAATACTGGTACCGGTAAACCTTTACCGCCTACCGTGTAATGAGGCCCAATGTCTCCCAGGCTAGACAAGACGCCCACTGGCTCCCAGTCAAATAGAAAGCAAAATTGGGACTCCCGCACCTGGGGTAGGTGTAAGGATGCACTTTACTAGATCACTAGAAAAATCACACTAAAAGATAATTTGGGGACAGTGCAAAATTGACGTCTAAGGAAGATACAACCTGACTTCATTGGAAAATACAATTAATAATGACATTTTCATAAAAAACATTCAAATATTCAAACCAACTGTATAAAATGAACATGTAAAATCTAACATACGCGCTGACAAAGTGACTAGTGCTTACAACACAAAGTTTTCCGAATGGCTACAAAAGGGCAAGGTGCATAGATCATATCCGACTCCAATTGTACATACAGATTTGTAAACAATTGTATACTTTTGAATAATTCCAATATACAGCTTCAATCAAACAAAACCAACACAAAACAAAACAAAAACCACACAAGGTGCGTAAATAGAGACCTTCTTTGCTGGGTGTCTCTAATTCTGATGCCTTAGTCAAGGAGTACCTAAAGTGCATCAATGGAATACTAATCCAAAAGCAAATACTTCACATTAGTATCTGTCCAAAGCCCTAGTCAAAGAGAACATAATGTTCAAGACCCTCACCATCACCCACAGATGCCTCTCTCAGTCAGTACCCCTGAACGTATCTGTCAGGAGCCCACTGACAGAGCAAAATTGACACAATACTCACACCAGCTCTCAGTCCCGGCCTTCAAAAGAGTCAAAGCGGGTGGAGCTAGCTTCTCGGTGCTAGCACCGAAAAACTGGAACACACTACCACTCAAGATCAGAAATGAAAAGCCTTGAAAACACACCTCTTCAACTAGACTGTACTAGAGGGAGCTCACCTGTAACCATGGAACATATGACTGTACTACTACTATGAACCATATAATGTTTTTCCTATGTACTGTATCCAAGTGAATCTTCTGTAACAGCGCCACAATGCCTCAAGGCCGCTCGGCGCTTTATAAATTCGAATAAATAAATAAATTAACCTATGTAGAAGTCAGTTGAACGGATCAAGCCAACAGAAGATAATCTTTGGGACCAGTTTTAAAGTGAGTAAGAGAGGAAATTCACTGAATAGAAAGAGGGAGAGCATTCCAGTGATTAGGAGGAAGTAGGGAAAAGGAATGAACGCAAGACCAAGAAAAATGGGGACGAGGAACAACTAAGAAAAAAGGAGATCGAGAGCAGAGAGCACAAGACACCGATTAGACTGACAACAGAGAAGAAAGATAAGGAGGGGCTAAGCCATGATGACATTTAAAAACAATACAAAGTTAATTAGAAGACGTGCTTTGAAAGATAGCCACCAGAGTGAATGTAAGGTTGAAGAGGGAGTCACAGAGGAAATATTACACAGAACATAAATTGAGGAGTGATGCATTTAATAGAGAGGGGAACGTTTATAGGCAGGGAGACCAAGAAGAAGACTAGAGCAGTAGAAAAGATGTGAGAAGACTAAGGAGGAGATAGGAAACTTGGAGGCATGAAAAGCGAGAAACCAGCAGGACCTTGCAGAAATGTTAAAGTTGAAAACGACAGGATCGAGATATGGATGAAATGTGTGAGCTGTAGGAAAGATAGTTATCAAAGATAACCCCCGAGTTGAGGACAAAAGTAGAAATAGGAAGAGAAGCAGGGGGAAATGAAATAGAGGGAGGAGAAGAGGAGGAGGAATAGTAGATGTAGGAAAGAAGAGAACCTCAGTCTTAGATGAACTGAGGTGTGAGTAGTGGAAAGAGATAAGCGATTAGATAGAGAGATAACACATGAAAGATAAGAATGAATGGAGTCAGTAAAAGAAGATAATGACAGAAGAATCTTGGTGTAATCGCTGTAGAGATGATATGAGAAAGCACAAGAAGAAATACTGGGAGCAAAAGAGGTAGTGTAGAGAGAGAACAGTAGGGGGGCTAAGACAAAGCCTTGAGGTACATATGAGAAAGATAGAGAACAAAAGAAGAATGACCGGCCCAAGAGACAATAAATGAAATTGTACATCCCACGATGCAATGAAGAGGAATACACACATTTACATTTCATAAAAGTACAAAGAACTGCCTGGATCTAATAACAACCATCTGAATTATTTTGCATAAATTAACCTTGGTACTGCAGAGATAGTATTAATGCATTCTTCAAAACATTCTTATAATTGAACCAATTGGCAAAAACATAAACAAAAAGCACTTCAGGAATTAATGTTTCACCAACTGGATAGCATAATATTTCATGTAGCATAATAGTGAAATCAATAAATGGTGAATTATAAAATGGCGTAGCTGTTT
Source organism: Ambystoma mexicanum (assembly GCF_040938575.1). Classification (NCBI taxonomy): domain Eukaryota; kingdom Metazoa; phylum Chordata; class Amphibia; order Caudata; family Ambystomatidae; genus Ambystoma; species Ambystoma mexicanum. The sequence goes on along the minus strand of NC_090936.1, from coordinate 821,001,383 downwards.
GTGCTTTATGCATAATAAAATAACCACTAAAATAACAAAGTCTCTTTTGAAAATACAGAAATTTACTTCCTGGCAATTAGGGTGCAAAAATACAGAATTTTAGCAAATGTTCTGATGATCAAATATGTTCTTTTGTCTAATCCCTGCATTGCTATATTGGGTGGGGCCAAATCTCTCGCCCTGGTATTTTGTTAATTTCACTAAATCGACATTCTGGAATTGTCCTAAATTTGGATTTAAACAAAACAAAGATATTCACAACCTCGGCATAGTTTACATCTCGGGCACCCAGATTCTGCATTGGGAAACATGAAAGGAATGTACTCAGATTAAGTGTGGCCTATGCATAGCTAAAATCTACATCATTTTTAGATTAGAAATGTAAAGATTGGAAGGAAACATTGCTTTCATGTATTTTCCATTCCTGTTCGTTGATAAACAAAAACAATATTTCACAACATGTTTAACAAATTCCTTCTGAGCAAATTAGATCCTTAATTCTTAATGCAGTTGGTACCTTGAAGATCAATGTTTACCGATTTTAATTTTTAACAACATACATTATCGAAATATCTTGTAAATGCATGCATTTTGTAAAAGCAGCATGTTGTTCAAGGACACAACTGGTCTGTAGATTAAAGAACGATGTTATGCTTGTACTTGTGAAAAGTGGACTATACCACACTTTTTCCAGTGTTCATTATTTCAAATGAGAAACCTTTCAGAAACTGCTCATTATCTCACTTTGAAATAAAATGTTGGGCAGACAAGGCTTTGCAGTCTTACATTATTCTTGCCCACATCTCGCAAATATGACTAAACGCTATGAATCTATTTTTTTAGGAATGGGATGCTGATCATTAAAAATCATACACGACCACTCGAATAGCTGAATATTTAATTCACAGTCTGTCAAGCACATTAAATAGAAAACGGTGGCTGCCCAGCTCATCCTTTCAAGATCTATGGGACTCTGCCTTGCAGTCTTTTTGCAAGCAGCATCATTGTATGCAACGCATACTTCTCTTTGTTTTGCCCATAGAAAAATTGATGTAGCACGTTTCAATTCTTTAAAAAATAATTGGGATAAAAGACGAGTTACTAATTGCAAAATAAAATGCACATTCTAGTCAGACATTTAGACTTATTAAGTCAGCAGAGTCTGTGGTGGTGATCCTCTTGGAACCTTAGTTTGTCTACACTGTTTACCCTGCCTGGCGTTGCTGGCAGGAGGAGCTTGCCCCTTCATATACTCGGGCCCCAAGCGGAGCAATGCAGAGTCAGCAGAGTCTTTGGCAGTGATCTTCGTGAAAACTGAGTTTGTGTGCACTATTTACCCTGCCTGACGTTGCTGGGAGGAGGAGCTTGCCCATTCATAGACTCGCTCTCCAAGCAGAGCGCTGCAGAGTCATCAGAGCCTTTGGCGGTGATCCTCGTGGAACCTGAGTATGTCTCCACTGTTTACCCTGCCTGACGTTGCTGGGAGGAGAAGCTTGCTCCTTCATAGACTCACGCTCCAAGCGGAGCACTGCAGAGTCATCAGAGTCTTTGGCGGTGATCCTCGTGGAACCTGAGTTTGTCTACACTGTTTATCCAGCCTGACGTTGCTGGGATGAGGAGTGAAGGCAAGCGTCCACAACCAGCACGATCCTCCCTGCAATGAGAGACAATGAAGGACTCTCCCAGAATGGGAATAAGGCCAAGACAGAGTGCGGGTGAGCGTAAATGGGAGTTTATCAATCAGAATAGGGCATGCAAAGAACTCTGCAAACTCCGAGAGCGCTCTGTCTGACAATAGCAAAGACAGGCGTATATATTTACAAAAAACGTCATCAAAACCTACACACTATAGGGGGCACAAGTTCAACGGGATTGGGTGGCGACGACTAGCAATGGGTGCTGCTGCGATGTGGTTGGCCTTGGCTGGAGGACGTCACTGGTTCGCCTCGTGGGTTGGGCTGGGCCTGGCAGGGCTGCTGGGTTCATCCGGACGGTGTTGTTGTGCCATTGTGGCCAGTGTCAGAGATGAATGTCTTTTCCTGACTTATCTGCCCTAGGCCATGCATACCGCAGTCATTCAGTCATTGCAATATTATCTTTTTGAGTAAATCTTTCAATAGGTTATTCTACAGGTTAATGCAACACAGGAGGAATGCACCTTGAAAGGGGTTTGATGACGATTCATCAATACATGGTTACCAGTGTCCTGTTGACCGAGTATCATAGTTCGTGGGGCTAAGTCTCGAGGCATGGGACAGGCGGTACACGTCTTCCTGTCTTGTTAGAAGTCGTTATGTATGTGCTGCTGTATGTTGCCATAGTATTGGGTAGCCTGGTTTTATAGGGGCCATGAACCTAAGGTGATCCGGTGGGTTGTGGGGTTTAAGAGAGGGCGCCTTGGATTTGTGTATTCAGGCGGAGGTTTACTGCTGGGTTGTAAATAATGCAGGTGGCGGGCCGTGGCCTTGGGTGCTGCAGAGGGTACTACAAATCTTTGAAGCGGCTCCAGCCTAGTTGGGGGAGGTGGAGCAGCGCGGCGCAGGCCTCTGCTCTTTCATCTGGCAGGCTCTACTGGGTGGGAGGGAGAATGGTCTTACATAAACTCACAAAGGCATCTTCCTCGTGTGTTGCCGATTTGAGGTGCATTGCATCATAAACATTCAAATAATATACTAAATGAGTAAACATCATAAACATTCAAATAACATACAATACTAATCGAGTCATTTCAAATCTCACATCTTAACATTGCTACTGCCTCTCGAATGTAGCCAGTCCGAGCACGTTGTTAGTACACTATGTTTTAACAACTACAGCATTGTGTTATATACATACACATTTGCAGTAAGTGAGGTAGTAGTGAGGTTGGTGGAGCACATAGAAACTGACTTGCCACCATACATGACAGTAGTGGCACATAAGGGGCTTGGACTTACACACATGGGGTGGGGGGGCATTGTCGTCTATCCTTCACATAAGCCCTTAGTATGGTTGCATTTGTCTTTCTTTGTACTCTAGCAGCATTAGTTCGGTTATGGCGCGGGACCGTGGGGTGTAAGCTTTTCAATGATACACATAACGAATAGTCCCCCGGAACGCTTTTTATTATTTGCACACAACTGCAGTGGTGTGGGTTCTTCATTGCTAATGTCATGTAAACGTGCATTCTACCATGTTTATACATTTTACAGGTTTCCTTAGTAGTAGAAATTGTGTGGTGAAACTGCACGCATTGCAAGTAGTTTTGGTATTAATATTTGGGAACTTTTGCTTTTATCTGAGGACCATTTTACAGTTCTCTTTTTTACCCAGGCTTCGCTGGCTGGGTCATGCTGGGAGCAGTGATACACTGCGGAAGGTGAAATGTTACAGTGTTGGTATCTTACACTAGCTCATGTCCGTCTTGTTCGTGGGAACGGGCTCACAGCGGTTCTGCCAGGGATCTGCAGCCACAGGGATAATTGAAACTCTCCGAAGGTGGTGGCCGCGCTACAGTGCGCCGAGCTCGCACCATCTTTATTAGACAAAATGGTTTCTGAGGCCTAGCTAAATTCAATACGTTTGGACAATGTCTTCAGCAGGTGAGCCCTCCACCACCTGGGCCCTGGTGGTACTGAGGGGACACCCGATGAACCATGGCCCTCACCTGGGGAAGGGATGTAGGCAAGGGGGGTCTTTTGGACCAATCCTCCCCTACAGGAGCTTGCCCTTTCATAGACTTGCGCTCCAAGCGCAACGCAGCAGAGTCAGCAGAGTCTGTCAGTCTTTGGCGGTGCATCAATGCCGATAATTCTGTTTTGCAAAGGAGGAGAGCCAGCGCTTAGCAACTCACGTAGATTGGAAATACTCCCTTTTATGTAAGAATATTTGATTCCTACATGGCAGTAAGAAGGTGAGGTGCCCCTTAGCAAAGCGTTTCTCACGTGCACAATGAGTGTTATTAGGAGGTCGAGAGGACTTCGTGCCACTAGGACGCTAGTAAATAATCAACTGCTATGCTGCATGGTATAAAATCATAGTTGTGCTGCAATTAGGGAGGTGACTGCGGGCCTTGTGCCTTTGAGCCCCTCTTTTCTAATTTTCTCCTGGACTTACATCTTTATTGACCTCCTCACCCGCTTCTGCCACCCCCCTACTTTTTTCTTGGCTTTTACTTACTGCCTCCTTGCTTTGGCGGTTGGAAACACTGGCATTTGAAACTTTGCAATATGGGTCATCACTACATCATGGAGAAAGCCTCTAATCAACGTTGACCGGTTCTGCATAGTGGTGCAAAAAATCTCTACAAAACCACTGGCAGCTGGTGAACCATTGTGAAATGCCATCTTCCCTCCTTCAAACTTGAGAAGGGACCAAAGGGTAATCACCAGCCTAGTGGGCTAAACCTGACTCTTAATCAACCATTACTTACAGGCTTCTATGAAATAGTTAACTGTACGAGAATCTACTTACCAACATCTTTGGTGACAAATTAATCACCTGTCTCCTTACCTACAATAGTTCTTCCTCTAACTATGTCAACTGCGAAGAATTTGATAAACACATCTTGAGCCCTATTTCATCCATTGACAACAATGGCTAGTTGCTAAAAATGTGCAGATCCTTTAAACGAAAATCATTGGGACCAAATCTGTTTGTAAATGAAATCCCTATGACAGCCAGACTTTCTCATACTCTATGCTGAATTCCTCTAAACAGGTTACCTTCCTGAACATTCCTCTCCCACCTCTTAAACCTGTAAGAAACAGGGTGAAAAGTCAGAAGAAGCATAACACGAGTCCTAAGCTTATCACCATAGACCAGTGAGATGGGTCTAGAAGACAAGTCCTTTTGTCTGGCACAATGGACAAATGGACCGGCAAAACAAACGTACCTATGATGGTGTCCTGAAAAACTCCCTTGCCTCTACCCAAGAGGCCTTCGTGGAAACAAAAATCAGGGGCCATTTTGTGTCCTGCCGAGATGTTCCCACTGGGAACCTCGCATCATTAACCCAAGTCAAGGATCCCAGAATGGCATATAGTGAAAATAGACTTGGAATGGAGACTGGGCCGATGATCGGTCTGCCTGTTCACCCATATGCTCCTATCAATCATCAGAGCAAAATACAGTGCTTGGGTTCTAAACTTGTAGTTTTTGAGAACCTTTTATCCCCTCCACATCCTTCGCCCACCCCGACCTTCCCTTCCCATACTTCTGTATGCAGAGAGTGGTCATCTCTGGACTCAATGAGAAAACTCGAAGAATTAAGGCCCTTTGCAGATAGCCCTTTCTTAAACCGCATGGTGCTCCTTCGCCTCTTTTCAACCATTCCTAGTCTGTCATCCATCACTAGCAAAGATATGCTCCAAATAGGTCTCCCTGTTTGGGCAAGTATGGGAAACTGGGTTTTGATAGATTTAGTTTCTCCTGCAATTTCTTCTTTACTGTGTAAATGTACGGATACTTTGAAATCCTCAGGCTTTAGGCTTATACTATGCTGTAGCAATTTATATCGACCAGTCACCAGTCGGGGATACCAGGTAGTCTCTAACCTGGATGGCCCTAGCAGATCTGTCCTCCATGCCATCTTGGAATATGGCTATACGGCCCTTTGAATCTGTAAAATTGCTTGTTGTAATACAAGAGGTTTTGCTCATATTGCAGCAAAGAAAGGTTCTGCCAAACGAATTATTACTGTGGCGATTTTTCTGCTACAAGAGACATGGTTAGAATCCCTCTTGGTTATAGAGGGATATAATAACTATCAAGTAAGAGCTAAAATGGGAGCCTGGGGCAGGCCCTTTGGGCGGTTTGGAATAGGTATCAGCCATGCAGTGGGCATTTGTCACTTGGTACTCACTCCTACAAATGATCCCATGATGGGAGTCGAGTTAATCCTTCAGGTGGCAGAAACGAAATTCAAAATGGTGATTGTGAACATGGATGTTACTCACGATACTTATAACCTTGAAGACATACAGGAAGCATTGGGAAAGCTTTTGTACATTGGTTCTGGGCAAGGGGAAAAGCAGATCATTTTAGTAGGTGGTGACTTAAACGCTACATGTACAGATGATAAAGATAGTCTCCTATATAGACATGTAACGCAAAATTGTCAAATGATCCAAAAAGAAGCAAATTCCAAAGGGACGAATTGGGTAAAAAAAATTAGAACTTGGGAGCTTACTATGTTAAACGGGAGGACGCAGGGTGCCTTGCTGGGAAATTATACCTGGCACTCTAACAAGAGTAGAGCTACATTAGCTTATTTCTTTTGCAATAATGCCTGCATGCTCAAAACTATAGAACTTAAAATCAAACAAAATATTTTTAGCGATCATGCCATTTTAACATTGAACTTGGATCTTTATAAAAAGACCCAGGAAAAAAGTTGTTGTAGTATCTTCATTAATCATGCAGGAAATCAAATTACTTGGACTGCTAAACACGTTATAAGGGCAAATCAGCTTTTTTATAAGGCAATTGCCCAAGTCAAGTGTTGGTTGGCAGCTGCAAATGAACATGAAATAGAAAGTTGGGTGGAAAACTTTGCAATTTATGCCGCAAAGTATAGGAGAGACAACCCGACCATAATTTAAATTCATGCTAATACATTTGATATAGATATCCGGGATGCTAAACGCCAAATGAGAAGTAAATTATGAAAAGTCCATATTGGCAGTTGCACACAGAGTAACAAAAGACAGCAGGCCAAAGTAATAAAATCTGAATATTGAGGATGGCAAAAAAAATGGCGTACCTCATCTTGGCAAGATATGATTGCTGCCCTGCGGAGAAAAAAGAGTGGTCATATGTGGAAGATTGCATCACGTGCAAAAGGGGGTAGGCAGAGACACTCAGTAAATCCAACACAGGAAGAAGATTGGCTATGCTACTTTGGGGACAAAGTTAGAAAAGACGAATCCCAAATTGAGGTTAGATATGATGCTGGCGAATGGCCTCTGATGTTCATAGTCAAATCTATTGAACATTTTATTAGGAAGATGAAGGGATCTCATGCTCCTGGGCTGAATCGGCTAGCCAGTATAGTATTTAAGAAGAACCCAAACGGGTGTGCCCGAGTCCTCTATGTTTTTTTTGACAGAGTTAGTTATAAGAAAGGTGATAGATTGTTGCCTTCAAATTACAGGCTATTATCTTTACTGGAAGTAACTGGAAAGGTGTTCTCCAAGCAGGTCTTGAGATGCCTCCAAACGTGGGTAGAGGAAAAGAAACTGCTACATTTCACTCAAACAGGATTTCGTCAGGGCTTTTCAGCTATGCATAATCTAAGATCCCTTGACAGCTTAATTATAGCAGCCTCAACTGCAGGAGCTCCCGTTTTATATATTATTTTTATAGACTTTAGCACAGCTTTCGATAGGGTAAATCGCACTAAATTGTGGTCAAAGTTGGCAAATTGCGGATTTCCAGATTAGCTCTTAGACATATTGAGAAAGCTTCACTTGGGTGCAACTGGTCGAGTTAGGATAAATGACACTGGATTAACATCACCATCACTGAGTCTGAATATGGGAGTCAAACAAGGTTGTGTCTTGACTCTCTTACTATATAATCTCTATATGAGTGACATGCCTGCGGCCTTAGCCCAGACCTCTTGATTTTGCCAAAAAATAAATGGGATTTCTATCCCGGGTTTGATTTACACAGATGATTTGTAAATCTTTAGCCATACTTAAATAAAAAACATGTTTGGAATCTTGTTCAACTTCGCTCATAAAAATGACTTGACAGTCAATATGTCTAAAACTAAGGCTATGCTGATCTCATCAAAAATGAGAAATCATTACCAGATAAACATGATCTTGGGACTGTAGGAGATTTTGTCTTCATGGGGTAAATTTGGGATTTGGTGGTATTTGCTTACGTTAAAATATTGGCGGTAATTTAGCGGTAAATTAGTCTTACATTTAGAGTGGGTCTGGTATCACATTATTTTAGTTACCATACCTTGTTAGCTTGTATTGGTGGTCATTTTAGTGGTATCTTGTTTTGCAGTATTTTATTCCTGTGGTATAGTGGTGAGCATGATTTCTTTTTTATACCATAACCCCATCATAAAACAAACCTTTCCTTTCAATTAGAATACCTTCTAGTTGTCTGTAGAGAGTGCCAGACTTATGCACTTCAGTGAACCCAATGAGCTTCTTCAATGTTCCATCTCTAGTTTGTGGCTGGCATCACTGGCTTATGTACATCCAGTAATCTATGTGCCATTAGGCATTACTGTCTTATGTACATCCAGTAATCTATGTATCAGATATGACACCTTCCCATCAGCATGCAAGGAAGGGCTCAATCATGACATATCACACACATCCTTTACCTTGTAGATATTTAGTACTGACTTTCTCTTATTTGCTGTTTCAATTACAGTGGTAAATTAGTAAATGCACTACTACACTGATATAAACCTCCCCTTTGTACTTCACCTATGTAAATAATTCACAGATGCATGAATGACACAAAAATACCATTTGTTTTTATATATGCTTTTTGTATTGCATCTTATTTACAAGTCACAAAATCTTACCATGTTATTTACAGCATCATCTGCAATATAAAAGAACAAATAGAACAAGCAGGTATTTTGTAACATGGATTAATGTTCCGACATTCTGAAAACAGAAAAAAATAAATATGCAATTATTTCCTAACTTCCCTACACTGCAATAAATCTTAGTCACACATACAGTATTTTATCTGGTCCTCACTTAGCACTTATCTTACCAAGATCGGTAATTCTTTGAAGTCCCCGCACAACCTCGCTGTGTTCGCAGATGCAGACCCAGTGTCAGCGCAAAATTCTTCCGTAAGCTTGTGTGGGGTAGCGCCAACTGATTAGATCCCAAAGTCAGCGCTCTACCCCCTGGAACCTCTGTCTGTCCGTCTCCTCAGCCCAGCATGAACTAACTGCTCTCTTCATTTCTATTTTCCAATAAAACTTGTACCCGTCCCTTTATTGACATGGCTTGTCTGCCTCCATTTGCTATCAATCAGGTTAAAAAGAATGTGCTCTGTGCCAGCCTTCATTTTCAGAACAATGAAAGCTTTAGGCCCAGAGTTATTGTTTCACTTCACAAGCTGAAGAAAACACCAGTGTGCATTTAAAAATTAATCTCAGCAGTGCCACCAAAACATGGATTTCACCTCATTTTGCATGGAAGACTACACTACATTCTCATGTTAATAGTTAGCATTTAGTAGTTATGTTAATAATGTTAGTCAGTTATGTATTCTAATGTAGTCTCCATACATGAAGCATCCAAAATACATGGTGCACTTCATTATTTGAACCTGGCAGCACACTTATATTTTCTATGTGTGCTCTGAATATCTGCAGTTTCAAATTGGGCCTGGCTGTGTTATAAATCCTGTACTTTGCATACTACCAATAATGTTATATATTATACTGGCAAAAAAATGCTATATTACGTAATGCTACCTACTGTATACTGGCAATAAAAATGCTATATATATCCTTACAGGACCCGTTGAATACGTGAGTAGGTACTCCTATTTGGGCCGTGAGATGAGCCAAATATGGTTGTACAAACATATAATTGATACTGAAATTACCAAAGAACATAGATTAGCGAGTATGGTGGAGAAATTCACTCACCAGACTACTGGCTACTCCTTGGAGAACATAGTGGCACTATACAAGCAAAGCCCTATGGTCCTATATGTACTAGATGCATTAGCCATGTCAAACTTAAAATGGCTCGATTTATTACAGGGGCATTAGTGCAAAAAAGTTTTGAGGTTGGCAAAGAATACCTCTATGAAATACATAAGATTGGAATTGGGCTTGGTATCACTGCGGGGACAATTACTTATTTGTCAGGGCGGCCTGCATTTAAAGGCTAACTCTAATGCTACATGTAAATTTGCTGGCCCTTGTGGGAGCAGACAGTGGTAAAAATAAAAGAGGCAATGACAAATCTACCATCATGATCAAGGGACTTTACAATGACCTAGGGTGGCAGCCTAAATTTGAATGGGGAACCAAATATGAAACACTGAGAACATTGTTTGGAAATAAACTGGCCCAGTGGGACTGGACCAGTAATTACACTCGACTAGCCAAGTCAAAATCCCATGTACATGTGACATGGGTGGTGCATAGATACCTACGCTTACAACCTTACTTCTGCCAAAGTCCCTCACCGGCAGAATGAAACCTCATTTTGAGAATTTGTATTAACTAGCTTCCTTTGTTAAACTTCCTGGATGCCCAACTAAAAATACCCACTGCAGAAAGAGTATGCCATAAGTGCAATATTCCGGGAGCCATTGAGACTTCGAAACATGTATTCACCCAATGTCGAACTATAGGCAATACGTATATCACAATTATGGGCAAATATGTCTACAATTATAAAGAGCGAGGATTTCTGGATTTATTGCCTTAACTCTGACCTAAAATCCTTCCATGTCAGCCTTTACTGGCTTTGGTGCAATATCCGTAAGCGACTACTTGTTGATGAAGCAAAACCCTTAGTTGAAGAAGGCTGAGAGTTATAATTCAATCTGTTTTTTTCAAATAAAGTAGACCCTTGGTAGGATATGTTTAGGAAACTATTATGTTTTAATATTGTATGGCCTATGTAGTATAATATATAGCGCCTTGGGGTGTAGCAACTCACTGAATGTGATGACATTTTGTTGCCAGCAATAATGTGGCATACACATATAGCCAGTCCTATGTTGATAGCAAACATTTGAGTATGTAGATGGAGACAGGCTGCAGGTTTAAAAGTGCACCAGATTTTTTTTTTCTTTTCTCTTCTTTGAAATGCCTCATACATAGGAGACTACATTATTTATCTAACTTACTGACTTAATTAACAATTACCAATCACTAGTACTAACTCATTAACATCATAATATAATCTCTATGTGAAAAATGAGGTGAAATTCATTTTCAAATGTGCACTAGAATATATATATATTTTTCTTTTCACTGTGTTTGCAGCAAGCATAATCTGCATTGCAGGAAATGATATTAGTTACATTTTCTCACTATAAAACTGCTCTATTGTGTGGATGGAAGGGTGATGCAGCCTTTTTAATTTGATTGGTGCAAAGCATCTGCAGTTGTTTTACGTAAGAAAAGGGGAAGGTGCAGAGTTTTGCTGGGGAAAGACTGACAGAGGGAGAGGCAGTTGGTGAATGGCTGGGCTCCCAGACGAACGTGCCTGGTTTCAATTAGCGCTGGCTTGAGAACTCTATGTTTTCGCCACACACACTACAAACATTCGAGATAACAGAGACTACCCCTGCTGACTGGGCCTGCTCTGCTGAATGGAGGTTGTCTGGGGAGAAAACTACAGATCTTTGGTAAGCAGCCAAAGTTAAGTGAGGGGTTGCTGTGTACTTTTGTGTGAATGAGCAATAGCAATCTAAAATGTCATGTAGGCAGAGTAGCCAAAAGAAGTCCCCTGCATTTAATTTGTCATATGATAATGTTACAAAGTGAATGTTGCTCTGTCTCTGTATTGTTTCTTTTCTTATTTTTTATTACAGAGAACAATGCGATGTACATTGTAAGATGTTATTTTGAATTGCAATTGTTTATAATATACACAATATAAAAGCAGAACGTGTAGAGAGTTTTTGTTTTTCTCTTTTCTTGGTGCATTTGGAATAGCATTTTTGACACAGGGGAGATTTTTTTTAGGTAGTACATTTGTCATTTTTTCCCATGGAGATGAAATAACAGACAGAATAAGCTGTCCTAAAATAAGACTTAGCGGTGATAAATAGCTGTATGCGTGTTTTCCCCAGTGTATGCTGTCTGGGTGAAATCTAATACAATATATAGATCACTGGGGGTCTATGAACCAGTAATGGGGCCATGGATGCATAGTTCACTGGTGTAGATAAATCAGTGATAACAGCCACATGTTGTAGGTGGCACTCTATGTGAAAGTGTGGTGTTCCTGAATGTAGGTCCAAAGCTCTCTATAGATCACAAGAGTATTATAAGAATAAGGAAGGTTTTGTGTATGATGGGGTTATAAATAGGGGAGGAAAATTATGCTCACTACTAAGTAATTTACCACCAGAAAATACCGGCAATAGTGTACATTACTAATTTATCCAATATAGTGTAACAAAATATGGTTACTGGAAGGAGGCCAACCCCAATCTAGATGCAAGGGAAAGTTATCACCAAATTACCACTCTTCTTTTGTCGGTAAGAATATACTGCCAAATCCCAAATCTACACAAAATATCCTACATATATATGGTGCGTTGCAGGCCAGGAAAGTGATTATAGAGCACCTACTGGGCATGGCAGGTGTGTCTCACACTACCATCCGTGCATTAGAGGTAACCCATTTCATAATAGCAGTGTGACACTAAAAGTGAATTTCAGAATGTCTCAAATAGAAGCCACATTCTCAGAGCTAGTGCAATACCTTGAGGCAAAGTTATATGCACATGGGACATGGTCATCAAATAATGCCACAGAATGGCATGACCACATTTATGGTGAAGTACAGAAAGAACCACTAGACAGCCTTTTTGCAGAAGGCAGCATAATTCAGGTATGTCTTTTGAGACTATTAAATGCAGCTGATAAACATACAGAAAAAGATTGTCTGATACGGATATGCGCCAAGACATGGTTTATCTTGACTAGGTCCCTGTGAATGCAAGAAAATGACACTAAGCTCATTAACAGGTTAAAAGCTGATCTAGATGGGGCAAGTAAAAAAGAGGAAATGTTAAGAGCAGAATTGGAGGCATGTCAAAAAGACATGCAGTTAAAATGTAGGGATCTTGATACTCAAAGGCCGATTCATGGAATGAATGTGCGTAGAAAATTCCCGCGCAAGCGTGCGAAGGCGTGCAAATCGCAGCGCAAGTGCGAAAATCGCTGCGAAACCCGTGCACAGCGATTCATGGAAGTCTGTGCGCGTGTAAATCCATGGATGTGCGCTAAAATCCTGCATGGCGCACGCTGGCACACACGTCTTCAAACAGCGTGCGCTACGCACACAGCGAAAGCGCACATAGCGAAGCGCACACAACAAAAGTAGGCATAACATGGGGCCTAACATGCGGAATGGGGAACAACACGTGAATATGTGGGCATCACGGGTGAAGTACAGGAGGCAAATGCGCGTAACGCCCACACGCGCGTCTACAACACGTATTCATTGAATCGAACGGGGCTAACGTGTGCGCCAAAAAAGACGCGCTAATCCGGAAACACGTACGCCAGCAGGAAGCAGGCGTACGTGGACCCGCGCAGCATAAAAGTACGCACAAACAACAAACAAGCTCAGACGCCAAGATGAATATACCGTTCCTTGCAGCAGTGGTCGTGGGATACCGCAGGAGGAGGAGGAGGATGGTCAGGGCCAGAATGTTTACACCCAGAACCAGCCTTTTTGGGATGCCTGATGACCAGGTGTATGGGAGGTACAGGCTTCCACCTCGCATAAAACTCGACCTAGTGAGTGAATGGGAGGATGACCTCACATCACCCACCCTGTGCTCCCAAGCACTGAGCCCCTTGGAAAAGGTGCTCAATGTACTGCACTGGCCACTGGTGCATTTGAGCGGACAAGTGCCATAGTGGGGGGGTGTCACAGGCCACGCAGGCACGCTGTCTGCACCAGGTGTTGGCCATCATGACTGCACGCCCATCAGTCCGCAGGCACATATAACTGCCCAGAACACCTGCAGAAAGGCAGGCTGTCGTCCAGGATTTTTACAGGGTGGCACACTTCCCCAAAGTGCTAGGTGCCATTGACTGCACCCATGTGACTCTACGTCCTCCCAGGGCAACTGAGCACATCTACAGAAACCGCAAGCACTGGCATTCCATGAACATGCAGGTAGTATGTGATGCCAAGGGAATCATCACCTCAGTATATGCCAGCTATCCAGGGTCCACCCATGACCGTTTCATTTACAGAATGTCAACCCTAAACCGGGACCTAGAAGCTGGGCGGCATGGTGATACATGGCTGCTTGGTGAGTATAAATGCCCCTGCACATGCATGCATGTCAGATACTGAGTAATGTCACAACCCCACTAATGATACCCATCATCACCTCCCCAGGGGACAGTGCCTACCCACTGAGCACCCACATGATGACGCCAATTCGGAACCCCACCACACCACCCGAGGTAAGATACAACACAGCCCATGTTGCAACCAGGGGCATAGTGGCGCGCACATTCGGAGTGCTCAAGTCACGCTTTCGCTCCCTTGACCGCTCTGGTGGGCAGAGCTACTGGTGGGCTACACGCGCCCCCAGTAGTGTGCAGGATCATAGTGGCAGCATGTGTCCTATACAATGTTGCAACAAGCCAGGTCCTGCCGGTAGACATGGTGGTGCCCCCACATCCCCAACCACAAGCATGGCCGCTGCGCATGGGAGGGGAAAGGGGACATGGTGAGGCAGCCCGTACGCAGTTGGTGGCTAATTACTTCACCTAAAATCACATCCCTGTTGAGTGCACACAGCCCTGGCACATACCAGCTGACAATCAATGATGATGACATAAGGGACAGTCAACTGTCACAACCATATCAGCCTGAGATTGGTCACCTGGAATTGTTACATTGTGTGCATCCCTACCTGCCGAAAGACAACCAATGCTGTGTCACAAAAAAACACACATTCATGCTGCATGAATGACTACCCCCTTGCAAAATACAACATGAAAATAGCGGCATGTCACCCAACCCCTCCCCAGCTCCTCCACCCAACACACCATGGCATGTCATGCAATGTGAAAGCAAACAAAGCAATGCACAAGACCTGACACAAGTGTCACAAAGAGCACTGTCCCAAAAGGAAACTGCCCACAGACAATATGCTCCCAGTAATCAATAACAAACAGCACACATGAACAAATACTTACCAACAACACAATACAGCAACACACCATGAAACATTGCAAAAACATGACAGTACTAAGTCAAAGTAGTGGTAGTGCACAAGCACATATCAATACACCATGCAGTCTACAATACAACAACAATACCCACTAGGGATGTACACACAGTATTGACTACAGACTGCCCACACAGCTCATTGGAGCCCAATATCACTGTGTAAGTCACTGTCACTTGGTCACACCCTTTGCAAGCCCATGGAAATGGGAAGCAGGAGGGTCTGTGTGTCACGAACCCAAGCATCTAACCCAAACTCAGGACAAGCCTGCATGTGCCCAGCCGGAATACAGTGGATGCCCACACGAGCCACACAAGGCAACACACTGTTAAAAAGAAAACAAAATGCCCATGTGGGGGCCAGGGGGGCCACCCAGGAGGTTCGAGGACAGGGTGCACACCAACATCCACCTGCATGGAAGTTGCGAGAAAAAGAAATTCCTCCATGGGCTCATGGCCTGCACGGCTATGCCATTGTGGGAGAACTGCTGTCGCTCTCTTCACCCTCTGCTGCTGCATCAGGAGGTGATGGCACTATGAGAGGCAGCCCACGCAAAGCCCTGGTATGGTCCTCCATGGCAGCAAGCATGTGGGTCTGGAAGGTCTGATTCTGGAGGATTAAAGTGCGGAGATCCCCATGCTGCACCTCATGGGTTGCCTGCACTTCTGCACGTATGGCCTCACGGGATGCCCGGATCTCCTCACGTGTTGCCTGCAGCTCAGCTGAGAGTGAACGTGTGAGCTGCTTCAGCTGCTCTTCTGCCCTAACATTTTGGGAAGCCTCAAGTTCAAGCAGACTCTGCCTGAGGTTATGGAGTTCTACTCTCAGGGCTTCCCTGTGGCCCTGTGACTCTATTGATATGGATTTGCGCAAAGTCTCCAGTGCCGCCTGTCGGTCCCTGTTGGACGCCAACATGTCTTCCCTGTGTGATTGGCAAATGGAGTCTGTTGCCTGCTGTTTTTATCCATCTTCCTTTCAGGGGGGATAATGGAAGTGGCCACCCTCTCCATTGCCTGAGCCATAAATTCTACTGATGCTGACTGTTGGGTTGCCATACTGTACATGAAGTTTTCCCATACAGTATTGCCTGGTGGCGCACGGCCACTGCGTCAGCGGGCACCACACCTGTTTGGGGCAAGGCGATCTGCACCTTGCTGTGCTGACACTGCCTGAGGCTGCAGGACTGCATTCCCCATCTGATCTGCTGGCCCAGGAACAGGATTAGATGCTGTGGAGTGTGACACTGCATCCGTAACCGCCAAAGGCAGACCTACCAACACTGACATCCCCATAGAGGGTTCTACCCCTGGTGCAGGTGGGTTGGACAGAACAGAATCCCTGCCAGAAGCACTGACCTGCGACACAGCACATAAGTCTCATCATCCGACTCAGCACCTGAATAGAGGTCTGGGGAGCTGCACCCGGAGACACCCCTCGACAGTATGGTCTGCAGTACCAAAGTATTTTCACCCACGACCACACCACGTCCCCAACTGGTGCCTGGTCGTGGCTGAGAATCCTCCTGGGTCTGCACCATCTCCTGAACCTCACCAGAATCAAGTGTGTCGTCACCTGCAAAAACATGAAATACAAGAAATAGAAACAGGCATGAGCACCATAGCACACACATAGGCCTGACAAGACAGAGATCCAGTACATGGTTTACACATGTCCCACATCACTATCACCCTGGCATGCATGCACTGTCAATGAGTTTGAAGGGGAGTCAAAAAGGCAGACAATGAGGACACCAAGATGGAAAAGCAACACATTTGCAGCATGTTGTGTAGCACTGGCATCACACATCAGCCTGTGAGTGGTATGTCCAATACACATACATGACACATACCAGCACATAGATGCCATGTAGCATAGCCATGGTAAATTAGACAACTGCAGCGATATGTCAGTGAATGAGTACTGTCACACATCCATGTCACATGGACATGATGAGAAGAATAATGCAGAATAGTGTTGCAAAATATGCATGTGCCACACACTGCAACACATCCAGTGTACAATAAGACAGTGATTGTAGGCAGATGTACACATCAATGGTTGGCCACTTCAACATGACAGGAAACAACTATCATGTTCCACATGCAAACAGGCCCTAAAAATAAATTTCAGCAGAAATGCAAGCAGAGCTCAAAATAAGCTTCCAACCAGATCCCGGGGCACGTCTGCAAGGACCCATATAATGTGACTATATATGCACCACAGGGTGTCCATAGAATGCATAGCGCAGATCTAGAGTAAATGTGGGATCAGCAGATGCAAGGACGTACAGTTCTAATGGAAAGCCAAGCAGTAGAGATGGGTCTTATTCTAGCCCAACTAGCCCCCTGCTCAGGTGCATACCAGAATTCTCATTTCACTCTCTTCAAAGAAAACATCTGTAGAAGTACATCACTCAGAGAATATAAATACAATGGTATCAGAGCACCCTTAAGAAAGTAACCTGATTAATTTCCTAAACTTTGGGGAGTTCATTCACAGCCTCTCTGCTTCTCCCAGTGCATCAGTATAATACAAGATTCAAAGCAGACGCTCCCATTAAACGATCAATAGTTCATACCAATCTTTTTTGCTTGCACCCTTCAGTGGTGTGAAAGTTATAGGTTACGAATGTGTTATTGCCCCTCATTTTATTTAAAAACGGCAGTGTCTTTATCAATTTTTCATATACGCTCTAAAGATGTCGCACAACAGTATTCAGTGCTCCTATACACTGACAGATAAAGCAAGATATGGGGCTACTTTTTAAATGTATCGGTTGGCTTCCATGAACAATACAGTGTAGAACATTGAGATGTGCACTTTTTTCCATGAATGAACAGGGAATTGTATTTCTATGTCCTGTAAGTACAAAATGAATCACTTGAAATGAAGGAAACCCGTTGGAGGTGTTCTGAATCCATGAACAGAAAAATGTTGTCCTAAAGTAATTAAAAGTGTTCAACAAAAGCAGCATTCAGAAGTATCTACCAATGCATATCTACTGAGAAAAGGCCTTACGATTAATTAACAGTTTCTGATTATGTCCCATAACATAATTGTGAAGAGGCAATACCGTTTTGATTATTTCATGGTGACAATGGTGACAATCCTTTTAAGTGCAATAGTAACATCACATATCCCTATGCAACAAGGTCTGTATATTTTTGTATCTGCATTTCTTTCCTAGATTATGGGATACAATTCTATTGTTTAGGTGTTCTGAACTGGGGTTGCAGTTGTCTAGTATTTAATCTGACTATTGACAGGTTTGATTTCTGATTCATGATCATATTAAATAATCAAACAGACTCTGGTGGCTTCTCCGAGAGGGGAATACATGAGGAATTGTCGCAAAACAGATACTCTGTAAAACAAACACATTTTGATTTCCCAAATTCCACAAAAAGGCATACAATGGTTTATAGTAAAAAACAAAATATGTACAATTGTACTGATTCAGGTTTATCGATAAATGTGACATTCATAATGTTGACTTACCTTTTGGGCTATGGGTTGTGCTCTGTTCTTTTTTGGTAAAGAGTAACAGTGAAAGGCAAACAATAATATGCCTGCCATACACAACTATCTGGAACTCAATCCTTTTAGAGGCTCTAAATGTCCCTACCATACTCCAGTTCTGCAAAACACTAAAATTGTGGCTCTTTCAACAATAACAGGCAGAGTAATACAGACCCTCTCTCCCTCCACCACAGTACTCTAGCACTGTAAAAAATTCTAAACCCAACTCTAACACAATTCTGTTGTAAAGCACACTGCTGCTTTGAGCTAGATTCGTGCTATAAGCAATTCAATAAAATAAATACCATATGATAGGCTATTTATGCAGACTTTTTTATTATTATGAATGGTTCTGAACCATATTCAAATATTCCCTTTACAAATATCACAATCAACCCTTAAAAGTATTGAAATATGCCAGGCCTCTGACGTTTCCTAAATTGTTCTCCATTGGCTCTGGGATACACAACATTTAGAATTTAGGAAACTGAAAGTGCATTACATGATACAGAAAGCAGGAAAATATATATGTGCAGAACTGGGATTTCTCTATTATTAAAGGAATTGTATCTTGCTTGTTGTAAAAAAGAAAAGTAATATGGATGAGTATCGTTGCCACCAATGTGTACTATCACCTCCAGATGAACAGCATAGTCTGGTATATAGGAATACATTTTATAAGCTCCAAGTAAGACACACACAAGGTGTTAGTTGAATAAGACATCCTGCATGTAAGTGTGAATGATGGGGAAAGAAAAACGCAACACAATTCCAGGATTGGTGGGAAGTGAATTTGGTATCTACCCAACAAAAGCAAGAACTCATTGAATATAAAAAACATCTTTACTTGAACGACAGATTAAGTCATGTTCGATTTCAATAGAAACT
Organism: Ambystoma mexicanum; assembly: GCF_040938575.1. Lineage (NCBI taxonomy): Eukaryota > Metazoa > Chordata > Amphibia > Caudata > Ambystomatidae > Ambystoma > Ambystoma mexicanum. The sequence goes on along the minus strand of NC_090936.1, from coordinate 820,982,048 downwards.
TATGAGCAGCACTTGCAAGTAGTGTAGGGTCTGCAGGGTAGAATGTAAGACCATGTATTCTCTGTGAATAGGTTAGTGAATAACATGTACACTTTAAAAACACAATTGAAAGACAATAACAAAAACACTGCTAACTATAATGTTAGAACATAGACAGCAAACTAAGCTTTATTCATTGCAACCTGATTTAATCATGTAGCGCAGGAAAAGGTCCAACACGGAAGTGGGTGAAACACAATTAACCAAGAAACACAGAGTTGCTATAAAATAAATTTAGGACAAAATGCAGTGAGACAAAGTTGCATTATCTGACAAGAGTCAGAGGAGGTTGAAGAGAAACACAAGGATTTGAGTGAACATTTATCAAACGTGTTATCTGACCTGTAGAAACTGTTGAACAAAAAGGTCAGCTGTTCAGGGAGGTAACCAACTTCTAGTACCATACTCAAGATGGAATACACAACATACATTCTCATCAGAGTGAAAAGTATTCCCAAAGGAAAGAATCAAAACACCCAATGCTATTTCATGCCTCTGCAAATAAAGAGCTTAAATCACCCTAGTCAGTCTCACTGACTGAAAGGATAAGAGAGATACACTGAAACAATACTTAGTTATGGAAATGTTTTGTAATAAAGAAGCACGTGCCCAAGGTCTTCTCCACTCTGCCCAGTTATCCTCTGAAAAATACCACTGTCTCCTTTAAACCTTAATGCCTGGCCTTACCCATGATATCAAGGGAGATGTGGTTTTACAATCAGATGAAAGGAGTGCAGAACCATATTTGAACTTCCCTGTAAAAATTAGGATAGCATTAGGATGCCAGATGTCGACTGGAGAGTATATGCAAAAACACATACTCAAAATGTAGGTGAAGATACTCGCCAAAATAAATGATGGGACTAAGAGATACAGTTTATAATCCAATGGGAACATTTAGCACACAAGCATTTTAGAGAAACATCCCTACTTTGGGGACAGTGAGGAACCTCAGCCCCTCTGGAGGAAAGAAACACAATACACTGAAAAATGGCAGGAAGAAGTGTCATACTACTCTGTCTTGCAAAAAATGGATGGATGCTGCTTTAGTTATTTAGAAGAACAAATGATTAAGGACATTATAAATAGCCTCTCAGCAGTTTATTTAGCAGGACGTTTAGATGAGGCCATGCAGTGATTTCTACTTCAATTATTCTAAATGTAAAGAATCATTTTTGGGAACATTTAAAATGGTATGAGCAAATGATAATGCCTTTGAATTCACAAGGCCACACAATAAGGAGTACTCTGTAAGGGTGCAGCAGGAGGAGACTGACACAAAGGTTGCATATGTGTGCGCAAAGACTTTAATTCAGTGAAAAAGAGAAAGGAAAACCTACCTATGCCTATCTCTAGGAGGAGGTTTACCTTCCTCAACAAAAAGATCTAACACAACTGTCAGGATGTCTGTTAACTAAAACTGTCAACCGTCCTTTGTCATTAAAACATTGCTTCTGACCCTCACACTAGAACCTATAATTAAAGTAGCATTGTTTTTACCAATCCCTGGGAAATGATTCCCTTCTCTTGGGTTCAATGTTCAGGTTTGTTGTAACAGTACTATTCAGTTCAAAACAGTCTCCTGTCTCACACGTTGTCAAGGGGAATATCTCTGATACCTGGCTAGTAATTTTCCAAACAATATTATTACATGTTATCAGAGGGAGTGGCTCCATCCCCCTAATAGTAGAGTTCCAAATACTATGGTACTCCCTCTTGGTGGGTCAGGAAATGAATCCCTTTTCCTGACATAGGTATTCAGATAGCCTGGGGGATGGCTCTCTTCACCAGGCCCCTTTCTGATCTTACTATCAGTCTGAGGTTTCTGTTCCTTCAAATAACCTAGGGGAATGACTCCCTTCCCCAGTCATCTTTGAACTTTACTGCCGTTCATAGCTACCAGGAGAATGACTGCCTTCTCCTGGTCTCTTTCTATCTGTTCATCACAAAAAAAATGGGAATGACTCCTTTCTCCTGGACTTTTTTCCATCAAACGTAACACCTATTACACCCAATTCAGGTTCCACCTTTTCTTTGATATGGCCCACTTGGTTCACTTCCCTGCCAAGCACTGCCACAAGGAAGATGACTTGTATCTCTTCCTGGTATTGGGTCTGTTGGATTTTATACCACTGATTACCTGCACACCTTGAAAAAGCATGCAACAATGTGCCTCTCCATTGTTTGTTAAAGCATGCATCTAAAACATGGGGAATAGCTTGTTGTAATACTCCTTTTTTTGGGACCTCTATGAATACAATTGCCAGACTTTTGTGCAGGGAGTTGGACACTAATTGTACAAATGACAATATATTGGGATGCTTAATAAACAAACAAAGTAGATCTATTAAACCACATGAACAATGCACCAGCACACATACTTGTGTTATCATGTATTTTATATGCAGTTTGAAAATCTCAATAATGTTTGCATGCAAAATGGATGTGACTTTTACAATCTATAGAAGTAAGAAAATCGCAAGCTGTCATTTCACATTTTGCTCTGGAAACAAAACAAGTGTACGTTTTTTTAAACAGGCCAAGACAGTGGTGCAAACACACTTCAAAGCCCTCTCCCAAAGCAGAAATGTCTTTTCTCTCTTAGCAAAGTTATTTACACATCAACATTTTGGTAGGAGAATATCCCTAAACTTGGAAAACATCTGGGCAGACCTTAGCTTTTCTGCGATATCTGCCCCTTCACATGGAAGAGAAAACACATTGAAAATGAATATGTCCATGCCCCCTGTTTATTTGTATCCCAATTTCACACCTCCCAGGCGAGGAAACAGCCTAATAAATTGCTTTATTCATTGTAAATACTTTGAAACAATGCTCTCCTAATTCATATAGGAAACTCAGCTTGCATGGGAAATGCCTTCGATGACACAAGCCACCTTCCTCTCATTCAGGCCTGCGTTTGTCTACCGAGCTCCAGCAGCACCCCTCCTTCCTCCACTGTCCAGCTCCCATAACACACAGCAACATAATGCACACTTCAAAGTCCATCAGTCAGTCCCTGGTCCTCGGATCTTCCTCGCTCTGTCTTTCTCTTGCAAGCCCCTGACACTGCTATTTCTCAGCCTTTTGGACCCCCTTTTGCTTCCCTCCCCTTTTCTTATATATGCCTAAAGAAAACATATGATTTCACTAGCAATTACACACCTCCTTGAGTGACAATATGCATTAATCAAATCTACCCTCCTAAGTCAGCCCAGTAATTTTCCCGAAAAACCCTCTGCTTTTTCACAGTAAACTGTATACATCGTTGGGCTCGGTAGCCCCGTAAAGATATTTGAAACACTTGAATTCTAATTTCCTGCACTGAGGGCAAACACAATGGACTGTTTTAGGCAGAATGATTCTGCAAATTAATTGCACAGCCTTCCGTCCACACTGCGGGTCTGTCTGAATTGTGTGGATTTTATTTTCTAAGCCAGCATCAGAGTCTGTACCTGCATTCAGTATCTACACCCTCAGTTTGAACCCGGTTTGCACCATTTTAATCACAAATTATTTTGATTTGTTAGGCTTAGTTGTTAATGGGTTAGACATTAGTAGAGATTATATTTGTTAGTCCCTCCGCTACACTAGATTTATGCTCCTTTAGTTCAATCAATTTAAGCTATAATATGCTCACACTTTTCTTTGGTCTGTATGAATTCTCATCAGTCTCTCACATCAGTGCTAAGCAACACACACCGGCAGCAGGCTGCAACACCATCACACACTTTCTATAGAACTCTGTGGTCTCACAAAACGTTCTTGCACAGTTTAAATTCACACCACTTGTTCCAACATGTATCCCTCCTTGTTTCTGTAGAAACCTAAATAAACGTAGTCTTGTGCAGAAACACAAGACTTGGCTGGAAGTGTAAAGCAGAGTTGAACTAACATAGTCCTTAAAACTGCGCTCCATTTAACTGTCTTTTCCTTTTTTCAAAAGTCAACATGGTGAACATTATCATTTATATCTTGACCATAAGTAGAATCAACCATATCAACATGGATACCACGGAAACAGTCATAATCACTAGACCCTTTTCTGTCCATTTCCCTATGCATATGCATCTCCTTCTGTCAAACACATATCACGCATAGTGATATTGTTTTTCTACATATTCATTTTAATCACATGCACATTTTTATGTTTCAATAAATATTCCATATCAGGATCAATAGGAATTGTATCTGTCTGGAATAATACATTATTTTCTATCTTACCTTCCACACAGGTCCCTATCCATGTGAAATAATGTTAAACCTTCAACTGTCACCACTGAATCTTTAGTGGAAGTCATCTAAAACACATTGCATTGCAATGGTTTGATAAGAAATTAACCTTGATTGATGTAGGCCACCTTAAAATATGATGCGTAAGTACTGATTAAGCCTGTGTTTAATCAATTTGGCATATGCTAACTCATCATGATTTGGGTTAATAATAGACACTTCATATCCTTCAGCAATAGCATGATCACCCCCAACCCACAAATGGCACTTGGTGCATCAGGTATAAATGGCTTCCCTGGACATATGTAGTTATGTTCCTTAAAAACAGAACAATTGTCCAACCTTGGCACTAAATACAAGTCGGACTCCCAATCCTGAAAAGCCACTATTTCAGGAGTCACAATTTTGATCTATTTGTCCCCCAGCCAGAAGCCCAAATTGTGCACCAATTTAGTCCAATAAATCAACTCTGGAGTGACATATCGGATACATAACAGAAACCCTATCTCTATTCTATAAACATAACATTTATATACAAGGGAATTGCACTCCTATTTCAAATGCAATTTTCTCTTGGATTGTTTCAACCTGGTTTGCTTTCCAGAAAGTGCACAGATATATCTTATTTTTCTCCCCAATATACTGAATGAAAATCCTTGAATGCAGGGAGGAAATGATTGACACATACACACTCTCATGTAAATGATAAACCGCTCTTATACGGCCCTTTATTCATCAAAAGCAAACATCAATGAATAAATGCAACAATAATGATAATTGAAAAAATGAATAAACAAAGTCTAAAGAAAATGCATCACTGTTGATGCAGCTTTAAGGAATGCTCTGATCTGGCCAGAATCCACTCAAATCCCCGAAAACAGTTAGAGAGACTTTGGCTGTCAACAGTCCTGGAGCAAGGTTTCTGCCCTCCAAGGTGAAGCTTTCTGCCTGGCCATTCCATCACACCATATTTTAAACCCTCCACAAATGTAGGGTGACACCTTCTAGAATCTTGTGGCCTGAGTATGTACTCATTAATAGCTGTTGTGTCCTGGCCAGAGTGACCCACGCTAATCTGAAGGAGAAGGACTCTTCCCTTTTCAAGAAAGCAGCAAAAACAACTCTGTAACTCATCCTCAGTTTTGACAATGTCCATGGTATCTGTATCCAGTGCTTATCCTAGCCTCTTTACGCACTGTGTCCTTGGATAAGCAATGCAAAGTAACATATGCAACAAATAACATTGAAACCATGTTTTCCAGTGAAATAGTGCAAAACATGCTGAAAATATGTTTATAAATCACAGCAAGTGCTGATTCCACTGGGGCATGAAGCAAATGTTCATTATGGCTCAGTGCGCATCAGAATACACTCTGCACCAGCGCCATGTTTTAGTTCAGAGCATTACAATCCACCCTTAGACATTTGACTTTCATAGCCCAGTGGCATCAGATTCGGCTTCTGAAACTGACAAAGCATCATAACTAATTTGGGAAGAAAGCAGCAACAAGAAATTATAATAACCACCATCACACAAATGCAAGCAAAGGTGTAACGCCAACATCTGGAACCCAAGAAAATAGCTGGTCCCACCAAATCCCAGTGTGATATTGGGATACCTGTGTTATTAGGTCCATTACACTTTGAATGTGGTTTTCAATAAACTGGGAATGGTCACTACCCATGTTATGTTTTAGCTGTAGCCAATCAATGGCAACTCAATTCTGCAAAGCTGCATTTCTCATACATTTGCTATCTAGAAGCAGCTTCACTAATGCTTGAGAGGTGGGATTGAGTCCTTTCACTATCAATCATGCTAATTTAATTAAAGACTTATAGCCCAGAGCAGCTAAACTCCTAACCCCAACTAATGAAAATGCAAGAGCTAACACCTCGGCTTCTGATAACAAGTGCACACAGGAATAGCAGTTTGGTGCTAGCTCTACAGATTTGAAAGTTGATCTCTTGATTCGATATACTGCTGGCTACAAATGAAACATCATTAATCACAGTTGTGTTAAGGCACATAGACCTCCAAAAATGTTAGCTGGAATGTATGTGTATGTGGTGGTGCCAAACGAAAAAAGCCATCCTGTCGGAAGAAATAGAAACAGGCATGAGAACCATAGCACACACATAGGCCTGACAAGACAGAGATCCAGTACATGGTTTACACATGTCCCACATGACTATCACCCTGGCATGCATGCACTGTCAATGAGTTTGAAGGGGAGTCAAAAAGGCAGACAATGAGGACACCAAGATGGAAAAGCAACACATTTGCAGCATGTTGTGTAGCACTGGCATCACACATCAGCCTGTGAGTGGTATGTCCAATACACATACATGACACATACCAGCACATAGATGCCATGTAGCATAGCCATGGTAAATTAGACAACTGCAGCGATATGTCAGTGAATGAGTACTGTCACACATCCATGTCACATGGACATGATGAGAAGAATAATGCAGAATAGTGTTGCAAAATATGCATGTGCCACACACTGCAACACATCCAGTGTACAATAAGACAGTGATTGTAGGCAGATGTACACATCAATGGTTGGCCACTTCAACATGACAGGAAACAACTATCATGTTCCACATGCAAACAGGCCCTAAAAATAAATTTCAGCAGAAATTCAAGCAGAGCTCAAAATAAGCTTCCAACCAGATCCCGGGGCACGTCTGCAAGGACCCATATAATGTGACTATATATGCACCACAGGGTGTCCATAGAATGCATAGCGCAGATCTAGAGTAAATGTGGGATCAGCAGATGCAAGGACGTACAGTTCTAATGGAAAGCCAAGCAGTAGAGATGGGTCTTATTCTAGCCCAACTAGCCCCCTGCTCAGGTGCATACCAGAATTCTCATTTCACTCTCTTCAAAGAAAACATCTGTAGAAGTACATCACTCAGAGAATATAAATACAATGGTATCAGAGCACCCTTAAGAAAGTAACCTGATTAATTTCCTAAACTTTGGGGAGTTCATTCACAGCCTCTCTGCTTCTCCCAGTGCATCAGTATAATACAAGATTCAAAGCAGACGCTCCCATTAAACGATCAATAGTTCATACCAATCTTTTTTGCTTGCACCCTTCAGTGGTGTGAAAGTTATAGGTTACGAATGTGTTATTGCCCCTCATTTTATTTAAAAACGGCAGTGTCTTTATCAATTTTTCATATACGCTCTAAAGATGTCGCACAACAGTATTCAGTGCTCCTATACACTGACAGATAAAGCAAGATATGGGGCTACTTTTTAAATGTATCGGTTGGCTTCCATGAACAATACAGTGTAGAACATTGAGATGTGCACTTTTTTCCATGAATGAACAGGGAATTGTATTTCTATGTCCTGTAAGTACAAAATGAATCACTTGAAATGAAGGAAACCCGTTGGAGGTGTTCTGAATCCATGAACAGAAAAATGTTGTCCTAAAGTAATTAAAAGTGTTCAACAAAAGCAGCATTCAGAAGGATCTACCAATGCATATCTACTGAGAAAAGGCCTTACGATTAATTAACAGTTTCTGATTATGTCCCATAACATAATTGTGAAGAGGCAATACCGTTTTGATTATTTCATGGTGACAATGGTGACAATCCTTTTAAGTGCAATAGTAACATCACATATCCCTATGCAACAAGGTCTGTATATTTTTGTATCTGCATTTCTTTCCAAGATTATGGGATACAATTCTATTGTTTAGGTGTTCTGAACTGGGGTTGCAGTTGTCTAGTATTTAATCTGACTATTGACAGGTTTGATTTCTGATTCATGATCATATTAAATAATCAAACAGACTCTGGTGGCTTCTCCGAGAGGGGAATACATGAGGAATTGTCGCAAAACAGATACTCTGTAAAACAAACACATTTTGATTTCCCAAATTCCACAAAAAGGCATACAATGGTTTATAGTAAAAAACAAAATATGTACAATTGTACTGATTCAGGTTTATCGATAAATGTGACATTCATAATGTTGACTTACCTTTTGGGCTATGGGTTGTGCTCTGTTCTTTTTTGGTAAAGAGTAACAGTGAAAGGCAAACAATAATATGCCTGCCATACACAACTATCTGGAACTCAATCCTTTTAGAGGCTCTAAATGTCCCTAACATACTCCAGTTCTGCAAAACACTAAAATTGTGGCTCTTTCAACAATAACAGGCAGAGTAATACAGACCCTCTCTCCCTCCACCACAGTACTCTAGCACTGTAAAAAATGCTAAGCCCAACTCTAACACAATTCTGTTGTAAAGCACACTGCTGCTTTGAGCTAGGTTCGTGCTATAAGCAATTCAATAAAATAAATACCATATGATAGGCTATTTATGCAGACTTTTTTATTATTATGAATGGTTCTGAACCATATTCAAATATTCCCTTTACAAATATCATAATCAACCCTTAAAAGTATTGAAATATGCTAGGCCTCTGACGTTTCCTAAATTGTTCTCCATTGGCTCTGGGATACACAACATTTAGAATTTAGGAAACTGAAAGTACATTACATGATACAGAAAGCAGGAAAATATATATGTGCAGAACTGGGATTTCTCTATTATTGAAGGAATTGTATCTTGCTTGTTGTAAAAAAGAAAAGTAATATGGATGAGTATCGTTGCCACCAATGTGTACTATCACCTCCAGATGAACAGCATAGTCTGGTATATAGCAATACATTTTATAAGCTCCAAGTAAGACACACACAAGGTGTTAGTTGAATAAGACATCCTGCATGTAAGTGTGAATGATGGGGAAAGAAAAACGCAACACAATTCCAGGATTGGTGGGAAGTGAATTTGGTATCTACCCAACAAAAGCAAGAACTCATTGAATATAAAAAACATCTTTACTTGAACGACAGATTAAGTCATGTTCGATTTCAATAGAAATTTATGAGCAGCACTTGCAAGTAGTGTAGGGTCTGCAGGGTAGAATGTAAGACCATGTATTCTCTGTGAATAGGTTAGTGAATAACATGTGTACTTTAAAAACACAATTGAAAGACAATAACAAAAACACTGCTAACTATAATGTTAGAACATAGACAGCAAACTAAGCTTTATTCATTGCAACCTGATTTAATCATGTAGCGCAGGAAAAGGTCCAACACGGAAGTGGGTGAAACACAATTAACCAAGAAACACAGAGTTGCTATAAAATAAATTTAGGACAAAATGCAGTGAGACAAAGTTGCATTATCTGACAAGAGTCAGAGGAGGTTGAAGAGAAACACAAGGATTTGAGTGAACATTTATCAAACGTGTTATCTGACCTGTAGAAACTGTTGAACAAAAAGGTCAGCTGTTCAGGGAGGTAACCAACTTCTAGTACCATACTCAAGATGGAATACACAACATACATTCTCATCAGAGTGAAAAGTATTCCCAAAGGAAAGAATCAAAACACCCAATGCTATTTCATGCCTCTGCAAATAAAGAGCTTAAATCACCCTAGTCAGTCTCACTGACTGAAAGGGTAAGAGAGATACACTGAAACAATACTTAGTTATGGAAATGTTTTGTAATAAAGAAGCACATGCCCAAGGTCTTCTCCACTCTGCCCAGTTATCCTCTGAAAAATACCACTGTCTCCTTTAAACCTTAATGCCTGGCCTTACCCATGATATCAAGGGAGATGTGGTTTTACAATCAGATGAAAGGAGTGCAGAACCATATTTGAACTTCCCTGTAAAAATTAGGATAGCATTAGGATGCCAAATGTCGACTGGAGAGTATATGCAAAAACACATACTCAAAATGTAGGTGAAGATGCTCGCCAAAATAAATGATGGGACTAGGAGATACAGTTTATAATCCAATGGGAACATTTAGCACACAAGCATTTTAGAGAAACATCCCTACTTTGGGGACAGTGAGGAACCTCAGCCCCTCTGGAGGAAAGAAACACAATACACTGAAAAATGGCAGGAAGAAGTGTCATACTACTCTGTCTTGCAAAAAATGGATGGATGCTGCTTTAGTTATTTAGAAGAACAAATGATTAAGGACATTATAAATAGCCTCCCAGCAGTTTATTTAGCAGGACGTTTAGATGAGGCCATGCAGTGATTTCTACTTCAATTATTCTAAATGTAAAGAATCATTTTTGGGAACATTTAAAATGGTATGAGCAAATGATAATGCCTTTGAATTCACAAGGCCACACAATAAGGAGTACTCTGTAAGGGTGCAGCAGGAGGAGACTGACACAAAGGTTGCATATTTGTGCGCAAAGACTTTAATTCAGTGAAAAAGAGAAAGGGAAACCTACCTATGCCTATCTCTAGGAGGAGGTTTACCTTCCTCAACAAAAAGATCTAACACAACTGTCAGGATGTCTGTTAACTAAAACTGTCAACCGTCCTTTGTCATTAAAACATTGCTTCTGACCCTCACACTAGAACCTATAATTAAAGTAGCATTGTTTTTACCAATCCCTGGGAAATGATTCCCTTCTCCTGGGTTCAAGGTTCAGGTTTGTTGTAACAGTACTATTCAGTTCAAAACAGTCTCCTGTCTCACACGTTGTCAAGGGGAATATCTCTGATACCTGGCTAGTAATTTTCCAAACAATATTATTATATGTTATCAGAGGGAGTGGCTCCATCCCCCTAATAGTAGAGTTCCAAATACTATGGTACTCCCTCTTGGTGGGTCAGGAAATGACTCCCTTTTCCTGACATAGGTATTCAGATAGCCTGGGGGATGGCTATCTTCACCAGGCCCCTTTCTGATCTTACTATCAGTCTGAGGTGTCTGTTCCTTCAAATAACCTAGGGGAATGACTCCCTTCCCCAGTCATCTGTGAACTTTACTGCCGTTCATAGCTACCAGGAGAATGACTGCCTTCTCCTGGTCTCTTTCTCTCTGTTCATCACAAAAGAAATGGGAATGACTCCTTTCTCCTGGACTTTTTTCCATCAAACGTAACACCTATTACACCCAATTCAGGTTCCACCTTTTCTTTGATATGGCCCACTTGGTTCACTTCCCTGCCAAGCACTGCCACAAGGAAGATGACTTGTATCTCTTCCTGGTATTGGGTCTGTTGGATTTTATACCACTGATTACCTGCACACCTTGAAAAAGCATGCAACAATGTGCCTCTCCATTGTTTGTTAAAGCATGCATCTAAAACATGGGGAATAGCTTGTTGTAATACTCCTTTTTTTGGGACCTCTATGAATACAATTGCCAGACTTTTGTGCAGGGAGTTGGACACTAATTGTACAAATGACAATATATTGGGATGCCTAATAAACAAACAAAGTAGATCTATTAAACCACATGAACAATGTACCAGCACACATACTTGTGTTATCATGTATTTTATATGCAGTTTGAAAATCTCAATAATGTTTGCATGCAAAATGGATGTGACTTTTGCAATCTATAGAAGTAAGAAAATCGCAAGCTGTCATTTCACATTTTGCTCTGGAAACAAAACAAGTGTACGTTTTTTTAAACAGGCCAAGACAGTGGTGCAAACACACTTCAAAGCCCCTCTCCCAAAGCAGAAATGTCTTTTCTCTCTTAGCAAAGTTATTTACACATCAACATTTTGGTAGGAGAATATCCCTAAACTTGGAAAACATCTGGGCAGACCTTAGCTTTTCTGCGATATCTGCCCCTTCACATGGAAGAGAAAACACATTGAAAATGAATATGTCCATGCCCCCTGTTTATTTGTATCCCAATTTCACACCTCCCAGGCGAGGAAACAGCCTAATAAATTGCTTTATTCATTGTAAATACTTTGAAACAATGCTCTCCTAATTCATATAGGAAACTCAGCTTGCATGGGAAATGCCTTCGATGACACAAGCCACCTTCCTCTCATTCAGGCCTGCGTTTGTCTACCGAGCTCCAGCAGCACCCCTCCTTCCTCCACTGTCCAGCTCCCATAACACACAGCAACATAATGCACACTTCAAAGTCCATCAGTCAGTCCCTGGTCCTCGGATCTTCCTCGCTCTGTCTTTCTCTTGCAAGCCCTTGACACTGCTATTTCTCAGCCTTTTGGACCCCCTTTTGCTTCCCTCCCCTTTTCTTATATATGCCTAAAGAAAACATATGATTTCACTAGCAATTACACACCTCCTTGAGTGACAATATGCATTAATCAAATCTACCCTCCTAAGTCAGCCCAGTAATTTTCCCGAAAAACCCTCTGCTTTTTCACAGTAAACTGTATACATCGTTGGGCTCGGTAGCCCCGTAAAGATATTTGAAACACTTGAATTCTAATTTCCTGCACTGAGGGCAAACACAATGGACTGTTTTAGGCAGAATGATTCTGCAAATTAATTCTGCAAATTAATTGCACAGCCTTCCGTCCACACTGCGGGTCTGTCTGAATTGTGTGGATTTTATTTTCTAAGCCAGCATCAGAGTCTGTACCTGCATTCAGTATCTACACCCTCAGTTTGAACCCGGTTTGCACCATTTTAATCACAAATTATTTTGATTTGTTAGGCTTAGTTGTTAATGGGTTAGACATTAGTAGAGATTATATTTGTTAGTCCCTCCGCTACACTAGATTTATGCTCCTTTAGTTCAATCAATTTAAGCTATAATATGCTCACACTTTTCTTTGGTCTGTATGAATTCTCATCAGTGTCTCACATCAGTGCTAAGCAACACACACCGGCAGCAGGCTGCAACACCATCACACACTTTCTATAGAACTCTGTGGTCTCACAAAACGTTCTTGCACAGTTTAAATTCACACCACTTGTTCCAACATGTATCCCTCCTTGTTTCTGTAGAAACCTAAATAAACGTAGTCTTGTGCAGAAACACAAGACTTGGCTGGAAGTGTAAAGCAGAGTTGAACTAACATAGTCCTTAAAACTGCGCTCCATTTAACTGTCTTTTCCTTTTTTCAACAGTCAACATGGTGAACATTATCATTTATATCTTGACCATAAGTAGAATCAACCATATCAACATGGATACCACGGGCACAGTCATAATCACTAGACCCTTTTCTGTCCATTTCCCTATGCATATGCATCTCCTTCTGTCAAACACATATCACGCATAGTGATATTGTTTTTCTACATATTCATTTTAATCACATGCACATTTTTATGTTTCAATAAATATTCCATATCAGGATCAATAGGAATTGTATCTGTCTGGAATAATACATTATTTTCTATCTTACCTTCCACACAGGTCCCTATCCATGTGAAATAATGTTAAACCTTCAACTGTCACCACTGAATCTTTAGTGGAAGTCATCTAAAACACCTTGCATTGCAATGGTTTGATAAGAAATTAACCTTGATTGATGTAGGCCACCTTAAAATATGATGCGTAAGTACTGATTAAGCCTGTGTTTAATCAATTTGGCATATGCTAACTCATCATGATTTAGGTTAATAATAGACACTTCATATCCTTCAGCAATAGCATGATCACCCCCAACCCACAAATGGCACTTGGTGCATCAGGTATAAATGGCTTCCCTGGACATATGTAGTTATGTTCCTTAAAAACAGAACAATTGTCCAACCTTGGCACTAAATACAAGTCGGACTCCCAATCCTGAAAAGCCACTATTTCAGGAGTCACAATTTTGATCTATTTGTCCCCCAGCCAGAAGCCCAAATTGTGCACCAATTTAGTCCAATAAATCAACTCTGGAGTGACATATCGGATACATAACAGAAACCCTATCTCTATTCTATAAACATAACATTTATATACAAGGGAATTGCACTCCTATTTCAAATGCAATTTTCTCTTGGATTGTTTCAACCTGGTTTGCTTTCCAGAAAGTGCACAGATATATCTTATTTTTCTCCCCAATATACTGAATGAAAATCCTTGAATGCAGGGAGGAAATGATTGACACATACACACTCTCATGTAAATGATAAACCGCTCTTATACGGCCCTTTATTCATCAAAAGCAAACATCAATGAATAAATGCAACAATAATGATAATTGAAAAAATGAATAAACAAAGTCTAAAGAAAATGCATCACTGTTGATGCAGCTTTAAGGAATGCTCTGATCTGGCCAGAATCCACTCAAATCCCCGAAAACAGTTAGAGAGACTTTGGCTGTCAACAGTCCTGGAGCAAGGTTTCTGCCCTCCAAGGTGAAGCTTTCTGCCTGGCCATTCCATCACACCATATTTTAAACCCTCCACAAATGTGGGGTGACACCTTCTAGAATCTTGTGGCCTGAGTATGTACTCATTAATAGCTGTTGTGTCCTGGCCAGAGTGACCCACGCTAATCTGAAGGAGAAGGACTATTCCCTTTTCAAGAAAGCAGCAAAAACAACTCTGTAACTCATCCTCAGTTTTGACAATGTCCATGGTATCTGTATCCAGTGCTTATCCTAGCCTCTTTACGCACTGTGTCCTTGGATAAGCAATGCAAAGTAACATATGCAACAAATAACATTGAAACCATGTTTTCCAGTGAAATAGTGCAAAACATGCTGAAAATATGTTTATAAATCACAGCAAGTGCTGATTCCACTGGGGCATGAAGCAAATGTTCATTATGGCTCAGTGCGCATCAGAATACACTCTGCACCAGCGCCATGTTTTAGTTCAGAGCATTACAATCCACCCTTAGACATTTGACTTTCATAGCCCAGTGGCATCAGATTCGGCTTCTGAAACTGACAAAGCATCATAACTAATTTGGGAAGAAAGCAGCAACAAGAAATTATAATAACCACCATCACACAAATGCAAGCAAAGGTGTAACGCCAACATCTGGAACCCAAGAAAATAGCTGGTCCCACCAAATCCCAGTGTGATATTGGGATACCTGTGTTATTAGGTCCATTACACTTTGAATGTGGTTTTCAATAAACTGGGAATGGTCACTACCCATGTTATGTTTTAGCTGTAGCCAATCAATGGCAACTCAATTCTGCAAAGCTGCATTTCTCATACATTTGCTATCTAGAAGCAGCTTCACTAATGCTTGAGAGGTGGGATTGAGTCCTTTCACTATCAATCATGCTAATTTAATTAAAGACTTATAGCCCAGAGCAGCTAAACTCCTAACCCCAACTAATGAAAATGCAAGAGCTAACACCTCGGCTTCTGATAACAAGTGCACACGGGAATAGCAGTTTGGTGCTAGCTCTACAGATTTGAAAGTTGATCTCTTGATTCGATATACTGCTGGCTACAAATGAAACATCATTAATCACAGTTGTGTTAAGGCACATAGACCTCCAAAAATGTTAGCTGGAATGTATGTGTATGTGGTGGTGCCAAACGAAAAAAGCCATCCCGTCGGAAGTTTCACATGATTCAGATGACTGGCCACTCAACCATGCAATTACAGGTCATGGTATTGTTTACATTGGTACATGTGCTTGGAACGTGTGCACACAACTGCCTCTCAAACACTGTTTGAATATTCTCGCTAGTTAGGTGTAGCTGTTGACATTTAACAATCTCTTTCGGTTCACAGGTCATACGATAACGAACATGGCCTTGAGTGACATTGCAAGTTATTATCTGTGTCAGGTTTCGCCATTTGTGACTTGTTTTCTGACAAAACCTACAGTACTCATAGATGGAGAATGACTGCCTTACATCGGAATCCCTCACTCCACTACAGAATCATTATGCATGACGACAAAATTAGTCTCAGGGTTGGAGCAGGCGTTAGCACCGCTAGTAGACATGTGGTACCAAGTCTCCTGCATTGTGCATGTCAGTCAAACAAAAATGTGAAATATGAAAAATTTGTTATGGTAGATACTCCCACATGTTCTCTGTTTGGGCAATCATCAGCAAATACCTTTGCCATGCCAAAGACATCTCTCGCACAGCCAGCATCAGTATTTCCTGAGCTTATACCTGGTGTGTTGTCAATGCTTTGGGAATCCTGTTCTTCTTGCTGGCTGGTGTTTTGGCATCGGCATCAGGCTGCTTTTGGACATCATTTGTTATCATCGTTAGACTCCCATGGATCGCCAGCACAGAGGTGACACCTCAGATTTGTTGCAGCGCGCCTCTTGACTCTTCCGAAAGTAGTCCATTTAGTTCCACAATTACACCAGCCAGGCACAGGATCTACAAGGCAAAACCAGAAAAGAGATCTCAGTGTGTATAATCACTCTTTTAAGTAACATTTGTCTGCATGCACATAACTCCATCTTTCCTTGCCAGGCTCCATAGCTGGAACAACTTGGTATTTGCCTGATGATATGACATCTGTGGGTACGGGTGGGCCAGTAGTTTTTTCGACCCAAACTTTTGCACCCGGTACCATGATGTCTGAAGAGCCAATACAACAATCCCCATGAGCAGTTCACACCATAGGGGGCTCCCTCTTTCTGATCATGGACAATTTAACCGGTATGACAACCAATTGGGCTACCCTGTCTCCCTTATGAATTCAGCAGCACTTGGTCTCCACTGTTTATTAAAATGACTTTGATTTCTCCTTGGTATTCAGCATCTATTTCCCCTCCTAGCACTTGAATGCCCGTCAATGCTAATGAAGATCTGGGGCAATCCATCCCAGGTGTTGTAGTTAAATATGTACTCCAATCCCTGCTTCAAACACAATTATCTCTCTTGGTTCTAACCTGATCTCTTGATGAGAATGTAAGTCTACGCCTGAAGATTCTGGGGTTGCTCGGAAGGGAGCTTAAGCACCCGGCATTATATCCCAATACACAAAAGTCTCTTTAACTGAGTTGGATTGCATTTGTAAGGCAGGTGTCATCAGTCACAGTAAGGGGGTATCAGTATGTGTCACTGGCATGTTATTCAACACCTTTACCACATCAAACACGCAATCACACCAGCCAGCTAGACTGCCATTACCAGATTTGCGCAGCTGTTCTTTCAACAACCCATTCATCCTCTCAATCAACCCTGATGCCTATCACCCTGATGGGTGATAGGGCACATGATAGATCCACTCAATGCTCTTTTCCAGAAAATATTCCTGAATCAACGTGCCTTTAAAGTGTGAGCTGTTGTCACTCTGAATTTGCAAGGGTACGCCGTAATAAAATGTAATCTGATCTAACAATTGAATAGTGTTCAGTTGTGCGGCTCTATTACATGGCAGTACCATCAGATATCCAGAATATGTATTCACAATTGTACATGCATACTGACAGCCTTTGCTGATTGGCATAGGACCAATATAATCATTCTGCCACATTTGACCTGGTAACTTGCCTCTTTGCAAAGTGCCCTGAACAATATGAGGGATGGATCGATGATGTTGGTGTTGACACACATGACATTGCAAAATGATTGTTTTCACTACATCTAAAAGGATATTGATCCCTTGTGCTTGTGCCCCCCTGAGAGGAGCTTTTCATCCAAGGTGCCCACATTTCTGGTGAACCCACTTGCCCAGACCCTCCAAATCCTCCTCCTGAGCCTCTGCATCCACAGATTAAATCTTGATGTGTTCATCTGCAACAAAATTAAACCAATGTTCTAATGAGTCAGTAGCACAGTGTGCATCCATATGATAAACTGTCAATTCACTTTGTGATAGCATTTCTCCAATATCTTTCCACAGTTCCTTCCCTCACAACTCTTTTGAATTAAATTTTCCATCCATTATTTTGCCATGCTGGCAGCCACACAGCTAGCCCAGTGGCCACTCATGGATCTGTGTACGCATGACATTTACGAGGTGTCTCTTGTTTCAAAGCTTGATAGACTGCATGGAGTTTTGCAATCTGACTGCTCTTTCCCTTACCTAAACAAAAGAGTTGATGGCTGGAAGGTTTAGAATAAATCTTGACCTCTGGCATTGCTCTGGGCAACCCTCCAGACCATCGTTCTTCGCCTGCCAAGCCATTACAAAAGGGGAAAAACCATATGCAAATCAGGCTTGGTCCCACCCCCAAAGGGGTAGTCCAGCCCGAACTGCTAGGTCACATCCCTTTTGCACGAGACCACAAGCATCCCCAGACATGTTTCAGCCTGGTTGGGCGTCATCAGTGAGGAGTAGCTTGGGTATCTAGGCCCAGCAGGCAAGGGACCCACGTCTGGGCATACCCTTCCCACTCGGGGTGACAATAGCAAAACAAAAGAGTTGATGGCTGGAAGGTTTAGAATAAATCTTGACCTCTGGCTTTGCTCTGGGCAACCCTCCAGACCATCGTTCTTCGCCTGCCAAGCCATTACAAAAGGGGAAAAACCATATGCAAATCAGGCTTGGTCCCACCCCCAAAGGGGTAGTCCAGCCCGAACTGCTAGGTCACATCCATTTTGCACGAGACCACAAGCATCCCCAGACATGTTTCAGCCTTGTTGGGCGTCATCAGTGAGGAGTAGCTTGGGTCTCTAGGCCCAGCAGGCAAGGGACCCACGTCTGGGCATACCCTTCCCACTCGGGGTGACAATAGCAAAACAAAAGAGTTGATGGCTGGAAGGTTTAGAATAAATCTTGACCTCTGGCATTGCTCTGGGCAACCCTCCAGACCATCGTTCTTTGCCTGCCAAGCCATTACAAAAGGGGAAGAACCATATGCAAATCAGGCTTGGTCCCACCCCCAAAGGGGTAGTCCAGCCCGAACTGCTAGGTCACATCCCTTTTGCACGAGACCACAAGCATCCCCAGACATGTTTCAGCCTTGTTGGGCGTCATCAGTGAGGAGTAGCTTGGGTCTCTAGGCCCAGCAGGCAAGGGACCCACTTCTGGGCATACCCTTCCCACTCGGGGTGACAATAGCAAAACAAAAGAGTTGATGGCTGGAAGGTTTAGAATAAATCTTGACCTCTGGCATTGCTCTGGGCAACCCTCCAGACCATCGTTCTTCGCCTGCCAAGCCATTACAAAAGGGGAAAAACCATATGCAAATCTGGCATTGCCAGTGGTTAAGATTCATTCTAAACCTTCCAGCCATCACCTCTTTGTTTTTGCTTTGTCACCCCGAGTGGGGCGGGTATGCCCAGACGTGGGTCCCGTGCCTGCTGGGCCTAGAGACCCAAGCTACTCCTCACTGATGAGCCCCAACAAGGGCGAAACATGTTTGGGGATGCTTGTGGTCTCGTGCAGAAGGGATGTGGCCTAGCAGTTCGGGCTGGACTGCCCCTTTTGGGGTGGGGCCAAGCCTGATTTGCATATGGTCTTTCCCCTTCTGTAATGGCTTGGCAGGTGAAGAACGGTGGTCTGGAGGGTTGCCCAGAGCATTGCCAGTGGTTAAGATTCATTCTAAACCTTCCAGCCATCACCTCTTTGTTTTTGCTTTGTCACCCCGAGTGGGACGGGTATGCCCAGACGTGGGTCCCGTGCCTGCTGGGCCTAGAGACCCAAGCTACTCCTCACTGATGAGCCCCAACAAGGGCGAAACATGTTTGGGGATGCTTGTGGTCTCGTGCAGAAGGGATGTGGCCTAGCAGTTCGGGCTGGACTGCCCCTTTTGGGGTGGGGCCAAGCCTGATTTGCATATGGTCTTTCCCCTTCTGTAATGGCTTGGCAGGTGAAGAACGGTGGTCTGGAGGGTTGCCCAGAGCATTGCCAGTGGTTAAGATTCATTCTAAACCTTCCAGCCATCACCTCTTTGTTTTTGCTTTGTCACCCCGAGTGGGACGGGTATGCCCAGACGTGGGTCCCGTGCCTGCTGGGCCTAGAGACCCAAGCTACTCCTCACTGATGAGCCCCAACAAGGGCGAAACATGTTTGGGGATGCTTGTGGTCTCGTGCAGAAGGGATGTGGCCTAGCAGTTCGGGCTGGACTGCCCCTTTTGGGGTGGGGCCAAGCCTGATTTGCATATGGTCTTTCCCCTTCTGTAATGGCTTGGCAGGTGAAGAACGGTGGTCTGGAGGGTTGCCCAGAGCATTGCCAGTGGTTAAGATTCATTCTAAACCTTCCAGCCATCACCTCTTTGTTTTTGCTTTGTCACCCCGAGTGGGACGGGTATGCCCAGACGTGGGTCCCGTGCCTGCTGGGCCTAGAGACCCAAGCTACTCCTCACTGATGAGCCCCAACAAGGGCGAAACATGTTTGGGGATGCTTGTGGTCTCGTGCAGAAGGGATGTGGCCTAGCAGTTCGGGCTGGACTGCCCCTTTTGGGGTGGGGCCAAGCCTGATTTGCATATGGTCTTTCCCCTTCTGTAATGGCTTGGCAGGTGAAGAACGGTGGTCTGGAGGGTTGCCCAGAGCATTGCCAGTGGTTAAGATTCATTCTAAACCTTCCAGCCATCACCTCTTTGTTTTTGCTTTGTCACCCCGAGTGGGACGGGTATGCCCAGACGTGGGTCCCGTGCCTGCTGGGCCTAGAGACCCAAGCTACTCCTCACTGATGAGCCCCAACAAGGGCGAAACATGTTTGGGGATGCTTGTGGTCTCGTGCAGAAGGGATGTGGCCTAGCAGTTCGGGCTGGACTGCCCCTTTTGGGGTGGGGCCAAGCCTGATTTGCATATGGTCTTTCCCCTTCTGTAATGGCTTGGCAGGTGAAGAACGGTGGTCTGGAGGGTTGCCCAGAGCATTGCCAGTGGTTAAGATTCATTCTAAACCTTCCAGCCATCACCTCTTTGTTTTTGCTTTGTCACCCCGAGTGGGACGGGTATGCCCAGACGTGGGTCCCGTGCCTGCTGGGCCTAGAGACCCAAGCTACTCCTCACTGATGAGCCCCAACAAGGGCGAAACATGTTTGGGGATGCTTGTGGTCTCGTGCAGAAGGGATGTGGCCTAGCAGTTCGGGCTGGACTGCCCCTTTTGGGGTGGGGCCAAGCCTGATTTGCATATGGTCTTTCCCCTTCTGTAATGGCTTGGCAGGTGAAGAACAGTGGTCTGGAGGGTTGCCCAGAGCATTGCCAGTGGTTAAGATTCATTCTAAACCTTCCAGCCATCACCTCTTTGTTTTTGCTCTTTCCCTTACCTGACATGGTTAGGATATGTTTTGTCTTGGGATTAAATGACACAGCTTTCCAATACCGCCCAGTTCTCACATAGCAAGCTGAGGCATCAGTAAACCAGGCATGCTCTGTCTGCTCTACTGTCAGATCTCCATAAGGTACTCCCCATTTTATGGGATACTCATGTACTTCAGTCACTTCCTGTGTTATGTAATCTATGGGTGGTATGTTAGCCACTTGCTCGTGTAATTCCGCAAACCCACCCTTTCCTGATTTGGCTATGCCTTTAATGTACCATTTCCATTTGATTATACTGGCTCCTTGAGCATGCCCTATTCTGTGTGTCTTAGGAGAGCTCAACACCCATTGCATAATTGGGATTTCGGGCCTGATCAGTACATCATGAGCCACTGTCATTTGCTCAGTATCAACAAGAGCCCAATAGCATACCAGCAATTGCTTCTCAAGGTGAGTGTATCTGTTACCAGCCTCAAGTAACTTAGGACTCCAGAATTCGAAGGGAACATGTTTTATGTCCTGGTTCTGCCACATACTACAGTTAGCATAATTTTCTTGTACAGACACATTGAACTCCACTCCTCCTGCCTTTAACGACCATAAATCAAGAACTTGCTGCACCATGCCTTTTGCCAAATCAAATGCTCTTTGCTGCTCCTCACCCACTGAAATTCATATTTATTTCATGTCACTTTACAGAGGGGGCCAATATCTGCCCTAAATGTGGTATCCACTGTCCCCAAAACCCAAATAGCCTATGAACTGCTGAGCTTGTTAATTGTTCACAAGAGTGGTGAACTCAAATATTTTTTGTCAGGCTTTCGGCACATCTATCAGTGCCCATTATACCACTGAATTCATAAGAATACCACAGTCTCAGCTGGCTCTTAAATCATTTTAAGGTTAGTCTCTCACCCTTCCTTCTTCAGCCCATCAATGATTACTTGCAAGGTATTTTGTCTAAATGTTCTGCCACCAGACGGTGGCAAATTGTTGGGCTCTGTAAGTGCCCAAAGAAAATCTCGTGAAGGTGTACTGATGCCCGTTCCAAGAAAATGCTAACTGCTCTTGGCACTCCTCAGCAATTGGCACAGAGAAAAATTCATTGGCTAAGTCTACCATGTGTACAAGGTTGCCTCAAACTTTTGTACATTCTCAATCAAAGTGATGGCATCTGGGACTGCAGGCACTAAACACAGAGTGTGTTTTTACAACTCTTTATAGTCCACAGTCATCCTCCAGCTCCCATCCCCTTTTTTAAGAGGCCAGATGAGATTGTTCCAAACAGTAGTAACAGGGCGTAACACTCCTCCTTCTACATATCCCAAATGGTGTCTGAAATGTCCTTATGCCCCCCGGGAATAAAGTAATGCTTTATGGTTACACACGTTGTGGCCAAGGGCACGTGCACCAGGGCCATTTTCAATTTGCCTACAATTACTGGTGTGCAAGTCAATGTGTTCAGTCCAAATGGATATCTTTTACCTTCTAGTCCCAGAGTCAACCCTTCCAGAATGTCAAACCCAATTATATACTCAGGTATCAGAACAATCAACACTTGATATTTCTGCCTTGGCAAATAGCCTATTTTCAAATCTACTCCTGTCTCTACTGCCAGGCCCCCCTCCCAGCCCAGTAATGGCAAAGTGTCAACCTTTAAATCTTGATGGATTTCCATGAATCAAGGAGGCCTCTGACCCAGTTTCTGTCAAAGCTTGAACCTCTTGTGTGTTTGCAGGCCTCCAAAAAATATTAACATTAACATGAGGTTGTCTATCAACTTTTATATGAGCAGAGGATTTTCGGACTGTTGGATATTTTGTGTAAATTTGGGGTCTGGTGGCATTTTCTTACCGGCAGAAGATGAGTGGTAGTTTGGTAACAACTTATCCTTGCATTTAGATGTGGTTTGGCCTCATATCATTCTAGTGACCATACCTTGTTATATTATATTGGCAAATCTAGTAATATGAACTACTGGTGGTATTTTGTGGTGATAGGTCATTTAGTGGTGAGCATAGTTTCCTTCCCTACATTATAACCCCATCATAAACAAAACCTTCCTTTCTATTAGAATACCTCCTAGTGATCTATAGAGGGCCTTGGACCTATACACACAAGGGGACCCAACACTTTTATATAGAGTGCCACCTACAGCCTGTGACCGGTATCACAGGTTTATCTACACCAGTGACCTATGCGCCCCTAGGCATCATTACTGGCTCATAGACCTCCAGTAATCTATGTATTATATCTGAATCCCCCAAACAACTTGCAAGGAGGATACACACACACACACACACACACACACACACACTTATTTTATTTTATCACTGCTTATTCTGTTTGTTATTCTATCTGTATGGGCAAATTGACAAATGTACTACCAAAAAAAATGAATCTCCCCCGTGTCCACATACGCAATCTCCAATGCAATAAAAAACTCTGAACAAGCTGCTTTTATATATTGGTTGTATTGGAAACAAATACAATTCACAATCAAATCTTACCACGTACATTTCACCATTATCTGTAATAAAAGAGGAAGAGCGAAAAAAAACAACAGGTACAGAGCAAATACGCCTTTTTAAAAATAGCCATTACTATTTAGCATTATGAACATGACAAATTAAAATGCAGGGAATTTTATTTGCTACTCTGCCTACATGACATTTTTAGATCGCTCCTTCATACAACAGCACACAGTGACCTCGCTTAAACTGTGTCTGCAAACCAGAAATATTTGTGGCTCTCTCCCACACGACCTTGTCCTTGCTCCCCTCAGAAGAACAGGCCCAGTCAGCATGAACCGTCCCTGTAATCTTGGTGTCTGGGATGCACGGCGAAACTTCCAAGCCAGTGCTCAGTGACACCAAGAACTTCTGTCTTTGGAGCCCAGCCAACACAAACTAACTCCTTTCTGTTCGTTTTGCCTTTAGCAGAGCTCTGTACCTACCCACTTTGCCTGCGTGATATATCTGCAGACACTTTCCTCCAATCAGGTTAAAAGGCAACATCACCCTTCACTTTTACACAATGGGATCTTTGCTCACTGAGCAACTGTTTCAATTATTATTTCCTTTCACGCATACTTTCTGCTTTCTGCAAACACAGAAAGAGAAAGAAGAAAAAAAATGCCAGTGCACATTTGAAAAACAAATTTTTAAATATGTATTTTCACCTCATTTTGTACATGGGACTCCATTATATTCCTAAGAAGTTAGCATTAGTGATTATTAATTGGTAATTAAGTCAGTCAGTTATATGAATAATGTAGTCTTCTATGCATCAGTATTCCAGAGAGAAAAAGAAAAAAAAATGGTGCCCTTTTAGTCTTTGCAGTTTCATATTGAGCTTTTGCTGCATTATGAATCCTGTACGTTGCATGCCACCAGCAACCTATTCACATGATATACTGGCAACATAAAAATGGCTATATGTGTGTGCCACATTATTGCTGGCAACAAAATGCCATCACATTTATTGAAGCGCTATACACTCTAAAGTGCTATAAATATTATAAAGCGCCATATATATATATTACTACAGGACTTGGCCATAATACTAGCCACATTTGGAATGAGTGTATCCAGACTCAAGCTCTAACATTGCACTTACCACTTTCCTCAAATCAGAATATCTTGGCTGGTACTGGGAAGGGATCCCCCATAGACAGTTCTTCCTGTTCCTCTTCAGGAGCTGAAACTGAGGTCTCCCTTTATGGGTTAGTCACAACCTGCCTCTTAACTTGTGTATAGCACTCCTTCCCTGCAAGCCCTCTCTTTGTGTATAACTCGTACATCTTCCTGGTTTCAATACAATCTCCTCCCTTGCTACACCATCTTTCAACAATGCCAAAAACATGTCCTTTCTTGACACTCGAGAGTCTCTACTATCTTGCCTCCTGCCCTCTGTTCTTCCCTTGCTGCGCCCCTCTCTCTCTCGTGGTTTGTCTTTACCTTTTTTTCCATTCACTCAGGTCTGCCAGTTGCAGGATGGCATCCACTACCTCATCAGTGTTTTCGCCGGTCAGGCCTATGAGCAAAGTCATGATGACACTTTTGTATGTGGGCAGGGCAGTTCTTATAACCATATTGCTGATTGACACTGAATGTGGCACTACTCCCATGTGTCCTTACTCATCTACATGAATTGCCTCCTTCATGGCAGGCTCTCTGATTTTCTGAATTGCCTCTATCAAAGTATACCACTTCTTTTCCTCACTAAGCCAGTCAGTGGTAATAGGATACTTGCGGTTACACCCTTGGGCTGCTAAGTGCAACTGGGACACCTGCAAAGCTTGACCATTGCCGTCCAGGGTGGCCCTTCCCTCAGTACCTCTTGCATGTTGGTGTCACTAGGCAAAGGCAGGAAGCACAGGGAATTCGTCACATCGCCTACCAGACCGGCAGCCCTCAATCAAACATGTGCACCATCCATGCTAGTAAGGGCTCCCCTGACTTTTGCCTCAAATGAGTAATGATTTCCCCAACCTCGTGTTGAGTATAATCTTCTAGCATAGTCAAATCTGCAACCCCTCCGCCAGGGTTATGTGGGTGCGGCCTTGCTCTATGTCTTATTGCCGGCTTGGCAGTTACTGTTTTTTTGTTTGGTTCTGATTTAGATTCTGCATCCCTCTCTGAGCTACTCTCTCAACTGGTTGGGTTACAAATGTCCCTGTCCCATTTTTCAAGGCCCCAGTCCACACCTGATGTGGATATTACAGCTGTGACTTTCTGCTTGTTTACACTCCCTCATTATTTTCTATATTTATATCGGGACACCCTTACAGAGGCCGCTCGGGTACTGTCTGGTTTCTATCCAGTTTGTCCTTTAAAAGCTTAATTTGCAGCTGCTGCATTAGCACAATCTGTCTCTTTTTCCAGCCGCAATAGGTTCTCTTTCAACTCAACATTCCTATGGTGTATCTTTGTATAGGCATATAGGAGGACCCACCCCATTCTGCTCAAAGCTACGCGTTCCTTTCCCATCTTACCTGAAACCTGCTGTAAACAAAACACAACCTCTGTAGGACTTGCTTCCCCTGAGCTCTCATCCCACGGCTCACTGAAGCATGCCCTACACACCCAGGCCTATTCCAAATTATCAAATGGACTCTTGGCCCACCCTGGGATAATTAAATCAGGACATTCCCTGCCAACGGAGGCCCAATTTTCTTTCATCTTAAACAAACAATCAATTTTTACAATAATTTACAATAATCTGTTTATTGTAATTCCAAGACAATCGCGCAATGGGCAAACACATAACACTGAATTACGCAGCCTGACTACCCCTGCGAAAAGCAAACAAACCCCACTTTCACTACAAATCTTGCCTACCAACATTCAAGCACAGATTATTTGATGCCTGGAATACTTCATCACAAGGCACCCTGGTCACAGCGCCAAGATGTTTTGCTTTCCAAAAAGGGCACGCTTATATCTTATTTGTCTCACCAATATGCTGAATGAAAACATTGAACGTGGGGAGGCAATTATTCACACATACACACGCTCAGCTAAATGATAAACTGCACTCTTATACGGCCCTTTTTTCATCAAAAGCATACATCAATGAATAACTGCAACAATAATGATAAGTGAATAAATGAATAAAAGAAGTCCAAAGAAAATACATCACTATTGACGCAGCTTAAAGGAATGCCATCATCTTACCAGAATCCACTGAAAAGCCCCAAAATCAGTTAGGCAGTGAGACTTTAGCCTGGAGCATGGTGTCCCCCCTCGAATGTGAAGCTTTCTGCCTGACTATTCAAGTGCCCTGTATTTTAAGTCCTCCACAAACGTGGGGTGGCACCTTCTAAAATCTTCAGGCCTGAGTCTCTACTCATTATTAGCTCTCATATGCCCCCGGTCGCAGTGACCCATGGTAACCACAAGGAGCAGGACTCTTCCCTTTCTCGAGAAAGAAGCAAAAACAACTCTGTAACTCATGCTCATAACAATGTCCATGGTATCTTTATCAGGTACCAGCTGGAACCTGCTTATCCCAGCCTCTTTGCGCATTGTGTTCTTGGATGAGCAATGCAAACTAACATAAGCAACAAATGATGTTGAAAACATGTTTTCCATTGAAATATTGTGGACAATGTTGAAAATATGTTTATAGTCCACTGGGGCATGAAGTGAATGGGCCTCATTATGACCCAGGCGTTAAGGGGTTAACAGCGCCGTAAAAGGTTGCGGCGCCGTTAACCCCTTAACGCCTTACTACAAGGTCCCTTTGCGGGTCCTGATCTTAACGGCTGGTCTGTACCAGCCGTTAAGGTAGGGACCCGCAAAGGGACCTTGAAGGTAATTACAGTACCGCAATTTGCGGTACCGTAATTACCGCCTTCCCCATTCCCATTGAGCCCTATGGGACAAAAATGGGAATGGGGAAGGGCCAATGGTAAATGGGGAATTACCGCCCCACCAACCTTGGAATGAGGTGGTAATTCTCCATTTACCATTGGCGGAATCGGTAAAATACCGGCGGCAACCATGGCGCAACTGGCGCCATGGTTACCGCCTGGGTTATAATGACCCCCAATGTCCGTTATGGCTCTGAGCGCACCAGAATGGACTCTGTACCAGCGCCATGTTTTAGTTCAGAGAATTACAACCTCTCTCCATGTGATCCATGCCATCATTCGACGGATAATATCGAATGACACAAGTACAAAGGAATGTGTCCTTTTATCAGTTGAGACATGCCGTGTTGTATTTCTCCTAAGAACTGTGTCAATATGCTTTCAAAGGATTCACCACAATCAAAATATCCTCTATCAGTTTGTCATGTTTTACCACAACATTAATGCTGTTTTCCATTATCCTTCAAAGTTTGTTTGGAGTATAAATAGTTTGATTTATATACTTAATTACCTCCTTTTGTTTGAACTTGAGATTGTCTAGACTTTGCTGAATCACTTTCAAATCCTGTTCCGGTTCTTCGGCCTTACCACCCAAAATACTAACTGAAATTGCATTTGCAGTAGAAACTTTCGTCCCCACAATAGCACCAATTATAGTCATGACAATTGCTGCAACCAGAAAGCCAGCCATTCTTTGGCCCCCTCTTTTTCTTATAATGGGATGAGTTCATAAATGTTTTTCTAACAGTAAAATAATTTCTTTTATTTACCTTTGAGTACCTTCCCTTCTGGTCCTGTATCCATTCTTTCGCGTGGGCAGATATACGGGGTAATTCATGGAATATATTTGCGCCGAAAACAGGGGCGCAAGTGTGAACATTGCAGCGCACCATGCGAAACAGTCGCAATCGCCCGTTTCCCTATTCATCGAACACATTGTGTGTGGCTTACTCTCGATCTGCGCGGAATCTGCGCTGCTTCGACATGTCATTGCGACATCACGGAATCCCTGCACGAGACGCCCAGAGAAGGCACACGCCGTCCAGCGTACACACCTAAAAAGTGGGCGGAACATGCGGAATGGGGAACAACGTGCAAAAATGTGGGCGTTACGAGAGAATTACCGCTGCGAAATCCTCGCAACAGCCACACGCACACTAACAACACGTATTCATGGAATCCAACAGGGCAAACCCGCGCGCGCCAAAAGACGCACAAAGCTGGAAACACATATGCCAGGCAAAAGCTGTCGTAAGCACCCCCGCGCAGCATAAAAGTGCGCGCAAAGAACAAACAAGCATATACAGCTATGATGAACGTACCATTTCTCGCAGCAGTGATCGTGAGACACTGCATGAGGAGGAGGATAGCCTGGCCCTGCATTTATCGACCCAGGAACAGTCTTTTTGGGATGCCTGATGACCAGGTCTATGGCAGGTATAGGTTTCCACCTCATATCATCCTGGACATGGTCACTGAGTGGGAGGATGACCTCCCATCACCCACCCTGTGCTCCCAAGCACTGAGCCCCTTGGAAAAGGTGCTCAATGTCCTACATTTTTTGGCCAATGAGTCATTTCAGCAGACAACTGCCATAGTTGGGGGGTCTCACAGCCCACGCAGTCACGCTGCCTACACCAGATGTTGGCAATCATGACTGCATGCCCCTCAGTCCGCTGGCACATATACATGCCCAGAACACCCGCAGAAAGGCAGGCCATGGTCCAGAACTTTTACGCAGTGGCACACTTCCCCAAAGTGCTTAGTGCCCTTGATTGCACACATGTGGCCCTACGTCCACCCAGTGTCACTGAGCACATCTATTGCAACTGCAAGCACTGGCATTCCATCAACGTGCAGGTTGTATGCGATGCCAAGCAAATCATCACCCCTGTCTATGCAAACTATCCAGGATCCACCCATGACAGTTTCATATTCACAATGTCAGCCCTAAACTGGGACCTGGAAGCTGGGAGGCATGACAACACATGGCTCATTCGTGAGTACAAATGCCTGTGCACATGCATGCATGTCACACACAAACAAATGAACAAAACCAACTAATGACAACAGTTCTCAACTCCCCAGGGGACAGTGCCTACCCTCTGAGCACCTACATGATGACGCCAATACGGAACCTCAACACACCAACCCAGGTAAGATACAACGCAGCCCATATTGCAAGCCGGGGCATAGTGGAGCGCACATTCAGAGTGCTCAAGTCATGTTTCCGCTCCTTTGACCACTCTGGTGGACAGCTACTCAGCTACTATATGCAACCCCAGTAGTGTGCAGGATCATTGTGGCAGCATGTGTCTTGCACAATGTAGCAACACGGCAGGGCATCCCGGTAGACATGGTGGTGCCCCCACATCCCCAACCACACGCACGGCTGCTGCGCATGGAAGGGCAAAGGGCACATGTCGAGGCAGCCCGTACCGAGCTTGTGGCCACATTTTTCACCTAAAATCCCACCTTGGGGAGTGCACACAGGCCTGGCACATTCCAGGTGACAATTGATGATGACAAATGGACAGTCAACTGTCACAACCTTACCACCCTGAGAATGTGTCCTTGGAAGTGCTACATTGTGTGCATCCCTAGCTACTTAAAAAAAAAAAAAACAATCCTGTGTGACCAAAAGGCACACATGCAAGGTGCATAATCCACCACCCTCATGCAAAACAGCACATCCAAATCCTGGTATGTCACCTAAACCCTCCCAAACCCCATGTCACCCGCCCGACACACCATGCTATGGCATGCAATGTGAAAACTCCTAAATAAATGCACAACACATGACACAACTGTCACAAAGTGCACCGTGACAAATGGAAACAGGCCAGAGACAATTCCCTCTGACACGGAATCTGCAAAAATGACCGACCAAACATGTCCGACCTATACTAAAAGACGTAAATGCATGCCACCAAAGGTTCAAATACCGAAAGTTTGAACCTTCGGTGGCATGCATTTCAGGTCATTAACAAAGAAAAAAACAAATGTGGGTGCTGTAGGGGTGTTCCCAAATACACCCCGCTCACTACACTACACAGTATAGTGAGTTGGGGTTGTGGGGTGGAACCCCCTACACCTGCCCAAAAAATAAAAAAATAAAAGAGCCTGCCGCGCCGGTTCCCGATCAGAAGGTAATTAGGGTTGCATGGGGGTATCTTGGGGTGGTGTTGGGGGTGGGAGTGGGGTTAAGGGTGTTTTGTGTGTGTGTTGTGGGTGTGGTTGGTGGTGTGGGATTGTAGGGGTATTCAATGCATGTTTCCATGGGAAATGTACAAACCTTCAGTGTTGCGTACATTTCTCATCAGAACTTCTCAGTCGCGGACTTCTCAGCGATGCAAAAATCAGGCCGATCCCCTGACACATCAAAAGCAAACCCAACACAGGACTATCTTTTCACCAGCATAACATATCATGAACACAGAACCCAACAGTGACAATGTCAGACAGGACCAATTACTATAGCACAAGTGTCTCAATATGACATTGCCACCACACGGCCACCTTCCATCTTGAGTGTGTCCCTGACAGCTAAAGGGGGCATGGTACTGCATACAACGCGAAGTGCATCAACAATGTAGACATGCAAGGCAATACATAAATAAGCAACATGAAAACTTGCACATTTAACAATATACAAACCACAATGCAGGCCAACCATGCCCTGTAGAAACAATCAGGAATCCCCACTAGGGGTGTATACACAGGTTGGACTTCAGACTGGCCACAAATATGACGGAAGCCCAATGCCTCTGTGTAAGTTACTGTCACACAGTGTCATCCTTGCGAGCCCAAGGAAAGGGGAAGTAGGAATGGAATATGTGTCCGGACCCCAAGCCACAAACACCAACACGAGACAAGCCTGTATGGGCCCAGCCGGAACACACAGTGGATGCCTTTGGCTGCCACACAAACGAACACACTTTTAGATGAATGCACAATAGACATGCGTTGATGATGAGTTAAAAAAACAAAGAAAATCCTCCATGGGCCCATGGTCTGCACGGCTAGCCCATAGTGAGAGGTCAGTTGTCACCCTCTGGTTGAATATCAGGAGGTGTGCATGGTAAGGGTGCCTGCCCATTCATATCCCCGGCATGCCCCTCCATGGAAGCAAGCATGAAGGTCTGGTAAGCCTGGTCCTGCAGGAAGATGGCACGGAGGTCCCCATGCAGCACCTCACGTATAGCACGGAGTTCCTCCTGCAAGGTCTCATGTGTAGCACAGATTTCTGAATGCATGGCCTCACGTGACAGACGGACCTCCTCATGGCTTGCATGGAGTTCAGCCGAGATGGTGTGTTCCAGCTGCTCCATCCGCTGTTCCGCCCGTGTACCCTGGCTCATCAAAAGTGTAGCCAGAGTAGTTCTGAAGGAGATGTTCTCTTCTTTCAGGGCCTCCCTGGTGCCTCTGCCTCAGCAGCAATGGCTGTGAACAGAGCCACCAGTTCAGCCCGTTGGTCTGTGTTCGCAGGCAACATGTCCACCCTGTGTGAGCGGCACGTGGACCGCTTTGCCTGCTGCTGGAGCTCCACCTGCCTTTCAGGGGGGAGAATAGAATCAGCCACACGTTCCACGCCCTGAGCCATCATCTCACATGATGCCCCCTGTTGCTGTGCAATGGCATACATGGAATTCTCCCACACAGTGTTCACCGGTGGTGCACCGCCACCGCGTTGCCGGACAGCACACCTGTTGGGTCCAAGAAGACCTGGTCCTTGCTGCACTGGTGCTGCCTGTGACTGCAGGACTGCATTCCTCCGTTGATCTGCTGCCCCAGGAACCGGAGGAACTGGTGCGGAGCATGGACCTGCATCTGTAACCACCACAGGCAGACATACCAACACTGACTGGCCCCTTGAGAGGTATACCTCCACTGCAGGTGTGTTGGACAGAACAGCATCCACTGCAGAATCACTCACCTGCAACGGCATGGACAGATCAATATCCAATTCGGCATCAGAGACAAAGAGATACTCAGAGGTTTACCCAGAGGCAGCCCTGGACAGGATGGTCTGGAGCACCAATAGATACTCATGGGCTACCACACCATACACTCCTCTGGTGCCTGGTTGGTGTCCTGAACCCTCCACCCTCTCTGCCATCTCCTCCTCCTCCTCTGCTCCCAGTGCCTCATCACCAACATATACTACACACATAGACATCACAATGTTGACAGCCAAGACATGAAGCAGCCATGTCCCACATGACACAAACTTTGACATACACGCACTGGCAATGAAATGGAAGGGGACCCTGAACGCAGACATGGACGTGTGTCAAATGTGAAGCCAACACATGTACTGCATGTTGCTTAGCACCTCCATCACACACAAGTTGCTGCCTGCCATAGACCTTACACAAAAATGCCAGACGCCAACAAACAGATGGCACGTAGCATAGACATGGCAGAACTGTCAACCAGCCCCAGATGGAAGTTAAATAGTTCTGTCCATGACCCATGTAAAATGCATGTCACCATACAGTACATGTAAATCACTATGACAAAAAGGACACATGTGTCACAGGATGCAACAACGCAAGTGTGTTGCAAGACAGAGAAGGAAGGCACACGGATACAGTAAAGCTAAGTGACTTTGACATCACACAAGTGAATAGGCTTGTAGTAGGCTGAAACAGGGCTCAGAAGTGTTTGGGTTCAGAGCAGTACATGTGTACGGCCTCAACCATCAATAGAAACATAAACATAGTAATGGCAATGCTGTGCCATGATGGCACTGTAAGTGCAAGTGCAGTCATCATGTGCAAAGTGCTTGCAGTGGGTTGTAGGGATACAGTAACACCTCCCCCCCATTTTGGGGAATGGTTGGTAGTCAGTGCATGGCTCAGACTGGTGGCTCAGAGTACTGTTTCGTCGCAGACAGTGTGGGCAGGTGTCAATTGCATCATATCAGTCATCTGAGACTACAGCAGATGAGAGGAGGACAGAAAGCACAAAACATGAGGAATCATCAGACATTCACCCAGACACAGAGAAGTTACAACACAAGTTGCCTAGAGCCAGGTAGGCTGTGCAAGAGGGAGGCTTACACTCGACACAGACGAGGACACCCTAAAAATGGCCCTGATGAGGAACTGACCCTGAGTGAGCATGAAAGGGATGACTAAATACCATGATACAGATGAAATACCGGAGATGGAGTAGAATGAGTGTTAGGAAAGATTTCATAATTGTAGGTAATTTTCCTTCCATGTGGCAACCTCCAAACTTTTTGCTGTTGTTTTACACCCTGATCTAGACTTTGCCGGAGAAGCGCAGCCTTCCGCCACACTCCTCTGGGCTTTCGCTCCATTCTTACGGAGAAATTGACATGCCCTTAAGACAGTCAGTACCGGGAGACTTTGTTTCCCTTAGTCCTTTCCTCATGTTGCAGCTTTTGAGCAACATGAAACAAGAGTGCACCGTAACTTACATTATCGTGCTCTTGGGTCTCTAGTCATTCCAATGGCCCTAGAAACTCTCGCTGGACTTATCATGAAATGTGCAAGTGTGTCACGGACGGGACTGGTGGCAGCTATCGTTTCTTTGTGTTTTGAACCCCTTTTTGCCATGTTAACCGCACTTCCCGCGTTTGGCCCAAATGGGTGGCCTGGCCTCCAAAATGGCCATGCCATGAGGTTCTTTGTCCTGTCCGGTGACCGTCTTGCCCCTTTACCTTCCCCCAGGTCGAGCCGACCCGGGGCAGTCCTTATTTGGTCAGGCACTTTCCCGCGAAACGCAACTCTTTCGCGGGCTTCTGCATGCCTTGTGTGTGCCTCCAGGATGTGGGCTGGGATGTCTGTTCCCAATACACATCCTGGGTGCCAGAGAGTCTAGAATGTCTTGAATGCCTGGGACCACCTTGTTCCGTGATAGGTCCACGTATGGTGTGAGTGTTTTGTGAGCAGATCGCCCATTGGGTCCTCTCTGTTTTGGCACGAAGGGAACTCTGGATAAGAGGAGGATGAAAACACCACTACCATGTCGATCTCCTGAGTTCTCACGAACGAAGGATAAGGAGCCAAGTATCCTGCAATTAAGAAGCTTAGTCAAGGAATTGCTGGTGACCCGCTGAAGGTTTGGCACCCTGCACTGCTGTCGTCCTGTGAGACCCCGTTGCCTCTGATCGAAAGAGAAGGCCTGTACTGGTGCTTTGTCATGATCTCTGCTTCCAAAAGGTCAGGGTTTTCCCAACTCCCTTGGAAGCAGATCCATAACCCAGGTTCCGAGTGCCAACCAGTCCCAATTGGGACCTTTTGGACCCAGTCCTGGCGCCAGTGGCACCAGGCTCATAAATATGCCCAGTCCCAGCGCTGGAAGCGCCGGGCTCATAATGCTTGGGTGGACTTACCTGCAGCAGACCATGCTGCTTACTTGCCTGCCAGTTGAGCCTCTGATCCTTGTCTGTTTGGAACTACTTTTCCTGTTGGGTGGGGCAGGAGCCACTCCCTAGATTCAGAACACTGGAACT
Source organism: Ambystoma mexicanum (assembly GCF_040938575.1). Classification (NCBI taxonomy): domain Eukaryota; kingdom Metazoa; phylum Chordata; class Amphibia; order Caudata; family Ambystomatidae; genus Ambystoma; species Ambystoma mexicanum. Next base: position 820,947,045 of record NC_090936.1, on the reverse strand, counting down.
CTTCTGGAAAGCAGGAACTCTTTTCTTACCTAGGCGTGGCTGTGGAAGGAGACACCTAAGCACTACAGGAGGCTATTTAAACCACACCCGATGGATGAATCTTGCTTTGCGTTATTCTGCATCCTCTGCAGCAGAACGCTCATTGTGTCTTCTGCATCTGATCCTGGGCCTAAGGAAAAAGGCTTACCATCCTGAATCCAGTCTTCAGCAACACCTATAAAGACAAGAAAGAACAGGTTAGCATTACAGTCTTCAGTGACAGCTCTTCACTTACCTGGTCCATCGGCTGTCACCAACGCCTCGCGCTGCATTCCGGCATCTGAAAGAGAAAGGCTTACCTACTCTTCGTGCGCTCCGGAGGTCTTCACACTGCATTCCGGCATCTGAAAGACAAAAGCTTACCAACTCTTCGCACGCTTCGGAGGCCTTCGGCGCTACATCCCGCATCTGAAAGACAAAACAAGGTGCGTTTAAAGACATTGGGGAACTTTAATACTCACGAGCCATTACTCCTTTCCACTGCAAAACAAGAAACATCATTACTAAAGACTTTAAAGACATTAGAATTACTCGAAACTTACCGTTCGTGCAGTAAACGACGGACAGCAGTCCTCTGAAGTCAAGAGGCCTGCTCCCCTTATCCAGTGAAGAAACTGGTTACAGCACCCTGCCCCGAGGCAGATGGAGAGCACGGCGTTCACTTACCTAAGACATCTTACCCTTCAAGTCAGACATACGGTGCACAGAGGTCCAGCCCAAAGAGCCAGCCGTGTGTTACACATCACCTTTGAAGATACGGTATACGCCCAGTCAAGACCGGCGCCTCTACGGGAATCAGGTGAGCGTTACAGAACGCAAAGCCTACCACAAAACTCCCGTCCAGGCGCTATGGAAACCTCGGATACCGACCAGCTAGCCCAGTTACTTGGGGAACTAAGGGCAGAAGTGCATGCAGCCCGTCAGGAAACGAACGCTCTAAGAAGGGAACTGATTATTTCCAAGGAGCGAACAGATGATCTCGCTAGACAATTGCTACAGTCACAAGCCGGACAGACCCCGTTACCCGCATCTGGGGGAAATCTTCCTTCTACATCCTCTATGAATCCAGTGCAGATCAACCTACCTGGGAATGTACCTCTGGCTCCGCCCGAACGATTTTCTGGTGACCCAAAGAGGTTTGCAGTATTTATCAATCAGTGCCGGTTGCATTTCTTATGCCGGCCAGCAGCCTTTCCAATTGATCAAGCTAAAGTAGCTTTCGTGCTTTCGTACATTAGTGGCAATGCGGCAGACTGGTCGATCCCTCTAGTAAATCAAGATGATCCGGTCCTCCATGATTTTCAAGCTTTTCAGCTCAGTATGGAAAAACTGTTCGCAAGACATTCACAGGGGCAGGCCTTGGACAATGAGCTTCTTTCGTTGCGACAAGGTAATCAAGACCTTTTGGCTTATATTGCGTCTTTCAACAGACTGATAGTGGAAACTCAATGGCCTGAGGACAAAAGGATTACGCTGTTTTATAGAGGTCTACGTGGAGAGCTCAAAGATGTGTTAGCCCAAGTAGTGAATCCCCCACAAGATTGTTCGGACTATATAGACTTAGTCGTGCAAATAGATCACAGACTGCAGAACAGGAAGGCCGATCGTTCCAAGTTTGATGCTCGAGTATTTTCCAAACCGCCAACTCCTTCCAAAGGAGTAGACTCCGGGGAACCCATGCAAATAGGGGGTCTGAAAGGTCCTCTAACACAAAAGGAGCGGGAAAGGAGAAAACAGTTGCAATTATGCCTCTATTGCGGAAACTCAGGGCACTTTCTTCGAGACTGTCCGGTGAAACCTGCCAAGAAGGCAGTAGGAGCTGCAGTTACCAAAGTTACAAACTCTGAGCAGGGAAACGACCTCGCCCGACAAGAATAGAGGTCCTCTTGCCGAGCGTGAAAACCAGTTCCGTGACCTCGCATTTCGTGATACCTATGGTCCTCATTAGCCCTGATAATCCGGATCGATTACATGCAATTGAAGCTTACGTCGACAGCGGTGCCATCGGCAATTATGTGGATCATGAAATGGTTTTGAGGATGAATCTAACTCTTTGTCCCAAGGCTGTAAAGGACGTCATTACTACGGTGGATGGTACGGAGATAGCCTCCGGGCCAGTAACGCATACCACTCAAGAGGTGACGCTAGTAAGTCAAGATGGACACCATGAGAAGATCGTGTTCGATGTGATCAAGGCCCCTCAGTTTCAGATTATTCTAGGAATACCTTGGTTAGAGAAACACAATCCTCTGATCGATTGGCGAGCAAGAACGGTCCAGTTTCCAGAATGTGTCTCTACTTGTCACCCTCCACCTGGTGTTGCACTGGCAGCAATTTCTTCAGAGACTCCCCAGTTACCTCCCGAATACCTAGAATACCAAGATGTTTTCCGGAAGGATCAGGCTAACTCTCTACCTCCTCATAGGTCTTATGACTGCCAGATAGACCTGATACCTGGATCTACTCCTCCTTGTAGTAGAATTTATGCCCTCACCGAGCCTGAGAACCTTCACCTTCGACAATACCTGGATCAATACCTGGCAAATGGGTTTATTCGTCCTTCCAAGTCCCCTGCTTCTTCAGCTTTGTTCTTCGTTCCAAAAAAGGAAGGAGACCTTAGAGCTTGTATAGATTATCGCTCCCTGAACCAGATCACCGTTAAGAATAGATATCCGTTACCTTTGATCCCTGAACTCCTGGACCAAGTCAGAAAAGCATGCATATATACAAAGCTGGATCTTAGAGGAGCTTACCACTTGGTACGAGTAAAAGAGGGCGATGAATGGAAGACGGCCTTCCGCACCAAGTATGGGCTATTTGAATATCAGGTCATGCCCTTCGGACTTTGCAATGCCCCGGCCGCCTTTCAATATTTTATGAACGATGTCCTCAGAGAGCTCATAGATGTGTGTGTTGTTGTTTACATTGACGACATCCTCGTTTATTCTTCATCGGAATCTGAACATCGGAAACACGTGAAAATGGTCCTCGAAAGATTGCGTCAACACAAACTTTTCGCTAAGTTGGAAAAATGTGTTTTCAACGTGACTGAAGTTGAATTCTTGGGATTCATATTATCACCTGGCGGAGTGTGTATGGATTCAAAGAAGGTCGATGCAGTTCTCAAATGGTCATCACCATCCTCCGTAAAAGGTGTGCAAAGCATGTTAGGCTTCGCTAACTTTTACCGCAGGTTTATCCCCGAATTCTCTCGAATAGTCCAGCCCATCACTGCCTTTTTAAAGAAAAACAAACGTTTTGAATGGTCTACCGAGGCGGAACAAGCTTTCCAGGATTTGAAGACTAAATTTATCTCTGCACCAATCTTAAAACACCCTCGTCCCGAACTCCCCTACATCGTGGAAACTGATGCTTCAAGCCTTGCCATGGGGGCAGTTCTATCACAAAATGACCCGGTAACCAATCAGTTGCATCCCGTGGCATTTTGGTCCCGCAAATTCTCGCCTCCTGAAATCAATTACACGATTACTGACAAGGAACTTCTGGCTATCAAGTCTGCCTTTAAGGCTTGGCGGCATTATCTGCTGGGGGCCCGACACACCGTTACTGTGATTACGGATCACCGAAACCTGCAATATTTGAAAACCGCAAAAGCCCAATCCTCTAGACAACTCCGTTGGGCATTATTCTTTGCCGAGTTTGACTTCATAATTACCTATCGACCTGGTACAAAGAACGGTAAAGCTGATGCCCTTTCTCGGATGGGAGTGGAAGAACACTTGATCAACCCTAAACCTGTACCAATCATTCCCGAACAAAGAATTCTGGGTGTAATCGCCACAGAATCCATAGAGGAAGTTAAGGATAAAGCCAGGCAACTTGTAACTCCAGCAGACATACAGAATTGGCATCTGCAGGGAAAGGACTTTGCAGTAAAGGACAACTTATTGTATTTCCAAGAACGATTATACCTACCCAGCACAGATTTACAGAAAAACGTAATCTCTTGTTATCACGATTCTTTAATGGAAGGACATCCCGGTATGGCCAAGACCTCAGAAAAGATCAAGCGCTACTTCTGGTGGCCGTGTTGGAAAAAAGATATCAGAGACTTTATAATGTCCTGTGGAGTATGCGCCCAAAACAAGAGTCAAAAGGAATGACCAGCAGGCCTCTTACGCCCTATTGACATCCCACCTCGCCCTTGGCATACGCTTTCGATGGACTTCATCACCAATCTACCTCCATGCTCCGGATACAATACGATTCTAGTAATCGTGGACTTATTCTCCAAGATGGCGCATTTCATTCCGCTCAAAGGCTTGCCAACAGCAGCAACTCTGGCCCGAGAATTTCTCGAAAACATCGTCCGACTGCACGGTTTTCCTTCGGTTCTAATTTCGGATCGAGGTAGTCAATTTATTTCTCATTTTTGGCGAAGTTGCTGTCGGTCGGCTCAAATTGATGTGAGACTATCGACCAGTCACCACCCTCAGACCGACGGACAAACCGAGAGGACCAATCAAACTCTGGAACAGTATTTACGCTGCATGCTGCAACAAACTGAAAAAACGTGGAAAGACATCCTTTGGATAGCCGAATATGCCTACAATAACTCTGTCCATTCGGGAACTGGGAAAACCCCGTTTTTTCTTTTGTACGGCAGTCACCCTCGAACCTCGGAGTTGGATCCACTCCAAGATCTTGAAACACCAGCAGTAGACTACCTGCATTCTACAATCACCCAAGCCTTTAAGGAAGCTGTTTCTCACCTTCAAAGGGCTAAAGAACAATACAAGAAAGGAGCAGATCAACATCGGAAGGAAGCCCCTCAATATCAAGTAGGGGATCAAGTCTGGTTATCCACCAAATATCTACCTCTAAAAGGGCCACGCACATTCAACCCAAGATACCTTGGTCCCTATTCCATCACTACCATAGTAAACCCAGTAGCGGTCAAGTTGGACTTACCCCCGCACATGAAGATACATCCGGTCTTCCACGTCTCTCTATTAAAATCCATGCAACCTCAAACCCGACTAACTAAATCTCCAAAACCTATCCTAGTTGATGGAGAACTCGAGTTTGAAGTCAAAAGCATTCTGGACTCCAAGATCTCCAAATCTAAACTATTTTACCTAATTGACTGGAAAGGCTACGGCCCCCAAGAGAGATCCTGGGAACCTGCTGAATATGTCCACGCTCCTCGCCTAATCAAAAGATTTCACCGAACATTTCCTGACAAGCCAAAACCCCCGGAGGAGCCCGGTTTGGGAGGGGCCTTGAGGGGGGTACTGTCATGATCTCTGCTTCCAAAAGGTCAGGGTTTTCCCAACTCCCTTGGAAGCAGATCCATAACCCAGGTTCCGAGTGCCAACCAGTCCCAATTGGGACCTTTTGGACCCAGTCCTGGCGCCAGTGGCACCAGGCTCATAAATATGCCCAGTCCCAGCGCTGGAAGCGCCGGGCTCATAATGCTTGGGTGGACTTACCTGCAGCAGACCAGGCTGCTTACTTGCCTGCCAGTTGAGCCTCTGGTCCTCTTCTGTTTGGAACTACTTTTCCTGTTGGGTGGGGCAGGAGCCACTCCCTAGATTCAGAACACTGGAACTCTTCTGGAAAGCAGGAACTCTTTTCTTACCTAGGCGTGGCTGTGGAAGGAGACACCTAAGCACTACAGGAGGCTATTTAAACCACACCCGATGGATGAATCTTGCTTTGCGTTATTCTGCATCCTCTGCAGCAGAACGCTCATCGTGTCTTCTGCATCTGATCCTGGGCCTAAGGAAAAAGGCTTACCATCCTGAATCCAGTCTTCAGCAACACCGATAAAGACAAGAAAGAACAGGTTAGCATTACGGTCTTCAGTGACAGCTCTTCACTTACCTGGTCCATCGGCTGTCACCAACGCCTCGCGCTGCATTCCGGCATCTGAAAGACAAAGGCTTACCTACTCTTCGTGCGCTCCGGAGGTCTTCACACTGCATTCCGGCATCTGAAAGACAAAAGCTTACCAACTCTTTGCACGCTCCGGAGGCCTTCGGCGCTGCATCCCGCATCTGAAAGACAAAACAAGGTGCGTTTAAAGACATTGGGGAACTTTAATACTCACGTGCCATTACTCCTTTCCACATCTAACCCAGTGGGTATTCCGGCACCCTGCAGCCGCTCCGAACTTGTACCTGCAAAATAAAAAGACAGTTAGAGCGCATCGTGAAGCAGGCAACAAGCGCTTACCTACGTGCTTCCAGGCGCTTCTATTCATCACACGGGCTCCATCTTCAACTCACTTCAGCCCGTCATCCGCCATCGCCGGAACCCTGCAAAACAAGAAACATCATTACTAAAGACTTTAAAGACATTAGAATTACTCGAAACTTACCGTTCGTGCAGTAAACGACGGACAGCAGTCCTCTGAAGTCAAGAGGCCTGCTCCCCTTATCCAGTGAAGAAACTGGTTACAGCACCCTGCCCCGAGGCAGATGGAGAGCACGGCGTTCACTTACCTAAGACATCTTACCCTTCAAGTCAGACATACAGTGCACAGAGGTCCAGCCCAAAGAGCCAGCCGTGTGTTACACATCACCTTTGAAGATACGGTATACGCCCAGTCAAGACCGGCGCCTCTACGGGAATCAGGTGAGCGTTACATGCTTCGACCCTTTAGAATAGTGGGAACAACTATTCTCGGCATCTTCACCAAATCCTGTACGTAAGCCTTCGGAAGCGTCCCTGGGCCATCCAGTGGACTGACCAGCCTACACAGGAACCTTGCTCTGTCACCGCCGTCTGGCTTACTGCTAATCCCGTGTCCTTGGCACTCTCACACAATTCGTACACTTGGCATTCCCAGGTCTGAAGTGAGATGTGTGCTTTGGGACTGGAATACCTGCGGTTGCCGAGTTGCCCTGCTGTTGTAACAAACCTGTGTGTGTTCGTTGCATTTTGGGACACCCTCGACCTTGACTCCTGCTGTCGCGGAATCTACACATTATCGAGACATCCTGCTGATCGCATCTGAACCTGCCAGTACCGAAACGGAACCGGAGAAGCCTGGGTCTGCTTGCATCGGGGACCGGTGAGTAGTCAATACCCTAACCGGTCGCCCTCCCGCAGGAGCCTGTGGCTCGCCACCGCTGTCGTAAACAGCAACGCGCCCTGCTTTTGCCCACAAGTGGAGGCCGCGCTTGAGTAGCGGGGAACTGTTAATCATCGTTTTGTTCACCTCTCAGAACTGCCGGATCTCCCTGAAGAGACGCTCCTTTGCCCGTTGGCACCCACGTGTGCAGGTACTTTTGAGCACAAGGCTCCACTCTTCGTAGGGCTCGGACTTCCTTCTAGTTAGGTGGCCTCTGATGTCGAACTGGGTCTAACGCTTACTTGCACTACCTGTTTTCCTCCCCATCTAGGTGGTCTGCATATTTCGTGCTTCTAACTCTTTAGACCCCTTGGTCTTGTATATATATTGTATTGCTTGTGATGTGTTGGTTTATTGGAGTTTTACTGTGATTCTTTACTATGGTCGATGTTACAGAGGCCTTGTAATAAATGTGTCTATATTTTTAATATAACACCTGTCTGGAGTAATTTGTAAGCGTCCTTGCTTTGTGTGCTCACTACGGGCTTTCAGTCACCCTCACCCCTCTTGAGACCTAGTCTTGACCGCCGCCATCGCTACCCTGATTGGTCTGGCTTGTCCAGAGGTTACCCGGTTCCAAGAAACTAGGCTGGCCTTCTGAACCTCTGCCCCTCCAGGACACAGTTTAGAAATCCATCTTAACAATGAGTAGCTTGAAACGGACCCATAGGGGCCTGTTGGGAATGCACAAGGTCCATGAATTAACACTCATGTCCACTGTGAGCATGTGCCATCTGCACAGTCCAAGTGAGACACCCTGTGTCAAGGACAAAGGATGTACCACACAGTACAGGTCTGGCAGAGTAGCAGAGGGAAGTGTGTATATACACAGAATTCGTGGACAGGCCGTTGCAGTAGTCCAACATGCGAATCACCAGTACCATGGAGACGGTGAGCTGCTGGGGGACAGAGTGGCAAGGAATCATGCCCCTGTGCGGGACCAGCTTGCAGGGTGACCTCACAGAGACGTCAGTCATGTGACGACATGTTGAGTGGAAGATCATCACAGGCTATCCGCAAACATGTCTGGGAGCAAGGATATGGACAAGAGAGGCTGCCGAGTGTTGCAGGTGTGGTGATGAGAATTGGCTCTGTGCGCAGCACATGGCCTGTATGCAGACTGCATCACAACAAGCACGTATCAGTCAAGCATTGAATGGGTCAGACACGGCTGTCACAACTACATAGCCTAAACTGGCTGTCAATCACAACACATCACACAATCAAAATACACATGGGCTGGACACACATGCATCAACACTCACCGGACATTGTATCATAATCCATCATGTCTCCCAGTCATGGGATCTGACCCTCATTGATGAACCATGCAGCGATTTCCTCGTGCATAGTGAGTTCATCGTCCTCTGGTGGCGGCCCACTGCTAGTCAGCAGAATAGAGGCATAATTAGAAGCATGCTTGTTTTTTGCTCGACATCGGAGGTCATGGCAGCGCTTTTAGCAATCATCACCCATGCGCTTCTCAAATCCCATTGAGTTGATATGTTCCGCAATGCACTGCCAGTGGGCCTTAAGCTGGGCAGGAGTAGTGTTGCACCCTGCCGTCACCAGCATTTCGTGGTCATGTCCTGACACGTAGCCCACAAGTGTGTCCAGTTCCACCTCATTGAAACTCTTCTTCCATAACGTGCCAGAGGCCTGAGTCGTGTCTGTGGTCCCAGCCTCTAGCGCAGGAACACGAGTCCTCCTCTTGGTAGCTGGTGCGGACCCTGAGTGGCTTCTGCCGCTCAGGTCAGTAGGGTCAGGAGTGCAGGTGGACTGGCCAATGGGAGCAGGCAATGGCAAGACAACGGACAGTCTGACTGGAGGCATTGGCTGCTGGGTGCTGTTACCAGGAACAAGCGCCATGACTGCCTCGGTGCCAAGGGTCGTGACCAACACAGTCCTGGCTGGCTGATTCACACCTGGGGTGGTGTCGGCTGCATCTGCCCCTGCAGCTTCCACCACCCGTCTGCTCAGGGCAGCAGATGTCACCACTGCCCGAGATGCATGTGGCTTGGTCACAGCAAGCTTAGTCACGCGTGCCTTGGCCTTCCTGACACAGAAATCTGCCTGGGAGCCTTCCTGCGCCTGTGCCAATAAAGTCTGTGGTGGCTGACCCCAAGCCTGGGTGGTGGTAGCCGCAGCTGCACCTGCAGCTTCCACAACCCAGGGGCTTGTGACAGCAGATGAACTGCCTGTCGGGTCATAGGGGCACTGGGGATGTCCGCAGCAGCAGCATCACCCTGATCCACGGGGGGGCATAGCTGTCCCAGCATGTGCCTGGATATCCTGCTCTCGTAGAACCCCATGCCCACGTCCCCCACCGTGGCCACCTTGGCCTCCCTGGACTCACTAGCCACCCTGGCCACGTGCTCCACCATGGCTACCTCTGGAGGTCACCCAGCTTTGCCACCCTTACCACTTGGTGGCCTCCCAACCATGGGACTGATGGACTAGTGTGAATGAGAGGTGCACACAACAATTGTCCTGGCCAATTGGGGTGTAGGGGGCCGGGTACGTGATGGTAAATGTACCCCTGTGCTCCTGCGAGGCTGTCTGTGACCCTGGGGAAAAATGATGGGTCACGCAACACTGAGGCACCCCAAAAACAAAAAAAAAGTGTACGCAACTCCTCGCAAGCCCATGTGCGTGGATTAAACGTGCCACAGTATGCCGTGGCACCCAGGAACAAAAAAATGTGTTCGCGTTGTTAGGGAGAATTCTCATGAATGTGCTAATTTCCATTACCTTTTGAGACCCACAGCAACTTTGCTGGATTTCTAGGATTTGATTTTTCGACCTGGGAAGAGTGTGAGCCTTGTTTCCCACTCTTCCATGTATTTTGATGTGTGTTTTACTTTCGTGTTCTTTGGTAATGGAGTTTTAAAAATACCTCCATAGGCATCATCTTTTTATGTGTATTACACAGCACCTTCAGTGCAGTGACACAGGGATGTCTTTCAGACTTCCCAACGTTTAAATAACTTCTCTGGGACTGACTACAGTCTCCCAGAGTATGTAAAGTTAAATTGACTGTACTAGTCTCTTCAAATTTACAGACCCAGCACACACTCTCATCCGATAGAGTGCTGGATGGGTTGCCTAGCTTCCGCAGAGTCAAATAACTCATGTAACAGTCTAATGTTACCCTTTCCTACCTTAACCCTTTAAGTGCCATGGATATTTCCCCCCAGTGCCAGGGCCTTTTTTTGGTGATTTCGGTATGTGGCCTTTCAATGATTTGTAACTTTTTTGTTACATGAGATATCTCGGCCAAATTTGGCTCCTTTTTTCCCACATGTAGGCCGGTCGTAATGCCACCCAGGAATCCTAGGTTGCTGTAGGGAGGTGAGAGAAAATAAGCAAAAGGGGCGAACATTTTGGGTTTTTTCAAAAAATGCCAATAAAATGATGTACAAAGAAGCCTGTGTTTTTTCCTTGTAAGAGCTAGGAACAAATGGTTTGCTGTGCTGAGTTCCCCAATTCCCTGGCTTTCAAGAACAGGTTGAGTGGAAACGAAACAAAATTATTTTGATGTGTTTATCAACTCTTTTGTCAGAGGTAGGCGATTTTCGCCATTTTTGCCAATTGGACAAGCATGGACGGAATGGAATTAAAGGGTAGGAAAGCCGAATTGGCGGACAGAAAGGTATATATTTCTGAAAATTAGACAAAATTCCAAGTTTAGGAAGGGGTGAATTGCGTAGGTCAGGCAACAACTAGGTAGGGGAAAATGCCATAGATTTGAGGAAAAGCGGGAAAATGACCGAAAAAAAGGTATGTGTTGGACATGGTTGGCTTGGTACGGCAATGGCTTCTATTAATTTTGAGAAAAGCAATGCTCCGCTACATTCCCCCGACTCTTGCAGTTAGGAAAGCACACATTTTTTGTAGTGTTTTACAAAACAAGCATTACCACAAGCCAAACACTGTGCAATGGTACACAGGAATTTCATGCTCACGGCCTGAACAGACGCAATTTGCATGTATAAATCGGGAGAAACAATGTGGTGAGGAACAGCAAGCATCCATTTTTTAAAAGAGCACAGGCAGACCTTGTCAAGGGTAGGTGACTTGTGCAGGTTACACAAGTGTATGTTGCCTAACGCAGCGATTAACTGTAGGTCACATTTGGGAAATGAAAGGGTTGCGTGACAAAGGGCACCAGCAAATGGGTAAAAACACTATGAAAGCCACACAAACACAACAAATGTTATACCTTCCTGTGTTCCCACAGGTGTCCCGATGAAAACGGTACCTCACATGTGTGGGTGCACCTACCTGGGCGCCAAGGGGAAAGCCTAAAACACAAGTAACCCCGAGTCTGTTTTCACACCTGAATTTCACACTTTTTCCAGACAAGCGCAACATACAGATATGGGCCTCGGGTGTCCAAGCCACCAAGGAAAACGGGGAACCCCATGCATATCCGAAAAGAGGACACCCGTGGGAATCTGCAGAGGTATGATTTGCACAAATCAGCCCAGAATTTATTACCCAGAAACCCCTGAAAAGTCTGAAATGTGGGAAAAAAAGCATTTTACGGAAATTTCACTCGGCGCACCCATCGAAACACGCCACCAACAACACATGGCTTACCGTCCTGCATTCCCACAGGTGTCCCGATGAAAACGGTACCTCACATGTGTGGATGCACCTATATGGGTGCCAAGGGAAAAGCCTAAAACACAGGTAACCCCAAGTCTGTTTTCAAACCTGAATTTCACACTTTCTCCAGACAAGCGCAACATACAGATATGGGCCTCGGGTGTCCAAGACACCAAGGAAAACAGGGAACCCCATGCATTTCTGAAAAGAGGACACCCGTGGGAAACCGCAGAGGTTTGATTTGCGCAAATCGGACCAGAATTTATTACCCAGACATACCTGCAAATTCCGAAATGTGGGAAAATAAACGCATTTTCCGCACATTTCACTTGGCGCACCCATCGAAACACACCGCCAACAACACATGGCCTACCGTCCCGCATTCCCAGAGGTGTACCAATGAAAACGGTACCTCACATGTGTGAGTGGACCTTCCTGGGCGCCAAGGGGAAAGCCTAAAACACAGGTAACCCGAAGTCTGTTTCGATACCTGAATTTGACACATTCTCTAGACAAGCACAACATACAAATATGGGTCTCGGGTGTCCAAGCCACCAAGGAAAACAGGGAACCACATGCATTTCCGAAAAGAGGACACACGTGGGAATCTGCAGAGGTATGATTTGCGCAAATCGGCCCAAAATGTACAGCCCAGACACCCCCGCAAAATCCAAAATGTGGGGGAAAAAACGCATTTTCCGCACATTTTACTCGGCGCACCCATCGAAACACGCGGCCAACAACCCATGGCCTACCGTCCCACATTCCCACAAGTGTCCTGATGAAAACAGTACCTCACATGTGTGGGTGCACCTACCTTGGCGCCAAGGGGAAATCCTAAAACAAAAGTAATCCCAAGTCTGTTTCGACACCTGAATTTGACACTTTTTCCAGACAAGCACAACATACAGATATGAGCCTTGGATGTCCAAACCACCAAGGAAAACGGGGAACCCCATGCATTTCCTAAAACAGGACACCCGTGGGAATCCGCAGAGGTTGGTTTGCGCAAATCGGTCCAGAATGTATTACCCAGACACCCCGCGAATTCTGAAATGTGGGAAAAAAAACACATTTTCCGCATATTTCACTCGGCGCACCTATCGATACACGTGACCAACAACACATGTCCTACCCTCCCGTGTTCCCACCAGTGTCCCGACGAAAACAGTACCTCAAATGTGTGGGTGCACCTACCTGGGCGCCAAGGGGAAAGCCTAAAACACAGGTAACCCCAAGTCTGTTTCAACACCTGAATTTGACACTTTCTCCAGACAAGCACAACATACAGTTATGGGCCTAGGATGTCCAAGCCACCAAGGAAAATGGGGAACCCCATACATTTCCGAAAAGAGTACACCCGTGGGAATCCGCAGAGGAATTATTTGCGCAAATCAGCCCAGAATGTATTACCCAGACACTGCCGCAAATCTGAAATGCAGGAAAAAAACGCATTTTCCGCACATTTTACTCGGCGCACCCATCGAAACACGCGGCCAACAACCCATGGCCTACCGTCCCACATTCCCACAAGTGTCCTGATGAAAAAAGTACCTCACATGTGTGGGTGCACCTACCTTGGCGCCAAGGGGAAATCCTAAAACAAAAGTAATCCCAAGTCTGTTTCGACACCTGAATTTGACACTTTCTCCAGACAAGCACAACATACAGATATGGGCCTCGGGGGTCCAAGCTAACAAGGAAAACGGGAAACCCATGCATTTCCAAAAAGAGGACACCTGTGGGAATCCACAGAGGAATAATTTGCGCAAATCGGCCCAGAATATATTACCCAGACACCCCCGCAAAGTCCGAAATGTGGTGAAAAAAACCCATTTTCCGCACACTTCACTCGGCGCACCCATCGAAACACGCTGCCCGATGAAAACGGTACCTCAAATGTGTGGGTGCACCTACCTGGGCGCCAAGGGGAATGCCTAAAACACTGGTAACCCCAAGTCTGTTTCGACACCTGAATTTGACACTTTCCCCAGACAAGCACAACATACAGATATGGTCCTCGTGTGTCCCAGCCACCAAGGAAAATGGGTAACCCCATGAATTTCCAAAAAGAGGACACCTGTGGCAATCCGCAGAGGTAGGATTTGCACAAATCGGCCCAGAATATATTACCCAGACACCCCTACACATTCCAAAATGTGGGAAAAAAATTCATTTTCCGCACATTTTACTCGGCGCACCCATCGAAACACGCGGCCAACAACCCATGGCCTACCGTCCCACATTCCCACAAGTGTCTTGATGAAAACAGTACCTCACATGTGTGGGTGCACCTACATGGGCGCCAAGGGGAAAGCCTAAAACACAAGTAACCCCAAGTCTGTTTCGACACCTGAATTTGACACTTTCTCCAGACAAGCACAACATACAGATATAGGCCTCGGGGGTCCAAGCTACCGAGGAAAACGGGAAACCCATGCATTTCCAAAAAGAGGACACCTGTGGGAATCCGCAGAGGAATGATTTGCGCAAATCGGCCCAGAATATATTACCCAGACACCCCCGCAAAGTCCGAAATGTGGTGAAAAAAACCCATTTTCCGCACACTTCGCTCGGCGCACCCATCGAAACACGCTGCCAACAACACATCGCCTACCGTCCCTATTCCCACAGGTGCCCCGATGAAAACGGTACCTCAAATGTGTGGGTGCACCTACCTGGGCGCCAAGGGGAATGCCTAAAACACTGGTAACCCCAAGTCTGTTTCGACACCTGAATTTGACACTTTCCCCAGACAAGCACAACATACAGATATGGTCCTCCTGTGTCCCAGCCACCAAGGAAAATGGGGAACCCCATGAATTTCCTAAAAGAGGACACCTGTGGCAATCCGCAGAGGTAGGACTTGCGCAAATCGGCCCAGAATATATTACCCAGACACCCCTACACAGTCCAAAATGTGGGAAAAAAATGCATTTTCCGCACATTTCACTCGGCGCACCCATCGAAACACGCCGCCAACAACACATGGACTACCGTCCCGCATTCCCACAGGTGTCCCGATGAAAATGATACCTCAAATGTGTGGGTGCACCTACCTGGGCGCCAAGGGGAAAGACTAAAACACAGGTAACCCCAAGTCTATTTCGACACCTGAATTTGACACTTTCTCCAGACAAGCACAATATACAGATATGGGCCTCGGGTGTCCAAGCCACCAACGAAAACAGGGAACCCCATGCATTTCCGAAAAGAGGACACATGTGGGAATCCGCAGAGGTAATATTTGCGCAAATCGGCCCAGAATTTATTTATTACCCAGACACCCCCGCAAAGTCCGAAATGTTGGAAAGAAAAAAGCATTTTCCGCACATTTCACTCGGCGCACCCATGGAAACACACCGCCAACAACACCTGGACTACCGTCCCGCATTCCCACAGGTGTCGCGATGAAAACGGTACCTCACATGTGTGGGTGCACCTACCTGGGCACGAAGGGGAAAGCCTAAAACACAGATAACACCAAGTCTGTTTTGACACCTGAATTTGACACTTTCTTCAGACATGCACAACATACAGATATGGGCCTCGGGTGTCCATACCACCAAGGAAAACAGGGCACCCAAGGAATTTCCCAAAAGAGGACACCCGTGGGAATCCCCAGAGGTATGATTTGCACAAATCGGCCCAGAATTTATTACCCAGACACCCCCACAAAGTCTGAAATGTGGGGAAAAAAATGCATTTTCTGCACATTTCACTCAGCACACCCATCGAAACACGCCACCAACAACACATGGTCTACCGTCCCGCGTTCCCACACGTGTCCCGATGAAAACGGTATGTCACATGTGTGGGTGCACCAATCTGGGC
The DNA here is from genome assembly GCF_040938575.1 of Ambystoma mexicanum. Taxonomy (NCBI): domain Eukaryota; kingdom Metazoa; phylum Chordata; class Amphibia; order Caudata; family Ambystomatidae; genus Ambystoma; species Ambystoma mexicanum. The sequence goes on along the minus strand of NC_090936.1, from coordinate 820,931,462 downwards.
ACCAAGGGTCAGGAGCTCCCTGACCCCATCCACAACTGCAGGAGCAGTCGGCGGACGACCCGACGCACAGCTGATCCAGACTCGCATTGTGAGCACACGCAGTAAGCGATGTGACCGCGCCCCGATCCCGCACCCGCGACCCTAAGACGCCTCTTTATTTCATCCCATTCATCTGGCTCGTTGATCGTCCCATACAGCTGCCTTCACAGCTGGCCTCAAGGCCCCGGATCGCCCTGCACGCCATACAGGTACACGAGGTACCGAGCCATGCAAAGATGGCCGCCAGAGGATTTCGCGAGGTCTCCCTAGCCTAGCCAGGCCCACCTCAGCACACACCCAACTCCTTATTGGCTGCCTGCACGTTCTTGAGCCGGATAGGCTGCCGGCAGATACAGCGGCCCATTTCGAAGAAGGCCCAGGAGAATAAGGCCGTCGCCTGTTCTTTGCCTGTTCGTGCCGCCTCTGCCGCCCCGCCTGCGAGACCCCTTGGTCCTGCGCCTGCTTAACTCCCAGGTAACTTCAACGCCCCTGCTATCCTAACTACCTGCAGTGCATCCCCAGCCACTTCAATATGTACTTTACTGAACGCGGCGCCTACAGACTACTTGTATCGCACTCAACCCACTAACTTATGCCCATCAACTGTGTTGCCTTTTACAACTATACTACATGCTCAAATGTGTTCCACTCATATTGCCCTTTTCGAGTAGAGCCGCCTTCTAAGGCATCTTACCCATAATGCTAGACCTTGAACCTAACTATCACGTTATGCATACCAGTCACGTTATTTCAAATAGTCGCTCCACTTATCTTAGCTATTATATAATGTACTGAGCTAAACTGCATCATTGAATCTAGCTGTTGCCAATGTCCTGCAGTCAAACGCCACATCCCTAGTTGTTAATTCAGATACTGCATTCACTTTTGCCTATTTGTTTGCCAATATTGCAGGTGCCACTAATTGTAGCTCAGTCATTCTGCCATATTTCGAACCTAGCATGTGTCCACTCACCACCATTATTCAGGTACTGCAGTCGCCTTGCCTATTTGTTTGCCACCATTGTAGGTGCCATTAATTGTATTTTATTCATTTTGCTATACTTGAATCCAGTTGCTGTCTTAGGTACTGTGGCTATCTCGCCTTATTCTTGGTTTGCCGTTATTGTAGGTGCCACTAAATGTACTCTCAGTCACTCTGCTATAGTTCGAATCTAGTTGCTGATTTAGGTACTGTGGCTATCTCGCCTTATTCTTGGTTTGCCATTATTGTAGGTGTCACTAAATATACTCTTAGTCATTCTGCCATATTTTGAATCTAGCATGTGTCCACTCACCACCATTCTGATTGCCTACTCCCTGATCAGCCTAAACGCTGCATTAACATCCAAGATGGCTCCACACTCACCTAACACGCCAGCCCCCTTCAGACCCAATATCCATGCTCCACACCTAGATATAAATGATCCACAGCTACTACCACCCATCAGCCTACCTTGTACCATCATAGACAGGAACCTAGGACTCAGAGCTAGACTAGCCAAAATTTATGAGCCACCTGCCTGCTCAATGCCCACCACTCAGAACTCTAGAACGCTCCGACCTAACGCCCCTACTAAAATTCCTCATTTACACCAAAACCGCAACCTCACACTCCCTCATAACTCCTTCAACCAGGGCATCCCTGAACCCATTCAGGACAAGCGCCACACCACTGCTTCAAAAAACGCAGCCTCTACCCTCAACAACAAAGCTAGCCCCAAAATCAAGGGCGCCTTGATTAACGCCAGATCGCTAGTAGCACATGCTACAGAAATTGCAGATTTAATCCTCACAGAAGACCTTGACTTCTTGGCCATCACCGAGACCTGGCTTCACCCAGCAGCAGGCCCTATGCTTATGCTGGCAGTCCCTGACAACTATTCTATCATGAGACAAGGCCGCCCTAATTCTAGAGGTGGGGGTGTCGCTATTATCCATAAGTGCAGCCTCACCATGAGACTAGCCACTTCTACCGATGCCATCTCATGCGAAACCCTAGCAGTAAAAATTCCTCTCACTAACTCCCAAACCCTCAACATCTATCTGCTCTATCGTCCACCTTGCCCTATTGGCTCCTTTGATGAAGACCTCAACTCCATATTATCCAGTAACCTCAAAAACTCCACTCAAGCCCTCACCCTGGGAGACTTTAACTTTGGCTACAATGACCCAGAAGACCACAGCGCTAGTTCTATAGCTAACACACTCACTGAACTAGGCTTCGCACAAAGATGCACAGAGCCCACGCACTCAAAAGGCCGAACACTTGACTGGGTGGCCGACCACAATTGCCTAGCGAATATCACAAGTATCTCACCACTAGCCTGGACTGACCACCACCTGGTATCGTTCACGCTATCCACTGACAGACCACCGCCTACTCACACCATCAGGGCCCCACCCATGCTTACCAGAAATAAGAAGAACATGACAGCTGAAAGACTCATCCCTAACCTACTCCCCACACTCAACACACTCCCTGACAACCTGGACCCAGAGTCCCTGGTTGAGGAATATAACAAAATCATGACTCCCTCGCTGAACCGTATCGCCCCTCTTAAACTTAGATCCAGCAAACCGAAATCACACATCAACAAATGGTACACACCATTCCTTAAAAACCTAAGGCAGCAAAAAAGAAACTGCGAGGCTACCTGGAAAAAATCCCCCTCAGCTGCAAACAAAATCAAACTTTCCAAGTTAGCTGCACTTTATAAAAAATAAATTTACCTGGCCAAACGAGCTTCCTTTGATTCCCGCATAACCCAATCAAACTCCAACATAAAAGAACTCTTCTCCATCCTCAAAGAGATAGAAACCCCCATAGCACCCCTTGACACCTGCATCAAAGAAAAAAACTGGTGTTCAGAAATTCAAAAAGCCTTAGCAAATAAGATTGTGACCCTTCAAAGTAAAATCTCCAGCAAAAGAGCTTCCTTGAATGACACTCTCCCTTCTAAAACACCGGACACGCTCATGCCTACAGATCTCACCCGTTTCCAGTTCTCCAAAGTCAACATACTTGAAGTTGAAAAAATCATTCTGACTCTGAAACCCTCCAATTGCCAGGGTGATCTATGCCCTGCGCAGCTCATTAAAGACGCTGCCCGCGACCTCTCCCCCTTCATCACAAAACGAATTAATGCCTCCTTCGCCACTGGCTCCATCCCCACTAACCTAAAACAATCTTGGGTACTCCCACTTCTGAAAAAACCCACTCTGGACCCGACCATACCGACAAAGTACCGACCCATAACGACCGTTCACTTTCTACTAAAAATTCTGGACAAGGTTGCTTATGTCCAAATACAGAAGCACCTGGAAGAACACAACCTCTTAGGCTCCAGACAATCAGGGTTCCGTCCCCTACACGGGACTGAAACGGCACTCATTGACCTGAAGGCGCAGATCGACACGCTCAGAGAAAACGGGCAAGCTGCCCTACTCCTCCTCGTTGACCTATCCGCAGCCTTCTATCTGGTCGATCACTCTGTCCTATGCTCACACCTCCACACCTCAGCTCACTTTTCCGCTGAAGCCATCACCTGGATTGCCTCCTTCCTTAACGGCAGGACCATGAGGGTTTTCTCTCAAACTGCGGAAGCAGACCCCATACCCATCACCTGCGGCGTACCTCAGGGTTCCTGCGTCTCCCCTGCACTGTACAACATATTTACCAGTCCCCTTTTCGATGATCTGGATCATCTGGGTATCACCTACACTAACTATGCAGATGATACTCAGATCCTCCTTCCGCTTTCTGGAGATTATGGAAAGGATTTGGCCTTGCTAAATAGGGTGTACATCATCATCCAGGCAAGGATGGCCACTCATGGACTATGCCTGAATGATGATAAAACAGAACTCATCATCCTAGGCACCTCATTCAGCCTAAAGAAACTCGGCCCGGCCTATAACTCTTTCATGATCGATGGGAACAATATTAAGGTCGGTCAGGAGGTCAAAACTTTGGGCTTCTATTTAGATTCCAACTTCTCCTTCAAAAGACAAGTGAGTTCCTTGGCTTCCTCCACAGCTTACACATGCAAATTAATCCGTGCAGTCAAACCATTCTTGTCAGATTCCAGCTGCCTTACACTCGCCAGAGCCCTCATATTGTCTCGCCTTGACTACTGCAACGCCCTATACCTGGGATCCTCCAAGGCCACCACCTACAAACTGCAAACCCTACAGAACAACGCTCTTAGAGCAGCTCTAGGCATCTCCAGAAGAGAACATATTAGAGGATTTAGCCTACAGAACAACTGGCTCTCCACTAGAGATAAAATTATTTTAAAAACAGCATCCCTCACACACAAGTCTCTCAACAATGCAGCCCCCACTTACCTGATTAATAGATTCCACAGACAGTCTTCCGCAAGACCTGTTAGAAGTGCCTACAAATTTTGCTTATCCGTTCCCCAATACAAACGTGCCACCATTGGGGGCAATAGCTTCCCGGTAAAAGCAGCCAAACTCTGGAACTCCCTACCCCTAATCTCAGAATGGACCTGCCCTTTCAGAGCTTCCGGTCCAAGGTAATCGCATGGCTGAAACTGGATACTCACCAAGACATTTAAATGACCTGCGCCATCTGCACACACTGTAACTACGTGTGCCCTCCTGCTCAATGTATATATCGACCTGTTGGCCCACCGCTACCTTGTAAATAACTTTTTTGTATCTCTTTTCTGTTTATGTATTATCTATGTGTTCTGTAACTAAGCTTCGAAAATTCTTGTAAAGGCTGCGCCCTGATAACTTCGGGTACACTTGCGCATTGCAAATAATAAAACAAACAAACAAACAAACAAGGGGAAAGCCTAAAACACAGGTAACCCCCAAGTCTGTTTCGACACCTGAATTTGACTCTTTCTCCAGACAAGCACAACATACAGATATGGGCCTCGGGGGTCCAAGCTACAAAGGAAAACGGGGAACTCCATGCATTTGCAAAAAGAGGACACCTGTGGGAATACGCAGAGGAATGATTTGTGTAAATCGGCCCAGAATTTATTACCCAGACACCCCGGCAAAGTCCGAAATGTGGGAAATGTTTTTATTTTCCGCACATTTCACTCGGTGCACCCATCGAAACACGCTGCCAACAACACATGGCCCACCATCCCGCATTCCCACAGGTGTCCTGATGAAAACGATACCTCACATGTGTGGGTGCACCAATCTGGGCACCAAGGTGAAAGCCTAAAACACAGGTAACCCCCAAGTCTGTTTCAACACCTGAATTTGACCCTTTCTCCAGACAAGCACAACATACAGATATGGGCCTTGGGGGTCCAAGCTACAAAGGGAAACGGGGAACCCCATGGATTTCCAAAAAGAGGACACCTGTGGGAATACACAGAGGAATGATTTGCGCAAATCGGCCCAGAATGTATTACCCAGACACTCCGGCAAAGTCCGAAATGTGGGGAAAAAATGTATTTTCTGCACATTTCACTGGGTGCACCCATCCAAACATGCCGCCAGCAACACATGGCCTACCGTCCTACGTTCCCACAGGTGCCCCGATGAAAACGGTACCTCACATGTTTGAGTGCACTTACATGGGCGCCAAGCGGAAAGCCTAAACACAGGTAACCCCAAGTTTGTTTCGACACCTGAATTTGACACTTTCTCCAGACAAGCACAACAGACAGATATGGGCCTCGGTGTCCAAGCCACTAAGGAAAACAGGGAACCCCATGCATTTCCGAAAAGAGGACACCCATGGGAATCCGCAGAGGTATTATTTGCGCAAATCGGCCCAGAATTTATTACCCAGACATCCCCGCAAAGTCCGAAATGTAGGGGAAAAAAACCCATTTTCCGCACATTTCACTCAACGCACACATCAAAACACACCGCCAACAACAGATTGCCTACCGTCCCGCATTCCCACAGGTGTCCTGATGAAAACGGTACCTCAAATGTGTGGGTGCACCTACCTGGGCGCCAATGGGAAAGCCTAAAACACAGGTAACCCCAAGTCTGTTTCGACACCTGAATTTGACACTTTCTCCAGACAAACACAACATACAAATATGGGCCTCGGGTGTCCCAGCCACCAAGGAAAACGGGTAACCCCATGAATTTCCAAAAAGAGGACACCCGTGGGAATCTGCAGAGGTATGATTTGCGCAAATTGGCCCAGAATTTATTACCCAGACACCCCCGCAAAGTCCGAAATGTGGGGAAAAAAAAACATTTTACGCACATTTCACTCAGCGCACCCATCGAAACACGCTGCCAACAACACATGGCCTACCGTCCCGCATTCCCACAGGTGTTCCGATGAAAACGGTGCCTCAGATGTGTGGGTGCACCTACCTGGGCGCCAAGGGGAAAGCCTAAAACACAGGTAACCCCAAGTATGTTTCGACACCTGAATTTGACACTTTCTCCAGACTAGCACAACATACAGATATGGGCCTCGGGTGTCCCAGACACCAAGGAAAACGGTGAACCCCATGCATTTCCAGAAAGAGTACACGCGTGGGTCTCCGCAGAGTTATGATTTACGCAAATCGGCCCAGAATTTATTACCCAGACACCTGCCCAAAGTCTGTAATGTTGTGAAAAAAAAACATTTTCCGCACATTTCACTCAGCGCACCCATCGAAACACGCTGCCAACAACACATGGCCTACCGTCCCGCATTCCCACAGGTGTCCCGATGAAAACAGTGCCGCAGATGTGTGGGTGCACCTACCTGGGCGCCAAGGGGAAAGCCTAAAACACAGGTAACCCCAAGTATGTTTCGACACCTGAATTTGACACTTTCTCCAGACTAGCACAACATACAGATATGGGCCTCGGGTGTCCCAGACACCAAGGAAAACGGTGAACCCCATGCATTTCCAAAAAGAGGACACCCGTGGGAATCCGCAGAGGTATGATTTGCGCAAATCGGCCCAGAATTTATTACCCAGACACCCCTGCAAAGTCCAAAATGTGGGAAAAAACATATTTCCGTACATTTCACTCGGTGCACCCATCGAAACACGCCGACCAACAACGCATGGCCTACCGTCCCGCGTTTCCATAGGTATGCCGATGAAAACGGTACCTTACATGTGTGGTTGCACCTACCTGGGCGCCAAGGGGAAATCCTAAAACACAGGTAACCCCAAGTCTGTTTCAACACTATGAATTTGGCACTTTCTCCAGACAAGCACAATATACAGATATGGGCCTCGGGTGGCCAAGCCACCAAGGAAAACAGGGAAACCCGTGCATTTCCGAAAAGAGGACACCCATGGCAATCCACAGAGGTATGATTTGCACAAATCGGCCCAGAATATATTACCCAGACACACCTACACAGTCCAAAATGTGGGAAAAAAATGCATTTTCCGCACATTTCACTTGGCGCACCCATTGAAACACACCACCAACAACACATGGCCTACCGTCCCATGTTCCCACAGGTGTCCCGATGAAAACGGTACCTCACATGGTTGGGTGCACCCACCTGGGCGCCAAGGGGAAAGCCTAAAACACAGGTAACCCCAATGCTGTTTCAACACCTGAATTTGACACTTTCTCCAGACAAGCACAATATACAGATATGGGCCTCGGGTGTCCAAGTCACCAAGGAAAACAGGGAATCCCATGCATTTCCGAAAAGAGGACACCTGTGGCAATCTGCAGAGGTATGATTTGCGCAAATCGGCCCAGAATATATTACCCAGACACCCCTACACAGTCCAAAATGTGGGAACAAAATGCATTTTCTGCACATTTCACTCGGCGCACCCATCGAAACACACCGCCAACAACCTATGGCCTATCGTCCCACATTCCCACAGGTGTCCCGATGAAAACGGTACCTCACATGTGTGGGTGCATCTACCCGTGCGCCAAGGGGAAAGCCTAAAACACAGGTAACCCCAAGTTTGTTTCGACACCTGAATTTGACACTTTCTCCAGACAAGCACAACATACAGATATAGGCCTCGGGTGTCCAAGCCACCAAGGAAAACAGTAAACCCCATGCATTTCCCAAAAGAGGACACCCGTAGGAATCTGCAGAGGTAATATTTGCCCAAATCGGCTTACAATGTACTACCCAGACACCCCGCAAAGTCCAAAATGTGGGAAAGAAAAAAGCATTTTCCGCACATTTCACTCGGCGCACCCAACGAAACACGCCGCCAACCACACCTGGCCTACCGTCCCGCGTTCCCACAGGAATCCCGATGAAAACGGTACCTCACAAGAGTGGGTGCACCTACCTGGGCACAAAGGGGAAAGCCTAAAACACAGGTAACACCAAGTCTGTTTTGACACCTGAATTTGACACTTTCTCCAGACAAGCACAACATACAGATATGGGCCTCAGGTGTCCAAGCCACCAAGGAAAACAGGGCTCCCAAGGAATTTCCGAAAAGAGGCCACCTGTGGGAATCCCCAGAGGTATGATTTGACCAAATCGGCCCAGAATGTATTACCCAGACACCCCTGCAAAGTCCGAAATGTGGGGAAAAAACACATTTTCTCCGCACATTTCACTCAGCGCACCCATCGAAACACACCGCCAACAACACATGGCCTACTGTCCCACATTCCCACAGGTGTCCCGATGAAAACAGTACCTCACATGTGTGGGTGCACCTACCTGGACGCCAAGGGGAAAGCCTAAAACACAGATAACCCCAAGTCTGTTTCGACATCTGAATTTGACACTTTCTCCAGACAAGCACAACATACAGATATGGGCCTTGGGTGTACAAGCCACCAAGGAAAACAGGGAACCCCATTCATTTCCGAAAAGAGGACACCCGTGGGAATCCGCAGAGATATGATTTGCAGAAATCGGCCCAGAATTTATTAGACAGACACCCCCACAAAGTCCGAAATGTGGGGAAAAAAATGCATTTTCCGCACATTTCACTTGGCGAACCCATTGAAACACGCCACCAACAAAACTTGGCCTACCGTCTTGCGTTCCCAGGGGTGTCCCGATAAAAACGGTACCTCACATGTGTGGGTAAACCTATCTGGGCACTAAGGGGACAGCATAAAACACAGGTAACCCCAAGTCTTTTTCGACACCTGAATTTGACACTTTCTCCAGACAAGTATACCCTACAGATAAGGGCCTCGGGTGTCCAAGCCACAAAGGAAAACAGTAAACCCCACGCATTACCGAAAAGAGGACACCCTTGGGAATCCGCAGAGGTATGATTTGCACAAATCGGCCCTGAATTTATTACCCAGACACCCCCGCAATGTCCAAAATGTCGGGAAAAAAAACACATTTTCCGCACATTTCACTATGCGCACACATCGAAACACACCACCACCAACACATGGTCTACCATCCCGAGTTCCCACAGGTGTCCCGATGAAAACAGTACCTCACATGTGTGGGTCCACCTACCTGGGCACGAAGGGGAAAGCCTAAAACACAGGTAATCCAAAGTCTGTTTCTACACCTGAATTTGACACTTTCTCCAGACAAGCACAACATACAGATATGGGCCTCGGGTGTCCGAGCCACCAAGGAAAACAGGGAACCCCATGCATTTCCAAAAAGAGGACACCCGTGGGAATCCGCAGAGGTATGATTTGCGCAAATCAGCTTAGAATTTATTACCTAGACACCCCCGCAAATCCGAAATGTGGGAAAAAAATGCATTTTCCGCAGATTTCACTCGGCAAACCCATCGAAACACGCCGCCAACAACACATGGCCTACTGTCCCGCGTTCCCACTGGTGGCCCGATGAAAACGGTATGGCACATGTGTGGGTGCACCTATCTGGGCACCAAGGGGAAAGCCTGAAACACAGGTAACCCCAAAACCTGTTTCGACACCTGAATTTGATACATTCTCCAGATAAGCACAACAAACAGATATGGGCCTCAGGTGTCCAAGCCACCAAGGAAAACAGGGAACCCCATGCATTTCCGAAAAGAGGACACCTGTGGGAATCTGCAGAGGTATGATTTGCGCAAATCGGCCCAGAATTTATGACCCAGACACCACAGCAAAGTCTGAAATGTGGGAAAATAAATGCATTTTCCGCACATTTCACTCGGCGCACCCATCGAAACACACCGCCAACAACACCTGGCCTACCGTCCCGCATTCCCACAGGTGTCCCAATGAAAATGGTACCTCACATGTGTGTGTGCACCTACCTGGGCGCCAAGGGGAAAGCCTAAAACACAGGTAACCCCAATTCTGTTTTGACACCTGAATTTGACACTTTGTCCAGACAAGCACAACATACAGATATGGGCCTTGGGTGTCCAAGCCACCAAGGAAAACAGGGAACCCCATGCATTTCTGAAAAGAGGACACCCGTGGGAATCCGCAGAGGTATGATTTGCTCAAATCAGCTTAGAATGTATTACCCAGACACTCCAGCAAATTCCGAAATGTCCAGGAAAAAAAACGCATTTTCCGCACATTTCACTCGGCGCACCCATCGAAACACGCCGCCAACAACACATGGCCTACCGTCCCGCATTCCCACAGGTGTCCCGATGAAATCGGTACCTCACATGTGTGGGTGCACTGTTAGGAAAGATTTCAAATTTTAATGTAATTTTCCCTCCATGTGGCAACCCCCAAACTTTTTGCTGCTGTTTTACACTCTGATCTAAACTTTGCCAGAGAAGCACAGCCCTCTGCCGCACTCTTCTGGGCTTTCGCTCAGTTCTTATGGGGAAACTGACATGCCCTTAAGACAGTCAGTACTGGGAGACTTTGTTTCCCTTAGTCCTTTCCTCATGTTGCAGCTTTTGTGCAACATGTAACAAGAGTGCAATGTAACTTATGTTACCGCACTCTTGGGTCTCTAGTCATTCCAAAGGCCCTAGAAACTCTTGCTGGACTTATCATGAACTGTGCAGGTGTGTCACGGACATTTATCTTATGTTTTGAACCCTTTTTCGCCATGTTATCCTCGCTTACCGCGTTTGGCACAAATAGGTGGCCTGGCTCCAAAATGGCCATGCCACGAGGTTCTTTGTCCTGTCCTTTGTCCAGCGTGCCCCTTCACCTTCCCCAGGTTGAGCCGATCCGGGTCAGTCCTTGTTTGGTCATGCACTTTCCCGCGAAACCCAATGCTTTCGCGGGCTCCTGCATGCCTTGTGTGTGTGTGCCTCCTGGATGTGAGCTGGGATGTCTGTTCCCAATACTCATCCTGGGTGCCAGAGAGTCTGGAGTGTCCTGAATGCCTGAGACCACCATGGTCTGTGATTGATCCACGTATGGAGTGAGTGTTTGTGAGCAGATCTCCCATTGGGTCCTCTCCGTTTTGGCGCAAAGGGAACTTTGGATAAGAGGAGGCTGAAAAAACCACTACCATGTCGATCTCCTGGGTTCACACCGAACAAGGGATAAGGAGCCAAGTATCCTGCAACAAGAAGCCGAGTTGAGGAACCGCTGCTGACCAGCTCGAAGGTTTGGCACCCTGAGCCTGCTGTGGTCTTGCGAGACCCCTCGGCCTCTGATCGTCCTAGAAGGTCTGCGAAGGCACTTCGACCCATTGGAATTGTGGGACCAACTATTCTCGGCACCTTCATCAAACCCTGCAAGTAAGCCTCTTCCGAAGTGTCCCTGGTCCAACCATTGGGCTGACCAGCTTACCCAGGACATTTGCTCTGTCACTCACCACCGCCGTTTCGGGGAAGCCCTCGAAACTGGGCCTACTGCTAGCTCTGTGTCCACGGCACCCTCACACTGAATTTCGTACACTTAGCATTCCCAGGTCTGAAGTGAGACGAGTGCGCCCAGACCAGAGTAAACGTGGTTGCGTGTTGCCCTGCTGTGGTAACGGCCTGTGCACGTTTGCTGCATTTGTGACCCCCTCGACCCTGAATCCTGCTGCCGCGGAATCTACACGGAGTCGAGACGTCCTGCTTGTCGCATCCGAACCTGCCAGAAACGTGAACTGAACTGGTGAAGTCTGGGTCTGCCTGCATCGGGGCCCAATGAGTAGTCCATACCCCAACCGGTTTCCCCTAGCGCAGGAACCCATTTCTTTTCTACCGCTGTAGCAAAATAGCGGATCTATCCCGCACTCTCACCCTGCCACTTCCCGCAAGTGGAGGTCTTGCTTGAGTAGTGGGGACTTGTTTTTCATCGCTTCATCCACCTTCCTGAACTGTCAGAGACCCTTGAAGAGACCCTATTTTGTCCATTGGCACAAGCGTGTGCATGTACTATCGAGTACAAGGCTTCTCTCTTCTTAGGGCTTGGGCTGCCTCCTAGTTAGGTGTATTTCTGATGTCGAACTGGGTCTAACGATTACTTGCACTGCCTGTTTTCCTCCCCATCTAGGTGGTCTACATATTTTGTGCTTCTAACTCCTTAGCCCCCTCTGTCTTGTATATATATTGTATTTATTGTGATGCGTTGGTTTACTTTAGTATTATTGTGATTCTTTGCTATGGTTGATGTTACAAAGGCCTTGTAATAAATGTGTCTATATTTTTAATATAACACCTGTCTGGAGTAATTTATAAGTGTCCTTGCTTTGTATGCTCATTGAGGTCTTTCAGTCACCCTCACCCTTCTTGAGACGTAGTCTTGACCGCCGCCATCGCAATCCTGATTGGTCTGGCTTGTCCAGAGGTTACCTGTTCCAAGAAACTAGGCTGGCCTTCTGAACCTCTGCCCCTCCAGGTCAGAGTTCAGAAATCCATCTTAACATATTGGTGTACCTCGGTGGGATAGGACTGAATGTATCCAGTGTTGCATACGAGTGAAGGCATTTCGAGTTATTCCTACCAGGACACATAGCGAATTGTCGTAGTATAACTTTAAAGGCCATAGTCCTATTTAACAGTATGGAAACAAGTACTGTGTTAACTTTAAATGCTTCTAAATCTGAAACATTGAAAAAGATGTGTGCTGAGAGAGGTGTCTCCTCTCAAGGCACAAAAATGGAAATGATCCAAAGAATCATGGCCTGGCAAGAAGCTCAGCTTAGTGCTACAGCTTCAGATAACAGTGCAGAAGGAGGTGGGGATGCTCTCACTGGTAGAACTGACAGTTCTGCCGCTGCACTGGTCCACAGTAAACATGAAGACAGGGAGGATGAAATGTCAAGGGTTTCCTCTGCCAGTGCTGATGGGGAAGCCAGGCTTGAATTCAAGAAGCAAGAGCTGCTGTTTAGGCAGAAGGAGCTCGAGTTCATTATGGCCAAACTAAAGATAGAGCAAGCAGAAAAAACAAAAAGACAGGGATCACCAGTTGGAACTGGCCAAGCTTCAAGTTGCCAATGGGTCCAAGGGTCCTGGACATGGGACTGGGGCCTCCTCTCATCCAAGGTTTCCAAAAGATCTGCTCAGTGTGTATGAGGAAAAGAATGACATTATGGATTGGCTGAATACATTTTAGTATGCATGTGAGGTTCAACAAGTTGACAATGCGGATAAAATTGCCTTGTTACTTAGCAGACTGCAACATTCTGGCTGCAGTGCCATTATGGAAATGTCAAAAGCTGAGAGAGCAGATTTTGCAATGTTGAAGCAAACTCTCACCTTAAAGTTTGGAAAGACTCCTGCCCAATACTTAAAAATACTTACAGAGATTCAGAGGGTATAAGAAAAAAGAAGGTGGTACTTGGGTATCTTATGTAACTGAATCCTTAAAAAACTTGACTGGCTGGGTCGAAGGTTATAAGGTCTCTACCTTTGAAGGTATGATAAGTCTTGTCATGCTGGAACACATGTTTGCATCTTCTTCCCATGAGCTTAAGCTGCACTTGGCAGATTCAAAGTAGATAGATCCTAAGAAGATAGCCATTGCAGCAGATTTATGGGTGTCACATCGAGTGTCCCATAAGGACAATACTCATTCTGGTAAGCAGGAGGAAGGGAAAAAGACCAAAGATAAGGAGGGTGGGGAAACTGATAAATCTTCTTCCCAAAAGGGCCACAAAAAGAAAAATAAGGGTAAGACACAAGAGAACTCACAAGTTAGTGGAGGTCAGCCTCCGAAACAGAACTCTGGTTATAATAAGCCTCCCTATGTGAACAGAACCAATGGATCTTGTTTTGCTTGTGGAGCAACTGACCATGTGAAGGGGGATCCCAGATGTAAGGTCAAAACATTGGGGGTCCACTCTGCTAATCTGGCCTTCTCCTCCTACGAGGAAGAAGAGATTACCGGAGCATCCTTCTCCTCAGATTCCTTCCCCAGTGGGAAAGAAGCTGAGGTAGTTTTAGTTTCCCTAGGTTCCTGGGAGCCTAAGGTCTCAGAGGCTTATGCTAGGATTCCAGATAACACCAAGCACTACTTTAAAGACAGTGTGCTGATCAATGGAGTAGATACTCCAGCTCTTAGGGATAGTGGGTGCAGTCGAACTGTAGTGGATTCTACCTTGGTTTACCCAGAGGAAGTTGCCAGAGTTACTCTGATGCCCACTAAGTTGGCTGACGGTCCACCTCTCTTGTTCCCAGTAATACCTGTAAATCTTACTATCAATGGTACCGCAGTCGGGATTCCAGTGAACATTCAGAGGAGAGTCCCAGGAAAGGTCTTGTTGGGCAATGATCTCAGAGGTTTAGGGCTTGTGGGAGATACTGCTGACAGACCCTGCACAAGGTCTCAAACAAGGGCAGCACTGGCCAGGAACAATGCCCTACTGTCACACCGCGGCCGTGGAACTCTGGGCAAGATGGAGGCGATATTGAGCCTCTCTACCGGTCCGTTTGACGCTCTAGTCGTCTTGGACCGGCAGGTATAAGAGGAGACCACGCCCCCTGCAACTCGCGTTGCAACTCGCATTCGTCGGTCTGTTGACTTTCGCTTTGCTGCAGTGCCTCACTTACGAGTTTTTCCCTTGAATTTTGCCTGTGCCTTCCCTGGTTATCCCCTCTCGTTCAGACCCCTTTTTCTCCTGTCCAGCCTCTTTCACAAGTTTCTCTTACCTTCGGTCTGCCTTTCCGCGGCTGTTTGTTTCCCGACTTAGGCTCACTTTTCGAGTGCGCCTTCCGATTTCTGTTCCCTTAATTTCTACCTCGGGGTCTAGTGGGCTCTGTTTACCATCCGCTGGGTTTCTCGGGTCAGTCACATTCTTTTCTGTGTTTCACCCACCTTCTATTCTCTCTCGCTATCTCTCTCTCTCGCTCGCTCTCTATCTCGCTCTCTCTCTCTTTCTCTCTCTCTCGCTCTCTCTCTCTCTCTCTCGCTCTCTCTCTCTCTCTCTCTCGCGCTCTCTCTCTCTCTCTCTCTTTCTCGCTCTCTCTTTCTCTCGCTCTCTTTCTCCCTGGATTTCTCGGGTACTCTCACCTGCTTGTTATCTTCATCTCTTCTTGTTTTCTCCAGATTCCTATTGTGGCTATCCTTACCTCTTTAGCCTCCTGTATCCTTTTCCATTTGCCTCCTGTTTGGAATAGTTCCTTGCTTCCAGCGAGCTGCCGAACCCCATTCTCTCACAGAGCATCGCTTGGAGCGAACCCTTATCCAGGAAGATCAGGCCTTCGTTTAACTTGCTGTTTCACCTGATACGGGACTACACCAGCCTCTCCAGTCTTCCCATCGGATCGACCAATCCCATCGACTAACACACAGGGTTTTTTCTGCCATCAGGCTTTTTCCCTGTTTGAGGAACGGACTCCCCTGGGTTCACCTGACTGTCAGATCCATAGGCGGGCAAGGTGGCCTCGGGGGGAGAACGTCCCTATCTCTTCGAACGCAAGAAGGGAAGAAGGACTATCAAGTCAAGTGACGAAAGAGAGAGTCCCCAGACGGAAAGAAGAAGGAGACCGAGGCCATCGAACCCCACTGAAGACCCAGGTGAGGAGTCTCAGGGGGAAGGAACTTCCTCATATTCTGACAGATTGCAACGCCCCACAACCGGCATGGCCTCCTTGGAACAATACCAGGAGATGGTGACTGCTATTCAGGGCCTTCAAGCCGAGGTTCAGAATCTCCGAACCGAGAACGCTAACCTACGCCAACAAGTAGCGGCACGAGAAGAAACCCGAGGCGATCTACCTCCCCTGACTTTTTCTTTTGGGAAGTATGATGGCAATCCGAAACTCCTAAAGGAATTCCTGAACGCTTGTATGATTTATTTCACGTTTCGACCAAGGGCGTATGAACTGGATAGAGCCAAGGTAGGGTTTCTTGTTTCCAACCTTGCTGGCAACGCATTGGCTTGGGCAACCCCACTGATAGCACTCGCAGATCCTGCCATATCGGATTACTCTCAGTTCACTCAACTGCTGCGTTCCAGATTTGAGAGACCAGAGGTCCAGTATTCTTCCTATGAAGCCCTTCTAGATCTCCGTCAAGGCAATCAAGATGTACAGACTTATGCCTCTACTTTTACCAAATTGGCCACAGACTCAGGATGGCCAGATTCGGCCCAGCAGACCCTTTTTCGTCGAGGCTTACATGATGAGCTCAAGGATGAGCTAGCCAGGATGGCGCGTCCTACCTCCTTTCAAGAATTGGTTACGTTATCCCTGCAATTAGAGTATAGACTGCAGGAACGGAGGTTAGAAAGAAGGAGATTCAGACCACATCCCTCAGGAGGGATTCGCACTGCTAGTTCTTCTAACCGACCCCAACAGGAAGAGCCTATGCAGATAGGGACAACCCGAGGCCCTTTGACCCCCGAGGAACGCAAGAGACGCAGAGACCTGGGTCTTTGCATGTACTGCGGATCTCCGAAACATTTGCTCCGGAATTGTCCAGAGGTACCCCCGAGACGCCCGGGAAACGCGCCTCCCCGGTCCTGAGCAGGGAAAGGAACCGGGCAGAATCGAAGAATCCCTGCAATTCCACCCACCAGGATCCTTCTGCGGATAATAACAGCCTTATGGTGTTTTCTGTGCGCCTTACCTTTGATTCCTCTCCATCTGTAGAAGTCTTAGCCATGCTGGATTGTGGTGCGGCCGGAAACTTTATTGATATCCAGTGGGCTCAAGAACAAGGCACACCCCTGCGTCGGAAGGCCTGCCCTTTGCCTGTAGAAGGGGTAGATGGAGCTCCCCTTTCCTCCGGTCCCATCATTAAGGAGACAGTTCCGGCTAACATGTCCTTGTCTCAGCACCAAGAACAGATCGTCTTTGATGTTATAAGAGCAGCTCATTTCCCAATCATCCTGGGCATACCCTGGCTACGTAAACATAATCCCAGGATTGATTGGTCTGCGAATACCGTCTGTTTTTTGTCACAGTACTGCTCGAAGGAATGTCTATCACAACCCCCTCCTTTGATGAGGAAGGGGATAGCACTCTCGACTTTCACGACAGTGGTCCAAACGATTCCACCGCGTTATCAGGAGTATGCTGAAATCTTCGAAGACAGACTACCTCGTACTCTACCCCCACATCGAGCCGAGGACTGCGGTATCGATCTAAAGCCTGAGGCATCTGTTCCTTTTGGTCGTATGTACCCTATGTCACTACCGGAAAGAAGAGCATTGAAGGAGTATTTGGATGCCAATCTGCAAAACGGTTTAATACAAGAATCCCATTCTCCGGCAGGGGCCTCGATGTTCTTCATTCCTAAGAAGGGTACTACGGAATTAAGACCGTGTATAGACTACCGTGGGCTGAACAGCCTGACTATCAGGGACAGGTACCCTATGCCCCTCATAAAGGAGGTACTTGAAGCAGTGGAAGGAGCCTCAATCTTTACAAAGCTAGACCTTCGAGGAGCCTATCATTTGTTGAGAATAAGGGAGGGAGATGAGTGGAAAACGGCTTTTAGAACTCCCTTGGAACACTTTGAGTATAGGGTAATGCCCTTCGGACTAGTGAATGCTCCTGCCGTGTTCCAACGTTTTGTAGATAAGATCTTCTCAGATATGCTATATATCTCGGTGGTGGTCTATTTAGACGATATTTTGATCTTCTCTTCCTCCCTCTCTGAACATCGAAGGCACGTCACGCAAGTTCTTCAAAGGTTGAGAGAACATCAACTACTGGTTAAACCCGAGAAATGTGTTTTTGAAGCCTCCTCAGTATCTTATTTAGGGTTCATTCTTTCTAAAGAGGGGGTACAGATGGATTCGGAGAAGGTTAAGGCAGTTCTTCAATGGCCCACTCCAAGGAATCCCAAGGATATACAGAGATTTCTGGGACTATCTAACTTTTACAGAAGATTTATTCCTAGCTTCTCGGATATTGTTCTACCAATCACCCGTTTGCTTAAGAAAGGTCAGAAGTTTGAATGGGATAAGGAGGCGGATCAGGCCTTTCTATTACTTAAGAGGACATTCACCACCGCTCCTATCCTAGTGCAACCTAATCAGTCTCTTCCTTTTGTGGTGGAGACGGATGCTTCCGGAGGTGCCATTGGAGCTGCTCTCCTACAATCAGGCAAAGACGGAGCAGAACATCCGGTAGCATATTATTCCAGAACTCTTACACCTAGTGAGAGGAACTACTCTGTGTTGGAACGAGAATTACTGGCGATTCGTCAGGCATGCATTGAATGGAGGCATTTACTTCAGGGGGCTGCCCATCCATTTCTGGTTCGCACTGACCACCGGAATCTTAAGGTTTTGCAACAGATGGAATGCCGCAATTCTCGTCACGCCCGATGGGCGTATTTTTTTTCCCAGTTCGACTTTGAGATAACCTACCTTCCAGGAAAGGAGAATGCCCTAGCGGACGCTCTGTCCCGCAGTCTGGAGCCCAAAGAAGATCAGGGCCTGGGTGAGATGCTCTCTGGTAAGAGAATCCTAGGAATGGTCAACTCCTTCATACAAGAAGTAGAGCGCTCGACCAGTCTCTCTGAAGTCTCTACCGACCATATGACCCTCATGGAAAGAAGAGGGAAGCTATACTTTCATCGAGGATCACTGTATTTACCATCGGAAAAACTCCAGATGCAAGCCTTATTCTGGTGCCATGATCTTCCTTCGGAAGGACATAAGGGCCATGGAGCAAAACTACATCTGATATCCAGATATTTCTGGTGGCCGACTATGGACCAGGACGTCAGAACATATGTGATGGCTTGTCCGGTATGTGCGGCTAATAAACCCATTACTCATCGGCCCATGGGGTTGCTCCAACAAGAACCTCTACCATCACAACCTTGGGAACACATTTCCACTGATTTCATCGTGGATCTCCCTCTCTCTATGGGATCCACAGCAATCATGGTTACGGTGGATACATTGAGCAAGATGGCTCACTTCTCTCCCTTGCCTGGCTTGCCTTCTGCATCCGAAACCGCCGAAGTGTTCCTGAGAGAAATAGTAAGATTGCATGGTCTACCTCGGACCATAGTTTCCGATAGGGGGTCCCAATTTACATCCCGATTCTGGTCAGCCTTATGTAGTGCTTTGGGTATAAAGAGAGCCTTATCCTCTGGTTATCATCCCCAAAGCAACGGACAAACAGAACGCCTAAATTCCACTCTCGAACAATATCTCCGTTGCTTTTGTCATCAGGAACAAGATAAGTGGAAGTCCTTTCTAACTTTAGCAGAATTTACTTACAACAACACCAAACATTCGGCAACTGGCTTCAGCCCCTTCTACTTCACCTACGGTTATCATCCGAGGCATATACCTCTCTTTGGGGTTCCTCCAACTTCAGTCCCTTCGGTAGACCAGCGCCTGTTTGATCTTCGATCCATCCAGAAGGAAGCAGCTCAGAAGCTGGAGGCAAGTAGGATTCGATACAAGAAGTATGCTGATAAGAAGAGATCTCCTAACCCCAAATGGGAAGTGGGGACTAAGGTCTGGTTGTCAACCAAATATCTCCCACGTTGGGTTCATCCTGGTAAATTCTCAGCCCGCTTTATAGGCCCATTTCCCATTTTATCTCAAGTAAACCCAGTGGCCTTTCGATTACGTCTGCCTTCCAGTCTGAAAAGGATACACCCTGTTTTTCATACCTCCCTCCTGAAGGCTTATCATCCAGATCCCATGGGCCGTCGTATACCCTCCTATATACACCAAGATCCCGAACCGGAAGAATATGAAGTGGAGAGGCTGGTTGATTCACGTTACAAGCATGGAACTATACAATATCTGGTCCAGTGGAAGGGATATTCTGTAGCAGAACGGTCTTGGGAGCCCAGATGTCATATCCACGCCCCACGACTTCTAAGACAGTTCCATCGCCTACATCCGGGAAAACCCGGGGTAGAGTCGATGAAGAGAGGGCATACTGTCACACCGCGGCCGTGGAAACTCTGGGCAAGATGGAGGCGATATTGAGCCTCTCTACCGGTCCGTTTGACGCTCTAGTCGTCTTGGACCGGCAGGTATAAGAGGAGACCACGCCCCCTGCAACTCGCGTTGCAACTCGCATTCGTCGGTCTGTTGACTTTCGCTTTGCTGCAGTGCCTCACTTACGAGTTTTTCCCTTGAATTTTGCCTGTGCCTTCCCTGGTTATCCCCTCTCGTTCAGACCCCTTTTTCTCCTGTCCAGCCTCTTTCACGAGTTTCTCTTACCTTCGGTCTGCCTTTCCGCGGCTGTTTGTTTCCCGACTTAGGCTCACTTTTCGAGTGCGCCTTCCGATTTCTGTTCCCTTAATTTCTACCTCGGGGTCTAGTGGGCTCTGTTTACCATCCGCTGGGTTTCTCGGGTCAGTCACATTCTTTTCTGTGTTTCACCCACCTTCTATTCTCTCTCGCTATCTCTCTCTCTCGCTCGCTCTCTCTCTCGCTCTCTCTCTCTTTCTCTCTCTCTCGCTCTCTCTCTCTCTCTCTCTCGCTCTCTCTCTCTCGCACTCTCTCTCTCTCTCTCTCTCTTTCTCGCTCTCTCTTTCTCTCGCTCTCTTTCTCCCTGGATTTCTCGGGTACTCTCACCTGCTTGTTATCTTCATCTCTTCTTGTTTTCTCCAGATTCCTATTGTGGCTATCCTTACCTCTTTAGCATCCTGTATCCTTTTCCATTTGCCTCCTGTTTGGAATAGTTCCTTGCTTCCAGCGAGCTGCCGAACCCCATTCTCTCACAGAGCATCGCTTGGAGCGAACCCTTATCCAGGAAGATCAGGCCTTCGTTTAACTTGCTGTTTCACCTGATACGGGACTACACCAGCCTCTCCAGCCTTCCCATCGGATCGACCAATCCCATCGACTAACACACAGGGTTTTTTCTGCCATCAGGCTTTTTCCCTGTTTGAGGAACGGACTCCCCTGGGTTCACCTGACTGCCAGATCCATAGGCGGGCAAGGTGGCCTCGGGGGGAGAACGTCCCTATCTCTTCGAACGCAAGAAGGGAAGAAGGACTATCAAGTCAAGTGACGAAAGAGAGAGTCCCCAGACGGAAAGAAGAAGGAGACCGAGGCCATCGAACCCCACTGAAGACCCAGGTGAGGAGTCTCAGGGGGAAGGAACTTCCTCATATTCTGACACCTACCCCAGCCAAAGGGGAAACCCAAGGATAAAGGAGTCAAAAAACCAAAAAGAGGGAAAGAGAATATTCCCCCTAACTCGTCTACCACTGAGGTGGAGGTAGTTGGTCAATCACCCGGACCTGACGAGGAGGTGGTGATGCCTGAAGTATTTGACCCCAATGACCATCCTGAACTAAACGATTTATTAGTAGAAGGTGGTCCTGACAGGGAAGAATTCAGTAAAGGCCAACGTGAGTGCCCATCTCTGGAAGGCCTAAAGAGACAGGCCTGCTCCCAGCTTGAGGGTGAACCTCCTGGGAAGCATCGGATTTATTGGGAAGGTGGGCTCCTGTATAGTGAGCCTACAAAGTCTACAGAGGAGAACATAGGAGGTTGGTGGTTCCCCTTGCTGTAAGACCCTTCCTCCTGCAGCTGACGCATGAGGTGCCACTTGCTGGTCACCTTGGTATTAAGAGGACCAAGCAAAGGTTATCCATGCACTTTTACTGGCCCAAGATGGGGGTGCAGGTAGAAAGTCACTGCAGGAGTTGGCCCTCCTGCCAGTTATCTGGTAAGAGGGGCTCAACAATCCAAGCTCCATTGGTACCACTCCCAGTTGTGGGGGTACCATTTGAGAGGGTAGGGACATTGTTGGTCCCCTTGACCCCCGAACATCCTCAGGCAATAGGTTGATCCTGGTGCTGGTCGACCACGCCACCAGGTATCCTGAGGCCATCCCATTGAAAACTGTGACTGCCAAGTCAGTTGCAAAAGCTTTACTTGGCATCTTTACTAGGGTTGGCTTCCCTAAAGAAGTTGTGTCTGACAGAGGCAGCAACTTTATGTCAAAGTATATGCAGGCTATGTGGAAAGAATGTGGGGTCACCTATAAGTTTTCTTCTGCATACCAGCCCAGACCAATGGTCTGGTGGAACAGTTTAACAGGACCTTGAAAAGTATGATTGGGGCTCTGGAAGAACCCCAAAGAAGAAAATGGGATCTTCTTTTACCATGCTTACTCTTTGCCTACAGAGAGGTACCACAAGAGGGTGTTGGCTTCAGCCCCTTTGAACTTCTGTTTGGTCACCCTGTGCGGGGACCCTTAGCCATAGTCAAGGAGGGATGGGAGATGCCCACTCCACCTATTACTATCAACATAGTAGACTATGTGTTAGGGCTCAGAAAAAGGATGGTACTCCTGATGGGTCTGGCTAGTGACAAGTTGAAGGCAGGACAAGCTCTGATGAAACATTGGTATGAAAAGAAAGCTTCCCTTATCAACTTCATACCTGGTCAGCAAGTCCTGATCATGAATCCCATAAGGCCTAGAGCTTTACAGGATAAGTGGTCCGGTCTTTACACAGTGGTGGAGCCCCTAGGTGAGGTCAACTATTTAGTGGACCTTGGAAGGCCTTGACAGGCTCCAAAAGTGTTCCATGTAAATAGGCTGAAGGCTTTCATCCCAAGAGTTGAAATCGCAGCACTGCTATTGGCATCTGATGTTGAAGAAGAGGAGTCTGAACCTCTCCCTGACCTTTTTCAAAGCAGTCCTTCAGATAGCTCCTTTGAGGGTGTCTGAGTGGCCCCTCACCTGACTTCTGATCAGCAGGCTGAGGTGAAAGGTTTGCTTAGGCAATTTTCCCCCCTGTTTTCACAGTCCCCTGGTTTGACACCTTGGTGCAAACATAACATAGACACAGGAGACAGTGTACCTACCAAAGATAGGGGATACAGAATGTCAGACAAAGTACGGTCTTACATTAAGACAGAGGTCAACAAAATGTTGGATTTTGGGGTGATTGAACCCTCCAGTAGTCCTTGGTCCAGCCCTGTGGTTTTGGTTCCAAAAGCAGGTACTTCTGAATTGAGGTTCTGTGTGGAATACAGGGCTCTGAACGCTGTCACCAAGACAGATGCACACCCCTTCCCTCGAACAGATGAGCTGGTGGATACCTTGAGTGCCTTCACGTACCTCAGCACGTTTGACCTCACTGCAGGCTATTGGCAAATAGCCCTTGCAGAACATGCCAAGGAGAAGACAGTGTTCTCAACTCTAGAGGGTCTTTACCAGTTCAGGGTAATGCCTTTTGGGTTGAAGAATGCACCTGCCACTTTCCTGAGGCTTGTGAATCATGTGTTGAATGGGTTGGATGAATTCTGCCTTGAATATCTGGATGATATAGCAGTTTTCAGTGCCACTTGGAGGACCATGTGAAACACCTTGGGATTGAGTTACAGGCTCTTCAGAAGGCCCCCTTGACCATAAAGGCCAGTAAATGCCAGATTGGACAAGGCTCAGTGGTTTACCTTGGACATGAAGTAGGCGGAGGGAGGATACAGCCTCTACCCACTAAAGTACAAGCAGTACAAGACTGACCTACGCACACTACACAGACCCAAGTGAGAGCCTTCTTAGGACTCACTGGGTTTTTACAGAAATTTCATCGCAGACTATGGCACCATAGCTGCCCCTCTGATTGCTCTCACCACTCCAAAGAAATCCAAGAAGGTAACTTGGACTGAAGAGTGCGAGAAGGCCTTCAATGGCTTAAAAAAATCCTTGTCTTCAGGGCCCCTGATTACCAAAGACAGATGCCTCTGACACTGGGATAGGAGCTGTACTATCACAAGTAGATGAGAAGGGTAAGGAACACCCTATTGGCTTCATTAGTCACCAACTTAAGGACAGAGAGCTCAGATGGTGCACAGTGGAGAAAGAATGTTTCTCTGATGTGTGGGCCCTACAGAAGCTGAGGCCCTACCTCTATGGGACCCACTTCACTGTGCAAACTGACCATAAGCCCTTAAAGTGGCTAATGGACATGAAGGGGGAGAATCCAAAGTTGCTTAGTTGGTCGATAAGTCTGAAAGGCTTTGACTTCACTATTGAGCATAGGCCAGGTGTCCAACATAGCAAAGCTGATGGGTTGTCCAGAATGTTTAACCGACCTGAAAAAGAGACGCATCCAGGGGTGGATTAGTTCCCCCTGTCCATAGTCTGGGAGGGGCTGTAAAGACTGGTAGGGGGTGTCTGTACTTCTGCTCTCTATATGGTAGAGGAGAGGCACAGAAGATCCCAGCCAAGATTCTCTATAAGGTAGCAATGGACGAGCAATCAAGGCCTAGCTTCTCAGGAGGTGATGCGAGCTGGTTCTTAAGTACAGTGTAGTCCCCGAACCCCCACAAAGGAATGTCCACACACTGTATTACTGAAAACACAGTCTTTATATTATTAATATTCAAGGGTATGTAGACGATCACAATAACGCACTTTGTACTCGGGAGTCAACAATGATAAATATATACAATTCTAAAGTGGTACCACTAATGTTATTGAATCACATTAAAGTGCATCAATTGTACGGTTAAAATGTCACACAGATTAATAACAAGGAAACCAGTCATAGAGATAGGAAGGAACGCAAGATGGTTGAAACAGTAGGCAGAATACTGACCCCTACCACGAGGCACAGTTCTGAGTAGAGATCCCGCCACCTGGGCAACCTGTAAAATAAAGATATATAGCACAAGCCCAGTCCAAATGTTCAATAGTCTTACTTCTTCCTATTACGGTTTTACCCCCCCAATGTACCTGGTGGAGTAGAGTTCTCCGACGATGCGTTGACCGATCCTTCTTGAGTGACTCCCTTTCAGGCAGGAGCCACGGATCGTCGAGAGGTGTCGGGGAACTTGTCGTTCAGTGTCGGGGAATCGACGGCCCTTCTTGAGTGCCCTCCCTTTAAGGCGGGAGTCATGGGTCGTCGAACGTCCGACAGTGAACAGGTTGAACTACGGCAGGGAAGTGACAGCTTCGTTCCTAGCGGTGCTCGTCGACGACAGAGCGTTAGCATCCTGCAAGGAAGAGGCATGCGGGGCACCTCTGTGACGATAGTTCTGGACCGCAAAGAGATGATGAAGAACTGTGGCCCAGCAAGGGCGTTGAGTCGTCGGCGTCTCTGTGGTCTTTAGGTGGCGGGAAAGCCACCGGTGGATTCTCCTCGGCGCGTCGACAGTCAGGCCTTCTCCAGCGGGAGACAAGCGGGTGACGATGCAGACGAGAGAGTCCGATGATCAATTGAAGTTCTTGGGCAAACGGGAGCACGGCGGCTCCGGTCGGCAACGGCGGTCGTCGACAGTGGCGGAAAACAGTCCGAGTGCTTCTCCTTGGAGTTCCGCAGCAGTCCCCGTATCGGGTCGGCAGCCTGTCGAAGGTCTGTCTACCAGGGAGCGTTGGCAAAGATCAGCTGTGCATGATGGTCCCTCGTAGCTCGGGAAGAGAGCGCCTTACCTGGTCCTCTCTGGGTCAGTCCTTGGAAACACAGCAGCTTTCAGATTGCAAAGGAGAGCAACAGCAATTCTTCTTGTCCAGCGGGGCTTCAAGGTCAAGCGTCAGTTACTCCAGTTACTCGTCGTAGTGGACTTCAGCTTCTGAACACGATTCCTAGCAGTGAGAGGTCCCCAGATATACTGTTGATCTCCCATTCATTCCGCTGGGTCACACTCAAGCATCCAATCACGACTACGGGCATTCATGCAGGCAGGCAGCCAATCGGGCACACAAGGTATTCAGGCCATTCACTTCTTTCCAGACACTCACAACAAGTTATGTGTATTGGGACAATTACTGAGCCATTCAACTCTCCAAGCCGCATTCATACCGGTTTCGGGCAGGGTTGTCTCAGTCATTGTGTCAACCACCAGATACTAGGCACCCACAACCCAGAATGCATATTCGTCACACACTCTATTCACCCAGGTCCCACTCACAGGAGGTACCCACAACATACATCACCGGGAAGGCTGCAGCTAGTCTGGCCGGGCCTTCACAACAACACCATATATGGCATTTCCACCCAACAGCCAGTCAGGGGGAAGGGACAGAGTCAGGGCTTCCCAGGACTTTGGGAAAACAAGGTAATGGGTAATAGAAAGCAAGAGGCCACAGGGGCCAACTTGTTTTCCATCAGGAATCAACTGATCCCAATGGCAGGGCTGGGGCATCCCAACATGGAGGATACTCTGTGCACCTGTCAAATGCAGCATGGAGCTGCCACCAGCCCATACCCTGCTCTGCGGTCCACGCACAGGTGCCCAGAAACATACACTAGGGGCACAGGGTTTTACCCCCACCCATGGGTGCCATAAGGGTATCCCACGGGTCCGTTCACCAAACCAAAAGAAAGAGAGCTGCACCGCCACGAGTCCCACCTGAACTCCTGCGTGGAAAACACGACAGAACACACGATAAAAAGTAGTAAAGGACAAGGATACGGAGGCCCTGTCCCTCCAATGCATTTCCAGCATCACAGTCGCCCTCCCAGACTGAGGTGGAGGGTGCCTAATCTCCCACGGGATAGACACCCTCATCCAGACGGTCAACATACCTTCTGGAAAGGCCATCGTCATTATCGTGACTCTTCCCTGGTCTGTGCTCTATGGTGAAGTCTAGCCCTTGCAGGCTAATGGACCACCTGTGTAGTTTCAGGTTCTCACCCTTCATCTGCATAAGCCACTTCAGGGGCTTATGATCTGTTTGGACCTTGAAGGTAGACCCTGTAAGGTAGGGCCTAAAACGCCTAAGGCTCCAAACTATACTAAAACATTCCTTTTCAATAGTAGCCCACCTAAGTTCTCTACCCTTTAGTTGTCTACTGATGAATATGATAGGATGTTCTCTCCCTTTGTCATCTAACTGTAACAAGACAGCTCCAATTCCGGTGACGCAGGCATCCGTCTGGACGATAAAGGGTCGGCTGTAGTCAGGCGCACACAACACGGGTGCCCGACACAGACTTTCTTTCAAGCCATCAAAGGCCCTCTGACAGTCTTCAGTCCCATTGACCTTCCTAGGCTTTTTGGGTGAAGCCAGAGCTCTCAGTTGTGCGGCTATGGTTCCATAGTCCGCCATGAAATTGCGATAATACCCGGTGAGGCCCAAAAAGGCTCTCACCTGGGTTTGAGTAGTGGGAGTTTCCCAGTCCTGTACATCCTGTATTTTACTGGGGAGAAGTTGGATTTGACCCCCTCCTACCTCATGACCAAGATATGTGACTTTCCCCTGAGCTATCTGGCACTTGGTGGCCTTGATAGTGAGGTTAGCCCTTTTTAAGGCCTGCAACACTCTACCCAGATGTGTCAAGTGCTCTTCCCAAGTGGAACTGTAGATGGCAATGTCGTCTAACTAAGCCACGCAAAAGGCTTCCAGCCCACTGAGAGCATGATTGACCAATCTCTGGAAGGTGGCAGGGGCATTCTTCAACCCAAAAGGCATGACCCTAAACTGGTAGAGTCCCTCTGGTGTTGAGAACGCCGTCTTTTCCTTGGCATGGTCTGCCAGAGCTATTTGCCAATAGCCTGAGGTGAGGTCAAAGGTGCTCACAAATTTGGCAGCACCTATGGTGTCCACGAGCTCATCAGCCCTGGGCAATGGGTGCGCGTCAGTTTTGGTGACGGCATTGATTCCTCGGTAGTCCACACAGAACCTCCCATCCTTGGTACCTGCCTGGGAACTTGCCTTGGGGACAAGTACCACAGGACTGGACCAGGGACTGGTTGAGGGTTCAATAACACCCAGATCCAACATCTTGGCGACCTCAGCCTGGATGTGGTTCTTAACCGTATCTGACATTCAGTAGTTCCTGCTCTTGACAGGCAAACTGTCACCAGTGTCAATCTCGTGCTTACACCACGGTGTAAGGCCTGGCGTCAGCGAAAACAGAGAGGCATACTGCTGGAGCAAAGTCCTGCAGGCCCTCTGCTGCTCGGTTGTCAAATCTGGAGAGAGCTGCACTCCCTCCACTGAGCCATCCTGAGGGTTGCTATGTAGCAAATCAGGAAGGGGCTCACTCTCATCCTCTTCTTGCTCTGATGCTAGCAGGAGACATGAGACTTATGCTCGCCGGTGGAAAGGCTTGAGCCTATTAACATGGAATACCTGAGGGGCTACCCCTGGGATTCCCATGTCAACCAGATAATTGACCTCGCCCATCTTGGAGATTATCCGGAAGGGTCCAGTCCATTTATCTGCCAATGCCCGAGGCTTGGTAGGCTCCATCACGAGGACCTCTGGTCCCCGAGTCCAATCCACTTGCGATGCTTTAAGGTCATGCCAGTATTTGTTCAATTCCTGGCTGGCCTTGAGATTCGCCGTTGCTTGACCCATCATCTGTGTCATCCTCCGTCTGAGGCCAAACACATAGTCCCCCACTTACTTGGCAGGACCGGGAGGGGTGGCTTCCAAACCTTCTCTGATCAAGGCGAGGGGCCCCCTCACGGGATGTCCAAAGAGTAACTCAAAGGGGCTGAAACCAACACCCTCTTGAGGTACCTCTCTGTAAGCAAACAGCAGGCATTGCAGGAGGAGATCCCGTTTCCTCCTTAGGGACTCTTCCAAAGCACCTAGCATGCACTTGAGAGTTTTATTAAGTCTCTCAACCAGACCATTGTTCTGGGGGTGGTAAGAAGTAGAGAACTTGTAGGTTACCCCGCACTCTTTCCACATGGTTTTCATGTAACTAGACATGAAGTTGGATCCTCGGTGAGAGACAACCTCCTTGGGGAATCCAACACGGGTGAAAATGCCAAGGAGGGCCCGGGCAACAACCTTGGCAGTAACAGTCCGAAGGGGTATAGCCTCAGGGTACCTGGTGGCATGATCTACTAAAACCAGGATGAACCGATATCCACCTGACGTGGGAGGGTCAAGGGGACCGGCAATGTCGATGCCCACCCTCTCAAATGGTATGCCAACCACTGGCAATGGCTGCAGTCGGGCAATGACACTGCCTCCAGTCTTGCCAGACAACTGACAAGTTGGGCAGGTCCTGCAGTGGGACTCCACTTCTACTCCCATCCGGGACCAGTAGAAATGGGCAGAGAGCCTCTGCTTAGTCTTCTTGGTACCAAGATGACCAGCCAAGGGCGCCTCATGCGCCAACTGCAGTAGTAAGGGCCTGTAAACCTGGGGTACCACCAGCCTCTTGAGGGCACCAGGTTCAGGCTTAGTGGGCTCGCTAACAAGGAGCTCAGCCTCCCAATAAATCCAGAAAGTCCTAGGCACTTCTCCTCGTTCCTGGGACAGGGCCTGTTTCCTCAGACCCTCGAGAGAGGGACACTCTCTCTGTCCTTTACAGAAGTCCGCCCGGGAGGGTCCTGCTTCAGCTAACAAGCATTGAAGATCGGGATGATCCTCCGGGTTGAGAACCTCTCCCACAGGAGAGTCTTCTGGCTCTTCTCCCACAGGAGTTGAGATGGGGTTTACCACTGGACCCAGCCCGTCCGGAGCATGGATCCCAAAGGGTGCTGTAGGAACAGCAGGAAGAGAAGGAGCTCCCTCCACAGAGGTGGCCATCTTGCTCTTCCTTTGTCATGCCTTGGGCCGTGCCTTTAGCTCGGGTACCTGACTCACAGCCAGACCCGGTGTCACCTGTGACCTAGTGACTGCAGCAGCAGTCATGGGAAGACCATCTGCGATCAATCCCAACTCGACTATATCGTTACCTAACAGAATGTTAGCAGGGACGTTGTCCTGAACCAGGACAGGACGCTTTGCTGTCTTGTCTGCAATTACGAGTGTGACTTGGGCTACAGGCCATAATTTGGGAGGCCCACCAGCTAACCTGGTGGTTCTCAGAGGAGCATCTACATAGTCCTCTGGTTTGAGCAGGGTCCGTTCACCACTGTCACACTTGCCTCGGTGTCTCTCAAACCAGTAGAAGGCTGGCCATTCAGGAGGACACTTCTCAAAAATCTACCGTTGTTCTGTGGGATAGTCGCCAGTACTTCCGCGTACTGGTCCCAGGCCCCAAGGGACACTAAGGAAATCTTTACGGGAGCACCAAAAGTGATTCCTGTAGAGGAGGGGAGGACAGTGGCCTCCACCTCAGACATGGGGTAAGGGTAGGTCAGGTTGACAGCCTGTACTCCGAGTGCCTTACCTTTACACTTGGAGTCACCCCTTTTGTGATCCAGAGTCCCAACAAGTGCCGGGAGTGCGGGGTACGGTACTGGAACCACTGGGGGCCTGCTTTGCAGCAGATGGACCACTACTCTTATTCCCACCCACAGATGACTTATCCCCACTAGATTTTTGGGTCTTAGGAGAGGAGGGTTTAGGTTTATTCGACTGTGTCTGGTTTTGGGACTCCTCAGCTTTCTGAGAGGCCCCCTTTTCTGTGTCCTTGTCCTTCCCACTGGAGTCCTTAGGGGACACCCGGTGGGAGACCCACTTGTCAGCCAACCTAGCCAGCTTAAAGGGATCCAAAATGTTCTGGTCAGCAACATACTGACGCATCTCTGGTGAACAGGCTTCAGAAAAATGCTCAAAAAACAACAGGTGGGACAATTCAATAAACGTTTTCACCTTGTAACCATCAATCCACCCCATGATATTCATGTGCGCAGCACTCACCCAGTCAACCCAAGACACATTCTCTCTTTTCTTAAAATCCCTGAACCTTTTAAGGTATTGGGTAGGCGTCTTGCCAAACTTGGCAATCAAAGCAGATTTCATACACTCATACTGACCCCTTTCTTCCACACTCAGCTTCAGAATACAGTCATATCCAGTTTGAGGCACTCTGCTTAACAAACACTTAGCCCAATTTCTTTTGTCAACATCATGAATTGCACAAGCCATTTCAAATGCTTGAATCCATTGGAGGATATCAGAACCCTCTGAAAACACACCAACCAAATCCTTCATAAATTTAGTTGCTGGGGACCTGACACTCTCACTGGGTTTCGCTGAAGTCTCCACTCGAGCTTCCTCTAGCTGGATTCTCTGACATTCAGTGTGCTTGTCTTTCAGTTCTAGATCCCTATTCTTGAGTTCAAGATCCCTATTCTTGAGCTCCACTTGTTTAGCCAACTCCTCCTTCTTAAGCTCAGCCTCTTTTTCCAACTTGCAATATTCAAAGGCCAATTTCATCCTTAATAACTCAAGTTCCAAGGTATTGCTGGGGTTTGGTACAGAGGCAGCAGGAATGGCGGCATTCCCAGAAACAGATTCAGTAGAAACCCCAGGGGCAGAGTCCTCATTGGTTGCATTCCCCCCCTCATCAAGAGTTTCACCATCCGTCTGGTAGTCCACCAGGGCAGCTATCAGCTCAGCCCTAGACTTATCCACAAGTCTAACTCCCTGGCTTCACAAGCACTCTGGAGAGCCTCTAAGCTCATCTGAGTCAATGTACCATATGCAATAGACTCCATTGCTTGTAATGCAGTTATTTTGTACACACCCAAACCTTAATCTAATAAAGTGCAAGATATTTTGTAAGTGGCACGGTTATACACTGAGTCTTAAAACCATAAGCATCCCACCGCTGCCACCTGTGTAAAGACTGGTAGGGGGTGTCTGTAATTCTGCTCTCTATATGGTAGAGGAGAGGCACAGAAGACCCCAGCCAAGATTCTCTATAAGGTAGCAATGGATGAGCAATCAAGGCCTAGCTTCTCAGGAGGTGATGCGGGCTGGTTCTTAAGTACAGTGTAGTCCCCGAACTCCCACAAAGGAATGTCCACACACTGTATTACTGAAAACACAGTCTTTATATAATTAATATTCAAGGGTATGTACACGATCACAATAACGCACTTTGTACTCAGGAGTCAAAAATGATAAATATATACAATTCTAAAGTGATACCACTAATGTTATTGAATCTCATTAAAGTGCATCGACTGTACAGTATAAATGTCACACAGATTAATAACGAGGAAACCAGCCATAGAGATAGGAAGGAACGCAAGATGGTTGAAACAGTAGGCAGAATACTGACCCCCCCTACCATGAGGCACAGTTCTGAGTGGAGATCCCCCCACCTGGGCAACCTGTAAAATAAAGATATATAGCACAGGCCCAGTCCAAATGTTCAATAGTCTTACTTCTTCCTATTACGGTTTTACCCCCCCCCACAATGTACCTGGTGGAGTAGAGTTCTCCGACAATGCGTCGACCGATCCTTCTTGAGTGACTCCCTTTCAGGCAGGAGCCACGGATCGTTGAGAGGTATCGGGGAACTTGGAGTTCGGTGTCGGGGAATCGACGGCCCTTCTTGAGTGCCCTCCCTTTAAGGCGGGAGTCACGGGTCGTCGAACGTCCGACGGTGAACAGGTCGAACTATGGCAGGGAAGTGACAGCTTCGTTCCTAGCGGTGCACATCGACGACAGAACATTGGCGTCCTGCAAGGAAGAGGCGTGCGGGGCACCTCGGTGACGATAGTTCTGGACCGCAAAGAGATGATGAAGAACTGTGGCCCAGCAAGGGCGAGGGCATTGAGTCGTCGGCGTCTCTGTGGTCTTTAGGTGGCGGGAAACCCACCGGTGGATGCTCCTCAGTATGTCGACGGTCAGGCCTTCTCCAGCGGGAGACAAGCGGGTGACGATGCAGATGAGAGTGTCCGATGATCAATTGAAGTTCTTAGGCAAACGGGAGCACGGCGGCTCCGGTCGGCATCGGCGGTCATCGACAGGGGCGGACAACAGTCCGAGTGCTTCTCCTTGGAGTTCCGCAGCAGTCCCCGTATCGGGTCGGCAGCCTGTCGAAGGTCTGCCTACCAGGGAGCGTTGGCAAAGATCAGCTGTGCACGATGGTCCCTCGTAGCCCGGGAAGAGGTTGCCTTACCAGGTCCTCTCTGGGTCAGTCCTTGGAAACACAGCAGCTTTCAGATTGCGAATGAGAGCAACAGCACTTCTTCTCATCCAGCGGGGCTTCAAGGTCAAGCGTCAGTTACTCCAGTTACTCGTTGTAGTGGACTTCAGCTTCTGAACACGATTCCTAGCAGTGAGAGGTCCCCAGATATACTGTTGATCTACCATTCATTCCGCTGGGTCACACTCAAGAATCCAATCACGACTACGGGCATTAATGCAGGCAGGCAGCTAATCAGGCACACAGGGTATTCAGGCCATTCACTTCTCTCCAGACACTCACAACAAGTTATGTGTATTGGGACAAGTACCGAGCCATTCAACACTCCAAGCCGCATTCATACCAGTTTCGGGCAGGGTTGTCTCAGTCATTGTGTCAACCACCAGATACTAGACACCCACAACCCAGAATGCATATTCGTCGCACACTCTATTCACCCAGGTCCCACCCACAGGAGGTGTCCACAACATACATCACCGGGAAGGCTCCAGCTAGTCTGGCCAGGCCTTCACAAAAACACCATATATGGCATTTCCACCCAACAGCCAGTCAGGGGGAAGGGACAGAGTCAGGGCTTCCCAGGACTTTGGGAAAACAAGGTAATGGGTAATAGAAAGCAAGAGGCCACAGGGGCCATCTTGTTTTCCATGAGGAATCAACTGATCCCAATGGCAGGGCCGCGGCATCCCAAAATGGAGGATACTCCGCGCACATGTCAAATTCAGCATGGAGCCGCCACCAGCCCATACCCTGCTCTGCGAGCCACCCACAGGTACCCAAAAACATACACTAGGGGCACAGGGTTGTACCCCCACCCATGGGTGCCATAAGGGTATCCCACGGGTCCGTTCACCAAACCAAAAGAAAGAGAGCTGCACTGCCAGGAGTCCCACCTGAACTCCTGCGTGGAAAACACGACAGAACACACGATAAAAAGCAGTAAAGGACAAGGATACGGAGGACCTGTCCCTCCGATGCATTTCAAGCATCACAGGGGCGAGTGTTAAGAAAGATTTCATATTTGAATGTAATTTTCCCTCCATGTGGTAACCCCCAAACTTTTTGCTGCTGTTTTACACCCTGATCTAAACTTTGCCAGAGAAGCGCAGCCCTCCGCCGCACTCCTCTGGGCTTTCGCTCAATTCTTATGGGGAAACTGACATGCCCTTAAGACAGTCAGTACTGGGATACTTTGTTTCCCTTAGTCCTTTCAGCTTTTGTGCAACATGTAACAAGAGTGCAATGTAACTTACTTTACCACACTCTTGGGTCTCTAGTCATTCCAAAGGCCCTAAAAGCTCTCACTGAACTCATCATGAACTGTGCAGGTGTGTCACGGACAGGACTGGTGGCAGCTAAAGTTTATCTTATGTTTTGAACCCTTTTTTGCCATGTTATCCACGCTTACCATGTTTGGCACGAATAGGTGGCCTGGCTCCAAAATGGCCATGCCACGAGTTTCTTTGTCACCGTGCTCCTTCACCTTCCCCAGGTCGAGCCGACCCGAGACAGCCCTTATTTGGTCATGCACTTTCCCACGAAACCCAAAGCTTTCGCGGGCTCCTGCGTGCCTTGTGTGTGTGCCTCCAGGATGTGGGCTGGGATGTCTTTTCCCAATGCACATCCTGGGTGCCAGAGAGTCTGGAGTGTCCTGAATGCCTGGGACCACCGTGGTCCATGATTGGTCCATGTATGGAGTGAGTCTTTGTGAAGAGATCTCCCGTTGGGTCCTCTCCGTTTTGGCGCGAAGGGAACTTTGGATTAGAGGAGGCTGAAAACATCACTACCATGTCGATCTGCTGAGTTTACACCGAACAAGGGATAAGAAGCCAAGTATCCTCCAACAAGAAGCCTAGTCGAGGAACCGCTGGTGACCCGCTGGAAGGTTTGGCACCCTGAGCCTGCTGTCGTCCTGCGAGACCCCTCTGCCTCTGATCATCCTAGAAGGTCTGCAAAGGCGCTTCGACCCATTGAAACACTGGGAACAACTATTCTCTGCACCTTCATCAAACCCTGCAAGTAAGCCTCTTCGGATGTGTCCCTGGGCCAACCAGTGGGCTGACCAGCTTACCCAGGAAGTTTGCTCTGTCACCGCCACCGTTTCGGGGAAGCCTCGAAACTGGGCCTACTGCTAGCTCTGTGTCCACGGCACCCTCACACCGATTTTCGTACACTAGGCATTCCCAGGTCTGAAG
Source organism: Ambystoma mexicanum (assembly GCF_040938575.1). Taxonomy (NCBI): domain Eukaryota; kingdom Metazoa; phylum Chordata; class Amphibia; order Caudata; family Ambystomatidae; genus Ambystoma; species Ambystoma mexicanum. The sequence continues at coordinate 820,896,297 of NC_090936.1, read as the reverse complement.
TGAGATGAGTGCACCCGGACCAGAGTAAACGCGGTTGCCGTGTTGCCCTGCTGTGGTAACGGCCTGTGCACATTCGCTGCATTTGTGACCCCCTCGACCCTGAATCCTGCTGCAGCGGAATCTACACAGAGTCGAGACGTCCTGCTTGTCGCATCCGAACCTGCCAGCAACGTGAACTGAACTGGCGAAGTCTGGGTCTGCCTGCGTCGGGGACCGGTGAGTAGTCCATACCCCAACCGGTGGCCCCTAGTGCAGGAACCTATTTCTTTTCTACCGCTGTTACGAAATAGCAGATCCATCCCGCACTCTCACCCTGCCTCTACCCGCAAGTGGAGTTCTTGCTTGATTAGTGGGGACTTGTTCTTCATCGCTTCATCCACCTTCCTGAACTGTCAGAGACCCTTGAAGAGACCCTATTTTGTCCATTGACACAAGCGGGTGCATGTACTATTGAACACAAGGCTCCTCTATTCGTAGGGCTTGGACTGCCTCCTAGTTAGGTGCATTTCTGATGTCGAACTGGGTCTAACGATTACTTGCACTGCCTGTTTTCCTCCCCATCTAGGTGGTCTACATTTTTCATGCTTCTAACTCCTTAGACCCCTCGGTCTTGTATATATATTGTATTGATTGTGAAGTGTTGGTTTACTTTAGTATTATTGTGATTCTTTGCTATGGTTGATGTTACAAAGGCCTTGTAATAAATGTGTCTATATTTTTAATATAACACCTGTCTGGAGTAATTTGTAAGTGTCCTTGCTTTGTGTGCTCATTGAGGTCTTTCAGTCACTCTCACCCCTCTTGAGACTTAGGGCCTCATTACACGGATGGCGGTAAGGGTAAGGGCCCCTCCAGGTCAGAGTTCAGAAATCCATTTTAACATCTTAACATGCACCCACCTGGGCACCAAGGGGAAAGCCTAAAACACAGGTAACCCCAAGTCTGTTTCGACTCCTGAATTTGACACTTTCTCCAGACAAGCACAACATACAGATATGGGCCTCGGGTTTCCAAGCCACCAAGGAAAACAGGGAACCCCATGCATTTCCGAAAAGAGGACACCCGTGGGAATCCGCAGAGGTATGATTTGCGTAAATCTGCCCAGAATTTATTACCAAGAAGCCCCGGCAAATTCTGAAATGTGCCAAAAGAAAACACATTTTTCACTTTGTCAGGGGTTCTGGGTAAAACATTCTGGTCCGCTTTGTTTAAGTTGCACCTCTGTGGATTCCTACTGCTGCCCTCTTTTCAGAAATGCATGGGGTTCCCATTTTTCCTTGGTGGCTTGGACACCCTATGCCCAAATCTGTAGGTTATCTCCCCAAACCCTTTTGTGGTTACCAGTGGGTTAGCCGTTTCCCTTTGCGGCTAGATTGGTGAACCCACACATGTGAGGTACCATTTTCGTTGGGACACCTTTGGGAATGCGGGAAGGTATGACATCTGTTGTTAGCGGTGTGTTTGGTGGTTGAGCAGAGTGAAATGTCTGGAAATTGTGTTTTTGTCCCTAAATTTGGAATTTGCCAGAGGTTCTGGGAAGTAGATTCTGGGCCGCTTTGAACAAGGCAGACCTCTGTGGATTCCCACGGGTGTCCTCTTTTGGGAAATGCATGGGGTTCCCCGTTTTCCTTGCTGGCTTCGACACCCATGGTCCAAATCTGTTGGTTGCCCACATGAACAAAATGGGCTGCACCGAAAGGCTTGGGGTTACCAGCGGGTTACCCTTTTCCTTTTACGCCCCCGGTAGGTGCACCCACAAATGTGAGGTACCTTTTTTGTCAGGACACCTGTGGGAATGCGAGAAGGTATGACATCTGTTGTTGGCGACGTGTTTCGGTGAGTGGACACAGGGAAATGTCTCTGAAATTGGCTGGAAATTAAGACAATTCTCAGACATTTCGCTCTGGCCACCCATCGAAACACACCGCAAACAACCCTTCCCGTGTCCCCTGTGAAAGCGGTACCTCACATGTGTGGGTGCACCTACCGGGGCCGCAAAAGGAAAAGGGTAACCCACTGGTAACCCCATGCCTTTCGCCACTGACCATTTTGTTCATGTGGGCAACCTAAAGATTTGGGCAAAGGGTGTCGAAGACAGCAAGAGAAAAAGGGAACCCCATGCATTTCCCAAAAGAGGACACCCGTGGGAATCCACAGAGGACTGCCTTGCGCAAATTGCCCCAGTTTTTATTAGCCACAATCCCAGACAAAATGTGATATTTGGTGGGGAAAAAACACAATGTTCACTTTGTCTGGGGTTCTGGGTAAGAAATTCTGGGCCGCTTTGCGCAAGTCAGACCTCTGTGCATTCCCACCGGTGTCCTCTTATGGGAAATGCATGGGGTTCCCCGTTTTCCTTGCTGGCTTTGACACCCTAGACCCAAATCTGTAGGTTGCCCACATGAACAAATTGTGCTGTGGTGAAAGGCTTGGGGTTATCAGCGGGTTACCCTTTTCCTTTTGTGCCCCCGGTAGGTGCACCCACACGTGAGGTACCTTTTATGTTGGGACACCTGTAGGAACACGAGAAGGTATGACATCTGTTGTTGGTAACGTGTTTCGGTGAGTGGACACAGGGAAATGACTCTGAAATTGGCTGGAAATTAAGACAATTCTCAGACATTTCGCACTGGCCATCCACCGAAACATAACGACAACAACACATGGCCTACCTTCCCGCATTCCCACACGTGTCCCGATGAAAACATTACCTCACCTGTGTGGGTGCACCTACCCGGTGCGCAAAAGGAAAAAGGGTAAACCACTGGTAACCCCAAGCCTTTCGCCACTGAACATTCTGTTCATGTGGGCAACCTACAGATTTGGGCCTAGGGTGTCTAAGCCAGCAAGGAAAACAGGGAACCCCATGCATTTACCAAAAGAGGACGCCCGTGGGAATCCACAGAGGTCTGCCTTGCGCAAATTGCCCTTGTTTTTTTTAGCCACAATCCCCGACAAATTGTGATATTTGGTGGGGAAAAAACACAATGTTCACTTTGTCTGGGGTTATGGGTAATAAATTCTGGGCCGCTTCGCGCAAGTCAGACCTCTGTGCATTCCCACAGGTGTCCTCTTTTGGGAAATGCATCGGGTTCCCCGTTTTCCTTGCTGGCTTCGACACCCTAGGCCCAAAGCTGTAGGTTTCCCACATGAACAAAATTGTGCTGTGGCCAAAGGCTTGGGGTTACCAGCGGGTTACCCTTTTCCTTTTGCGCCCCCGGTAGGTGCACCCACACATGTGAGGTAATGTTTTCATTGGGACACGTGTGGGGACACGGGAAGGTAGGCCATGTGTTGTTGTCGTTGTGTTTCAGTGGATGGCCAGAGCGAAATGTCTGAGAATTGTCTTAATTTCCAGCCAATTTTAGAGAAATTTCCCTGTTTGGGCGCAAGAGGAAAAGGGTAACCCACTGGTAACCCCAAGCCTTTCGCCACTGACCATTTTGTTCATATGGGCAACATACAGTTTTGGGCCTAGGGTGTTGAAGCCAGCAAGGAAAACAGGGAACCCCATGCATTTCCCAAAAGAGGACACCCGTGGGAATCCACACATGGCCAAATTGGAGGGGCAGCCCATTTCATGTAGCCCTCCCCAGGGGCAAATAAGGGAGGGGGGCTGTCCTGCACTCCTCGCTGGGCTCAGGCGCCACTTCCTGGGTGCAGATATCTGGTCCCAGGGAGGGCTGCATGACATGGCTGTGATGCTGGAAATGCATTGGAGGGACAGGGCCTCCCTGTCCTTGTCCTGTAGTCCTTTTTCATATGTGTTCTGTATTGTTTTCTGCCCAGGAGTCCATGTGGGACTCCTGGCAGTGCAGCTCTTCCTGTTTTTGGTTTGGTGTACAGACCCATGGGATACCCTTATGGCACCCATGGGTGGAGGTACAACCCTGTGCCCCTAGTGTATGTTGATGGCCCCTGTGGCCTCTTGCTTTCTATTGCCTGTTACCTTGTTTTCCCAAAGTCCTGGGAAGCCCTGACCCTGTCTCTTCCCCCTGACTGGCTGTTGGGTGGAAGTTCCATATATGGGGCCTCATTACGACCCTGGCGGAAATCGAAAAACGATGGCGGAAATGCAATACCGCCATCGAATAGCGCTCGGTGCGACTATGACCCGTCACCGCAAAGTACGAAGCCATTAGCGACACCGTAGTGAACGCCAACGCTAACTGCACCAAGTACGCGCGCGCGCGCCATGCCAAACCGTAAATACCACCATGGCGCAAGGGTACGCGAATTCCGACCCTAGCGGACATGTACCTAACGCCATCAAGCATGGCGGAAAGTACCATTCCGCCATGGTGAGAAGTACGGCATCGCGAATCAACCGTAAACGGCCCCACTGAGTGCCTGTACACCGCTCCCTGCCCACAAAGTACAACTCCCCGTAGGTGCAATGAAGTCACAATGCAACCAGTGAAATGTACAAGTCACCCATGCATGCCAACGAACAAAAGATTCACAAGAGGGGCCAATGGGAGCCGCAGGGCACAGATGGCACGAATACAGAAGCCATTCCAATGGACATCACCACAGTCCCCCCCCCCGAAACGCACGCAAACACAGGCACCTGTGACCAGCAATATTCCGAAAATCACATCATTCCACCAGTCCACCTGGCTGACCGGCATCTGTTACACAAAACCCAATCCCCCGCCCCTGAGCATGACAACATTCAGTCATATTGGCAGCCACCATCCCTGACCTCACTGGGCTTCGTAGGCAAACGCGCCCAGCACAGTACCACGCAACTAAACTCCGAAGCTGGAACCCAATGCAGATCTCCTCACAATACATCGCTCCCCAAATAGGAATATGCCACATCACTCGCAAAGAAGAACGCTACACGGCCCATATCAGAATAGAAATTTAATGCACAACAAAATCACCAAGCCCATACAGCCATTAGGCCATGAACTCCAAAACACATATCACCATTGTGGGCTGCATCCGCAAGAAATGACCAGCTACTACTTGTGTGACGCCCTGTTCCATCATGGTACACAGAGCCACATTCACGTACGAAAAGGCAACATGGAAGCGCACAGAACCGCAGGGCCGTCCCAATGGGGAGGCACTAGTCCAGCTGAAAGGCCGAAATGTTGCTCCGAGCCACTAGTACTGCGTAAGGGCATGTGGCCCATTGGCGATCGTCCCATAAGATCGTAATGCTGCTCCACTGATTAACACGAAGCAGCAGGTGTCGGGAGTAAAAGCCATCTGCAGGAGTGGCATACAGATGGCAGTGGCAAAAGGGGAGGAGATACCTGTCAACCAAAAGAAAAGAAAAGAAAAAGAACAGAATGGCCATCAGAACTACATTCGAACTACTCACTTCAATGATCACACTAAATCCACAGCCATATGCATGCTAGCCCACTCCAAAGGATCATCACCACCCCAAAACCACTTGCGACTCATAACCATCTATATCGAGGTGTAGACACCATCACAAACGAGTGTACCTGTGCATGCGTCTGTGAAAACAGAATCCATCAGATGGGAATGTTAACGTGCATGGACACAAGTGTCTGAAGGCGCGTCGAGACAGGGAGGGCTCAACAAGGCCAGATAGACGATGGTCCCACTATGGCAGCCCTGCATCACATAGCGCAGGGGAGGCGGATAGATTCCAAGAAGCCCTGTACATGGCAAACTCTGTATCAAATCACCTGCCCATGCATCCATTCATCATTCCCTCATCCCGGTATAAAAACGCCTGAATATTTACTCACATAACATTAGAAATATCCATTGAGTCTGTGCGTTATGCAGCCTGCAAAATCCACAGTGCCCCAGCCCGTAATTCCAGTGTTGTGAAGTAACATGTATTTGGGAACGTCCGGCCTCATCGCCCACGTCGCTATTGCGCATCCCAAACTATTCATATCAATCATTGCATCCTCGCCATGGCCCCTGTCTCAAGGACATTGAACAATAGAACGTTATATTTGCAGTCAGACCTGTGGGCATCTCCTCGCCGCTAGCTGGAAACCGAAAGCGCCGCCCTTCGAATTCCTCATTTGCAACATCACGTCGAAAAGGCATCTGTGGCCGTTTGAAATCACAAATTAATCCATCTAGTGCGGCTGTGTGTGAAAATGGCAACTGCCTTCACCCACAAATGGGACGCCCCGCCCGTCGGTGCAACTCGGTACAGTGATGCATGAGGGCCCACCGTTACTCGAGTACTACGTTCCACTGACCCATCACAAGTCTGTTCGCGACTGCAAAGATTGTATGTGAAACAATGGGACCATAGCCGAATGTACATATCAACCAATGTTACACGGCCATCGGGTACAAATACATGATTGCAATAGCAAGATGCCATTACTCGAATTGCAGCGTTGTGTGCGGGACGTGCTCGGCCAAAGGGGAGAGCAGCTTGCACAGGTGGAATGAATCACCACAGGTGGAGGCCATACAGCCTGAAAACACATAAATTGCACACCCAGTCTCCTCCCACAACCACACCCACTCCGAAATGCTACCGGCAGGACTCGCGATGTTGGCCCTGGGGGACCTGATAGCACTGCAAGTACTCCAAATCCAAGAAGAAGACGAACACCAACTACAACCGGCCGCACGGAGGAGACGCAGGAGGAGGAGGAGGCCAAGGCAGGGCCAGCAAGGGCCGCCAGCACAGCCACTACCACCACGCAGGCAGCCCGCAATCCCACGCCTCCGAGCACATCCGTTCAACCTCACTGATGAGCAGATCCACACCCTCTACCGTTTGGACCGGGACACCATAGCCGCCATTGTGGACATGACACAGGCTGACCTTGTCAGCATGATAGATAGCCCAACCGCCATCCCACCCCTACTGAAGGTGGTGTCTGTACTCCACTTCCTGGCCACAGGCACCTACCAGCACACAGTCGGACAGTTGCATGCATTTCTCAGCCACTGTTCTCACGGACACTATTGCAAGTGCTCGATGCCCTCCTGCAGCACGCAGACGACTACATCTCTCTACCACGCTCGGAGCAGGATATTACCAACACAAAAGTGGGATTCCATGCACTTGCCGGCATACCGGGTTGCATTGGTGCCATCGACTGCACCCATGTGGAATTGGTCGTCCCACATGCCATGGAGGCCCAGTACCGCAACCGAAAACAATTTCATTCCCTGAATGTACAAATGGTGTGTGACTCCAACAGGATCATTACACATTGTTGTGCCAGATTCCCTGGATCAACCCATGATTCTATGGTCTTGAGGAACTCTACTATACCACGCTACATGGAGCGACACGCAGGGAACAGATCCTGGCTACTCGGTGAGTCTCATTTCATGCATGATGATGTGGGGTATGTGATGCGGCAATGACCTGGCAGGAAGGGGGGGGGGTGTGCGTACGTAGCAATGGCATTCCACATCATACGTTTCTCGTCCACATACAGGTGATGCTGGGTATCCACTGAAGAGATGGCTCCTCACACCAGTCCGGAACCCACGGGACCAGCATGAGGAGGACTACAACCATGCCCACTCACGTACCCGTGTAGTCATTGAACAGGCATTCGGCCTACTGAAGACTCGTTTCCGCTGCCTCAGCAGGTCTGGCGGGGCACTCCTGTACCGCCATGAGAAGGTTGCAAAGATGGTCATGGCATGTGTCATGCTCCACAACATGTGCGTACGTAGAAATGTGCCCATGCCCCCTGACGCAGAACTGCAAGCACCTGAAGATGGTCATGATGAGGGTGGGGATGTGGCAGCACCTCAAGGAGTCTGCGAGGCACCGGAGGGCCGTGACATTCGTCAGCATCTCATTGATGCATGCTTCTAGCACTCACGCCTGGTGGCTGATACATGGACACGGGACTCGTGGCACTGTGTGTGTCTGGTACATGCACAATATGGACTGTACGCCTATGATGGCCTAGTACACAAAGATCATTGTCCACACATCTCATTGGTTGATCGTGCACTGTTTATGGCATATGTGATATCATGTTGAACACCCTATCGACCCGCCACCCAAGTGAGCCCAACACACCCCCTCCACCCTCCTACCTCCCCCCCGAACACCAGTGTCCAAAGATGCTCATTGTCAGTGGGCTGTCGCTATTGCAAGCCCCCTCTGCGGGTATCAGGGGCACCCCTGCCTGTGGAGCGCAGGTTCCTCCCCGATCTACGTTGGGGGCTGCCCTGGACGGAACTTGCAACGGATGATGTCTCTGCCTGCTCACGTCCATGCATGTCCCTAAGGGTTTGTGAGAGCTCAGTGAGCACACGGCGCACTGCGGCAAGTTCGGCACATACGTCTTTGGACGTCGCATGCAGTTCCCCCCTCAGGCTCTCGGTGCTTCTCTCCATTTGGACTCTCAGGCTCTCGGTGCCACTCTCCATTTGTGCCCTTAGTGCCTCTCTACTTCTCTCCATTTCTGCCCTAAGTGTCTCAGTTGATTTTTCTATGTCTGCCTTAGTGCCCCCACATTCATCGGCATGGTCCTTGAGGAGCATGGCCAGTTGCTGCTGTTGCACGATTAACTGGTCGAGGGACTGTTGCCTCTGCTGGGCCTTGGCCATTTGCGGGGGTGTCACAGAGGGGCTGTTGACCTCATGTTGCCTTGCCACAGGGCTTGTGGGGGATGGCCAGTCGTCGTCTTGTGGGTGCCCCTGCGTGGTATCCTCATGTTGTACGGGATGGGACAGACAGGGGGATTGGGACAGGTCATGGATGGATCTGACTTCGACATCCCCGTCTTCTGTGTCGGAGCATGCTGCCATCAATGGGGTGTCACCTATGGTGCTGCTGCCACCAGAGGCAGTGCCTTCTGTGGCATCCGTTGGGGGGACCTGTGGTGGTGGTGTTGTGGGCATGCTGGCTGCTGGGGTGCCTGTTGATGTTCCCTCCTCTGTGCTGCCACCTGATCTGTGCTGCTGCCGTGTCTTGATGCGTGCAGCTGAGGTGGAGGGTCTTTGGCCGTTGGTCTTGGCCCTCTTTGCAGGTGTGCTGGTAGGGGTGTCCTGATGCTCGTCGTTTGGATCGGACCCTGTGGTGGAGTAAAGGAGGGCGAGGGTTATTAATGGGTCTGTGGGTATTGGAATGGCATTGTATCACATGCATTGGGGTGGTACCTGAGGGTGATTTGGGTCGGGGCCTTGGAGGTGCTTTCATTTGTGTGTGGAGTGAGGGTGCAGTTGTTTGGCAGCCTGCAGTTAGGGTGTGCCTGCTGCACGTGTAGTGGGTGTTTTAGGGGTTTTTAATTATTTATGTATTTATTGTGAGTTTTAAAGTGCGCTATCAGGCCGATGTGTGTGGACGTTCTCCTGGACATGTGTTTCTGTTGCACTATGTGGACACATGGTACTTCACATGATTGGACTTTGTGGATTTAGCATTGTTTTATCTGGCCCACCTACCTGAATCTTCGGATGTCTGCACTCCTTTCTCCATCCCTCCGACTCCCTCTATGCTCTCCATTCCGATGGTGGAGGCACAGATTTCTTCCCAGGGGGTCAACTTGATGGGTGATTCAGGACCTCCCCCGGTGGCTGTGGCAATGTTGCGGTTGGCAGAGAGTATGCTGCGGACGCGTATCCGCAGGTCGTCCCATCGCTTTCTGCATTGCTGTGGGTTGCGGGGTGCGGTCCCCACCGCACTTACCCGCTGTGCCACCAGAGCCCATATGGCCTTCTTGTTCGCAAGTGCCGTCCTGGTCATTTGCGTGGAGAAGACGACGGCAGCATTCTCCTGGAGGGTCTCTGTTAGCACGGTGAGTTCCTCACGGGAGAAGTGGACCTGCCGCTTGCGGTCGCACGCTTTCTTCGCTACTTTTCCCATTTTTCTTGGTTTCGCTAGGGTGGATGACGGGTTGGGGTGTGTCTCAGGGTAGTGTTTTTAGTGGTTGTGTGGTTTTTGTGGTTTTATAGGTGTACGGCGGGATGTTTCCCGTTCCGGGCCCATGTTTTTACTTCCGTTTCCGTATATTTACGGTCACCGTACTTTCCGGTAGGCGCACACTGCGGTGTCCGCTGTGATGGGTGGCGGTATTGCACCTAGGGCGCCGTACGGCGGCGGTGTGGGCCGTTTTGGGGTCATTTCCGCCATCGCGGACTTTGCTCTTCCGCCATGGCGTGGTGCTCGTGCCCGATGGGTCGGAATGGGCCGCACTTTGCTCCATCGTGCAATGGCGGAAACGCTATTTACGCTGTGGCGGTCCGGTCAGTCACTTTCCGCCAGGGTCGTAATGAGGGCCATGGTGTTGTTGTGAAGTCCAGCCCAGACTGGCTGGATCCTTCCCAGTGACTGTATGTTGTGGGTACAGCCTGTGGGTGGGTCCTGGGTGAATGGAGTGTGTGACCAATATACACTTCTTGTTGTGGTTGTCTGGTTTCTGGTATGAGAGACAAAGACTGAGACAGCCCTGCCCAAAACGGGCCTGAATGCAGTGTGTAGTGTTGAATGGCTGGGTAATTGTCCCAATCCACATTCCTTGTTGTGAGTGTCTGAGAGGGAGGAGGATGGCCTGAATGCACTGTGTGCCTGATTGGCTGACTGACTGCATGAATGCCCTTCTGTATAATTGGCTGCTGAGCGTGAGCCAGCAATGTGGATGAGAGACAGAATAGTATATCTGGGGACCTCTCACCACTGGAGATTGTTCAGAAGCTGTGTCTACACTTGAAGAGTAACTGGAACTGCTTGTCCTCGACACCCAGCTGGAAGAAGAAGACTTGCTGTTGCATTTGCTTCGACCCGATCTGAAAGCTGCCTAACTCGTCGAAGACTGATCCGAGAGAGGACCTGTTAAGGCGCCCTCTTCCCGTGCTCCGAGGGACCATCAAGCACCGCTAACCTTCGCCGAAGCTCCCTGGAAGTCAGACCCTCGAAAGGCTGCCGACCGGAGACGGGACCACTGAGGAGAACGAAGTGAAGCACCAGGACTTCGCCGCTGTCGAAGTCCATTGTCGTAGACCAGGGTTTGCAGGTTTGTGTAACCACTGGAGGCCCATCGAAGTCGTGTTGCTCCAGAAGAGGGGACCGTTTGACGCTGTGCCGCCGACGACCGGAGCCGCCTGCTCCTTTGCCTAAGAACATTTGAATCGAAGGACTCCCATGTCCGCAATGTCGACCGCTTTGTCCTGCCGGAGAAAGTCAAGGCCGCCGACGTGCCAAAGAGAATCCGCCAGTGGTTTTCCCGCCACCTGAAGGCTACAAAGACTTTGACAACTCAACGCCCTTGCTGGGGCACAGTTCTTCAGAAACTCTTTGCGGTCCTGAACAAACAATCGCTGAGGTGCCCCGCACACCTCATCCTCACAGGACGTCGCCGACGAGCACCGCCTGGATCGACGCCATGGTCTCGGCACCCTCGAACTTCACATCGTCGTCGTCGATGCCAAGTCCACCATCTTCAACGCCTCTCGACAATCCGTGACTCCTCCTTTAAAGGGAGCCACTCAAGAAGGATCATGGGGGCGGGGGTAAAAACATTATAGGAGAGAACATGACTATTGAGCAATATATGGACTTGGCTTGTGCTATATCTTTATTTTACAGGTTGCCCAGGTGGGGGGATCTCCACCAGAACTGTGTCTAGGTAGCTGGGCCAGTATTCTGCCAGTTGTGTCAACCATCTTGCTTTCCTTCCTATCTCTATTGCTGGTTTCTTCGTTATTGATCTGTGTGACATTCTGACCGTATAGTTGATGTACTTTAATAAGATCTAATAATATTGGTGGCACCACTTTAGAATTGTATATATTTACCATTGTTGATTTCTGAGTACAAAGTGCGTTATTGTGATAGTGTACATACCTTTGAATATTAATTATATAAAGACTGTGTTTTCAGTAATACAGTGTATGGACATTCCTTTGTGGGGGCTTGGGGGCTACACTTTACTTAAGAACCAGCCTGCATCACCTCCTGAGAAGTTAGGCCTTAATTGCTCATCCATTGCTACCCTATAGAGAATCTTGGTTGGGGTCCGCTGTGCCTCTCCTCTACCATATTGAGAGCAGAAGTACAGACACCCCACTCCAGTACTTTCCACTGGTGGCAGGGGTGGGATGCTCATGGTTTTAAGAATCAGTGTATAACCATGCCACTTACTCTACACTTTATTGAATTAAGATTTGGTTGTGTACAAAATAACTGCATTACAAGCAATGAAGTCTATTGCAAATGGTAAATTGACTAGAATGAGCTTAGAGGCTCTCCAGAGTGCTTGTAAAGCCAGGGAGTTAGAGTTTGTGGATAAGTCTAGGGCTGAGCTGATAGCTGCTCTGGTGGACTACCAGACTGATGGTGAAACTCTTGAAGAGGGGGGGAATGCAACCAATGAGGACTCTGCCCCAGGGGTTTCTGCTGAATCTGTTTTTGGAATGCCACCGTTCCTGCTGCCTCTGTTCCAAACCCCAGCACTGTTCTTCAGGGGGAAACCCTGAAGATTGAACTTTTAAAATTAGAGCTACAATGGGAACAGTTAGCCTTTCAATACAAAAAGTTGGCAACCAAAGCTGAGTTGAAGAAAGAGGAGTTGGCACAGCAAGTGATACTCAAAGATAGGGACACTGAGCACCAAAGAATCTAGCTAGAGAAAGCTAGAGTGGAGACTTCAGCTAAATCAGTTGAGAGTGGCAGGTCCCCAGCCACCAAGTTTATGAAAGATTTTGTTGGTTTGTTTGCGGAGGGTTCGGATATCCTGCAATGGATTGAATCATTTGAAATGGCTTGTGCAATTCATGATGTTGACAAAAGAGATTGGGCTAAGTGTTTGTTAAGCAGAGTGACTCAGACTGGGTATGACTGTATTCTGAAACTGAGTGTGGAAGACAGGGGTCAGTATGAGTGTATGAAATCTGCTTTGATTGCCAAGTTTGGCAAGACACCTACCCAATACCTTAAGAGGTGCAGGGAATTTAAAAAAGGAGAGAATGTGTCTTGGCTTGACTGGGTGAGTGCTGCACACATCAACATGATGGGGTGGATTGATGGTTACAAAGTGAAAATGTTTGTTGAATTGTCCCACCTGTTCTTTTTTGAGCATTTTTCTGAAGCCTGTTCACCAGAGCTGCGTCAGTATGTTGCTGACCAGAACATGTTGGATCCCTTTAAGCTGGCTAGGTTGGCTGACAAGTGGGTCTCCCACCGGATGTCCCCTAAGGACTCCAGTGGGAAGGACAAGGGCAAAGAGAAGGGGGGCCTCTCAGAAAGCTGAGGAGTCCCAAAAGCAGTCACAGTCGGGTAAACCTAAACCCTCCTCTCCTTGTGAAAACAAATTCAAAATATCGAGGCATAGTACCACAAAAGGAAATATACCGTACACGGGTTACAAAGGAACATACAAAGTACTTTATTTTATACTGAATCCAGTTACGAAGAACAGAGCAAAATCACATAGCTATCGGCCCTCAGTGCAACACAACGAACTCCAGTGTGGTTCAGTGTGTTCAGTGAGAGACGCTGTACATTAGAATGCATTGGTCTTTTATACTCTTCGTGAGCACGATGTCCAGCCCTACTTCGGGTTAATATTCCACTAATACATCACCGATCTAGGGTTCATGCCGAGTTTCGCATATCCACATGTAACTGGTTTGCTTTTAATACATATATCAACAAGCCTATACGGCAACTGTGTATTCTGGGTTTTCCCATGCAGGTCTTCTCAAACATTAATACAATGTAGTTAAACGAGTGTTCTACGTTCAGTATTTGAATACATTGTTCTTAACATATGCTCGTGGATTAGTTTCATTGCACGAGTAATCCTTTACACACAAGTCAACGAAGAACAAGGTCTCAGTTCATGACTTCAACAAGTGGCCTGCAGGCAAGTTACATATTAGCTACATACAGAGGTCAAGACAGCCATGCTGTATTTCGGAATGACATTGTCCACCATTTTAACTCACAGGGTGACTTTACAAAGCAAACCTAAAATGGCGGATTGACCTAAAATGGCGGTTTACATTGATTTTAAGGTCAGGACCTTGCAACATGGATTTCTTCGCAAGCGACTTATAAGCAGCTTGGCGTAGGCCAATATACATATTTTTATTGCGATAGGAGGCCCAATATAATTTCTCATTTGACAAACCCTCCTTTTGGCCTATGCCAATTGCTAAAACTACTTTGGATCTCCTTGCAAATAACTCCATGCATCATCGTCCATGCACCCTGAACCGCTGTCGGAAATATCTATTGCCATTAGGTCATTCGCAAAAATTTCTTTCAACACATATTCTTTGGAAGTTTTATCTGGGGCATACACTTTATGTCCTATCATACCTATCGCTTGTGCGCAACATCCCTCTAGCATTGAACATATACTAGGTAGACACTGATAAGGCAACAAAGAAACAACAGGATTCCCAAAATAATCAGCAAGGCCGAAAGTACTTTCCAACCCCAAGATCGCAAGAAGTCCCAGAACCAAGCACTAAGATCCCAGTTTCCCTCGGGAACATGCACTTCTGAACTAAGGACGTGCAGATTCTGTATTGCCTTGAAGATGGTTGGGGAGTAATCTGGCACAAAAACACAGCAAGCGGACCCCACTAATTTACACACTCCACCACGTTCAGCCAGAATGACATCTAATGCCATCCGGTTTTGAAGTACTACTAGTCTTATCGCCTTCTGTTCTAATGTCATATTATAGAGTATGTCCGTGGTCCGGTTGATGGTTCTCTCCAGTACTCTCGCTAGTTTTCTGATATCTTTGGAATTCGCTATCTGCCCCCAAAATAGCACAACTGATTTTGCTGTATCTCCCAAGATTTGTGCTGGAGTGTCACCATGCTCGTCCTGCCGTGGACGAGCCTTTGAAACTTCTTTTGTACTAGCTATAAACACCCCAGGTAACAGGCTCCGTAAATAACAGGTTCCCTGGCAATCCCTGGGCAACCATGGGAATGCTACATTACAGCAGACAAAGTACACAGGTTTGCCTACATACAAAGGTCTGTTTTCCCCAGTCAAATTTGCAACGTTGGCACAACCTCAAAAATCTCCCATTGACTGAGTTCCATTCCTCTGCACGCAAAAAGAAACTGAATCGGGGCTATGATTGACAGTGTAAGAAGGAGGCATGACATCCCTATTGCCTATCGAGTGATCTTAAAGGAAATCAAAGATTGAAAAGGACGAGACAGTCTATCAGAAGGCCTAATAGAAGCAACGCTAGGTTTACTCCTGTTTGCGAAAAGTGAGCATCCCAGGGGAGTCAAAACACGTTTCTCAAAACTATTCAAATTTGCGCCGTCAAAGTTCCCTGAGATGATATCATTCCAACGGCCAAAGAACAGTGCTCTAAGAGAAGCACAACAAGCAGTTGTCAAAGGTAAAGGATGAATATACCAACCTAGCCCCTTATCCCCGTGTTGCGGTAAATGTGAGCAGACCCAACAGTTAGACTTATTAAGAATGGCATGCGTAGCATTCATGATAAATAGCAGAGTATTATTGTGGTACCTTTGTCAATGCTGAGATTCCCTAGGTGACAGAGTATGCAAATGTACAAAGGGAGTAGGAACAGCAGGTACATTTTCAGTGGGCAACAAGGATTCTAAAGGATGCATTTCCTCAAGGTACCACAATCCTAAAACAGCAACTATTAAAAACCCAAATATCATTATAAAAACACCGCAATACGTTTTTGGGGCCCAGGCATATTGTCCATTGTCCCGGTTGGTCACCCCCTTATTTACAAGGCCCATACGAGCGGTAGCGGTGGCAGGCATTGTAGTCTTCAAACGTAGGGTTGCCCCGAGCAATGCCAGTTGTTAAGATTCAGTCTAAACCTTCCAGCCATCACCTCTTTGTTTTTGCTTTGTCACCCCGAGTGGGACGGGTATGCCCAGACGTGGGTCCCATGCCTGCTGGGCCTAGAGACCCAAGCTACTCCTCACTGATGAGCCCCAACAAGGGTGAAACATGTTTGGGGATGCTTGTGGTCTCATGCACAAGGGATGTGACGTAGCAGTTCGGGCTGGACTTCCCCTTTTGGGGTGGGGCCAAGCCTGATTTGCATATGGTCTTTCCCCTTCTGTAATGGCTTGGCAGGCGAAGAACGATGGTCTGGAGGGTTGCCCCGAGCAATGCCAGTGGTTAAGATTCAGTCTAAACCTTCCAGCCATCACCTCTTTGTTTTTGCTTTGTCACCCCGAGTGGGACGGGTATGCCCAGACGTGGGGCTCATGCATGCTGGGCCTAGAGACCCAAGCTACTCCTCACTGATGAGCCCCAACAAGGGTGAAACATGTTTGGGGATGCTTGTGGTCTCGTGCACAAGGGATGTGACGTAGCAGTTCGGGCTGGACTTCCCCTTTTGGGGTGGGGCCAAGCCTGATTTGCATATGGTCTTTCCCCTTCTGTAATGGCTTGGCAGGCGAAGAATGATGGTCTGGAGGGTTGCCCCGAGCAATGCCAGTGGTTAATATTCAGTCTAAACCTTCCAGCCATCACCTCTTTGTTTTTGCTTTGTCACCCCGAGTGGGACGGGTATGCCCAGACGTGGGTCCCATGCCTGCTGGGCCTAGAGACCAAAGCTACTCCTCACTGATGAGCCCCAACAAGGGTGAAACATGTTTGGGGATGCTTGTGGTCTCGTGCACAAGGGATGTGACGTAGCAGTTCGGGCTGGACTTCCCCTTTTGGGGTGGGGCCAAGCCTGATTTGCATATGGTCTTTCCCCTTCTGTAATGGCTTGGCAGGCGAAGAACGATGGTCTGGAGGGTTGCCCCGAGCAATGCCAGTGGTTAAGATTTAGTCTAAATCTTCCAGCCATCACCTCTTTGTTTTTACATTTTCAGTGGGCAACAAGGATTCTAAAGGATGCATTTCCTCAAGGTACCACAATCCTAAAACAGCGACTATTAAAAACCCATATATCATTATTAAAACACCGCAATACGTTTTCGGGGCCCAGGCATATTGTCCATTGTCCCGGTTGGTCACCCCCTTATTTACAAGGCCCATACGAGCGGTAGCGGTGGCAGGCATTGTAGTCTTCAAATGGAAACCCCAATGTTCATTGCTGGCGACCTTCCGGTCGCACGACTTCTTAGTCCTTCCACAACCCTAGCCAACAGAATACCCTTTCTCAAATTTGGGCAGAAACAAGCCCTTGATGATCCTTTCCTTCTTCAAATGCACAGCCGAACCGTGCCGTAAGTCTATCAGATGCACAGCAAAACAGTGCCGTAAGTCTATTTTCTTGGACGCAGATTGTACCTTGCTTTTCCTGGTACTGATTGATCTGGAAACAATGTGTTGTTACTTCCCGTTGGAAGCAACGTATCAGAGACATATGAAGATGCCGAATTTGGAACAGCAGTTTCCGGATGCAAAACTTTTGGAGAGTGTGGAGACAAAATGGCTATTTCCCCAAGCCTCACGGGCTCAGAAAGATTCTCTGACACACTCTCGGTGCTATTTACTGCTTTGGGTTCGTTGGTTGCAGCATTAGCGAGGGGTTCTGTTTCTTCTGTAATGTGTGGCACTGGGTGAGGAAGTTTCTTGACATGGGATGCGTGGATCCAGTTCTTTCTTCCAGAGACCCGCACCGCTGTTTGGGTGACCAACAGGACCTGGAACGAGCCACGCCAGCGAGATGCAAGGCAGGAAGAGCGCTCAAATGCCTTGATGAGCACCCAATTTCCAGACTGTGTACTGTGGCCCAGGCCCTCGTATTGCACAGGGAAAGCCTCTCGTACCTGGTGATAAATCAAATACAGGTTTTTAGTCAACAGGCTGCAATAATCTGAAAGTAATACATTTTCAATGTTTCTTAACAAATTACATTTAGGAAGGTTCCAGATATTGGCAGGTCTCCCCATTACCACCTCAAATGGAGAGAGCCCAGTCTTAGTTTGAGGGGTTGTACGCATGGATAATAACAAGATCGGTAAGGTGTCCGGCAATTTTAATTTAGTGCCGGCACACGTCTTAGCGAGCTTGTTCTTGATGATACCGTTGTGTCTTTCTACTAGTCCGGCGCTCTGAGCATGTCTGGCCAATTGGAACCATTTGTCGATCTGTAATGCCGCACATATCTGCAGAATTACAGCAGCGACAAAATGGGCCTCATTCCGAGTATGGCGGTAAGGGATAGCGGCCACCGCTAACGAGAGCGGTGGCGGTAATCCCTTACCGCCATACTCCGAGTTCCCTTAGCGCCATGGTGCTTTTAACACCTGCTTTTAGCAGGCGTTAAATACCATGGCGCTAAGGGACCTTGATGTTAATTACGCCACCGTAATTTACGGTGGCGTAATTGACGCCTTCCCCACTCCCATTATGCCCTATGGGGCAAGAATGGGAATGGGGAAGGGTAAATGGGGATTGGGGAATTACCGCCCCGCCAACCTTGGAATGGGGCGGTAATTCCGCCAACCACCAAGGCGCTGCCGGTCCGGGTACGGCGTCAACCAAGGCGTTAATAGCGCCATTGGTTAGCGCCGTACTCGGAATGAGGCCCAATGTGGACCATTGTCCGACCAGATGACTCTTGGTAGCCCGAACCTGGTTTTCGCTGTAGTCATGGCTGTAGCATCTTTGACGGGGAAAGCCTCAACCTATTTACTAAAAGCACAGATAACCACCAGCACATATTTTTTATTGTTGCACCGCTCCATTTCAATAAAATCAAAGTGGATAACTTCAAAGGGGACAGAGGGTGGCCCAAAACTTCCCCTTGGAGTTGCTGTCCCCTTTTGTGTTGTAGGTAAATCATGCAATCCTGGACATAGCGCTGGGCAATTTTCGAAATTTTGTCATTTGCCCAAACTTTCTCTAACATTTTTGTCATTTTCTGGGCACATACATGCGTAGGACCATGGGCCATGATGACCATCATCATTATATACGCGTCAGGGAGTAGCCATTTCCCTTCAACTATGTCCACCCAACACCCGTCATAATCAAGTTTCCCCAAGACTTCAGCCCACCTCTTGAATTCTTCTAACGGGGCATCAGCTTGGATATCCCGTACAGACCCAACACCATCATCCATTGCATAAGCATTTACAGTCTGCCTTGAAACATACATCTCCGTAAGGGGATCGATAGCATTTTGTCTAGCTATCTGATCAGTGAAAGCATTCCCTTCCCATGTCATCTGTAATCTTTCGATGTGCTGCACATTTTATGACGGCTAACTTAGTAGGGAGCGCAAGCGCTGAGAGCAGTTTTACTATTAGGGAGCCATGTTGGATTTTGGTACCATGTGAAGTTAAGAACCCTCTCTCTGACCAAAGTCTCCCAAAGTTGTGAATCACCCCAAAGGCATACTGACTATCAGTATATATGTTTACTGTAAGCCCTTCGGAAAGTTCACAAGCTCGGGTCAATGCTATAATCTCTGCGGCCTGTGCAGGGTTATGCGTGATTCTCTTGGTTTCCACGATCGTGCTCAATGTGGTGATTGCATAAGCAGCTGTGTATGTACCATCCGGAAGTTTGAAGCAGGAGCCATCACATTGTGGATTGTCCAAAGGAGTGTCTTTCAAATCAATTCTACCCTTTGTCTCTTGTTCGGTAGTATACAGACAGTCATGTGACTCTTCTTCACCGCAAGCAGTACCTTGTGTTAGGCAGAAACCTGTGCAGTTCCCTTAGGGACCACTGCAAAATGTTTAAGACTACAGGTGTTAGCAGTAAACCCAATTGGTAGCAGTCTGTACCACCCAGATGTACCTGGCAGCTGTGGCTGAGCAGTCAGACTTCTCTCAAGAAGAATTAGGCAGTATATAGAGTATACACATTAGGTACAAAAATACAGTAGCACAAGCAAACACTGACCAGAGCTTTGGTATAAAAGTATATAATTATTTATTTAAAAACACACTTGTAAAAATACACTGGCACTAATATGTCAAGCAAGTTCAAACACAGTCCCTAGAAATATATACACCTCCCTGAATAATTATTCGACAAGTCTTAGGAAAAGAACACCACTTGTTATCAACACAGAGGTGTCGCTTAACCAAGATGGCACTCCAATAATTATTTTAAAAGGGAGAGAAAAGGCGGAAAACACACAATACCAACACTTTTAAAGAACCACAGCAAGTCAAGAAAGGCAGGGTCTACTGTAGAGCAAAAAGTTCATAGGCCAGGCCCACTCTTGGAGAGGGCAAGGTCGAATGTACCCAAGATCACACAGTTGAAGTACACTTCAAAAGTCTTTGCAGATAGTTCAAAAAGGAGTTAGATCAGTTCAGAAAAGTTAGTTGACAGGTCCGAGGTCACCCCAGGATAGACAGTCAAGGATTACGGGACAACTTGAACAGTCTGTTGCAAGGGAGACCAGGCGGGACACAGTACCAGAAATGGTGAGAAAGCTCCAGCGGGGGCAGTTGTCCCTGGCAGCGGGTGCAAGTTGGTGCTTCATCCAGGGGAAGAGAAGATCTCGACGTGGAGGAAAGCTGGAGATGGTTGCACTGCCAGGGAAGAAACCAGCCGCTGAGTTTTCCGGTTAAAAGTTACTACCATTTTATTTGCGGTAGTGGTGAAGCGTGGCTATCCGGCAGCCGGGGTGCTTGGCACGGGCGATTCAACCACGAGATGATCCAGCAAGGTGAAAAAAAGGTGAACTGGTTAACCCCACCAGCTCAAAGGAAGAAGACTCTCCTGGAGGAAGATCTTCTCTGTCGTTGGGAAGTGGTGAGTTCGGTACAGCAGGGCTCCACCGGTGGTGTCGTCGTTGCAGGTCGGCTCAGCTTCTCCCTCTTCGGATTCTTTAGGTCCTGTGGCGACTTCTGAAGTTCCAGTCCCCAAAGCCCTGCTTTTATGCAGAAAACCCCCATTCATCAGCCCTAGCTGTCACTCAAACATGCTAAGTGGTGAGCCGGGTGGCTCACCACTGGGCCAATCACACAAGAGTGCGACTTGAGTTGCCGAGGCAACTCAGTCCAGGGTGCCTATTCCCCCCTCCCACACATCCTGTAGACCCAGAAGAGTGGCACCACTTTTGGAGGCTTCTGTGCAGAAGCCTGCCAAAAGTGGAACAAAGGGCTCGACTTGGGTTGGAGTTACAGAGGCAAACACAAACGCCATTTTAAAACCAAGTCCTGGCAAAAAAGACCCAACCGGGGAATAAATATTAAATAAATAACCCACCAGTATCTTTAACATTGCACCCAAAAAGTGGTGTGTTTAAAATGAATGGGAAAATCCCATAGGAAATATTCCGGTGGAATATTTCGCATGGTAACCACTGCCACCAGCCAGAAACTCAACAAGGGGGGACTGGACAGTGCCCCCTTGAAAAACAGACCCAGGGACAATGGTTCTGTTCACAATTTAAGACTAGTAAAGTCAATGGTGACTTTACATGCCCTGGGAGACAGTAGTCAGTCCCAGGGTATGGAGTCTATGTTTGGGGGTCACTATGACACCCCTGTGTTACTGCACTGAGGGTGCTGTGTAACACACATACCAAAAACACATGAAGCCCTATGGAGTAAAAGATCCCATAGCCCATAAAACACATTACATAATCAAAGGACATTCTCAAATTATGCCTAAGAGTGGGAGAAAAAGGGTCTCACTCTTAGCAGGAGAAAAAAATAAACCCCAAAAATACAGCAAAGCTGCTGGGGGACTCACTAGGTTTGCGAAATTAGCCTTTACAGAGAATTCTCCCTAACACCTTACGGGAAAGGTAGGAGTTTGGCCGGATTAAGAACACAACACCTCTTAATTTGAAAGTGAGGAGCAAACAAGATCAATTCATATCTCGTCAACCATGCGGAAGTGAGGTGTTGCATTTGGGTTCGGTTCAGTAGAACATCTACAGAGTGAGGCACCATCAGGGTTAGATCATGGCCTAGGACCATTCCCTCACTCTGTTTTACAGACGCAGCAGCAGCAGCAACAACTCGCAAGCATCTTGGCAAAGCGCATGCTACAGGATCAAGGGCAGAAGAAAAGTAACCACACAGCCTATTCTTCCCTCTATGTTCCTGCGTTAATACAGCCAAAGCACATCCATCACATTCATGCACAAACAACACAAAGGCCTTTTCATAGTTTGGTTTCCCCAAAACTGGTGCAGAGCATAATGCAGTCTTAAGCAAGTCAAACGATTTCTGGTGTTCAGCGTTCCATGGCAATGGCAAAGAAATGCCCTTCTTTGTCAAAGCCAACATCGGTTTGATCACTAGGGAAAAATGTGGGATCCACAACCTACAGTAAGAAGCCATACCTATCAAGGCTCTAACTTCCTTCTGTGTATTTTGGGCAGACATGCCAGAAATGTGTTGTATTCTTTCAGGTGTCAATCTTCTTCCCTCCTTTGACAGGAGGTAGCCTAAATAGGCGACCTCCTGGCAACAATATTGAAACTGTTTAAGCGAAGCTTTGTAACCACGTTTAGCTAGATGGATAAGCAATGACACAGTGCCCTCCTTACAGGCGCTCTCAGAGTCTGCAGCAAAAAGCAAGTCATCAATGTACTGAAGCAATGTACAAGTAGAGGGCAATTCAAGGGTATCAAGTTGTTCTTTCAATGGCCTACTATAGATGCTAGGACTCTTTGTGTACCCTTGAAGTGCATGAGTAAATGTGAACGAGCGTCCCCCCAAGGTGAACGCGAACAAGTATCTACTATCCTTGTGTACAGGAATACTAAAGAAAGCATTCTTTAGATCCACAACACTAAAGTAAGTAGCTGTAGCTGGAATCATGGTTAATTGTAACGCTCACCTGATTCCCGTAGAGGCGCCGGTCTTGACTGGGCGTATACCGTATCTGCAAAGGTGATGTGTAACACACGGCTGGCTCTTTGGGCTGGACCTCTGTGCACTGTATGTCTGACTTGAAGGGTAAGATGTCTGCAGATAGAAAATATGGGATTAAGGAACTGGGTTATTGAATGTCTCTCTCTTCTTCCCTTTCTCTTCTCCTGTAGAACCCCAAAGGTTAACGCTCTCACCTTAGGTAAGTGAACGCCGTGCTCTCCATCTGCCTCGGGGCAGGGTGCTGTAACCAGTTTCTTCACTGGATAAGGGGAGCAGGCCTCTTGACTTCAGAGGACTGCTGTCCGTCGTTTACTGCACGAACGGTAAGTTTCGAGTAGTTCTAATGTCTTTAAAGTCTTTAGTAATGATGTTTCTTGTTTTGCAGGGTTCCGGCGATGGCGGATGACGGGCTGAAGTGAGTTGAAGATGGAGCCCGTGTGATGAATAGAAGCGCCTGGAAGCACGTAAGTAAGCGCTTGTTGCCTGCTTCACGATGCGCTCTAACTGTCTTTTTATTTTGCAGGTACAAGTTCGGAGCGGCTGCAGAGTGCCGGAATACCCACTGGGTTAGATGTGGAAAGGAGTAATGGCACGTGAGTATTAAGGTTCCCCAATGTCTTTAAACGCACCTTGTTTTGTCTTTCAGATGCGGGATGCAGCGCCGAAGGCCTCCGGAGCGTGCGAAGAGTTGGTAAGCTTTTGTCTTTCAGATGCCGGAATGCAGTGTGAAGACCTCCGGAGCGCACGAAGAGTAGGTAAGCCTTTGTCTTTCAGATGCCGGAATGCAGCGCTAGGCGTTGGTGACAGCCGATGGACCAGGTAAGTGAAGAGCTGTCACTGAAGACCGTAATGCTAACCTGTTCTTTCTTGTCTTTATAGGTGTTGCTGAAGACTGGATTCAGGATGGTAAGCCTTTTTCCTTAGGCCCAGGATCAGATGCAGAAGACACGATGAGTGTTCTGCTGCAGAGGATGCAGAATAACGCAAAGCAAGATTCATCCATCGGGTGTGGTTTAAATAGCCTCCTGTAGTGCTTAGGTATCTCCTTCCACAGCCACGCCTAGGTAAGAAAAGAGTTCCTGCTTTCCAGAAGAGTTCCAGTGTTCTGAATCTAGGGAGTGGCTCCTGCCCCACCCAACAGGAAAAGTAGTTCCAAACAGAAGAGGATCAGAGGCTCAACTGGCAGGCAAGTAAGCAGCATGGTCTGCTGCAGGTAAGTCCACCCAAGCATTATGAGCCCGGCGCTTCCAGCGCTGGGACTGGGCATATTTATGAGCCTGGTGCCACTGGCGCCAGGACTGGGTCCAAAAGGTCCCAATTGGGACTGGTTGGCACTCGGAACCTGGGTTATGGATCTGCTTCCAAGGGAGTTGGGAAAACCCTGACCTTTTGGAAGCAGAGATCATGACAGTACCCCCCCTCAAGGCCCCTCCCAAACCGGGCTTCTCTGGGGGTTTTGGCTTGTCAGGAAATGTTCGGTGAAATCTTTTGATTAGACGAGGAGCGTGGACATATTCAGCAGGTTCCCAGGATCTCTCTTGGGGGCCGTAGCCTTTCCAGTCAATTAGGTAAAATAGTTTAGATTTGGAGATCTTGGAGTCCAGAATGCTTTTGACTTCAAACTCGAGTTCTCCATCAACTAGGATAGGTTTTGGAGATTTAGTTAGTCGGGTTTGAGGTTGCACGGGTTTTAATAGAGAGACGTGGAAGACCGGATGTATCTTCATGTGCGGGGGCAAGTCCAACTTGACCGCTTCTGGGTTTACTATGGTAGTGATGGAATAGGGACCAAGGTATCTTGGGTTGAATGTGCGTGGCCCTTTTAGAGGTAGATATTTGGTGGATAACCAGACTTGATCCCCTACTTGATATTGAGGGGCTTCCTTCCGATGTTGATCTGCTCCTTTCTTGTATTGTTCTTTAGCCCTTTGAAGGTGAGAAACAGCTTCCTTAAAGGCTTGGGTGTTTGTAGAATGCAGGTAGTCTACTGCTGGTGTTTCAAGATCTTGGAGGGGATCCAACTCCGAGGTTCGAGGGTGACTGCCGTACAAAAGAAAAAACGGGGTTTTCCCAGTTCCCGAATGGACAGAGTTATTGTAGGCATATTCGGCTATCCAAAGGATGTCTTTCCAAGTTTTTTCAGTTTGTTGCAGCATGCAGCGTAAATACTGTTCCAGAGTTTGATTGGTCCTCTCGGTTTGTCCGTCGGTCTGAGGGTGGTGACTGGTCGATAGTCTCACATCAATTTGAGCCGACCGACAGCAACTTCGCCAAAAATGAGAAATAAATTGACTACCTCGATCCGAAATTAGAACCGAAGGAAAACCGTGCAGTCGGACGATGTTTTCGAGAAATTCTCGGGCCAGAGTTGCTGCTGTTGGCAAGCCTTTGAGCAAAATGAAATGCGCCATCTTGGAGAATAAGTCCACGATTACTAGAATCGTATTGTATCCGAAGCATGGAGGTAGATCGGTGATGAAGTCCATAGAAAGCGTATGCCAAGGGCGAGGTGGGATGTCAATAGGGCGTAAGAGGCCTGCTGGTCTTTCCTTTTGACTCTTGTTTTGGGCGCATACTCCACAGGACATTATAAAGTCTCTGATATCTTTTTTCCAAGACGGCCACCAGAAGTAGCGCTTGATCTTTTCTGAGGTCTTGGCCATACTGGGATGTCCTTCCATTAAAGAATCGTGATAACAAGAGATTACTTTTTTCTGTAAATCTGTGCTGGGTAGGTATAATCGTTCTTGGAAATACAATAAGTTGTCCTTTACTGCAAAGTCCTTTCCCTGCAGATGCCAATTCTGTATGTCTGCTGGAGTTACAAGTTGCCTGGCCTTATCCTTAACTTCCTCTATGGATTCTGTGGCGATTACACCCAGAATTCTTTGTTCGGGAATGATTGGTACAGGTTTAGGGTTGATCAAGTGTTCTTCCACTCCCATCCGAGAAAGGGCATCAGCTTTACCGTTCTTTGTACCAGGTCGATAGGTAATTATGAAGTCAAACTCGGCAAAGAATAATGCCCAACGGAGTTGTCTAGAGGATTGGGCTTTTGCGGTTTTCAAATATTGCAGGTTTCGGTGATCCGTAATCACAGTAACGGTGTGTCGGGCCCCCAGCAGATAATGCCGCCAAGCCTTAAAGGCAGACTTGATAGCCAGAAGTTCCTTGTCAGTAATCGTGTAATTGATTTCAGGAGGCGAGAATTTGCGGGACCAAAATGCCACGGGATGCAACTGATTGGTTACCGGGTCCTTTTGTGATAGAACTGCCCCCATGGCAAGGCTTGAAGCATCAGTTTCCACGATGTAGGGGAGTTCGGGGCGAGGGTGTTTTAAGATTGGTGCAGAGATAAATTTAGTCTTCAAATCCTGGAAAGCTTGTTCCGCCTCGGTAGACCATTCAAAACGTTTGTTTTTCTTTAACAAGGCAGTGATGGGCTGGACTATTCGAGAGAATTCGGGGATAAACCTGCGGTAAAAGTTAGTGAAGCCTAACATGCTTTGCACACCTTTTACGGAGGATGGTGATGGCCTTTTGAGAACTGCATCGACCTTCTTTGAATCCATACGCACTCCGCCAGGTGATAATATGAATCCCAAGAATTCAACTTCAGTCACGTTGAAAACACATTTTTCCAATTTAGCGAAAAGTTTGTGTTGACGCAATCTTTCGAGGACCATTTTCACGTGTTTCCGATGTTCAGATTCCGATGAAGAATAAACGAGGATGTCGTCAATGTAAACAACAACACACACATCTATGAGCTCTCTGAGGACATCGTTCATAAAATATTGAAAGGCGGCCGGGGCATTGCAAAGTCCGAAGGGCATGACCTGATATTCAAATAGCCCATACTTGGTGCGGAAGGCCGTCTTCCATTCATCGCCCTCTTTTACTCGTACCAAGTGGTAAGCTCCTCTAAGATCCAGCTTTGTATATATGCATGCTTTTCTGACTTGGTCCAGGAGTTCAGGGATCAAAGGTAACTGATATCTATTCTTAACGGTGATCTGGTTCAGGGAGCGATAATCTATACAAGTTCTAAGGTCTCCTTCCTTTTTTGGAACGAAGAACAAAGCTGAAGAAGCAGGGGACTTGGAAGGACGAATAAACCCATTTGCCAGGTATTGATCCAGGTATTGTCGAAGGTGAAGGTTCTCAGGCTCGGTGAGGGCATAAATTCTACTACAAGGAGGAGTAGATCCAGGTATCAGGTCTATCTGGCAGTCATAAGACCTATGAGGAGGTAGAGAGTTAGCCTGATCCTTCCGGAAAACATCTTGGTATTCTAGGTATTCGGGAGGTAACTGGGGAGTCTCTGAAGAAATTGCTGCCAGTGCAACACCAGGTGGAGGGTGACAAGTAGAGACACATTCTGGAAACTGGACCGTTCTTGCTCGCCAATCGATCAGAGGATTGTGTTTCTCTAACCAAGGTATTCCTAGAATAATCTGAAACTGAGGGGCCTTGATCACATCGAACACGATCTTCTCATGGTGTCCATCTTGACTTACTAGCGTCACCTCTTGAGTGGTATGCGTTACTGGCCCGGAGGCTATCTCCGTACCATCCACCGTAGTAATGACGTCCTTTATAGCCTTGGGACAAAGAGTTAGATTCATCCTCAAAACCATTTCATGATCCACATAATTGCTGATGGCACCGCTGTCGACGTAAGCTTCAATTGCATGTAATCGATCCGGATTATCAGGGCTAATTACGACCATAGGTATCACGAAATGCGAGGTCACGGAACTGGTTTTCACGCTCGGCAAGAGGACCTCTATTCTTGTCGGGCGAGGTCGTTTCCCTGCTCAGAGTTTGTAACTTTGGTAACTGCAGCTCCTACTGCCTTCTTGGCAGGTTTCACCGGACAGTCTCGAAGAAAGTGCCCTGAGTTTCCGCAATAGAGGCATAATTGCAACTGTTTTCTCCTTTCCCGCTCCTTTTGTGTTAGAGGACCTTTCAGACCCCCTATTTGCATGGGTTCCCCGGAGTCTACTCCTTTGGATGGAGTTGGCGGTTTGGAAAATACTCGAGCATCAAACTTGGAACGATCGGCCTTCCTGCTCTGCAGTCTGTGATCTATTTGAACGACTAAGTCTATATAGTCCGAACAATCTTGTGGGGGATTCACTACTTGGGCTAACACATCTTTGAGCTCTCCACGTAGACCTCTCTAAAACAGAGTAATCCTTTTGTCCTCAGGCCATTGAGTTTCCACTATCAGTCTGTTGAAAGACGCAATATAAGCCAAAAGGTCTTGATTACCTTGTCGCAACGAAAGAAGCTCATTGTCCAAGGCCTGCCCCTGTGAATGTTTTGCGAACAGTTTTTCCATACTGAGCTGAAAAGCTTGAAAATCATCGAGGACCGGATCATCTTGATTTACTAGAGGGTTCGACCAGTCTGCCGCATTGCCACTAAGGTACGAAAGCACGAAAGCTACTTTAGCTTGATCAGTTGGAAAGGCTGCTGGCCGGCATAAGAAATGCAACCGGCACTGATTGATAAATACTGCAAACCTCTTTGGGTCACCAGAAAATCGTTCGGGCGGAGCCAGAGGTACATTCCCAGGTAGGTTGATCTGCACTGGATTCATAGAGGATGTAGAAGGAAGATTTCCCCCAGATGCGGGTAACGGGGTCTGTCTGGCTTGTGACTGTAGCAATTGTCTAGCGAGATCATCTGTTCGCTCCTTGGAAATAATCAGTTCCCTTCTTAGAGCGTTCGTTTCCTGACGGGCTGCATGCACTTCTGCCCTTAGTTCCCCAAGTAACTGGGCTAGCTGGTCGGTATCCGAGGTTTCCATAGCGCCTGGACGGGAGTTTTGTGGTAGGCTTTGCGTTCTGTAACGCTCACCTGATTCCCGTAGAGGCGCCGGTCTTGACTGGGCGTATACCGTATCTGCAAAGGTGATGTGTAACACACGGCTGGCTCTTTGGGCTGGACCTCTGTGCACTGTATGTCTGACTTGAAGGGTAAGATGTCTGCAGATAGAAAATATGGGATTAAGGAACTGGGTTATTGAATGTCTCTCTCTTCTTCCCTTTCTCGTCTCCTGTAGAAACCCAAAGGTTAACGCTCTCACCTTAGGTAAGTGAACGCCGTGCTCTCCATCTGCCTCGGGGCAGGGTGCTGCAACCAGTTTCTTCACTGGATAAGGGGAGCAGGCCTCTTGACTTCAGAGGACTGCTGTCCGTCGTTTACTGCACGAACGGTAAGTTTCGAGTAGTTCTAATGTCTTTAAAGTCTTTAGTAATGATGTTTCTTGTTTTGCAGGGTTCCGGCGATGGCGGATGACGGGCTGAAGTGAGTTGAAGATGGAGCCCGTGTGATGAATAGAAGCGCCTGGAAGCACGTAAGTAAGCGCTTGTTGCCTGCTTCACGATGCGCTCTAACTGTCTTTTTATTTTGCAGGTACACGTTCGGAGCGGCTGCAGAGTGCCGGAATACCCACTGGGTTAGATGTGGAAAGGAGTAATGGCACGTGAGTATTAAGGTTCCCCAATGTCTTTAAACGCACCTTGTTTTGTCTTTCAGATGCGGGATGCAGCGCCGAAGGCCTCCGGAGCGTGCGAAGAGTTGGTAAGCTTTTGTCTTCCAGATGCCGGAATGCAGTGTGAAGACCTCCGGAGCGCACGAAGAGTAGGTAAGCCTTTGTCTTTCAGATGCCGGAATGCAGCGCGAGGCGTTGGTGACAGCCGATGGACCAGGTAAGTGAAGAGCTGTCACTGAAGACCGGAATGCTAACCTGTTCTTTCTTGTCTTTATAGGTGTTGCTGAAGACTGGATTCAGGATGGTAAGCCTTTTTCCTTAGGCCCAGGATCAGATGCCGAAGACACGATGAGCGTTCTGCTGCAGAGGATGCAGAATAACGCAAAGCAAGATTCATCCATCGGGTGTGGTTTAAATAGCCTCCTGTAGTGCTTAGGTGTCTCCTTCCACAGCCACGCCTAGGTAAGAAAAGAGTTCCTGCTTTCCAGAAGAGTTCCAGTGTTTTGAATCTAGGGAGTGGCTCCTGCCCCACCCAACAGGAAAAGTAGTTCCAAACAGAAGAGGATCAGAGGCTCAACTGGCAGGCAAGTAAGCAGCATGGTCTGCTGCAGGTAAGTCCACCCAAGCATTATGAGCCCGGCGCTTCCAGCGCTGGGACTGGGCATATTTATGAGCCTGGTGCCACTGGCGCCAGGACTGGGTCCAAAAGGTCCCAATTGGGACTGGTTGGCACTCGTACCCTGGGTTATGGATCTGCTTACAAGGGAGTTGGGAAAACCCTGACCTTTTGGAAGCTGAGATCATGACATTAATATTGTCGCCACATCAGGCACAATTGGAAATTGCGGAGCGACGACCTTATTAATGGCACGTAAATCAATTATGAAACGGAATGGAATTGCATTATTGCCTTTTTTGTACACGGGCAAAATCGGACTATTGCACAAACTACCTGAAGTTTCTCCAATCACGCCGCGATGCACAAAATCCGAAACAATGCATTTCAAAGCTCACTCGCCCTCAACTGAAATCGTATACTGGGGAATGCATGGCAGCTCAATTCCATGATTCAAAACTATCTTAACAGGTTCAATCTGTAACACACCAACATCAGTGTCGTCAACAGCCCATAAGCTCTCTGGTACATTAATGAATTCTGGTGGCAAAGGTCTAGTCAAGAATTGCGAGACAGAAAATTGCTGTAGTGAAATCGTCAAGCGCACTCCATCAGAAGAACAATAAATCACTGCATTTAATTCTTTAAACAGATTCAACCTCAGCAAGTTCTCTCCACAATTCGAAGTCAACAGAAATGGACAGTGGTCCGTAAAGGGACCCAAAGAAATGGATACCGGCGAAGAAACCCAACAAACAACTGGTGTGCCAGAAACCCCTACAGAAACATTGGTTTGCCCTGACAGTGGAATGTTTGGAACCCGTGAATGAGCAATGGAACACTTCTGTGCTCCAGTATCTATCAAAAACTGATGTTTCCTATTTCCCACCACCATTTCAACGTAGGGACCTTTCTGATTGACGGGAATAGGTGTAGGTTCCAAACCCTGCTTCGGGCAATCCTAACGAAACAGAATGTCAGCAAAATTATCCTGTGAAAAAGGTTGCTGAGGATCCTGTGTAAATTGGCCTCTACAAGGGCCCCCTACACCCGGGCAACCTCTGGATTGTCTACCCATATTCCCAAATGTGTTGTTCGACCTTTGTCGAAGGACGGGGCATTGTGCACGCCAATGACCCTCTTGACGACAATAGGCACACTGGTTAATGTTCACAGGACCCAAGGGCACATTCCCTTGCGGAACTACCCCCTCTGGGGCCTTGAACAATTTGTTGTAATAGCACTTTAGTCTTCAAATAACCTTTTTGTTTTTCAACTCTATCTTTGTCATTATTGACACGATTCTCGTAGTACTGAGCCATGTGCAGTACTTCTGACTGGGACTTCGTCTGCCAAGCGCTCTCAGAAGACATAATTTGTGACTGGATGTCAGGCAGCAATCCACACACAAATTTGTCCACAAATAACCTTTTCCCAGACTCTGTGCCTAGGTCTTGTCGGCTGAAATCCGAGAATACATGTTCGAACCAATTAAAGAACTTGGTAGCACCCTCAGACTTCCCTTGGACACAGGCCGTAAGTTTGTCCCAAATAATTATTTTCTCTGGAATTATAGTTTTCAATTTTGAAATGATTCTATCAGGCAAAGTTAGTATCACCTGAGGCGGTCTTTCACCAGCTGGCCTTTCTCCATTGAGTCTAGTTATATTCACCCATGTATCTCCCAACCCTGGCATGTCGTCTATAGTTCTAACTTGTTTCCACAAATCTACGGGCAGGAGTACAGGAAATAATAGATCAATATCTCCTAAGGTGAACACTGAGGACTGCAAGACGGACTCTATTCCTTTATAGAATCCTGTCAGATTTTTCCTAATATCAGGAATAGATTGCCTAATAGTATTCACTTCCTGTCTTGAGAACGGGACGTGAACGAACTGTGATACATAATGTGCAGGGATGTCCGCAGCGACTATACCCCGTGCCACATAGGCCGCAATCTCAACCTTTGGGACAAATGTCGGAGGAACCTCTCTCATAGGCAATTGAGAAGTAGGTGACTCCGAACGCTTACCAAGAAACAGAGCTAAGTCGAGCACTAAAGCAGTCGAAGAAGTGCAAAGTGAAAAAGTTCTCTTATAAATACTCAATAACTCTGTGGGACAACTAATCTTTCTTTTTACACAATCATCCTGTAGGTACTCTATCATTACCTGTATCACTTTCCTCTGCATTTCTGGTGTATACTGACTATATGTGTCATATACTTCAACTGGAGTTATCGACACATCTGAAATCCATCTAAGCGCGTCCTTCGCACAAATTCGTGCTTCCTCGGATATTGACTTATGACAAGGAAGGAACCGTTTCTGTACATATATACTTTCCCCCTCGTCATCCTCATTCTGCAACTTTTCTAACTCCTTTCTATACCCAAATAACCTCTCGACATGCTCATTTACTTTCTCCACAGTGTCTCTAGAAAACACTAAAGTATTTAGATCCCTTAACCCTTGCGGGAGATCTGTATTATTTAATTACCCCCACATTACACATAAATGAATCCCTAAACCTTCAATAAAAACAATTTTCTCAGGAAAATTATCCATATCATAGAGTATAGCAAAAACATTAGCTTGATCATCCCTCTCCATACAATGCTTAGCCCATGCAATCAAATCACGTTTCTTCTCTGGTGGAACAGTACTGCGAGTGACAACCTTCGACCCTACACCTCTATCGACTACAAGCGGCTCAGGACCACTTGGAAGAGAGGGAGCAGGCAAATTCAATGGAGGTACTGTAACTGGTGCGATAAGAAGAGGTGGAGGAACTGGAGGAAGGGGAACATTAGGAGGAGCAGGAACAACGGGAACAACAGCTGGTAGAGCAGGAATAGCAAGAGGAAGAGGCAAAGCAGCAGTAAGAGGAACATACAGAGGTGGCGCAGAGGCACCAGGCCTTCGTTCATGTAACAATTTGTCTATGATTTCATCGGAAGCGTGGAGGTCTTTGGAAGGATAGATTTTCTGAATTCCAAGTGAGAAAGCCCTATCCATATTCCTAGTCGATTCAGAATGTTTATCTTGGTCATACAATAATGCTTTTTCGGCATTCGTTTTATGACGGCATGCATGTTTTTCTCTACTTTTAAGTTGCTGCAACGCTTCTTTTTTCCAATTCTGCAAAACATCAAATGCTGCAGGTCAAGCCTTCTTCTTTAATAGAATTGACTCTAAATACTCAATACGAGGGATTTCAAAACTACCATTGATTGGCCACTGAAGTTCGGAGGCATGTCTGGTTTGTCTGTGCCAAATGTCATTAAATACTATACTTCCAATGCCATGCTTACAGTACATAGTTCATGCCGGCGACCCCTCCTGTGGTGTGGGACGGCTAAATTCCAAAGATTGTCTATCGCTGCGGAACAATCGTCCAGGGCTAGGGTCGTGCAGCGCTGCTGAGGTGTCACGTCTCGTTCAGTCAGACCCCTTTTTGTCACACCGTCCGATCCTGGTCCGATAGCCTGCGTCAACCTTCAACAATCCGGCATCAATCTTGAGGGTCCCTATTGGGGCGCCAACTGTGAAAACAAAATCAAAATATCGAGGCTGAGTACCCCAAAAGGAAATACACCGAACACAGGCTACAAAGGAACATACAAAGTGCTTTATTTTATACTGAATCCAGTTACGAAGAACAGAGCAAAATCAGATAGCTATTGGCCCTCAGTGCAACACAATGAACTCCAGTGTGGTTCAGTGTGTTCAGTGAGAGACGCTGTACATTAGAATGCATTGGTTTTTTATACTCTTCGTGAGCACGATGTCCAGCCCTACTTCGGGTTAATATTCCGCTAATACATCACCGATCTAGGGTTCATGCTGAGTTTCGCACATCCACATGTTTGCTTTTAATACATATATCAACAAGCCTATACGGCAACTGTGTATTCTGGGATATCCCATGCAGGTCTTCTCAAACTTGAATACAATGGGCCTCATTACGACCCTGGAGGTACGGAGTGAACGGCGCCGTAAAAGGTGCCGGCGCCGTTCAATCCGTACCGCCGCATTACGAGTTCCCCTAGCGAGACACGGTAAGCATGCCTGGGAAAACCAGGCGTGCTTACCGGGTCCCGCGAGGGGAAGAGGGAACAAACAATGGGCCATCTCGTAATGGCCCGTTGTTTGCTCCCTCTCCCATTCAGCCCTATGGGGTCTGAAATGGGAATGGGGAAGGACCGTGTCCGGGTCTTTGGAGGGAGGAATTACCGGGCCTTCCTAACTCGGAATGACCCGGTAAGTCCTCATTCCGAGGACCCGGACCCCGATGCGATTTCGGCAGCAGCCATGCCGCCAATAGCGGCATGGTTACCGCCAAACTCGTAATGAGGGCCAATGTAGTTAAACAAGTGTTCTACGTTCAGCATTTGAATACATTGTTCTTAAGATATGCTCGTGGATTAGTTTCATTGCATGAGTAATCCTTTACACACAGGTCAACGAAGGACAAGGTCTTAGTTCACGACCTCAACAAGTGGCCTGCAGACAGCCATGTTGTATTCCGGAATGACATTGTCCACCACTTTAACTTACAGGGTGACTTTACAAAGCGAACCAAAAATGGCGGATTGACCTAAAAAGGCGGTTTCCATTGATTTTAAGGTCAGGACCTTGCAAAACGGATTTCTTTGCAAGCGACTTATAAGCAGCTTGGCGTAGGCCAATATACATATATTTATTGCAATAGGAGGCACGATATAATTTCTCATTTGAGATCCTAAGACACAAAAATCTAGTGGGGATAAGTCATCTGTGGGTGGGAATAAGAGTAGTGGTCCACCTGCTGCAAAGCAGGCTCCCAGTGGTTCCAGTACCGTATGCCGCACTCCCGGCACTTGTTGGGATTGTGGGGCTCTGGATCACAAGAGGGGTGACTCCAAGTGTAAAGGTAAGGCACTTGGGGTAGAGGCTGTAAGCCTGACCTACTCTTAGCCCATGTCTGAGGTGGAGGCCACTGTCCTCCCGTCCTCTATTTGGTGCCTCTGTAGAGATTTCCTTAGTGTCCCTTGGGGCCTGGGACCAGTACGTGGAAGTACTGGTGACTATCCCACAGAACACCTGTAGGTTTTTGAGAAGTGTCCTCTTGAATGGCCAGCCTTCTACTGGTTGAGAGACACTGGGGCAAGCATGACAGTGGTGGACAGGACCCTGCTCAAGCCAGAGGACTATGTAGGTGCTCTTCTGAGAACCACCAGGTTAGCTGGTGGGCCTCCCAAATTATCACCTGTAGCCTGGGTCACACTCGTAATTGGAGACAAGACAGCAAAGCTTCCTGTCCTGGTTCAGGACAATGTCCCTGCTAACATTCTGTTAGGTAATGATCTAGTAGAGTTGGGGTTGATCGTGGATGGTCTTCCCATGACTGCTGCTGCAGTCACTAGGTCACAGGTGACACAGGGTCTGGCTGGGAGTCAGGTACCCGAACCAAAGGCGAGGCCTAAGGCAAGACGAACGAAGAACAAAAAGGCCACCTCTGTGCAGGGGACTCCTTCTCTTCCTGCTGTTCCTACAGCACCCATTGGGATCCATGCTCCGGACGGACTGGATCCAGTGGTAAACCCTGTCTCAACTCCTGTGGGAGAAGAGCCAGAAGACTCTCCTATGGGAAGGTTCTCAACCCAGAGCATCATCCCGATCTTCAATGCTGGTTAGCTGAAGGGGGACCCTCCCGGGCAGACTTCTGTAAGGGACAGAGAGAGTGCCACTCTCTCGAGGGTCTGAAGAAAAAGGCCCTGTCCCAGGCACAAGGAGAAGTGCCTAGGACCTTCCGGATTTATTGGGAGAGTGAGCTCTTTGTTAGTGTGCCCACTAAGCCTGAACCTGGTGCCCTCAAGAGGTTGGTGGTACCCCAGGTTTACAGGCCCTTGCTACTGCAGTTGGCAAATGAGGTGCCCTTGGCTGGTCATCTTGGTACCAAGAAGACTAAGCAGAGGCTCTCTGCCCGTTTCTACTGGCCTCGGATGGGAGTAGAAGTGGAGTCTCACTGCTTGACCTGCCCAACTTGTCAGTTGTCTGGCAAGACTGGAGGCAGTGTCATTACCCCAATGCAGCCATTGCCAGTGGTTGGCACACTGTTTGAGAGGATGGGCATCGACATTGTCGGTCCCCTGGTCGCTCGCACTTCAGGTGGACATCGGTTTATCCTGGTCTTGGTAGATCATGCCACCAGGTACCCTGAGGCTATACCCCATCGGCCTGTAACTGCCAAGGTGGTTGCCAGGGCTCTCCTGTGCATTTTCACCTGTGTTGAATTCCCTAAGGAGGTTGTCTCTGACAGAGGATCCAACTTCATGTCTAGTTACATGAAAACCATGTGGAAAGAGTGTGGGGTAACCTGCAAGTTATCCACCTCTTATCATCCCCAGACCAATGGTCTGGTTGAGAGATTTAATACAACTCTCAAGGGCATGATAGGTGCTTTGGGAGAGCTCCTAAGGAGGAAATGGTATCTCCTCCTGCAATGCCTGCTGTTTGCTTACAGAGAGGTACATCAAGAGGGTGTTGGTTTCAGCCCCTTTGAGTTACTCTTTGGACATCCCGTGAGGGGGCCCCTTGCCTTGATCAGAGAAGGTTTGGAAGTCACGCCTCCAGGTCCCACCAAGCAAGTGGGGGACTATGTGTTAGGCCTCAGATGGAGAATGACATCGATGATGGGTCAAGCAACAGAGAATCTCAAGGCCAGCCAGGAATTGAACAAGTACTGGCATGACCTTAAAGCATCGCAAGTGGATTGGACTACGGGACAGGAGGTCCTCGTGATGGAGCCCACCAAGCCTCAGGCATTGGCAGATAAATGGACTGGACCCTTCAGGATAATCTCCAAGATGGGTGACGTCAATTATCTGGTTGACATGGGAGCCTCTGGGGTAGCCCCTCAGGTATTCCATGTTAACAGGCTCAAGCCTTTCCACCGGCGAGCAGAAGTCTCATGTCTCTTGCTAGCTTCAGAGCAAGAAGAGGATGAGAGTGAGCCCCATTTGCTGTATAGCAACCCTCAGGATGGCTCAGTGGAGGGAGTACATCTCTCTCCAGATTTGACAACAGAGCAGCAGAGGGCCTGCAGGACTTTGCTCCAGCAGTATGCCTCTCTGTTTTCACTGACGCCAGGCCTTACACCGTGGTGTAAGCACAAGATTGACACTGATAACAGCGTGCCTGTCAAAAGCAGGAGCTACCGTATGTCAGATAATGTTAAGAACCACATCCAGGCTGTGGTCACCAAGATGTTGGATCTGGGTGTTATTGAACCCTCAAGCAGTCCCTGGTTCAGTCCGGTGGTCCTTGTCCCCAAGGCAAGTTCCCAGGCAGGTACCAAGGATTGGAGGTTCTGTGTGGACTACAGAGGAGTCAATGCTGTCACCAAGACTGACACATACCCATTGCCCAGGGCTGATGAGCTCATGGACACCAAAGGAGCTGCCAAGTTGTGAGCACCTTCAACCTCTCCTCAGGCTATTGGCAAATAGCTCTGACGGACCATGCCAAGGAAAAGACGGCCTTCTCAACACCAGAGGGACTCTACCGGTTTAGGGTCATGCATTTTGGGTTGAAGAATGCCCTTGCCACCTTCCAGAGATTGGTCAACCATGCGCTCAGTGGGCTGGAAGCCTTTTGTGTGGCTTATTTAGATGACATTGCCGTCTACATTTCCACCTGAGAAGAGCATTTAACACTTCTGGATAAGGTGTTGCAGTCATTAAAAAGGGCTAACCTCACTATCAAGGCCAGCAAGTGCCAGATAGCTCAGGGGAAAGTCACATATCTTAGTCATGAGGTAGGAGAGGGTCAAATCCAACCTCTCCCCAGTAATGTACAGGATGTACAGGACTGGGAAACTCCCACTACTCAAACCCAGATGAGAGCCTTTTTGGGCCTCACTGGGTATTATCGCAATTTCATGGTGGACTATGGAACCATAGCTGCACCACCAACAGCTTTGACTTCACCCAAACAACCTAGGAAGGTTAATTGGACTGAAGACTGTCAGAGGGCCTTTGATGGCTTCAGAGAAAGTCTGTGTAGGGCACCTGTGTTGTGTGCGCCTGACTACAGCCGACCCTTTATCGTCCAGACGGATGCCTGCGACACCGGAATTGGAGCTGTCTTGTCCCAGTTAGATGACAAAGGGTGGGAACATCCTATCATCTTCATCAATAGACCACTCAATGGTAGAGAACTTATGTGGGCTACTGTTGAAAAGGAATGTTTCAGTATAGTTTGGTGCCTTATGCGTTTTAGGCCCTACCTTACGGAGTCTACCTTCAAGGTCCAAACAGATCATAAGCCCCTGAATTGGCTTATGCAGATGAAGGGTGAAACCCCAAAACTGCTCAGGTGGTCCATTAGCCTGCAAGGGCTAGACTTCACCATAGAGCACAGACCAGGGAAGAGTCACGATAAAAATGATGGCCTTTCGAGAAGGTATGTTGGCCATCTGGATGAGAGTGCCTATCCCATGGGAGATTAGGCACCCTATCCTCAGTCTGGGGGGGGCGACTGTGATGCTGGAAATGCATTGGAAGGACAGGGCCTCCCTGTCCTTGTCCTGTAGTCCTTTTTCATATGTGTTCTGTATTGTTTTCTGCCCAGGAGTCCATGTGGGACTCCTGGCAGTGCAGCTCTTCCTGTTTTTGGTTTGGTGTACAGACCCATGGGATACCCTTATGGCACCCATGGGTGGCAGTACAACCCTGTGCCCCTAGTGTATGTTTTTGGGCACCTCTGGGTGGCCCACAGAGCAGGGTATGGACTGGTGGCAGTTCCATGCTGAAATTGACAGGTGCTCTGAGTATCCTCCATGTTGGGATACGCAGGCCATGCTATAGGAATCAGTTAATTCCTGATGGAAAACAAGATGGCCCCTGTGGACTCTTGCTTTCTATTGCCTGTTACCTTGTTTTCCCAAAGTCATGGGAAGCCCTGACTCTGTCCCTTCCCCTGACTGGCTGTTGGGTGGAAGTTCCATATATGGTGTTGTTGTGAAGTCCAGTCCAGACTGTCTGGAGCTTCCCAGTGACTGTATGTTGTGGGTACACCCTGTGGGTGGGTCCTGGGTGAATGGAGTGTGTGACCAATATACACTTCTTGTTCTGGTTGTCTGGTTTCTGGTAAGAGAGTCAAAGACTGAGACAGCCCTGCCCGAAACTGGCCTGAATGCAGTGTGTAGTATTGAATGGCTGGGTACTTGTCCCAATCCACATTCCTTGTTGTGAGTGTCTGAGAGGTAGGAGGATGACTTGAATGCACTGTGTGACTGATTGGCTGACTGACTGCCTGAATGCCCTTCTGTCTGATTGGATGCTGAGCGTGACCCAGCAGTGTGGATGAGAGACAGAATAGTATATCTGAGGACCTCTCACCACTGGAAATTGTTCAGAAGCTGTGTCTACATTTGATGAGTAACTGGAACTACTGATCCTCGACGCCCAGCTGGAAATAGAAGACTTGCTGTTGCATTTGCTTCAACCCG
Source organism: Ambystoma mexicanum (assembly GCF_040938575.1). NCBI lineage: Eukaryota > Metazoa > Chordata > Amphibia > Caudata > Ambystomatidae > Ambystoma > Ambystoma mexicanum. The sequence continues at coordinate 820,856,965 of NC_090936.1, read as the reverse complement.
ATCTGAAAGCTCCCGAACTCATCAAAGAATGATCCAAGAGAGGACCTGGGAAGGCGCCCGCTTCCCGTGCTCCGAGGGACCATCGGGCACCGCTACCCTTCGCCGAACCTCCCTGGAAGTCAGACCCTCGAAAGGCTGCCGACCGGAGACGGGGACCGCTGAGGAGAACGAAGTGACGCACCAGGACTTCGCCGCTGTCGAAGTCCATTGCTGTCGACCAGAGTTTGCAGGTTTCTGTAACCGCTGGAAGCCCATCGAAGTCGTGTTGCCCCAGAAGAGGGGACCGCTTGACGCCGTGGCACCGACGACCGAAGCTGCCCGCTACTTTGCCTAAGAATATTTGAATCAAAGGACTCCCTTGTCTGCAACGTCAACCGCTTTGTCCTGTCGGAGAAAGTCAAGGCCGCCGACACACCGAGTAGAATCCGCCGGTGGGTTTCCCGCCACCTGAAGGCCACTTTAGAATTGTATATATTTACCATTGTTGATTTCTGAGTCCAAAGTGCGTTATTGTGATAGTGTACATACCTTTGAATATTAATTATATAAAGACTGTGTTTTCAGTAATACAGTGTGTGGACATTCCTTTGTGGGGTTTGGGGACTACACTGTACTTAAGAACCAGCCTGCATCACCTCCTGAGAAGCTAGGCCTTGATTGCTCATCCATTGCTACCATATATATAATCTTGACTGGGGTCCTCTGTGCCTCTCCTCTACCATATAGAGAGCAGAAGTACAGACACCCCCCTCCAGTACTTTGCAATGGCACCCACTCCATTGCGGGTGGGGGAGACGGGGTCACCACCCTGTCCCATTAGAAAATGCCCCGTCCCTTTGGGGTGCCCCACAGACCCCCCTAAAATGTGTTCCAGCATTTTCTATTTTTTTCTTTGTTTACGAAACTTGTCTTGGCGCAGAGGGGCACATTGGTGTGCCAATCTGGCCCCGGGGTACCCAAACCTTACTGCCCCACCCACTGGGGGGCCTGTCCCACCATTTGTGGGGGCCCTCTCCCCCCTTACTCCAAATGGGTGGCGGGGGCACCTCATGCAGGCCTCCTTGGGCCTCCTACAAACGTCCGTGTGAGGTACACCCCCCCTCCATTTGGAGTGGGAGGTGAGAGGGCCCCCAACAATAGTGGAACAGGCCCCCCAGTGGTTGGGACAGTAAGGTGTGGGCCCCCCGGTGCCAGATTGGCACACCAATGTGCCCCTCTGCACCAACGCAGGTATAGTAAACAAAGAAAATAATTCAAAATGGCAGGCTGCCCTTTAGCAGGGGCGGCGGGGCCCCCTACGCAGCTGTGGAATTTTCTAATGTGAAGGGGGGTGCACCTCTCCACCCCCACCCCAATTGGAGGGGCGACCCATCTCATGTAGCCCTCTCCAGGGGCAGATAAGGGGGGGTGTGTACTGCACTCCTCCCTGGGTTCAGGCGTCCATTGCAGGTGGGGGGGGTCAATGCCCCATCCTATTAGAAAATTCCCTGACCCTTTGGGGTGCCCCACAGCCTCCCCTAAATAGCGTTCCACCATTTCACTTTTTTCCTTTGGTAACCCAAATTCCCTTGGCACCCACTGGGGGCCTGTCCACCATTTTTGGTAAAAAAATATATCCCTGGTGGCTAGTGCCCCCCCCCAATCCCACCCAACATTCCCTTTCATTATTTTCATTTTTTTGTTTTGTTTTTGTTTTGCCCCCTTCCCTGGGGGCAGATGATCAGCCATCTGCCCCCAGGGGGGGCTAACCTGCAGGCCCCATCCTTTGGGGGGCCTGCACATTAATTTGTAGTGGCTCTCACCCCACCTCCCAATTGGATGGCATAAATCTTTCCACTTGGTGTGGGAGAGGGAGGGCCACCACCATTTCATGAGGGCAAAAAAATCCCAGGCCCCCCACCCCCACCCCATCCCTGTTCTATTTTTTATTTATTTTTTTATTTTTGCCCCCCTTCCCTGGGGGCAGATGATCAGCCATCTGCCCCCAGGGTTGTGCACATATGTGCCCCCATGCTTTGGGGGCCGGGGGAGAGGGCTGCTTACTTGAAGCAGCCCCCCTGCCTTCCACATCACAAACAAATCCATGGTGGTCCAGTGGGTTGCTGGTCACGGATCGAGCACACTGCGCTGATCCGTGAACAGCAATGCGTCATATACGTGGTGCTGGTCATGGATCGAGCACACTGCGCTGATCCGTGAACAGCAATGCGTCACATATATGGTGTCCTTGGAAAGGGGAGAACCTCCCCTTTCCAAGGACACCACTTCTTCCTATATCCCTGGTGGCCTAGTGGGCCCCAGGGCCCCAAACTCCCTCCCACCTCCCCCAACCCTCGATTTTTTTACATTTTTTTTTCACCCCTGGGGGCAGTGATAATCTGCCCCCAAGGGTCTCTAGCGCTGTGGCCCCATGCTTTGGGGCCACGGGGGGAAGGGGGCCGCTTACCTAGTAAGCAGCCCCCCTCCCCCGTCACAAATGGATCTCTATTGATCCAGTGACATTGCTGCTCATGGATCGGGCGCCCCACACCCGATCCGTGAGCAGAAATGCCACACAATGGGTATCATTGGAAAGGGGAGAATCTCCCCTTTCCCACGACACCCGCCTCGATCTCCGGCTTGAAATACAGCAGGAGATCGACGTGGAGAAAAAAGGGCTCTTACCTACTTTCTTCACTGCAGCAGCCGAAAACGGCTGCTGCAGTGATTTTACTTTCAGTTTCAGGGCGACGTGCTTTACGCACGCCGACGTGAAACTGAAGGTAATCAAGCCCCCTTCCAGTGAGGGGGGACCTCCCCCTCACATAGCCCAGGGTTTGGATTACTGTTTTGTGTGATCCTGCTTTGCAGGGATCACACAAAACAAAGTGCCAAAAAGGACAAGCTATCTCGTCCTTGGAACTGCGTATGCAATTCCAATGACTAGATATCTCGTCCTTGGCACTTAAGGGGTTAAATGGCTGGTGGCAGTGGTTTAGATCAAACTACCATCATTTTTCGTGACTGCGAACAACAGTGGATACAAATCGGGTCAGCCATGTTTTTCAATATGGCGCCCAAGACCTATCTGTAAAAACAGACTCTGGTCGACTTTTTTCACAATTTCTTTTAGGAAAGGTCCTTCTTGTGTTTGTCTCTGTGCACCAAACCAGGTTTGTTCCCTTATTGGCCTTTGGCAGGCTTCAGTGCTAAAGCCCTCCTCTGGCACCAGGGTGTCTAGGGTGGACAGGATGTGAGGGAGGTGCCCAAAACTCCCTGTGCTTAGTCTCCTAGGAGACTTGAATGCACTCTGGCGTGATTGGCCGGCTGGCTGTCTGGCAAGGACAGCCACCCTGCTGTGTGATTGACATGGGGAAAACTGTTTAAAAGCAGGTTTCTGGGACTTTTCAAAGCAGAGTCGACCACTGGAACGAAAGAACCGAGGTTGAGCTGAAGGAGGAGGACAGCTGCAACTCCTGAATGACCGGTAAAGCCCTGCTGCAGGTCTGAATTGCCTGAAACTCCATCGACAGAGAAGCCCTTCAAGGTTAACTTCTTCCCTTGAGTTTGGTGGGAACAACCAACTCGTAAGCCGCCTGGACACCATCCCCTCCTGGTTGAATTTTCTGCAGAGTGCGGATAGCCTGTGGGAAGGATACCAGTTTGTGGTCTTTAAGGCACCCACACCTTAAACCAACATTTTACAAGCTTGTGGCCTCATCCCTGGGCAGTGCAGGAACCTCACGACATCCTCCTTCTTCTCCCCATGACTGAAGCTCAGGAACAGCGGGATCTGCTCGAACTGACAGGAACAACTGCCTCAGCTACAGCTCTTCTTCACTTTCAAGGTACTGTGCAAACACAAGTCCAGAAACCTTTTCGGCCACTGCGAACATTTGTAAAACTTTCCCAACTTCGAAGGCTTGTCATTCCCTAAACATTTGTCTAACTTTTCGCATAGCCAAATTCTTCTAAACTCTGTGGCAAAGACTTAACCGTTTACAACCAGAACTGTGCCATCCTATACAAAGACTCTGAACCATTGACTTTGGCCCAGGCCTATGAACTGAATTTCTGGTTGTAGTTCACTGAAACCCTTTGCCCTGCCTATGAAAGTATTTGAGCTACTGATTCTTATAACCTTGTCTTTTTATCCCTTTTGAAAGAATCTGAAGTGCCATTTTGCTCCCACTTCAGGGGAGCTGAACTTGATCAGTTAGTTATTGGTTGAGTATTTGTGGTGTTTTAGTATATGTTATTGACCTGCTCTTGCTAGTGTAATGATTTCAAACTGACTGTGTAAAAAATGTATATTCTTTTACCAAGAAACATTGAGTAAGTGTTTATTTGAACCACTGTATTGGTTGGTCCTTTGTGTAACTTGTTCTACTGCTGACTAAACTCTTGAGATAAGTCTGGCTGCTCAGCCACTGCTACCACATAACTGTGTAGTACAGGCTTGTACCAAAGGTGAAATTGTACTGACACTTGTAGTCTTAATTGCATGTAGTGTTCCCAAAGGGTACTGCATGTGATTCTGCCTAACATACGTAGAACACGCAGGCTATTCTGACCTAAGAAAAAATGGGGTACACGTCAGACAGGGGCAACCACAGTTGGAAGAAAGCATGCGCGAGTCACCGTCTGCCTTGGATGAAAAAGAAAAACACAAGCTCAGGAAATTCCTGCACCAAAACAAGAAGTACGAACTGTAACCGTAGTGGAGATATCGATATCGCGCGTTAACCCACAAGAAGTAGAATCACACATGTCGGTCCCCACAAAAAGCACGTACAGTGAACTGGTGTCCTACGTGGACCTTTAACCTGTACCGAAGGCAACGCCCGCGGGTGTCATGTCACTTACGCGCATACGCGCTAAGGGCCTTTCCTCGAATTCCATGCTAACGTGCTGTTTTTGCACGTGTGGAGACACTCTGCATCAAGTTGGCCACACGACAACACATGGAAGACCACGTGCCTGAAAACAAGGCTATTTACCTGCCCCCCAATGCCCTGAGCTGCCTCCTATGAGCCATCTGCTGCTTCCAGCCCACTCAGTGTGCCTGCTGCCTATGTGCCCTGCAATTTGGTGCCTGCACAGAAGCCATTGCCAGGGATCCTGTTGCTGAGACCACCTCTGCTGACAAAGAATACTCCCGACTGCTGTACCATTGCTCCACAGCCCAGTCCCAGGACCCAGTTGCTCACCCACACCTGCCTCGGGGGTTGCCATGTCAGACCAAGAAACATCTGTGGCTAGTGGCAACCCCCCGGCAGAGAGGTAGAGGGCTGCCAGCTTCAGTCCCAATGAAGTTGGCATCCTGGTGGAGCAAGTCCTGGGGCATTATGATACCCTCTTCTCAACATCGCGCCTCGACAAGGAAGGACGTAGTAGGATCTGGGCGGACACCATGGGTGCCATCAACGTGGAGGGGGTGGCATCCCGCGACTTCAAACATGCCCGGAAGTGATGGGAGGACTTCAGGTCCAGGACGCTCAACAAGACCAGGAGTGGGTAGTGATGGAGTGGGGCGCCTGGGCGGTTGAGTAACAAGGAGATGAGTCCTGGAGCGTATACGCCCAGCGCTGCACACCCAGGTCCTAGAGTTGCAGCCCCGTCCGGAGTCAAGTGGTAAGTGTCCATGTGTTCTTGTCCAGTGTAGTGCATGTTGAGGTGTGGCTGGACGGTGCACCTTGGCCTCATGCCTGGCATACCACATGTACGGATGTCTGTGTGCATGTCCATGACAGTACTGCATGTGAGTTCAGTCAAGTGTGTTCCAAATCAATGGTGTCTGTGTTGCAATGCATGATATGCACCAGCATGTGACGATGCACACATGTTTTCATGCCTGTGTCTGAACTTGGCCATGCAAGGGGTGTGAGACATGGATGCTTATGTCACCTTCATGGATATGCATGGTGTGCATGTGCATTTGTCTCAGTAGTGAGTGTGTGACTGGGCAACGCCATGGATGCATGACACCTGAGCATCATGATGCGTGATTGACTGATGCGGCCCAGTTTTCCACGAGTGCACTGTGATGGGAGGTCTACATGGCCTGATGCATGACTGTCCGGTGATGTGTGTCCATGTGATGTGCATGTACCATGATGCATGTGAGGTTCAGCGCATGTTCTGATGTTCCTCCAGTGCCTTGGACATGGATGCAAATGTCTATTGCACGTAAAATGCTTGTTTGTGCATGTGTGTTGCTTGCACTGACCCATGTGTTGTGGAGAGTGATGATGGTAATGATGTTTGACAGTGCCACTCATGTGCATTTGCTTTGTGTCTAGCAGCCATTTGTTTGGTGCACCGATACTTGTGTTCAATGTCTCCCTATCTACAGTAGCGATGGAGGAACAGGGTGGAGACGGCGCTGTGGAACATTGCAACGGGGATGCCTCCACCAGGCGGAGACGCAAGGCCCAGTCCTCCTCCCAGGTTACATCTTCTGGGAGTGAGGAAACTATTGCTGTGTCCGCAAGAACGGCTGCAGCTGCTGAGGGGATGCCCAAGATGGCAAAGTTGGATGTGGGCTCCTCGGCAACGGGTGGGACAGGTGAGCCCCCACAGGGGCAATCCGATGCAGAAGATGGCTTGGTCATCCAGGTTTGTGGTGGAGGAGGGGGCCGCATCAGAACAGCACATGGGGCCTGGAGGGAGTGATGCCACAGGTGCAATTGTTGCAGTCCAGGGGCAGGGGCAGAAGGCAGCGCTTGTCACTGCGGAGGGGCCTGTGCCTAATCCTGTCCCTGATCCTACGACTGCATTATTGCACACCTGCAGCCATGCCTCATTCCAGGCCCATCCACAGGTCATTGTCGCAGGTTTGCTACATGTGCTGGGCCCTGCTGCCACCCCCTCTTCCTTTTCCTCCACTATGCGCCAGGCATCCTCCCTGCCCTCTTCTGGCCCAGATGTGACCATGGCACCCTGTGGACCTGTCCCAGACACCGCAGCCAGTCTGGTGGAGATCACATGCCTGCCACAGTCGGGAGTCAGAGGTTCAGCAGAGGTGGTCACCCCAGCAACAGGACCTCTGCCAATGGAAGTTGTGCAGGCACCTTCCAGCAGGGCACGTGTACGACTGCCCCGGGGGTTGTCATCATCCCGGAGGCAGACCTGGTGGCGCAGGCACAGGGCACATTGGCAGTGGCGGGCTCAACGTAGGAGGCGTCAGGAATCGGGGCCAACAACATCACGGGGGCAGGCATCAACTGACGGTCAGGAGCACCCAGGAACAAGTTTGTCTTCCGTGTGGCAGCGAATGGGCCAGCAAATAGATGTAGAGCGGCGGCGAGCACGGAGGGCATGACTCACCATGGCCAGGGCGGAGAACTCCATGCGTCAGGCAGCGAGGCAGGCAGAGTTCCTCAAGGAGACTCGCATGGAGTTAGAGAGGAGCATGATGGAGTCTCTGCGAGCCCTCGAGGGTAAAGCTGAGTCCCGCTTCCGGGATATTGACACAGAGTTTGATGATGCCTTGGCCCAGACTCTTGGTAACATTGGTGAGTCGTAGGACTAGCCCGCTGCCCTTGTATATAGTTCTGTAGTGTTAGTTCCCCTTTATTTATTTATTATTTGGAGTCCATGGACTTAGCTCCACAATTTGTACATAGTTTATTTTTTATAGGGTTTTTGGGGTATACTGTTTTGACTTTTGGGATCATGGACCCTTCATCCTTGTATATAGCTGGACTTTGTTGTTTTTTTAATCTTTTTAATTTCACCATGGATTGTTTATTTTCTGATTTACATTTGGAACCGGAGGACTGACTTTGGACATGGACCACTTTCTAGATTTTCTTTTTTATTGATTTTCGTATTCCTTTTTGATTTGCATTTCATTTTCATTTGCATTCATTTCATTTTCATTTTCATGTTTATTTTTTATTTGGTGTGTTTTTGATGTTTTAATACATTTTCATTCATTCAAATGTAAGTGGTGTCTGCTCTCAGTGGTTTGGTGCATGTGTCACTCTTCATTTGCTACGTCACGTGTCCCTGCTGTTCATCAATGTTGGTGATGTGTGTGCAGTCATGCATGTGATGTATTGTGATTCACATGGCATGGGGCATGTTCTGGTGAGTATGTCCGATGATGGGTGTTGAGTTGCACTGTGGGGGGCAGCTTGTGGTGTCTTTTTGGTGAAAATTTAATTCAGGGGGAACATGAGGTGGGGCCTGCCTGCAGGTTGCCGTCACTGGTGAGGGGACATGAGGCGGTGCCTACCTGCAGGTTGCCGTCACTGGTGGGGGGACATGAGGAGGGGCTGCCTGCAGTGCATGGTGCCCTGTGGACTGCCTGTGGGGCATGGTCACGGGTGATGGGCTGCCTGAAGGGTATGGTCATGAGTGTTGTGGGGTCCACTCACTGGTATGCAGCAAACTCCACAGTGAGCCCACTCCACAGGGGATCCCCCTACACCAGTCCCCACACGCGCAGCCCTGTCCAAGTGATTTTGTGGGGATACGCGAGGGCCTTTTCACGTGATTTGACTGGCGCTAGCGGGGTATGGTATTTCGCGGGGTACGCACAGCTCTTTCCACGTGTTTTGGCTAGCGCGAGCAGGGTACGCAATTTCACGGCACTATGCGTAGCACTTTACACGCAATTTGGCTGGCGCTAGAGCCGTATATGATTTTGCAGGGGTACACGTGAACCTTTACACGCGATTTGGCTTGTGCAAGCGGGGTACGCTCCAAATTTTTGACGCGATTACGATGGACGGGGCATGTATGCTGGACCAGGGATGGCGTGGAGCCTTGCGCCATATTGGCCATTTCACTGGATTTTTCCTGCAAATGGGGCGGTGTTGGGGGCGTTACTGGCGATACTTGCTGTTCATTGTGCCAGGGCTGCTGATGCATCTGGAAATCCATGAATACGCATGCCGCACAATTGCTGGTTTGCGCCACGGCTGGCTCACAAGTGGAGCACGCTCGTTCTCGGCACGCAGCGCTTGCACTGCTTCTGGCCTGGATTCTATGAATTGGGCCCTAAATCATCAACTCTCAGAAGACTATTATTTATATATTTATAAAACGGCAAATCCTGCAGGCATCAAGGCGCTTTGAAAAAACACTGTCAGGCACTTTGAACACAACATTTGCTGGTAAGGATTGGAAAGCTAGCCCAAAGAGGCTGTGTTTTGGTCGGTCAGAGGCAGGAAGTAGGTGGGAATGGCCAAAAGGGTTAGTATTTCCATTGGCAGTGAATGGGTGGATAGCTAACCAAACATCACCTACACACTTTGTGTCCCTCCTCATATGCCATTTCTCCCAAGCAGTACTCTCGTGCAGTAGTTTGGTTTATATGTGCAACTTAAGCACCAATTAATAGTCAAAACTAAGTTGTGAGGGTGTGGGAGTCGCAGTTTACCTCCCAGGAGAGCAATTTCTGCGTTGCTGAGTCCGACATTGATTATTTTAGCTGCAACGTTTACAGCATCTAATTTCTCAAATCCCCAGCCATAAATAAAAACATCACTTGTCATTGAACACCCTACAATAGTGTACTTTTAAAAGTGTACTCGATGATCTCAAAAATTACACTCTTCCGATTGGCTCTATTTTGTACGTATTGCGTGGGGCACATGTATCCGAGAGAACCCTTGGAAAAGATTCAGCACTCTGGAGAGAGCTAACAGGTGTATCAAGCATCATCCGCGACCCCTAGTGGTGAAATAGTGCAGTGCGCCTCATCTCTTCTCTGGTAGGTCCTTCCAACCCGCATCTATTCCATTCCTAACGAGTCAGGAATGGAATAGATGCGGTTTGTAACATGACAGTCACATATACGCATTTGTCGTATGTAAAAGCGCAATACCCATGAAAAACCAATGCATGGCCAATGAACGACAGCATTATAATCTACCCAAACTGTCTTGTTCGCTCGGCTTGCCACTGAATATTCCAAACAGGAGTCAATAACACCTTAACGCTTGCACGTATAGTGTAACATTTGAAAATAGACTCCGTATGTATGTTTGACGTTTATTTGAAACCAGGGAGAGTCTCGAGTTGTGTTTCGTGACTGTATTAAATGCAAGAGCACAACATTGCTCTTTATCTTGGTGTTTGTGGTCGTTTATGATGATGGGGGAACTCCGAAGACACGAGCAACATTGGCATATACTTTTGAAAAATAGCAGCGCTTTAGGGAGTTTGGGGAGGTCCCTTGGCTCCTGCCATGCACTGGCCCCGCAGGACACGCTGGGCACAGACTGGTGTCACTCTGCTCTGAGAGGAGGGAAGTCCCCTTCCTGCTGGGCGGATGGGGCGGCGGAGGAGGAGGAGGCGGGGGGAGTCATTGAGAAGGCGCGCGTTCCCCTCCCGTGACATCACCTCGCCGCTTATATAGCAAAGGAAAGCCCCGGTGCTGCCTTTATGGTCCAGGTACAGAGCGCACGACCCGAGCTCGGAGCAGTGGGGGCGGAGAAGGCAGCGCCAGTCACCTCTTATTCCTGCGCACCCCTTCATGGACGTTTCTTTTTAGGAGCCCGACGATGGCAGCTCTCAGGATCCCGCTGGCGTGCCTGGTTCTCCTGGCTCTCTCCTCCGGCGGCTTGGGTGCAGGTACTGTATGCTGTCCTGGGAGCTTCAGTCACAGGTGGGGGTGTGGGTAAACCAATCGGGCTCGTCGCTCTGGCAAGCGGCCAACAGTGTGTGTGTAACATCTGACATTCCGAAAGGGATGCCGGGCTTACAATGCAGGGTGAAATATAGCAGATTCCAAAACTTAAACCGGAACTGCAGTTAATGGGAACTCTTCATTGTTCCCGCCAAGGTGTCTAAGCATTTCTCATTCTGCTTTGCACGCCTCTGTCCAGGCGTGCCAGCAAGTTCTCTTCGACCTTTTGGGGGTTCTATAATTTCACTGCCATGCCCCCTCTCCGGAGTGCCCTTTGTCATTGAAGTCTGTGCCTGTGTTATGCGTAGGGTTGCGCTGACTGCGTCTGAGGAAATTGGGGCTGCCAAAAGCATCTTCCCTCAATATTTAAAGTTTGTTAAAGTAACATGTTTCCAACTACAGTCCCTGGCCGTATTGAACAGTTCTCTTCTGCGGCACTGTTTCATTTTTGCAGGTGATAACGGCATTTAGTTCGCTTACATTGACCCCTGACAAGTATTAAAAACAAATAAATACATATAAGTGCACTATGCTGTGCGCATCAATACAGGGATAACTCAGACTAAAGTTCAAGAGAATTAAAAACTCGCCCTTTGCCCAGGTAAAAATCCTCTGTGTCGCGCTAAAATGCCCCGGGAGACATCGTAACTTTTAACGGAAGCAGAGGCATCGGGTACCCAGCCCGAGAAGGAGGGGCGCCCTGGCTGTTATCACTTTGCAGAACTGGAACCTACTGAGTATGGCACACGGTGGGTGTCAAGCTGGCATCAGCTGGCAGGTGCCCATCGCCATGGGTGCTACTAGTCAGTGAGGTATCCAACCTGACGCCTCCATTATGCATGTAGTTACTTAATGCTGATTTATAATAAACGTGTCTGCTGCAATGCAATCAATTCCATGTGCCCCAAAAGCATTGCTCGTGCAGAGATAAATGTGCACATTGCTTTCAAATGACTCCTTATGTTTTTCTATGTTGCAGTCTATAGACACATGTGCTGGACACGATTCAAGAAAAATGCACGACATTTACCAACACCACACACATTAGTCCCCTGTTCAATATTGCACAATTGGGCACAAGTGACACAGAAGTGCGATAGTACAGAGCACATTGAATTTGCACTGTTTGCACCAGCCAGCGCAGTGCATGAGGTCACACGGGAGTTTGCAAGTGTAGCTTACTCAGTTGTGACAGACTGAACACACAGTTCCCCTCTCGCCTTTCTGTATACCATATCACACGAAGATGTAACCCTTTACACAACAATGCTGTAGTGGCATAGCGCACAATGTCACTGTTTTTGTGCCAGGCAATGGAGCAAACGGCTTTTCCCCCCTGAAAATACAACGGGTGCATAATATGCCATACTGTGTTCCCCTGTCAAAACGTGAAGCAAGTTGATTTTGATTTGATTTTACTAGTCTTTGTAAGGAGAGATCCTTAACTAAACGGATGCTTCTTGGCGCTCTGAGAACGTAGGAGAGTGTTGTCTTGCTAATAAATAAATGCACAAATAAATAAATAATATAGTTGTTTTTGCCGTTTATGTATATAATACATTAGCAATTACCTATTTTATGTTTAATACATACACACTGAGTCCACGCTGATGAACATTGTGGCTTGTTCATTTATCATTAAGACAGCATCACAGAGAGTACAGAATCAGTTTGCCCCATGTTTGCCCTAATACGAACAATGGTCTAATGTAACATGAATTATAGAAATCTCTGCTTGCTCCATTCCCTATCATGCAAGCTGCACAACACGTGGAACATGGAGTGCTGCCATTGTTTGCACTGGTGCGATGTTAATGTCATTTGGAATGCTTGGTACCGGCAGCTGGCCACACGATACGGACTCGCGGTGAAGCCATACACACACTCAAGCAGGGTCGGACTGGGCCGTAAAATTGTCTTGGGCACCAATGAAAAAGGGGCCCACTGTTGCAAATGGCTATTCATTCCTTTTGTGACACTGTTTGAGTAGTACCCAAGGGGGAGATTTTTGATAAAATGTGATGCAAATTGTGCATTTTAAAGAATGTGTACTCAGCAACATTGGTCAAAATGATTAGCCGCATGGTGAAGTAACTCATCAAACTAAACCACATTGGCCAAAAAAGTGGCCCACTTTGACAAAAACATGGCCCATACCAGCATTCTGTGTTTTTGGTTCGCCCATGGGCATATTGCCCTATAGGCCAGTCCGAGCCTGCGCTCAAGGCGGTGCTACCTTGGAAGGCATGCTACCGGACAGAAACAGACATGACATTAATAGATGTGTTTACTAGCCCCACTTAGACACACTACACCGCTCCCAAAATAATACTACTACATCGGGTGGCTTTTTAATCGGCATATATGTTACTTGGAACCAAACACAAATGTTGGCTTATTTCCTAAAGTATCTGTGAGGAAAATACATTTTTGTTCTGAGAGTTCTCTAAATGATTAATATTATCATTTTCTATGGGCGATTTCACACTATCCGTGCCATCTTGCCTACAGACATTCCACATTTGAAATATCAGGGGTATTACTACAGAAACGTTGCACTAGTGCAAGTGCGATGTCGCATGGCATTAACTGCAGGCCAAAACATTTGCACGCGCGGACATGTTTTGCTCACTGCATGTTTGAACCAATACTGCTTCATATTGCCACTAGAGCACGTTTTGCATTGGTGCAAAGTGCATTGAATGTATATGTTTTCTTGCACGAGGGCAATGTTTGTCCTATTACTTAGAGCATGCACACGTGTACTGAAAGGTTCTGTAATATAGTCCCCTGTCAACCCTGGAGGGGTGTTGTTATATCTAATGTAGGCAATATACAGACATCTTTACATACTAACATACACTTATTTACTGAGCTCAAAGCACCACTGAAACGGGATGGTCACTGTGCTTTTTCAGATTCATGATAAGTGCTCATCACACGTGTTGGCTGCAGCCACTCTTTGATCTTAGCTACAGGCTACCACACACATTCAGCTGCACCTTCATAGCGAGTTTGGATGTGACGTGAATCCCATCGGGTTACCCGGAAGTTCAAGGTGATTCATATGCTATGAAGTCGACTCACAACTGTCTAGATCAGCTTCCTTTAAAGCGCCTGGTAGCAGATAGGGAAGCTATCACTATTTCGATTTGTCACTAGCACCCTTCTAGTGTGATCTTCAGGCAATTTTGGGATAGCTCGCTCTCACACATACCCTTCCTGGTGTTGACTTTGCAGCGATGTGGACTGACAGTTTCTAAAAGGATACTCCAATTGAAAACCAATTCACATAGCAAGAAAAAGTTGATCCTGTTAATTTGAGAGAGATAAAGTCATTTTCACGCATGAAAAGGAATCACAGCTTTAGAAAACGTGCTCTAATTAAGTCACCATTTGTGTATTCTGGAACCAGGAACAGTATATTTCTGTTAACGCCCTGGTGTAACCCTGGTTTCATCATTTATCCAAACTGTGTGACAGCACATACCTTTATCCAATGGAAAATGAAATCTGTGGGATCGGTACCGTTGGTGCGCTAGTGACCACACTGGATTAGAACCCAAACTATATGTTGATCTATGGACCCTGGCAGCTAGATAAAACCTCCCCCTCAAACTTTCCAGAAAGTTTGTAATAGAAAGATAAATTGTAGATTAAACTTCGGGTGAGTGTCTTGCGCTCAAAGTCAGTCCTCTCAAAAGGAAAAATATTTTAGATAGACGTTTCAAAAGGTCCAAATCTTATGATATGATATGGCATTTGTAACGCGCCGATACACAAGTGTTTCAAGGCGCGACGAGGTGGGGGGGAACAAGGGGAGACAGACAATGATCCTTATAGGCCAGGTGTCATTCAGATCGTGCAAGTGCAAGGGTAGAGGTAGAGGGGAGGGGAAAAGTGCAAAGGGGAGGTGGAAAGGGGAGAGTGCAGTACAGGGTTAAGAGCATAAGGATAAATAACAAGGGCCAGCTAGTGGCACATGCGTGGTAAGTGCAGAAAAGTGCTGGGAAGGGGGGCTGTAGGGATGCAGACACAGTCCTGCGGTGTGAGATAAGTGCAGAAAAGTGCTGGGAAGGGGGGCTGTAGGGATACAGACACAGTCCCGCGGTTCAGGGGGTTGCCAGGGAGGCAGTGCAGGAGAGAGTGGCTGGGCCAAGGACCGAGAGCGGTAAGTGGCCATTGTTAGGCGGAAACCTGTGCAGTTCCCTCTGGGACCACTGCAAAAGATTTAGGACCACAGGCGTTTGGCGGTGAACCCACTTGGTAGCAGTCTGCACCACACAGATTCACTTGGTAGCTGTGGCTGAGCAGTCAGACTTCTCTCAAGAAAAGTTGAGCAGTATGTGGAGTATACAAAATAGGGCAATTCTTCACAGCAAGACAAGCAAACACGCAACGAGGCTTAGTGTAAAGATATTAAGGTATTTATTGATAACAGAACATCTATGAAAAACACTATGGCACTATCACGGCAAACAAATCAAACACAATTACTCTACGAAGAAGAAAACAATCAATCCCCCTAGCAATATTTCGACAACTCTAGGTTCTACCGGTACCACTTATTTTCAGTCAAAGGTGTATACCTCAACCTAGATGACACTCGAATATTAGTTAGGACGGGAGAGAAAAAGATAGGCAGGTTATGAAATCAACACAGTTCAATCCTTCGCGGATAAAATGCAAGGCAGGAAGGCAAGAATCACAATAGATCGTAAAGTTCAGAGGCCAGGCCCACTCGGAGAGAGGCAAGGCGCGATGTCCCAAAAAGTCTCTAGTGGAGATGCATTCAAGTCTTTGTAGCAAATCGTTATCGGCAGGTTGAACCAGTTCAGCCGGTCAAGTGGCACAGCGAGTAGAGCGCCCGCTTTGACACCCGTGCAGAGCCTGTTAACGCAGGTTCGAATCCCGGCAGGGCCAAACTCAGCCTTTCATCCTTCCGAGGTCGATAAATGAGCACCACACACCGTGGGTAATAATAAGCAGCGCTCAGATACCTGAGGGTTTGTAGCGCTATATAAAAGCCTAATTAATTAATTATTATTATTATTATAAATGAGAAAAGCTTGGAGGCGACCCAACGGAAAGGAGAGGATTAAGACACCGCACTCAATCCGATCAAAAGGGAAGCCAGGCGGTCACGGTACCTTATTGTGGAGGGCAGCTCCGGCGGGGGCAGTTGTTCCTGGTGGTGGATGCACGTCGGGTCTTTGCCAAGAGTAGAAAGGTTCTCGACGTCGAAGAAAAGGGAAGTCCGGTGCACCACCAGGGAAGAGACCAGCCGCGGAGTGCTCCGTCACAAGGCACCACCTTTTGGTCGCGGTACAGGGGTAGTGGCTATCCGGTTGCCGAGGTGCTCTGCACGGGCAATTCGACCACTGCGTCCTGAGGCGAATAAAAAGCAAAGGGGGCTGGTTGTTCCCACCACCCAGGGGAAGAGACTCTCCGGCAGGGAGATCTCTTCTGTCGTCGGGAAGTGGTGAGTCGGCTCAGCAGGGCTCCACCGGAGGTGTCGTCGTTGCAGGTCGGCTCAGCGTTACCCTTGTCGGATTCTTAGGTCCTGTGGCGACTTCTGAAGATCCAGTCCCAAAAGCCCTGCTTTTATGCAGAAAACCCCCATTCATTCAGCCTAGCTGTCAATCAACACATGCTAAGTGGTGAGCGGGAAGGCTCACCACTTGGGCCAATCAGTCCAGAGTGCGACCGGATTTGGCAAGGCAACTCGGTCCAGGGTGCCTAAACCCCCTCCCACACCCCGGTGGTAACCCAGACAGAATGGCACCACTTTGGAGGCTCTCTGTACAGAGCCCGCCAAAAGTGGAACAAAGGGCTCGACCTTTGGTTTAGGAGTCACAGAGACGAACACAGACGCCATTTTACAAACCGAGTTCTGGCAGAAAATACCCTCCGATAAACCTATTTAAGATAAGTAGATCGGTGGTACGTTAGAGATTAACGAGAAAAAGTATCAATCTCCAACAATGGGACGAATCCCATAGGGTTATGTTCGGGGTCGAACATAACAAGTAGTTTCCACTGCCACCAGCCAAAACTCGACGAGGGGGGACGGGACAGTGCCCCCTCGAGTAACAGGTCCAGGAGTAATCGAATTACCCCTACTAGTACGTCCACAATAAGATGGTTTGTACTAGTCCTGTTAGTAAATTTAGGTCTAGTAAAGCCAATGGTGACTTTACATGCCCGGGGAGACAGTAGTCAGTCCCCGGGTATGGAGTCTATGGTGGAGGTCCGCTAGGACGCCCCAGTGTTACGGCACGTAGGGTGCGGTGTAACACACATAGAAAAACGTATGAGACCCTATGGAGTAAAAGACCCCATAGCCCATAGAACACATTGACATTCAAAGGAATTACACACACATACATGTCCAAGAGTGGGAGAAAAAGAGTCTCACTCTTGGCAGGATGGAAAAAACAAACTCCAGAAATCCAGCAAAGCTGCTGGGGGACTCACTAGGTTAGGAAATTCAGCCTAAGCAGAGAATTCTCCCTAACACTCGCCCCCCCCCCAGACTAAGGGACAGGAGGATTTAATCCACTCCTGGATGAATCTCATACCTCTAGTCGATGACATACATCCTAGAGAGACCATCAGCATTTTGGTGGTGACATCTTGACCTGTGCTCAATGGTGAAATCAAACCCTTGCAGGCAGATCGACCATCTCAATAGTTTTGGGTTTTCCCCTTTCATTTGCATTAACCACCTCAAGGGTTGGTGGTCAGTCTGAATGACGAAAGTAGAACCATACAAGTACGGCCTAAACTTCTTCAGAGCCCAGACGATAGCAAAGCACTCTCTTTCGATTGTTGCCCACATTGTTTCAGGATCCTTCAGCTTGCGGCTGATGAAGCAAACAAGGTGCTCCCTACCTTTCCCATCCAGTTGACTGAGTACGGCACCTATTCCTACATTCGAAGCATCTGTCTGCACAATGAAGTGTTGGCGGTAATCAGGAGCTCTGAGTACTGGGGCTTGGCAAAGAGCCTTTTTCAGGTTTTCAAAAGCCTGATTGCACTCCTCGTTCCATTTAACCTTTTTAGGAAATTTGGGCGAGGAGATGACATTCAGTGGAGAAGCTATGGTCCCATAGTTCTCTATGAAATTCCTGTAATACCCAGTGAGGCCTAGGAAGGCTCTCACCTGGGTTTGAGTAGTCGGTGTTGTCCAATTTTGCACAGCTTCAATTTTACTGAGCAAAGGCCTTATTTCTCCACCGCCTACCTCATGCCCAAGATAGACTACCTTACTCTGTCCAATTTGGCATTTACTCACCTTTATGGGCAGATTGGCTCGTCCAAGAGCCTGCAAAAGATCTCTCAGGTGGGTTACATGTTCTTCCCAGGAATTGCTGAACACTGCGATGTCATCCAAGTATGCCATGCAGAAGTCCTCCATCCCATTCAGAACCTGGTTTACCATCCGTTGAAACGTAGCAGGTGCATTTTTCAATCCGAAAGGCATTACCTTAAACTGGTATAAGCCAACGGGGGTAGAAAATGCAGTTTTCTCCTTGGCATTGTCTGTCAGGGCTATTTGCCAATAGCCTGACGTCAAGTCAAATGTGCTGAGGAACTTGGCGGCGCCAAGTTTATCCACCAACTCATCTGTTCTTGGCAAAGGGTGGGCATCAGTCTTGGTGACTGCATTAAGAGCTCTATAATCCACGCCGCTGCCACCAGTGTTAGGCGGAAACCTGTGCAGTTCCCTCTGGGACCACTGCAAAAGATTTAGGATCACAGGCGTTTGGCGGTGAACCCACTTGGTAGCAGTCTGCACCACACAGATTCACTTCGTAGCTGTGGCTGAGCAGTCAGACTTCTCTCAAGAAAAGTTGAGCAGTATGTGGAGTATACAAAATAGGGCAATTCTTCACAGCAAGACAAGCAAACACGCAACGAGGCTTAGTGTAAAGATATTAAGGTATTTATTTATAACAGAACATCTATGAAAAACACTATGGCACTATCACGGCAAACAAATCAAACACAATTACTCTACGAAGAAGAAAACAATCAATCCCCCTAGCAATATTTCGACAACTCTCGGTTCTACCGGTTCCACTTATTTTCAGACAGAGGTGTATACCTCAACCTAGATGACACTCGAATATTAGTTAGGACGGGAGAGAAAAATATAGGCAGGTTATGAAATCAACACAGTTCAATCCTTCGCGGATAAAATGCAAGGCAGGAAGGCAAGAATCACAATAGATCGTAAAGTTCAGAGGCCAGGCCCACTCGGAGAGAGGCAAGGCGCAATGTGCCAAAAAGTCTCTAGTGGAGATGCATTCAAGTCTTTGTAGCAAATCGTTATCGGCAGGTTGAACCAGTTCAGAACTATAAATGAGAAAAGCTTGGAGGTGACCCAACGGAAAGGAGAGGATTAAGACACTTCACTCAATCCGATCGAAAGGGAAGCCAGGCGGACACGGTACCTTATTGTGGAGGGCAGCTCCGGCGGGGGCAGTTGTTCCTGGTGGTGGATGCACGTCGGGTCTTTGCCAAGAGTAGAGAGGTTCTCGTCGTCGAAGAAAAGGGAAGTCCGGTGCACCACCAGGGAAGAGACCAGCCGCGGAGTGCTCCGTCACAAGGCACCACCTTTTGGTCGCGGTGCAGGGGTAGTGGCTATCTGGTTGCCGAGGTGCTCTGCACGG
Organism: Ambystoma mexicanum; assembly: GCF_040938575.1. NCBI lineage: Eukaryota > Metazoa > Chordata > Amphibia > Caudata > Ambystomatidae > Ambystoma > Ambystoma mexicanum. The sequence continues at coordinate 820,837,666 of NC_090936.1, read as the reverse complement.
GCAATTCGACCACTGCGTCCTGAGGCGAATAAAAAGCAAAGGGGGCTGGTTGTTCCCACCAGCCAGGGGAAGAGACTCTCCAGCAGGGAGATCTCTTCTGTCGTCGGGAAGTGGTGAGTCAGCTCAGCAGGGCTCCACCGGAGGTGTCGTCGTTGCAGGTCGGCTCAGCGTTACCCTCGTCAGATTCTTAGGTCCTGTGGCGACTTCTGAAGATCCAGTCCCAAAAGCCCTGCTTTTATGCAGAAAACCCCCATTCATTCAGCCTAGCTGTCAATCAACACATGCTAAGTGGTGAGCGGGAAGGCTCACCACTTGGGCCAATCACTCCAGAGTGCGACCGGAGTTGGCAAGGCAACTCGGTCCAGGGTGCCTAAACCCCCTCCCACACCCCGGTGGTAACACAGACAGAATGGCACCACTTTGGAGGGTCTCTGTACAGAGCCGGCCAAAAGTGGAACAAAGGGCTCGACCTTTGGTTTAGGAGTCACAGAGACGAACACAGACGCCATTTTACAAACCGAGTTCTGGCAGAAAATACCCTCCGATAAACCTATTTAAGATAAGTAGATCGGTGGTACGTTAGAGATTAACGAGAAAAAGTATCAATCTCCAACAATGGGACGAATCCCATAGGGTTATGTTCGGGGTCGAACATAACAAGTAGTTTCCACTGCCACCAGCCAAAACTCGACGAGGGGGGACGGGACAGTGCCCCCTCGAGTAACAGGTCCAGGAGTAATCGAATTACCCCTACTAGTACGTCCACAATAAGATGGTTTGTACTAGACCTGTTAGTAAATTTAGGTCTAGTAAAGCCAATGGTGACTTTACATGCACGGGGAGACAGTAGTCAGTCCCCGGGTATGGAGTCTATGATGGAGGTCTGCTAGCACGCCCCAGTGTTACGGCACGTAGGGTGCGGTGTAACACACATAGAAAAACATATGAGACCCTATGGAGTAAAAGACCCCATAGCCATTGACATTCAAAGGAATTACACACATACATGTCCAAGAGTGGGAGAAAAAGAGTCTCACTCTTGGCAGGATGGAAAAAACAAACTCCACAAATCCAGCAAAGCTGCTGGGGGACTCACTAGGTTAGGAAATTCAGCCTAAGCAGAGAATTCTCCCTACAGCCCAGTTGCAGATTCAGTGCAGTTTCAGTAAGTTGAGCAGGGGACAGGGGGAGAGAAGGCAAAGGCAAAGAGGAAGGTTTTGAGGTGCTTCCTTTCAGGGAGTCAGGAAGGCTGTTCCAGAGGGAGGCCCCTGCAGCGGAGAGAGATATGCCCCCAACTCGTTGTTTAGAGAAGCGGCTGACCCTGAGGGAGTTGGAGGCAGATGAGCGAAGAGCTCGAGAAGGAAGATATTTAGGAAGAGAGAGTTGAAGGTATTTTGGCCCAAGGCCCCAGAAGGCCTTGTGGACAATGCAGAGGGTTTTTAACTTGATCCTCGCAGTCACTGGGAGCCAGTGTAGTGATTTCAGTCCTGGAGAGATACAGTCCCTGGGCTTGAGGCCAAGGACAAGTCTCGCAGTCCTGTTCTGGATGAGTTGCAAAGGGCGGAGAGTAGAGGCGGGCAGATTTAGATAGAGGCTGTTACAGTAGTACAGTTTAGAGAGAACCAGGGCTCTAGATACAGTGAGCTTCTGGGGGAAGGAGAGGAAAGGAAGAATACCTCGGAGGAGGTGGAGCTGGTAGTGTGACTTCTTAGAGATGTCGGATATGTGAGGAGAAAAGGAGAGTGTGGAGTCGAAGATGACCCCAAGGTTTTTTGCCTTGCAGGTAGGAGCAGGAAGAGGGCCAAGAGGGGACGGCCAGAGAGCTGCAGGGAAGGAGGGAGTGGGTGTGCCAATGAGTAGAATCTCAGTATTTCCTACAGTGATGTTTGTAATGTTGTACCCCTTTGTACAACATTACAAACATCACTGTAGGAGCCGAAAGGTGATTAAACTAATAAGATTAGTGCAAGGAATTTTCCATATTATTAAGGCCATTCAAAAACATATATACCAGAAATGGCTCCATGAAAGGTGAACTCTTTCAATCTACTATTTCACACTAAAATGCACCAATAATTTACTCTTTTGGAAGCAATTTTGATGCTAAAGCGGGCGTATGAGAATTTCACAATTATTAATCAATACTAGTTTCAGATCAATTTCAGGCCTTGACAACGACCAGGGGTCGAAACACGTGTCGGCTGTTTTTCTTATTGGAAAATAAATACTACATCTTATAAGATTTGGACCTTTTGAAATGTCTATCTAAAATATTTTTCCTTTTGAGAGGACTGACTTTGAGCGCAAGACACTCGCCCGAAGTTTAATCTACAAAACATCCCTTTATCCCTTATCCTTCAATTTAAATGCTCATCATATAGTACACATGAACAACTACATAACAAGCATGTCATGTGGGTGCACATGCAACAGTAAACGTGGGAAGATGCAAACACAATGTGATTATTTTTTCTCGAAATGGCAAATATCTGATGCAAGTTTTGCAACAGGTAGTTGTTCCGTATTCCATACTTGAAGCAATACAACAGTGAGAAGAGAAAGTGTGCCCATAAGCAAGGAAGACAAAGGGGCTGTGAGGTCACCAGAGGAGACCAGGTGGCATGGCTTGGACCGCGCCACAGGGTGGACCAGTTCAGATAGCTGGACCCAATCGTTTTGAATCCTGAAGGATTAATTTCCTTCCAGAAAGACAGGGTCTCTAGGCTAGATAGGGTAACATATAATCTAGCTAAATGTCAACTGATAGGCAAATATGATCTTTGTATTATCTGAGCATCCATCATTTTACACATGCAATCCACTGGAGCTAAGCAAAAAGAGATTATGTTCCATGCATAAGATCAAATAAAAGGTGTGTTTCCCCTGACGGATTGTGAGGTTGTGTAACTTGCAAACTCTACCCTACGATTAAGTTAATCTTTCTTGTGTCCTCCTCTCTCTACCATCCACTTCCTTACTCTTGGCCTCTGCTGGCTCTGCATATTGAACACATAAAAAATATACAGGACCTGAATCCCAAATATTTTCACTGGAGAAAAAAAAGGAGATGTCTGTAAGCATCTCAAATTACAGCCTGGTAACCTAAAACATGAATTGCTAATAACTTTTGACTCAAGTGACGGACTTGTTCGAAATTGTGAAAACAACTAGGTAAAAGTTATAAGAAAAAAAATGAAGTTGCAGCGCAGACCCCATTCATTTTCCCATAGGCAAAAAGGTCAATTTTCAATGGACCACACAGCCGAAACTGCTGGACGGATTTGGACCAGTTGTGTAACAACTTGGGCACAAAGCAATGATTGGGGCCTTTTTGTGGTTTCGGGTTATTCGTGCAGTAGTTTTTTTAAATATTTGATGGCAAAGGGGTGCCCACTGGCCGTGGTGCAGAAAAAATCTATGGAATAACAAAACCCTTGAAATGCAAGGAAAAAACTTTAGTTGCAGGGACGTTAAGGTGAGAACATAACACAACAAAACCCATGAAATTCAGCCGGTTTGGGTTGTAATCTAATCAGAGATTCCAATAGTGATGCCATAGGTGATGTTATTAGTGATTTCACCAGTGATGTCATCAGTGAATCATAAGTGATGTAATCTGTGATGTCATGATTATGGTCCTAGGCTGCACAAGAGGGGGCACGAAGTTAAGGTGACTTTAGGTGAATATAAGGGGTTTTGTTGCTTTTTTTGTCCTACAAATATCTTTTTTACTGCGTTTCATTTTCCAATTACCTTGGCTATAGCCGTGAATATCTCTTGCATCGAGGGAAAAACAGGATGGCGTTGATTTCATTTCTGAAAACCATGATCCTGCAATGCAGCATCAGAGATATAACTATAATTTTTGTGGGGGCAGGGGCTCCCCCTTCTCTGTCAAATTTTAAAATAATCACTGTATGGAATAACACCAAACCACAACAGGATCGTGAGTCAAGGCTTCGTACCCAGGTTGTTTTGCACCTGGTCCATATCCATCCAACAGTTTAGGCTGTGTGATTTGGCATAAATGTACCTTTTTTCTCTATAAGAAAATGAATGGGAAGTAGGCTGCACTTTTGGAAAAAAATTGGCGCTAAATAACTTTTTCATTCTTTAACAAATCTTTACGAAACTTTGCAGTCTTAGGGGCTGCAGACTTTTAAACACTTTAGAAATACCGGCCAAATCCGTTACTCTAATCTAAGGTTATTAAGAATAGAATTTTGAGGGGTTCCTATGTGTCTCTGACTCACCTTAACTATAGGGCATGTATCGCTGCCCTATAATATAATTACGTAATATTGATTTCATTTCATCCCATATACTGTTTTTCCAAATTTGCGCATTATACATTTCCAGAAATCGTGACTGAGTTGTACTCTTTTGTGGATAGACAAGATTGAAGGATGTGTCCATTTCGAGGTTGTGTTTATTCAGTGATTACAATGACATATTGGATGAGTTTTATATGATGTCATTTTTCATGTGTGTCTAGATAGTTGTTTTCATAAAATAATGTGTTTTAATAAGAAGACTCCTCTTGTTTGATTTATCATACCTCACCAAAGACAAACAGTTGTGCTACACTGAACTAACTATTGAGTTCCAATATCAGTGTACTTCCTCTCTGTTGCAAGAGGGTTTCTAGTTGCAGAACGTATGATAAGCATAGTCATCAATTCCACGTCAGCAGTTCAATACCAACGGACATCTCATGTAGTCAATGTGAATAGATCAAACCACAGTCTCTGCAAAGCCAGCGTGGCGCAGATCTTGAACTACATATTCAGATAAATGAGAGCTAAAACACATCATTTTTAGTATGGGCTATAGGTGGTTCTGAAGGTGCTACCTTAAAAGCTGAAACTATTATCATTAACATAAGAGCTTTAAATATGGGCTTTGAAAGTGGGTATGCAATGCTTTTCCAATGGGAATGACATTTAAAGCGGGATACAAAATTGTAATCCCACCAATTCCCTGCCCCTAGCCAATGTAATCCCTATGGTTAATCCAACCCATTCGTGCCCATCTCAGAACTCTTTGATTATGAGTGAGCTCTACCAAAGAGGCAGCCATCTTGGATGACTGTCTCTAAGGAAGCTCTCTGGAAACAAGTTGGCCATCTTTGAATGGTAAATATACCATGCATCTTCCTATCCAGTGGGACAAAAATGCCCAAACTGTTGGCTTTGCCAGTCCTTGCTTTATACTTTTCCAGCAGCAACACTATAGGAAACACTCCTCTTGGTTTATTTTCTATTTTCATGGTGCACATAGGAAGGGAGGATACCACTGTGGCAATGTGTGGCTCTTAGAAGTAATACCATGGTGAGCAAACACAGGTTTGAATCCCAGACCCGCGCTTGAAAAACAAACCAAAAAAAAAATGAGCGCATTATATCCTGCCCTTCCACAATGAAACTAGCGCCTAGATACCTATGGGTTATGTGCGCTGCAAATAAATGCAAAAAATACAAATACAAATACAAATAAAGCTGCATCATATAATAATTCCATGCAAAACGTCAGTGGTGCTACAGTTGCATTGTCTTGAGGTATCAGTGGGGAGTCAGAAGGGAACTCCCACGAAACTGACTGGATACTGTGGTCATTGAATTTGTGCCTTGACATAGTCTCCCCTAGTGTTACAACAGCAATAGACACACAACTCCAGCCGCTCAATAACGCAGGTTGCACATTGAGATGAAGTGTACATCACCTGAACACAAATGTCTACACTAAATATCCCTTAACGCCACACTAACCCACCGCAGATACACCATCAGAATACTCCACACTCCTTAAACACCACTCTGGCAGGCATCACAGGAAACCAGACAATTTATGTTAGCAACCGTGAGTACACATTAACCACTGCTCCAGACAAGTCACAGAATATCTAAAATGTACACACTACAGACGGCCTTTATCTGTTCTGATCTGCACACTTCAACAAAACATTACTGCCAATCTCCTCTGTTAGTTTCCTACTCCACAGTTTACAGATCCTGGTGCTCCTAGAAACCGTAAAAAAGAGGTGTGCTATGCATGACTTAACATAGCAAAACCAGTTATAGCAAAGACATACAATAATTTTCATTTGGGTAGTACTGTCCATGGACTGCCAACTTCGGTGACTGGCAGTAACAGGACAGGAAATTAATGTCAGTCTGCTATGCTATAATCTGGAGCAGTGCTTGGCTGGCAAGACTATGTATCTGCCTGTTAAACTAACTGTTTTAGGAACTGAGGGAGGGTCACTGTAAGAATAATGCAATTCGAGGCGATGGCTTCGACGCACAACTGTGTCCTAAAATTGATCACAGCTGCCCCATTATATCTTCCCAAGTTCTGAATGTTTGTCATTTTCTCCCACCTTTTCATTTTATTCTTTTTCAGATAGTCGGACTTGTCACCCTGAATATCAACCATGTTCAAGAGATACCAACATCTTGCTTTACATTTTCTTAGAAATGGAATAGATAGTATTGGCATATGTTAAATTATGTAATGTTGATTTATACCGCACACCGCTTTCACCAAGGGGCAGTCTCAAGGTGCTCAATGAGGAGGGACACAACGTTTGTAGGTGCTGTTTGGTTATTTGACCACCCTTTGACTGCCCATGGCCATGCTAATCCCTATGGCCATTCCTACCCAGTTCCAACCCCTCACTGCCAGCACATAACGTCCTCATGTGAACTCTTTGAGCTCACTTTAATCAAGCTGTACCATCAAATTTTGCACTATAAGTGCCTAACAGAGTTTTTCAAAGCAGTCTGAGAGTTAATAAATTAATTGTAGTTCTAACCGTGGTACTGGTGTAAAAAAAGTTCTTAACCAGGTCTGCCTTCAGCAACTCAATTTATAAGCACTATGTACGTCCTTAGCTGAAGTTCTGTTAAGTACAACATTGGCAAAGTCAACAGTTATGGCTTGTGCATAATTATTAGACATTTGCCAGGCACTGCCATTAGATGTATATGAAAATATATAAGGAACCCCGGTTGACACTGTTTAAGCACCTGCTAGTAGTATCAGTTCTATCTGTTCCGGGAGGGAATAGACTTTAGAAAATAGAGAAATAGAACTTAAAAGGACAGGTCAAATGTGCAACATTTTATAAAAAAAAAAAAATTATTTTTAGTTAATTAGGACATTCTTAGAACAAGTATTAAATCATTACACATAAATCCAAAACATCTGTCATCAAAAAAGAATTATTGTGACATATAGCCATTCAATGGCTAACCTTCAATTGGAGCGTAGAAAAAAGGGAGGAAATGATAACTAATTGATTGCAATAGTTAGTAACTTTAAAATTAATTTCAATATCATGGCTCTGTCATTGTACAGAAACATCTAGTCTCGACATGTTTCAGTTCCGAACAGTCATTTATACACAACTTTCATCAGGACGAAATAATGTGCATCAAATTCCTATTCTGCATCCAGATTGAGTGAAGGTCGACATACACAAATAATCACGACCTGTCCAAGTTAAAAGAGAGATATTTTGTAAGCTAGTGTTGCTAAATTCAGTCTCTATGGGTTCATTAAATGAACTAAGAACCTTTAATAGAAGATAAATGAATAACCTTTTGGGGGTTCTTGTGGTGGCGTGCAATCCTTCAGTAGAATTGTAATAGGGACCATTAGTGTTCCTATTTTGTGGCTGTAAAAACAAACAAAGGTATGGTAAGCCATACATTCACCGAGTGTGCAGCTCTTCAAGCAAACACACAAGGAGTGGAGGGGTCACGAGTACAGGTAAGTAAATTTGTAGAAGGCACCCACCTTTGGTGGGAGCTTGTTAGTCTTGCTGTGTGGCAGTGTGGAAATGCCAGGCAGTATGTCGAGAGGTGGTCAGGAGTCGTCTATAGGGCCAGCTATCTGTTTTCATAGCCTCGTCTCATAAGTGCTAATAGCACTGTGTCCGCCTATAGTCAAAAGTATGATGAGGTCTTCATTAGCACACTTGCAGTGTGAGCAGTCTCAGAAAAATATACATATATAAAAAAATATATGTATACAGAAGTGAAAACCGGCCATCTGTGAGCCCGGACCCAGAATCTAATATTCCCCTGGCGTCTCGTGATAAATATGTATCAATGGGCACATACTTTTGGGTACGTCTCATGCATGATCTCAGAGCTTGTAGACCAGTCAGCTGTGTGGCATCTGATATTGGTATCCACTTTGCCGAGAAACCCTGCTCTCAAGAAAAGACAGATATGCCTAAGTGTACTTGTAATGTGGCCACAGGGGAATCGGCATCGTGGTGCACGCTTTCCTAAACCCGTGTTTACGGGGTTAGCTTATCACAAAGTATGCTTACCTATGGGCCGTATGTATTGAGGATCGGAAAAAGGTCCTGGCTTGCTTGCCACTGCTGCAGCCCTCTTGTGTATGTGTCTCGATCGTGGGTGGTTCGTGACTGCAAGTAAAAATAATGCAGATGAAGCGTGAGGGTAACTATGGCTACCATGCAGAGGGTCAAGTCCTACTTCTCTGTTGGTCGGCCACCTCTAGCACAACCAATATGGCACTAACCTGGGTGCCATGTTGGAATGGGGCAATGGGACCAGAGAGGTCTCTAAACAGAATGGCTCTATGTGTAGGTTGGTGTTTACGACGGCTGATTGCCAGAGCATCTTGGTACGGATGCTTGAATGAAGGTCTCAACATAACTCAACTTTCTTTAGAACATAGAAATATCAACAACCCAAAATTTAAAAATGTTTAAAAATTATTTGACTTAGTTTTAAAAAAACAGTATAATTCAAGGCAAACATGTTTTGCACCATACCCCGTAATTTGTAATTAAGAGTTACAATGTAGTCTTAGTTTATAATGCCTGGGATACCCACGGTCTCTAAATTGTGACCACATATATATACATCATTGAGTTACCCGCAATTACATCTTTGGTATTCCATAGTTATACAGCCTAGAAATACTACGCTCTTCTTAGAGGATGCCTCTAAACATTATCACATCAAATATAGGGTGTTGTATGAACATTGTCACATCAAGTGAAAAAGTGTTGTACGAACATTGTCACATCAAGTGAAAAAAGTGTAGGACTGTGTAGCAGGTACAGTGATATATAAAGGCTATTATCACCCAGTTCAGTTGACCATAGAGGGCAAATAATACAGTAATGTAGGGTGCCGCCTTCAGACCCCCTGGGTAAACCTTTGTGACTACTAGGGAGTGGCTCCAGTATGGCCCCTTAGTGCCCCATAGATATGTGAGGGTACAGAGGAGGAGATGTTAATAGACTAGTTGACGTGTACATTCTCAGCTAAAGTGTTCACCCCAGAACTCCTCAGGCAAACAAACATAAACCCCTATTGGGGGGAGGATCAGTTTCATATCTTGTTCCACTCAATTGAATTGTTCAGACCGTGTAGATCACTTCTCATTCTGAAGGTCATTTCTTGTTCCAATTTCAGTAGTTTTGAGTCAGCTGTAGTGTTAGGACTCTTTTTGAGTGTCTGGAGAATTGTCCATGTAAAGTCCTCGTAACCATGTTTCATGGAGATAAAGTATTGGACCATTGGTGCATTTTCTGTTCTGTTCTTCAAGCAGCATTTACAGCAAATAGGGTACACCACATGGTAGGTGTTACAGTTTGTCATTGTTTTCTGTTTCCATGGTCTATCTGTGCCAATGACCACCTCAGTAGTCTTTGATGTCAGTTTGCATATGCTACAAGAGACACAAGGGTAGCGGCCAACAATTGGATCCAATCCCCATATAGAGGTAAGACTGGGCTGTTGAGTCCAGTTGGGTTATAATCTGCTGTTGCTTACTCTATTGCCGATCAAAGTGCTCTTCTTCAAAGCAAAAATAGCTTGTGGCATGTGGGTATCCGTGGTTTCAAAAACTCTCCAGTTTTTTTGTATGATCGATGTAATCCTCATACTGAGTGTCCGCCTAAATCAAAAGTATGATGAGGTCTTCATTAGCAAACTTGTAGTGTGAGCAACCTCAGAAAAATATACATATATAAAAAATATATATGTATACAGAAGTGAAAACCTGCCATCGGTGAGCCCGGACCCAGAATCTAATATTCCCCTGGCGTCTCATGATAAATATGTATTAATGGGCACGTACCTTTGGGTACATCTCATGCAGTGGCAGATTGTCACAGGAAACATATATAGTGGGGTATCACGAGCATGCTGCTCTTATTACAAACAATAGGGGACACCAAAATGACAGAGAAAAGAACTCTGGCTTACAGCGATGACTATGCGTCTGCGCTTATGAAAGAAATCTCGATTCTTAACCATTCTGATATTGAGAACCTTACACCCCAACCTGATGAATGGGACAAGCTCATACAACTCAAGAACAAATTAATATGCACAGAACTACACAGCAATAATGCTGGAGTATCTTAAAAACAAAACACTACCTGAAGGCCTCACTGTATTAAATGAACCTCGTCTGTTGCTAGATAATGAGAATTTCCGTGTTCAGTGGAGCTACATTGCGAATCGATGTGGGTGTGATTGGTTGATCTTGATAATAGACACGGCAGAAGAAATCTCTGAGAAAATCGAAATTGATCTGAAAAAGATAGAAGAAAATATGAAACAACTCCTATCACTTGACAACTTCAAAAAAAGAATCGAAGAAATAGAAAAGGAGATCAAAGATTTCAAAATCAATAACACACAAGAACGGATCCAGAGGATGAAAAAAGATCTTGCCCGGTTCACACATGAACGGGTGTTTCCGTACATCAACGCCTCATATCAAAATAAATCACTACAACAACAAGGACCCTCAAAGACCAACAGGTGGGTCCATTTTCGCAATACTTTGTATAGCACAAGTAACAACAGTAGCGACCCAGAAGAAGTAAATGAAGGGACATCAGCAGCAGCACAACAAACTCGGCTAGAGGTTGAGGACAATTCAATAAACGCAGAGGAAGTGGCAGACGCTGAGCTAATACCATGCCTTTTTTATACCAAGGCCAGAACCGGAGTACCTGGAACGACGGAACTAAACATCTAAGGAGCGGGAATCGCTTCTAGTTATCCTTTCAGACTATCAAATTACCAAAATCGAAGAACAAGGACTAAACAAAGGTCTAGGGTTTGTCATTTCCAAACAACAGGACCCGTTCGAATTTCGTATTGATTTCAACAAATTCCTCAGAAAAATCCACCTTAATGAGCTCTTGAAGTGAGAAGAGACTGTAACTACTGACCAAATTAAAAATGCCACAGGCCTGCGCAATACCTCCACTTTTTGCCCCCCGAGCTATAGCCACTCCCCAGAATACCTGGTTTTTGAAAGAAAAGTGCTGGGTGACATTGGAAAACTTAAAAAAACACAACAAAAACCTTTTTAAAATCTGAGTAGATCAGAACGGGATGCAATTCAATCCTTGCCTTCCAGTCCTCAAATAGTGATCAAAAAGGCAGACAAGGGCGGTGCCATTGTCATGCTCAACAAGGCAGATTACATCAAGGAATGTGAGAGGCAACTGGCTAATACTGGTCACTACATTCAACTTGTGGAAGGCCCGACTAAACATCTACAACAGCATATTGCTAATAAAGTTTCTAAAGCTGAAGGACGCGGCCGGATATCCAAACAGCAAACTGATTTCCTCATTAATACCAAACCTACCATCCCTACCTTTTACTGCCTCCCCAAAATTCACAAGACTGTGGTGGACCCACCAGGACGACCAAACGTGGCAGAGATCAATTCAGTCCTAGAACCGATATCCAAGCATGCCGACCATTATTTGAAGGGATACATGAAAAACATGCAGTTCTATCTTAAAGACTCCAGAGACGCAATTAACCATTTTCAGAATTTTCCGTTTGACCCGGCTACATCTTTACTACTCTGTCAGATGTGATTTCGCTTTACCCTAATATTCCACAACAGGCGACCCTAGGAACAATCGAAGAGATTCTCCTCACCAGAGAAGATACAGACCCAGCCTCCACTTCCTTTCTGATGTGGTGCATTGAATTAGCTTTGACAAAGAATTACTTTGAATTCAATGGGAAATTTTACCAGCAGATCGAAGGGACAGCCATGGGGGCAACTATGGCACCCAGCCTGGCGAATTTGTATGTGGAAACCTTTGAGAAATCACACGTCTACAGTGAAACCAATCCCTACATACAAAATATTACCAAATGGACATGTTATATGGTTTATAGTCATAAAGTCGAATTCAATAAAGTCAAAAAAATAATGTCGAAAAAAAAAATTCAAATGTCTTTTTTACTGCATTTTTTATTCGAAATGCGGGGTTCCCCCCTAACCCCTCTTCTTTTTTTGTTTTTGTTTTACCCCTTTTTTTACTCGCAGAACCCAAAAAACACATAAATAAAAAAAACATTCACATTTTTTTTTTCAACATTTTGTTTCCAACATTTTTGTAATTTGACTTTATTAATTTGACTTTATGATTGACCACCACGTTATATTGATGGCATTTTGGTTATCTGGACCGGTTCCCTTGAAACCGCAAAGCTTTTCTTTAACTGGCTCAACAGCCTCAATAGACATTTACAATTCACAATGACTAGTGATTAATACGCCACCAATTTTTTTGATCTCACGATTTTCCATCACCAAGGAGCTTTGAAGGTAAAACCATTCCACAAACCCACTGATAGGAATTCTCTGTTGGAGTATTCCACCCACCACGTCAAGCACCTCTGGGACAATCTCCTATTCAGTCAATATTTATGCCTCAAAAGAAACAGCTCCAGTAATGAAATTTACGAAACAGAGGCTGCAGTTTTGACCAAAACACTATGCCAACGAGGTTACCAAATAAATTGGTAAAAAAAGTTGCCAAACGGGCATTTAATAATAACAGGGAAGCACTCCTCGAAGAAAAACCTGTCAAAGAACAGAATGACAGGATGGTGTGTGTCAACACCTTTACCAACCTCAGTATGAGGATTAAATCGATCATACAAAAAAACTGGAGAGTTTTTGAAACCACGGATACCCCCATGCCACAACCTATTTTTGCTTTCAAGGAGAGCATTTTGATCGGCAATAGATTAAGCAAGAGCAGATTAAAACCCAACTGGACTCAACAGCCCAGCCTTACCTCTATATGAGGATTGGATACAATTGTTGGCCACTACCTTTGTGGCTCCTGTGGCATATGGAAACTAACATCAAAGACTACTGAGGAGGACATTGGCACAGATAGACCATGGAAACAGAAAACGAAGACAAATTGTAACACCGACCATGAGGTGCACCTTATTCTCCGTAAATACGGGCTACCGTATATAGGAAAAACTATCAGAAAAGTTAAAACAAGAATTATGGAGCATAGAAGCTGCTTGATGGACAGTACAGAAAATGCACCAATGGTCCAACACTTTATCTCCATGAAACATGGTTACGAGGACTTTACATGGACTATTCTCCAGACACTCAAAACAAGTCCTAACACTATGGCTGACACAAAACTAATGAAATTGGAAGAAGAAATGATCTTCAAAACGAGAAGTGATCTACACGGTCTGAACGATTCAATCAAGTGGAACAAGATAAGAAAATGATCCGCCCCCCAATAAGGGTTTATGTTTGTTTGCCTGGGGAGTTCTGGGGTGAACACTTTAGCTGAGAATCTACACGTCAGCTAGTCTATTAGCATCTCCTCTGTACGCACACATATCTATGGGGCACTAAGGGGCAGTACTGGAGCCACTCCATGGTAGTCACCAAGGTTTACCCAGGGGGTCTGAAGGCAGCACCCTACATTATCGTATTATTTGCCATCTATGGTCAACTGAACTGGGTGATAATAGGCCTTTATACATCACTGTACCTGCTACACAGTCCTACACTTTTTTCACTTGATATGACAATGTTCGTACAATAATTTTACACTTGATGTGACAATGTTCATACAACACCCTATATTTGATGTGATAATGTTTAGAGGCATCCTCTAAGAAGAGTGTAGTATTTCTAGGCTGTATAACTATGGAATACCAAAGATGTAATTGCAGGTTACTCAATGATGTATATACATTCGGTCACAATTTAGAGACCACGGTTCGGTTATCCCAGGCATTATAACCTAACCAAGACAACATTGTAACTCTGAATTACCAATTATGGGGGATGGTGCAAATTATGTTTGCCTTGAAATATACTATTTTTTTTAAAAAAATAGGTCAAATAATTTTAAAAATTTCAGTTTGTTGAAATTTCTATGTTCTAAAGAATGTCAAGTTATTTTGAGACCTTCCTTCAAGCATCCAGACCAAGGTGCTCTGGCAATCAGCCGTCAGACACACCACCCTACACAGAGAGCCATTCTGTTTAAAGACCTCTCTGGTCCAGTTGCCTCATTCCAACATTGCACCCAGTTTAGTGCCATATTGGTTGGGCTAGAGCTGGCCGACCAACAGAAAAGTAAGACTTGACCCTCTGCATGGTAACCATATTTACCCTCATGCTTCCTCTGTGTAATTTATACTTGCAGTCACAAACCACCCGCGATCGAGACACACACACGAGAGGGCTGTAGCTGTGGCAAGCCAGGACCTTTTTCCGATCATCAATAAGGACGGCCCGTAGGTAAGCGTACTTTGTGATTAGCTAACCCCGTAAACACAGGTTTAGGAAAGAGTGCACCACGATGCCGATTCCCCCGTGGCCACATTACAAGTACACTTAGGAATATATGTCTTTTCTTGACAGCAGGGTTTCTCGGCACAGTGCATACCAATATCAGATGCCACACAGGTGACTGGTCTACAAGCTCTGAGATCATGCATGAGACATACCCAAAGGTAGGTGCCCATTGATACATATTTATCACGAGATGCAAGGGGAATATTAGATTCTGGGTCCAGGCTCACCGATGGCCGGTTTCCACTTCTGTATACATATATATTTTTTATATATGTATATTTTTCTGAGAATGTTCACACTACAAGAGTTCTAATGTAGACCTCATCATACTTTTGATCATAGGCGGACACAGTGCCTATTAGCACTTATGAGACGAGGCTATGAAAACAGACAGCCGGCCCTATAGATGACTCCTGACCACCTCTCGACATACTGCCTGGCATTTCTGCACTGCCACACAGCAAGACAAACAAGCTCCCACTACAGGTGGGTTCCTTCTACATATTTACTTATCTGTACACGTGCCCCCTCTACTCCTTGTGTGTTTGTTTGAAGAGCTGCACACTCGGTGAGCGTATGGCTTACCATACCTTTGTTTGTTTTTACAGCCACAAAATAGGAACACTAATGGTCCTACAATTCTACTGAAGGATTGCACACCACCACAAGAACCCCCAAAAGGTAATTCATTTATCTTCTATTAAAGGTTCTTAGTTCATTTAATGAACCCACAGAGACTGAATTTAGCAACACTAGCTTACAAAATCTCTCTCTTTTAAATTGGACAGGTTGTGGTTATTTGTGTATGTCGACCTTCACTCAAGCTGGATGCAGAATAGGAATTTGATGCACCTTATTTCGTCCTGATGAAAGTTGTGTATATATGACTGTTCGAAACTGAAACACGTCGAGACTAGATGTGTCTGTACAATGACAGAGCCATAATATTGACATTAATTGTAAAGTTACTAACTATTGCAATCAATGATTTATCATTTCCTGCCTTTTTTCTATGCTCCAATTGAAGGTTAGCCATTGAATGGCTATATGTCACAATAATTCTTTTTTGATGACAGGTGTTTTTAATTCATGTGCAATGATTTAATACTTGTTTTATGAATGTCATAAATAATTAAAAATAATATTGTTTTGTTACAAAATGTCACACCTTTGACCTGTCCTTTTAAGTTCTTTTTCTCTATTTTCTAAAGTAACTGCCATTAGATACCCAGCTACTTGTACAATGTTGTATTTACTTCCATGAATGGCCACTTCATACCACTACAGCAATGCCTAGCAAGTTCCTTTTCCATGCCTACACATAAGCAAAAACCATTGGCATTGCCAATGCTTGTTTCTAATGGCAATAAATATTTGTCAGATGTGCTAAACTCGGTGGCTTAGCGGAGGCCCCTGCGGCCTCTGCGGTGTGGGGGGTCTCGCTGCCATATGACCCGGCGTTGTGGCCAACTCAGACTATGATGGGAGAAGAACTTAAAAAAGAGACTATTTCTTTTTTAAGTCCTAGGCGCCCCTCCCTCCCTCCACTCTATGATATGGATGCTTCCAGGCTTGAGGCCTCCATGTCATGGGGTGGGGGGAGTCCTATGACTTCAAACAGAAATAGTTTATTTTTGAAGTCCTTCTGCCTTCACAAAGCAATTGTTTCCATTATGTTAATGGAAATTTCGCTATGAAGGCAGAGTGAGTTCAAAGATAAATGATTTCTTTTTGAAGTCAAAGGACTCCACCGCACACCGTGACATGGAGCCCTCCAGCTCCATTAAGGGAACAAGCTTTCCTGCTGCAGGGAGCTGGAGGTCTTTTTCCCTTTCCTGGATCAATGGATTGAAAGGTATGAAAATGTATTTTGTGTAAATGTGTGCATGCGCATGTAAGTGTGTATATGCATTTAATGTAATGTGTGCGAATGAGTGAGTGCTTGATGTATGGTTGGCTGCCTGGGTGTGCCTGTGTCAGTGTATAGTGAAAGGATGCACATGTAAATGTATGGGTGACTGGGAGTGAGTGTGTGAGTTTATGATGAATGCTCTTATTACTTATCGGTAATCTTCATTACTCATAGACCTACTCTTTCTCGGCACAATACGTGTGCAAGAGGCACGTTGCCTCACACACAAGTACTGAGATGAGGTAGAGGGACATGAAGGTAATTCTGGGCAGAGGAGCTGATTTTGGCAGTTGGGGTGGCAGTCTAGGCCAGCCCAGCGTGTAGTGTGACCTGTGATTTGTTGCTGAGGAGGCCCCCAAATGTCGCAGGGGGCCCCCCAAAACTTGTGCTATGCCACTGGCTAAATATTTTGGTAATCACATGTGAAATATGTTTGGAATTACAGGGAATATAGAATAATGGGCCATTTTTCATCATCTACACATGAGGTATATACAACTGCTAAAAAGTATTCATCTCATCTTTTCAAATGACAAGCAGTATTATTTGTCAGATTGATTTAAACATGTTGCCCATCATTTCTCAAATTGTTTTCAAGAGATGTCGGATGTCAGGGGAAGCTGGATTCAATTTTGAAGAAGAAGGGAACAAATACAATTAAAAGTGCAACAAGACTTCAATATTTGATCTATCAGTTATGGGCACTGTTTGGTACAGTTTGTGTGAACCCTCGTTAGCTGTAATTAGTCTGGAAACATTTTTGTTTCATTGGTTTGTCTCTTACCAAAAAAAAAGAACAACAAAAAAAAACTATCAACATGTTTCACAAGAAGTCAAACCTTGTGATAAGCCTTGTGTTTTTTTTGTTAATTATTGCTTAAACACAAACCTAGTCCAAGAGCAGCAGACCTCTCTTCAACAGGAGGGGGCTGACACTGGGCTTTACTTTTTATGCAGTAGCACAGTACTGTTGGCAAAGGGAGATAGGGGTTTGTATTCGTCTATCAGGTATTGCTGAAAGAACCACGTTTTTAATGTTTTGCGGAACTGGAGGATAGTACAGGAATAGTGAGCCCCTGCCGGGTTTGAGTTCAAGTCCAGTCAAGTCAAGCTTTATTTCGGTAACAAGCAACCATAAAAGCAACAAAGCAAGAATAAACATCATTCCATATAATAAAATACATATTCATTCAAATATAAAATCCTATTGATAAGATGTATCATATAAAAATAATTCATGAAATTACAACAATCCAGATAAAGCTTATATCCAAATGATTGCTGTCTGGTCAGGGTAGTGGATAGACCTATTTTGGTTAGGACTTCACCTTCCAACTTAGTTTCGTAAGCATTCTTAATGACCAGTTCACTAGTGGCATCCATGCTAGAAGACCTTACAGAGTACTTCCTCAAACACAGGTCACACTGCTTATTTTTGATATAAGCAAGCCGGGGGAGTGATCTACCTCTATACTGCATCATTAGAACATTTTGGGCCTCCCTGTCTTTCCTTAGCAACTCAGACGTCCAGATCCTGGCCCAATATTAGGTCAGTCTAGCAATGCCTAGTCACTCAATATGATGCATGTTAGTCTCCAGCTATACCAGCAGTTTGGTGTACTGCATGGTAGGCCTTTAATGTTCTCAGATACATATTTTCAGTTATTGAGAAGATCAAACATTCAGTATTCCCCCATAATGTAGCAT
The DNA here is from genome assembly GCF_040938575.1 of Ambystoma mexicanum. Taxonomy (NCBI): domain Eukaryota; kingdom Metazoa; phylum Chordata; class Amphibia; order Caudata; family Ambystomatidae; genus Ambystoma; species Ambystoma mexicanum. The sequence goes on along the minus strand of NC_090936.1, from coordinate 820,819,383 downwards.
TGTGTTAAGCTGTGTGCCTAGCCTAGGACTTATAGGCTTCAAGAGATACTATAACCGCCCAATTACCATACTCATTAGTAAAAACCTTGTTAAGGCCCACTATACCTGGCCAGCGTGACTCCTGCCTTCACTACTTGTATGTCACACCTATAGTTTGTCTTGTCCCTCAGGCCCAAGTAGTCATGCTGGTCAACCTGCACTATCTCCCCTTCCCGAGTTCAAGATTCAGGATAGTGTGTCTTTCCAGCCTGAAATTGTTAAAAAACAAATATTTTGTCTTTGACACATTCATTGTCTGAGCATTAAGATCACACAAACAGAGAGCTGCTTTTTAAGACCTACTGGTGTAAGAGAAAGAAGGATGGCATTGTCAGCAAACATGAGAATTGGTATTGTATCATTGGCCAGCACCGGTGAGTTCCAAATGGATGTGGCAGGAGAAGGATTTCTTCCAAGTCTTATCTTTATGAGCTGGTTTAGACAACAACCTTTTGATAATTGTTCTATGTGAGGTGCAAGAGCCTCCAGTGGTGTGGCGTTTTGTCATCAAGAATGTTAGAGACTGCTTTGTTGGTAATACGTTTAGCTTTTAATATAATCTTGGCTGGGAGGGGAAGTCAGTGAGGCTCATGCAATGATTGAGACATACAGGCAAATTTGTGGGCATAATTAATGAGGCCAGCTCTAGTGTTGAGGGAGCCTTGAGGGGGACGCAGTCCGTGGCTGGAAGCTGAGTAAGGAAGGCATTTCCCCTGATGTTTGAGATCACAATGGCTTGTATCACCATACTCAAGTCATGCCAGGGAGGAAGGTCTTGCTTTTGCGAAGTATAGAGATCTGTATCCATGCATTTCATGTTTTTTTGGCTATGTCTTTTTTTTAAAGGAAAGGCTCCTGTCAACAATAAAGGCTGAGTATGACAGTTGAGGGTGAATCCTTCCAGGCACGGGTCATCCAGTCATTTTTTCACTAGTTGTTGTTTGGTGGGGAGACCGGGATAGGTGGGGCGTTCTTCTGCCCTAACTAACCAGAAAGATTCCATTGGAACTTGTAGGGATTACCCTTTATCAAGCACAGTCCAAACAACAGACAGACATTTACTAGCAGCAGGACACTTCAAACGTTCTACTGAAGTGGTTGAGGTGACAGCCTGACTCCCTTTCTAAAATGCATTATCGTAACCCCAGAGGACTTTGGTCAGAATTTATCCCAATAAAGTCCCAGCAACATCCTTTTCTTCCTCAGTCCAAAGATGATTCGCCTGAAACGGGGGAGTCTTACCCCCATTTTGGCTAATGTTAATAAACCCCAGGTAATGATATATCAGAAGGGATGTAAAAGCATTCCAGACTTTAGTATGAATAAGTCACCACTACTAATAGTCAGTTGTTATTATTACTTCTTAGCTAGGTTTGTCTCAAGATATTCCTGGTCTACCCACAATGAGTGTGTGGCGGGTTCAATCAAGAAAGCAATAGGGGCAGTCTGAGCATTTACAAGAAATTCTGGGGAAATTAGGTAGTACCAACAATCAATGTTGATGAAGCCAAATCATGTAGAATTGCCTAATACTCTCAGGTGTGTGGGCTTTTTCTACTCATTATAGAAAATTGAATACACATTTTCTGAACAACTATTAGGGTTATCTAATGCAACACTTGCAGGATTTTTATATTACAAAACTCATTTCATTGACTCACACATATTAACACGCTTCAGTATAACTGTGGGTGTCAATTTGGACTAACATCAATTTGGTCTAATGCAGGGTTGTCCAACTCCTGGCCTTGAGAGCTGAAATACTGGCAGTTTTCAGGATATCCGTCATTAATATTCATGAGAAAAAATGTGCATACATTTAGCATCATTGTATGCAAATGCATCTTATTCTGAAAATGCAATATGTTTCCGACCCTCGAGACCTGGAGCTGGACACCTGGTCTAACACAAATGCTGCATTGGACACATTAAAGCTTAGGGATGCCTTTATCATTGATAACCTCCATAGGTATTGGTGGATGAACTTTGTTAAATCAACTTTACAAAGGTCACATCAGTCTTGTCTATGATTATTTTTTCTGGATTGGACAGGTTTTCTAAGAAAATGGCATTACAAGTCTTTGTGAAGGGGAAGTAAATGGATCTCCTTATGCAGAACAAACCAAGGCAGTGTTTAAGGCACATTTGCCATTCTTGCCCCTGGTTTATAGCTCACACTATTATCTGTCTTGTATCTCAAATTGTTATGCTAGAAAGCTAATAACACGCTTGGCTTTTATCAAGGATGACTTATATCTATTTGAACTACATGAACATCTATAAATGATTGCTTTTGTAAATGTGACATTCAATGAAAATTAATATAAATGTACCTGTGCCAAACCTTGTAAGAGTCGCATTTTCCCTTTCATTAGGTGTCTTAACTTTAGACATTGTTCAGTTGCTTAAATGTTTCATGTTATGCCGCTGATAATCTCTGTGTTTGTTGCTCTTTGGAAAAAATGTGTTAGTAATAATGAGAATCAGGACACGTTTCTGAACAGCATCTTATTCTGAACTGTAGACTCAAATGTGCAATTATGACTTTATGTTAATGGAAACATGACATTTTGTATGTATTGATGTTTTTAAACAGTCAGTGGGCCTCATTATGCGGTATGAGGTAAGGGATTACCAGCACCGGTAAGGGTGCGGTGCCGGTAATCCCTTACCTCCATATTCCGAGGCCCCTTAGCGGGTCCCTTCCTTAACGCCTGGTCTGACCAGGTGTTAACGACGGGACCTGCTAAGGGACTTCAGAGCTGATAATTGTACCGCAAATTGCGGTACCATTATTAGCTACTTCACCATTCCCTTTGAGCCCTGTGGGGGCTCAAATGGAAATGGGGAATGGTTCTCAGAATGGGGATTTATGGGTCCTCCAAGGTTGGAATGACCCGGTAAGTACCTATTCTGAGAACCCGGACCCGGTATGCGGTAAGGGGGTAGCCCTGGTGCTAATAGCACCATGGCTACCTCCTACTGCGTACTGAGGCCCAATGTGTTATGATGTGTTTTACAAAATAAACAGTATTTTATGATTATTGTGATAATATGAACAAAGATCAGACAATATATAAAGTATTCTCCTTTCCAGCGCACCCAAAGCATTCTGCCTTATAAAGAAATGCATGAATGCGCTATTCATTTGCTCTTTTAAGCATCCAATTTGGGGAATCTATTGATCAATCTTGTGTAGCATGCCGTTGAATTGATATGTTAAACAGTACTTGTAATTATGGGAGAAGATCTGGTTTATTTCTTTCTCAGATCGACTAGAACCAAGAAACCAGAGCTCTCCTGTCAGCAGGTTTCCTTCCTTTGAATGTGCTTTGCTTTTGCAGGAGCCAGAAAGTTGGATCTCCATCTTAGCTATGGCATAAGCTTGTGAACATCTTTCCTGTTCGCTCTCAGATTCAGAACTTATTATTTTCCAAGCACTTGGAAGTCACTTATTCCCTGGCTTGATGTGTTCTCTTTTTCATATTTCCTACCCTTTTCACTTAAGCTGGCCTTTTGACCCAGCATCAAGAAACTCATCCATAGGTATAAAGACAATCTACATTGTAGAAATCACACTCAGAAATCAATCAGTGCCCTCTGTACAGGGTATCACAATCATTATCTGTGCCAGCCCACTTCCAAACAATGAATGTCTACCCACCACATAACACATTACTCTGTAACAAGTGGAATTTCTCCAGATTGACAAAAATACATTTATCCCTCATTCCAAAAATGGATCTATATTCTGTTAATGAAATTCACTACTATCATCTGCTACACAAAATATCCCAAATTCATATATGACCCCACCAGGCATTCACATTAAAAATAATGCAGATCAAAAAACGTGCACTTGATGAAATACCACAAGAAATATACGCAGAGTTAGCCCACTTGGGTTTTAATCTGTACGAGATGCCATCTACCAATTTAAAAGAATCATCAAGAGATAATTACACAAAGTCACCCCGAAAAAACTATAGATACAAATCATGAACAGAAGACCTTTACAGATCAGCGAGAAGAGGAAGAAGCCCACAATCAACCACCAAAAAAAACCAACAGATCAACATCAGATGGACTTCTTTCAACTGTACGCCCAAGGTACACCATAAGGAGCGACGAGTAAACAGACGGTAGAGAGGACTACAGAAACAAATACGATCATGTACGGAAGCAATCCTACTCAATAACTTACCGTAGCCGTAACCAAGATGAGAGAGTATCTCCGCTTAATCAAAGGATCTCAGAAAAATTACGGACCAGACCCCGATCGGCCCCGAAAAAACAACCAAGAAAGACAAATGGAACTGGTTCCGGAGTGTCCTAACACCGGGGTGCAAAAGATAGCAACCATCCGGGGGTGTTAAACCGACACCACTCATCCCGCAACCATCTCAGCCAACAGTGTACAAAGAAACCATAAGTATAGCGTCATGGAACACCAGAGGTCATGTTCATTTTACCAGGCCGGACACTCACGACCTGGGCTCCCATGACATCATATGCCTACAGGAAACATGGCTGCGGGAAAAACCAGCTCTAGGCGGCTACTGTATTGAAATTTCTCCGGCCTTCAAAGGACCCTTGGGTCGCCCATCCTCAGGCTTACTGATAGCGACCAGAATAGTATCCGATATATCCATCACAGAAGACATAACCCGCAGCTACGAAATTCTGGCCGTTTTGACCACATGGAACTCTCCAACTCAATCGCCCAAGTCTACAACACCAGACTCGGTAGCTATTATAAACGTTTACTGGAATCCGCAAAAGATTTCTGCAGTGAACCTTTGCGACAAAGTGGTCAACACAATCGATGAGATTGCAATTAAATACAAATCTCCTAATATTTTGATCTGTGGGGACCTTAACGCGAATTGTACTACACATAACACGCTCGAAATAAAAGAACCCTATTACTCCTCTGCAACAACTAGGGGTCTTGCGTGGAGCTCCATCATGAAATCAGAAACCTTTTGAATTCTGCCACTGCCACACATTCAGATACCTTAATACTGACCTGGGAGTGTGATAGGTCTTCAGCTACTCTCGATTAAATCGTTGCTTCCGAACCACTGTTTTTTAACATAGTGTCTTTTGAAGTAATCAGAACGAAGTACAGTGACCACAACCTACTGAACCTTATATGCAGAAGTAAATAGAGCATATCGCAATTCTATGACTCAGCCATTGAGACAAACTCTCAACAAACTCGGCTACGTATGATCGCCTCTGATGTTCACAAACTCACAAACCAATTCACCATCTTAATGTCTGACCCCACATCGCGAAAGGGAATGGCAAGATCGAGCTACATTCCCCTTCTTCTTCCCTTCAAAAAACCTAGGAAGAACTGCAACAACCCTAGCAATCGCCATACTCATGAGCACAACTCAGCTCTGGTCACCAAAAGCAGATTTCTAAGAAAACTAAAAAGAGAGGCAACAACACTGAATCAACCTATACTCTAGGAAAAACTTATGGTTGAAACAAGAAATTACAAACAATGGCTGAGAAACTCGAGATGTGTCCTATATCAGTCGGACACCGAAGAGATGCTGAAGGTTCTGTCTAACAAAAAATCCTGTGACGTCTGGTCGCTAATTAACAAATCGAACAAGCTTCCAAACTCGCAGATGATCAATCCAGTGTCGGAAGAAAAATGGACCACTCATTTTCTGAAGCTGTTTGAATCAGTAAAAGGCAATGTAAACGAAATAAGGGGACCAAAGGATATAGTCTGGGTGGACCAGACAGAGATCGTTGAGATCAAATCTACTATCCTGCGACTGAAGTCGTCAAGAGCACCGGGGCCAGATGGACTCGCTAATTGCGACATTAAACAACATCCGGACGACTGGTCTAACCATATCAGCTCAATTTTCAAAGTCTGCCGAGAAAGAAAAACAATCCCTGACTCCTGGATGAAAGCAGTGATCGTTCCGATTTTCAGAAAAGGAGCCAGAGACGATCCCCTGAATTACAGGCCGATAGCCCTTCTTGATGTCATCGGAAAGGTTTTTGCCACAATTCTTCTGAATCATTTCCGCAAATGGGCTTTCACTTCACCGTGCTCAGATCCCTTCCAAACAGGATTCCAAAAAAACGCCAGCACTAGTGCCAACATACTGTGCCTGAATCTACTCAAAGATAGAGTCCTGACTGGAGCCACTCGGGTGTTTCTAGCATTTGTCGATCTGTCCCAAGCTTTCGACAGAGTGGACAGACCGAAACTGTGGTCCAAACTTAGGACCTGGCATTGTCCAGAGAGCATCTTGTAACCTATAATCAACCTACATTCAAACACCGGTATAAAAGTCTGCCTAAATAACCAAGTTCTAATTTTGAATTCCATACCGACTTTTCATGGAGTGAAGCAGGGCTGTCCTCTGGCCCCAGCTTTGTTCATATCTTTTCTCAGAGACTTTAAAGAGACCCAAACCAAAATCAGATAATTTCCACCCAAAATAGGCAACACAAGGGTCCTGAGACTTTTATATGCTGACGATTTGATATTACTTGATCTCACTCAGGTCGTTCTGCAATGACAACTGGATAACCTCACAGCTTACACCACTGAAAACAATTTGGAAATCAATAAGTTAAAGACTAAGATAATGATTCTGCAAAAACCAGGAATCAAAAAGAAAGAGACCTTTCAATGTCACCTCAATGAGACGAAAATGGAAGTGGTTGATACTTTCAAATACCTTGGAGTGAAACTTGATTGTACCAAGAAAGCCCGGAACATGCAAGATGCACTGTGGTCTAAGGCCAAGAATTTGGCTGCACACTGAGAGCAGTCGATCGGAAATACGGCAAATTTTCTCTCCAACCGGCGATCAGCTTCTATAAGGCCAAGATCATTCATTCGCTGACATACGGAATGGACGCTACACCTTCAATTCCTCCGGTCCTCTGGCTCAAACTTGAAGGTTTCATCTGGAGATCTGTGCAGGGCCTACCCAATTCCACTGCTGTAGCTCCGATAAGACGGGAACTCGGCCTTGTCTATCTAAAAGCAGTGGTGGACATCAGTACTTTACGGTATACAGGAAAGTCATCGATCCTGAGAGTCTGGAAATTTACAGCATGATTGCAGAAGAGATCGATAAAGGCAACAATCACTCTATCAATGAGTGGGGCATGGACCAAAATCTAAAACTGCAGGAAATTGCGTGCAGCAAAGAAGACCTAAAGAATAATCCTGTTAGGATTAAAACTAAATTGGAAAGTTTGGACTGGATTTCTACTACGGAAAAAGCCACACTTAACAAACTACTAGTCCATCTCCCTATGACTATCAACAAAATGAAAGAAACTATGGCTTACTGTAAAAGATATCCAAATAAATCACTGATGAGAATCTTTCTGAAAGCTCGTCTCAACGTCCTGCCGATGCAGGAAATCCTAGCGATAAGAACAGGATCCACGGAAAAAACATGCAGACTCTGCAAAAATCCTGAAGAGAGAGAATCTATTAGACACCTGCTGATGCTCTGTCCTGCTATGCACCAAGCCAGGTGAGCCTTTTTTAGTCCTCTGACGGTAAATTCATTTGCTGGCAACGAAGACATTTGGTGGAATCGCCTTATCGCAGGGGACAAGACACGATGGCACACAATGTCTCCCAAACTTCTGAACTCTGCAATAGAAAAAATAAAACTGAATATTGCCGTCTGATCCCGGTCCACCACATACTGGTCGAAATGCTGACTGTTGTCCCCTGTGTGATGTCTTCGCAAATCTTTCTTCTCTGTGACTGAAATTGTTTGTGATTTTGTAAAAATCTTATTTGATTATATACAAGTAAATAAAAAAATAAATAAAACAAAATAAGGCAGATCATATCAATGTCAGGCCCACCGTCTAGGGAATGCCTAAACTTGTGTCTCTGTAAGTAACTTCCGAACTGTTGTGCAAATTCCAGAGCTCCACAGATTTGATTTAGAAAATTGCTACCACTGCATATGTCATTTTTTTTTATTTTGTTTGAATCTTCTTATAATACCAAATACTGGTTTTAAAGAGTGGAATAGCATTTGAACATGACTTGCGAACCCTGATAATATTTGTCTCCTCAAATGCCATGACATTGTTGTGTTATTATGAGTGCCAGCATTTTGACCTTGTGATCCAAAAACTGAGATTCCTTTATTGGCCAAAATGGCATTCATTTGCTGCAAAGTAATCAACACCAAACATTTTGCCTACTAGATGGGAGCAGTAGGCAATTTAACCACTGTAGATATTTATGTGCTATACAGTTCCATCCTACACAATTCAAATTCACTTCCAGCTCAGACTTACTTTATACCAAACTTTCTGCCCTCTTTTCTAAAACTGACCACCTGTAGCTTTTCTTCAATCTACTGGGGAAAATGTGAGACGATGCGTCTGATACAAAGAGGTTTTTCTGACATGTTTGTGCCACTGTAAGACACCTGCGAATCAGGCCCTTCATATTCTATCTTGACTGCACAGCAATGCAATGATCAAAGTCACTAATATTTTATATATTTTTGTATCAATTCCTTTATGTAACATCCACTATCCTTTATCATACTCTTTCACAAACCCAAGCAAAGTTTCAGTTTTGGACTGCATTATGAAGAAAAAAAAAGTCTATAAATAAAGAAATGTATTACAACAGTATGTTAAGCATTTCCAGTCACATTCTTTTGAAAAAGTTCATTAACAAAATGTCCCTGCTATTATTCATAACAATGAACTGAAGAGTGGGGCTTTATATTAACCTTGCACTCAGTCTGATCAATTAATGTCTTGTTCTATATAGATGTATTTACACCATATGTTTGATTCATACAAGTTAAAACGTATGTGTTCTTTCCACAACATTGTTTTATTTTGCAATAATAAAGATGTGAGTTAAAAACACAATACAATCATTTTAAAATACAAAACGTGTCAATCTCATTTTTCTTATCAAGTGCTTTGGTGTTAGTAAGTGCAAAATCCAATTCTTTCCTCACAACAATTTCTAAGAAACTTAAATCTAGATATCAGCTCACCACTATACTCAGTAACCTAAACAAAGTTGCACAAGCATTCTCATGCACTTCACCATTGGTCAACCTGGTTGTGTCCCCTGGTACTGTATTATCTTGGCCAGGGGACCTTTGTTTCATCCCAATGATAGTCAATAGCATTACTTCCACCAACAATCTGTGTTTCACCCATACATGCTGAGACAAGATCCATTCTCTTGCCCATCAATTTAGCCTGCGTTTGTCTTCATCAGGACAAAATATATGTGTCAATCTGGAGCATCAAATGGATACCCCTGTTCTAGCAATGTCCTTGTTACCCTGCAAACATAATAAAAAGTCAGTTAACAATATTACCGCCATCGAGGGCCACATGTTACTCTTTTGATTAAATAGTGTAACCTATATCCTAGTTCTTCACTCCACATTCCAGTTTCACAGTAGCTGGACATCTCTTCCGGTAAGCACCACTTTTTTTCATGTATTTTCAATTATTGCCTGGATTTACAGAGAATAGTATACATCAGAACTCAGAACCCATCCAGTTCTCAAACTGTTAAACAAAACCCCCATGTATAATGGGATCAAATTACTAAATGTCCAGATACTGTGATATTATAAAAACACAGACAAAATATGTAATAATTGGCCATCGCCACAACAGACTTTAGTACCCCCTAAAAACTCTTGAAATAAAAGGTACCATCTTCGAGATTCAAGCACTAAACCTTCAACATACATTGTTTTAATCCACTTTCAAATGTACCCCGAAGGTATTATTTTGGCTACATGTTCTCAGTTTAACCAGGCAGTGAGCGGACAGGGTTAGTCAGTATAATGTTGCTTAAGCAACCCAGCAAACAGTGCAATCCAATGGCTCTTTCTAACTACGAAATTGTCAACACAAAGTGCTGTGATCAGACAGCAATTGTTGTTTAAAAGAACTTCTAGAAGAGCTTCATCTACAGAAAGTAGGAGAACTTCACCAGAAAATTATATGTGTCATGTTAGAAAAGTGAACAACAGATACCAAAAGACATAGAGCAATGCTGGAAATCAACCAATTGTTTGGAACGTTTGAGAAAACAGCATGTGTTGATTCAGTGTTTTTGAAAACTGTTTTTTCGAAGTCCTTTTCAAATACTTTGCACCACAATAACATGCCAAGCTGCAGATGTATTTAAACTGTTCAATGCCACAAGTTCCAAATGTGTAGAAAAACCTATGAAAATCCTACCATGAGGGACAGTGAAAGCCATACTGTCCATTTAATAATCAAAATAAGTGGACCAGCTCTTAAACAGAAGAGCAATTGCATCACTGTGCATTGGGTTTTATAGCAACCTAAAGGCCAAAACATCTTCTTGCCTCCAAAATGCTCCCACACTAGCAACACAGGCAGGTGAATGCATTAAATGACAGCAATGTTCTACTCCTGATCTAATTGACTCTATTGTTTTACTCTCTCTTCATGTTGTAGTCTTTCTAGCTCTAATGTATATTCTGCTGCTGAAGGATTTCATGCTGGTATTTCTTTTTCTTCAGATAGGTTATGCTGTTATCTCCTTGTATACCCAAGGACAGACCATCTTGGCCTTGGCTATCTGGCCCAATAGGTTTCTTACAACTTAGTTTCTCTGTGCAGAATGTAAATAGTTAAAAACAAATGCACGGTGAATTGTCATTTCTTTTCAACATTCTAAATGTCATTTATTGCCAGCATTAGAACGTCAAAGCTAATAATTTTCAGACTCCCATTTCATCAGAGGGTTAATCCCCTCAACAGCTTTTTTCAACTCTTAACAAGTTGCTCAATTCTACCTAGTCGTTCCTTCCTTCAACTGTGACAATTCACTGGATCTCTTCACTTCTCCCAAGAGGGGAGCCCTTCCAAGTGAAGCTATGGCGGTGAGCCCACTATGCAACAATCCCCATAGGGGTGGCAGAATACCGGATCTCACAGGGAGAAACTCCCCTCATGGGGACAAGGACTCTTGTTCCATGATGGAACTCCCTCAGCCCCTTACATTTGAGAACATGCAAACCCAGAGGTCTCCCAAGAACTAACCTGAGAAGACTACTGTCTATTACTGTAATAATCCCTCCCTTATATAAAACATGACAATTCCAACACAAGGAGGAACACATAAGGTGATCATTAGTCATCTCTCAGACGTAGTGAGAAGAGGAAGATCGAAGGAGTGATGCAAACTAATTCTTTTCTAAGCAGCAGCAATACTGAGAAGAGGTGGCCCCAAGGAAGCATGAATGATGTCCCATCAACACAAAAGAGGGACTCTGGCACTCTGCTGGGGAGGACGCAGTTACAGACCATAAAAAGCAAGGACAGACTTACTGAAACAAGTGCCTGACCCGAAGTCTGTCAACCACGGGAAGTTCAAACCTGGGAACGAGGAAATGAGCAGAAGAATCTGGTCCTCTTCCGTAAGAACGTTGAGGAATGCTCAGAAGAACTCCTCATTGTGGAGAATAGAACCAACCTAGGCAGAAGCAGGAACCATGAAAATAGTAGTGTGACCTCAGAGAGGTGGACTGTGCAGTCCTTCACCTATGCCAACACCGAAATGCCCAGTAATCCATGGAGCCTACACAGTACAGCAGGGAGCAGAGAGAGAGAGATGCTCAGAGCCCTCTGCAAGAAGATGTGAGACCAACACCCTGGGAATGACCTGCGATGTGGCACCACCAGAAAAAAGGTAACAGAGTCACAGGACACGCGGTAGAATTACAGAGAAGGTATTAAGGGTGAAGAAAACCTCAGGAGCAATCTCCCTCTTCACAGTTTCAGTGTTAAAACCATCAATACTGAGGAAAACATTATGACTAATCTTCCTTGTCACAGTAATTACAGAGACGGTATTAATGTTTAAAAACACCTCTGGAGTAATCTCCCTCGTCACAGTAACAACGTTAAAACCATCACTACTGAAGAATGCTTTCGGGAGTAATCTCCCTTGTCACAGAAATTACATTGAAGGTTTCTAGATTGACAAACTTCTCAGGAGTAATGTCCCTTGTCATAGTAACAGTGACAAAGACATCACAAGGGAAGAGTTTATCAGAAGTAATCTCCCTCATCACAGCACCAGTGCCAAAATTACCAAGATTGAGGAGGGCATCAAGAGAAACCTTCTTGACCAGAATAATCGAAAGGCAGATCGCAAAAGTGAATAGTGCCTCGGGAGAAATTTACCTTGCCACAATAATCATAAGAGAGAGATTGAGAGCCAAGGAAGCCACAAGAGGTGTCTCTTTAACAATAGTGCTGTTAAGAATAGTGGAAGAAACCAAGGCTACTCTAGGAAGGATCTCCCTTGTTTCCATGCTCAAGGAGACATCCAGAGAAGCTGGGTATTGTACGTTGTATTGAAAAGGAAGAACTGTTGGACATTTGGTTCAAGCCAAGGAAAGTCCCTGGGAGTAACTTGATGGCCTCTTGAAGGCTATCACCCGAGACTATCCGAAAACAGCTTTTAAGACTGACCCAGTTTGACCAGAAGAAGGGAGTCAATATCCTGGTCTCACCTTTTGTTGAATCAGAAGCTATTTCAAAAGTTTGTCAGAAAACTGCCCTAACGCTGTACCAGGGAAACCAGAAGAAGGGAGTCACTCGCCTGGTGACTTTCTGTTGTTTAGAGTATCTTTTGTTAGTGTTAGGGTCATAGTAGGAGAGTTTTGGACAGAGGACAGACAATTTAGTTAATAACAACCCTGACAATGAGCACCAAAGTTAGAATTCAGTTAGTTAGGGCAAACCATTTAGTCTTATGGAGATAAAGGTACTTTTGCCATTTAGTTAAATAAAACTCTTAAGTTCAAATGCCAGCTCTTTGTCTGATTCCTTCTTCTGACTTACAACACAACTCATAAATGAATCCAAATTATATTTTGTCATATTTAAATGTAATTTTAGATATAGGTTAAAACTATATTATCTTCCCTTGATCAAACCCACAACTGTCTTCACTGGTACTTCTTCTGTACCTTCTTTTTATTTCTCATTTCTCAACTATATTTTAATCTGATTTGGTTCAAATCATTACTCCCTCTTTCCCAATGACTGCATCTATTGATCTGCTGATAGTATCATTGGCCAAATCTATCTTTTCTTCACTGTTTACGTTTTTTGCCACTATTTAAAACACTTTAATCTGATTGGTTTCCAGATAGCTTTAAAATGTCTACTGTTATTCCTTTTTGGAATAAATCCAATTTTGATTCTTCAGCTGCTTCAAAATTATGAACAATTAACAAACGGATGGACACAGAGCATTGAACGTTTTCAACCCTACCTGGTTCTCGGTCTAACATGACACATCTACAAAAGGGTCTTCATGGTTTATCATATAAAAAACATGTTTCTTTGTGTTGTACTAGAAGGCATGCAAAAGTTGGCAAACGATTGTGACCAACAGCACATTGTTAGTCAACCCCATTTCTTCACAAAACCACCAGTTAAGCAGTAAGAATACCAGCTTAGAAGAAGCAGGCATGTTAGAAAGTTCTTCATGTCAGATGCAACAAACAGTACCTCTTAAGGCCACCTTTTGAGACAAGCAACTCACTTCCTTTCCCACCGGATGAAACTGTGGTCATGTCCAGTGATCACTCTGTACACTACACTGTTTTTACCCCAGTGACAGTGTCACACATTTTGAAACTGATCCATTAAAATACTGGTGGAAAAAGATTCAGATCTTGCTTGGTCTTTCCAGAATAGCTTGGTTGATGGCGAGCTGCCTTCTAATGAGAGTTTGATATGAGCAAAATTTAGCACAGCTGAAGTATTGTGTCTGAAATAAATACTCAATGTATTGTTAATAATGTTCATTGCCTTGCTTTCATAAAAATCAATCTAAAGTCCTTTCCCAACCATTGCTGTAGAAGAAAACTGGTGGCAGTGAGTCCGACAACCCGGGTTCATGTGCACACTCACATACAGAGGAGGTTGATTGGTTTTAGTAATTGTAATGGCTAAGGGAAGGCAATCAATTATATTTGAAACTCAAGAGTAGTGAGTGGGGTCTAAAAAACGTAAGACAAATAATGATGGCATATTATTTTAACAGGATTGCAGGTTTGGGCCTGAAGTAACATGGCCTTAAGTTTATCACACACTAGATACTTTTTTAGGGAGAGCCAGATTGCTGCTTTTCAGAAAAAGAGAGTAGTAAATGCATTAAGATAGCAATTTTTCTGCGAGGGAGGATGACATTTCAGAGAACAGATTTGCAGCGAATGAGAGCCAGGACATTGTTTCAGAGAGCAGCTTCTTCTGTGAGGCAGAGCTATTGTACAGAAGTGTAATTCCAAATATGAAAGTACATGGAATGTCATGCCATATTAAGGGATCCACATATTTCTCAGTCAGTCAATTCTAATTCACTAACACAATGAAAAACTTCACTTTGAATCCCCTAGAACCGTTATTAGTCAAAATGTAGAGATCTGATTTGTATACTTCAAAGTGCTTCTCTTCCTTGCTCCTCTGAGTAGAACATCCTGGAAGTGAGTCAAATCTCCTCTAAAAGCATATACTTTAAAGACAGAGGAACAAAGGTGTTTTTAAATCAAACATTCTTCTTGGGATTCACTCGATGAGGCGGCACAGTATTATTTAAGGACTTTGTGAGCTCATTTACTCTCATATGCACCCCATAAGCTTTGTGGCTGACAATTATAGCTTGGAGTGAAATTACAATATGTGGTCTAGTGGCAGGCATATTTGGGCCATCACAAAGTAGGAGACTGCAAGGGTGCACACATAATGGTACACGATGTTAAAACAAAACAGACCAATTGTCCTATAAACATCCCCTTGCAGGGATTATCACTTTTATGTGCAGGTGTAACTGATTCTCAGGACATAGATCACTGTTGTTTCACTGTTAGGCACAATCCAACGTTGGCCTGCCCAGAACTTCAGCACTTAATAGATCAACAATGCTGCAACATCTGCAAATAGCAACCTGTTAGGGAGAATTTTCATTTATGTGCTAATTCTCTTCTGACTTAGAGACCCACAGCTCTTTTGCTGGACTTTAGGGCTTTTAATTTTTTATCTTGGAGTGAGTGAGACCCTTTTCTCACTCTCTCAAGTATTTTTCTCTGATTTGGACTATGTGTTTCTTTTTGGTTTTGGGGTCTGACAAACTCCACAGGCATCCTCTTTTTGTATTGTGACACACAGCACCTTAAGTGCAGTGTCATAGAGAAGTCCTTTGGATTTCGGTTAAGGTTTAAACACCTTCTCTTGGATAAACAAATGTTTCTAAGAGTAGTAAAGTGAAATTGACTTTACTTCCCTTTTTCTCTTTGTAGACCCAACACACACCATCTTATGTGTAGTGCTGGCAGGGTTACATAGTTTTCCCTTTGTCTACCTTCTAATGTAAAAAATATTATCTTACCCTTACTACAGTTAACGGTTGGTAGCAGTGGTTACATTTTCCTACCACTGTGTGTTTTTTACCGCAGGCTGAAGCCTCAGCTGCAGTATTGCACCCATGGGTGCCCATTTTGTCAAAATGGCCACGGTCTTCTTTTTTCACAATTTTTTGTTAGTAAGGTCCTTCTTGAGAATTACTCTGTGCACCAAACCAGGTTTGGTCCCTTTGTTCGTTTTGTCTTCAGCGGATTCTGGGGTGAAGCCCACCTCTGGCTCCAGCATGTCTGGCAGGGCAGGAAGCGAAGGAGTTTCCCAAAACTCCCTGTGCTTAGTCTCCTTGGTTACAGGAATGCACCCAAAGGTGATTGGATGGCTAGCTGTCCTTGGAGGATAGCCATCCTGCTGCGTGAGTGACAGCTATGCTGCAAATACATGCGAGAAACTTGCATAAAAGGCGAGGTCTTATGCAAGGATGGCAGAGTCGACCACTGGACAAAGGAACCAAGAAAGAAAATGGAAGAGAAGCTTGCTGCACACTCCTGGACTGTTGGTTTGCCCTGTGAAGCCCTGATGCAGTGATGAAGCACCAAATTTTGCATTGACTAGAGATATCGGGAAAGGAGGGCTTCTTCCTTTGGGATGGTGGGACCAACTGACCAAGGCGAACTTGACTGGACCCCCTTTCCCTGCTGGCTCTTCTTCTTTGCTGCGGCTGGAACCAAGTGCCAGGGAACAGGAACACCAGAAACGCGTGCATCATTTTTAAGCTGGACCTGAGCTCCAGGAAGATCCTCTGTACTCCCTCAATTCAGGATTATCCAAGCTGAGCCACCTCAAAAGAGTGCTGGACCCCAGGAGCAAGGAGAGCCCAGAAGGTGTCCAAGAACGGCCGGGGTGCTATTTGCGAGTAGCTGAAACTGCTAATTGCTGCTGATCTGGAGTAAGTACATTTCTGCTGCTGACTTTCAAACAGTAGTGCAGGAGTCCCCAGGCGTCCTCCCTCTTATCCCCACAAGTGAGGCCCAGGAAAAACAGGAACAGAAACCAGCTGGAACCTAATCTTCAGACTCAAGGTACTGTGTAATTAGGTATACTTACCTCCTGCTGTGTGTAGAATGCTTGTTCTCATTGGAGACTTGCATTTGCTGCCCTTTGCAGAGTTGCTTGCATCTTTGCTTTTCACAAGCCTCTCAGCTTGTGAACCAACAATGATTCTTTGTACAACAAAACTCTCTTTAATATTGTGCAAGACTTGTGCTATCTTCAAGAAGTGCCTCAGCTCCCCTAGACTTTGCTCAATTGACATTGGCTGTCCTGGCTCCCTGAAGACTCTTCTTACCCTCTGAGCTTGTGTTTATCTGTCACTCAAAAAGTCATACATAAGTTACTTGTATAGCTGGGTAAGGGTTAACCTATATTTCATTGGGGGATTTTGAAGTACCTGTGTGGGGAAACGTGTTAACCTTTGTTTCCTTCCATAACCTATTCCTTTTTCCACAACCTCAGTGTTGCATTAAGTGTTAAAGTGATATATCAATGTCCACAGTGTCGTAGCAATTGAAGTCACCTCCGGGTGTAGGAAGTGTGTGTGTGATATCCCAAAAGGGTATCTACTTACTTCTGATTCTGAAGGAGTGTATTTTTAAGTGTATTTTATTTTTGCATATTGTTCTTTCTAAAGAAGGCTTATTTTAAAACTGCCAAACTAATAAATAATTATTTTAATAAGAAACCTTGAGTATAAGTGTTATTTGAATACTTGTCACTGTAAATCTCTATGTTGCAACACTACAGTTCACATCAACCCCTCCTGAGATAAACCTGGCTGTTCAGTCTCTCTACCAACCTGTGTAGTACAGGCCTATAACAACGGTTGGGTTACCTATTGCCAAGAGGACAAGGATGTTGTAGTCTCCCACAGGGTTACTACATACAATCTTGCCTAACACAATCACAGTGCAGAAATCCCCAGGTATCCTGCACTGCACCCCCAAACATGCAAACATGTAGCCTGCTAACACTGTTTACACTGTTTGCAACCAAAATCTCCATACTGCAGCATCCACACCACCTTACTTTCATTTCCTAGCACATTCTCTGAAGTGGTTTTGGCCTTAGCTCAGACTCCAGCTACTTGCTGCTGACAGCGCTGCAATATTGAGAAGGGCATCTATAGAGGGTATAGTTCTCAAAGGACACATATCTGCATTGTTGATAATGACATCAAACTTGAAATGAGCCCAGACGAGTGCAAGACAGCAAATCACACCATGCATGCAATTGAAAAGTAGTAGCAAGGACAACAGCTCCCTATGTTATTTTTAGATAGCAGAGACATAGACCTCTAGGCCTCATGTGCCTCACTTAATCCATCCATTCACATTATTCACCTTTAGTCTAAAAACATTACATTTTTACCAATTTACTTTTATTTTAGCAACAACTGTAAATTTCTATTTACATTTGGTTTCATTTATTTAATAGCTTGATAAATGAAACCAGGACAGGTTCAATGAAACTCATTGATGGTATTCTGGCAAAAATGCTGCAAAATCCTTTTTCCATTACTAGCACTTGATCTGGCAGAATCTCTGCTAGATTTGGAGTGTGGCAACAGTGGTGTTAGTTTGCATTTTCAGAGTCCTTGGAAGTTGATGGTTATTTTGAAGGAAATACTGTGGGGGTAATTCTGCTGGTGAACATTCCTCCACTGTTTGTCATTAAAGGGATAAATATACCACCAGCTGTTTACCACTTGCATTTCCTCCACTTTAACACCAACACTGGAATTTGACAGTGTTACAAACGGGGTAGTAATTTCATTGCCACTAAAGAAAGCAGTGGTTACATAATTGCCAAAACTGTGCTGCACCAACACACCCATAACTAGCCCCATTAGACCATTTCCCAGACAGCAAGATACCTTTTGTCTGTCATAAGTCTTCATTTCAGAACTGTGCTCATAAAAGGCATTTATTTTGTTTTCAATTTTTCTTGATTGATTGATTGATTGATTGATTGATTGATTGATTGATTGATAGGTTAATAATAATGCACCTATACACAAGTGTTTGAAGGCGCAACCAGGCAGGGAGGTGGAAAAACAGGGGAGAACAAGACAAACAATCTTACTAGGCCTAGTACCATTTAGATAATGCAAGTGCACAGACAAGAAGTGCAGGGCAGGGGAAAAGGGAGAAGGGCACCCAGTGGAACCATGCCCTGGGTTAAGTGCAGGAAGGCAGGGACTCCAAGGGGAACATGCACAGGAAGTGCAAGGAAGGCCAGGTGGCAGTGCAGGAGGGCCTGAAGGCAAGTGTTAGGAACTTGGCAGGGGGGATAGGTGTCCTATATGACTCAGAGGAGCACCAAACAGCCAGTCAACTTAACAGCAGGAGGAAGGGAGGGGCAGCAGAGGGAAAGCAGTGAGAAAAGGAAGATGAGGGAAGGTTAGCACGGGAGAGGCAGAGAGAAGGAAGAGGAGAAAAAGAAGATCTTGAGGAGTTTCTGGAACTTAAGGAGGTCCCGCTCAAGGCCGAGATTGGCAGGGAGGCCATTCCAGAAGGAGGCACCCGCAGAGGAAAGAGATCTATCACCCAGTTTATGCTTGGAGAAGCGACTCACCCTCAGAAAATTGGAGGTAGAAGAGCGGAGGGCACTGTAAGGAAGGTACTTAGGAAGAGAGCTTTAGAGGTAGTGCGGGCCTGGCCCCAGGAGGCCTTGTGGACAATGCAGAGGCTCTTAAAATTGATCCTTGCAGCCACTGGTAGCCAGTGTAGGGATTTCAGAGCCGGAGAGATGCAGTCCCTCGGCTTGAGGCCAAGGATAAGTCTTGCGGCCCTGTTTTGGGTGAGTTGCAGAGGGCAGAAGATAGAGTTAGGTAGATTGAGAAAGATGCTGCTGCAATAGTCAAGCCTTAAGAGAACCAAGGCTCTAGAGACAGTGAGCTTCTGGGGGAAGGTGAGAAAGGTGAGAAATGGTAGAATACCTTTGAGGAGGTGCAGTTGGAAATTGGAATTTTTAGAGACGTCCGTGATGTGTGGAGAGGAGAGAGTGCAGTCAAAGATGACTCTGAGGTTTTTTGCCTCACAAGAGGGTGATTGCAGAGGGCCAAGGGAGGCCGGACATCGTGAAAGGGAAAAGTGGGAGCAGGGGTTGCAATGAGAAGGATCTCTGTCTTACTGACATTAAGGCAGAGATCATTAGAGGCGTACCATACCTGAATAGTGGAAAAACAGCCAAGGATGTGCACGGAGGAGGAGGAGGCAGAGGGCAGCCTGAAATGGAGCTGCGTGTCATCCTCATAACACTGAAAGTTAGAGGAAAAGGAAGAGATCAGTCGGGCCAGGGGAGCCAGATAGACATTGAAGAACAAGAGGATTTATCCCTGCGGAACACCACATGTAGAGAGTGTGATGGGGAGAGGAAGGACCCAAATTCAAACTGGGAAGGTTGGCCAAAGAGGAAAGAGGATAGCCAACCCAGAACCTGATCCGTGATGTCCATGGTATCTCTGAGACGGGTGATCAGGATGTTGTGGTTCACCGTGTCAAAAGCAGAAGAAAGGTCAAGGAGGATGTCGACAGAGAGAGAGTTAGAGTAAAGATTAGAGAGCAAGTCTTCATAGGTGTTCAGGAGAGCAGTTTCCATGCCTCTGGCTGCTCTGAAGCCAGACTGATGGTCATGGAGACAACCAACAGATTCAGTGTGGAGAGTAAGTTGAGAGATATCCAATTTCTCCAGGAGTTTGCCCAGGAGAGGAGTCATAGAAATTGGGCGATAGTTTGCTGAGATGGAGGGGTTGGCAGTAGGCTTTTTAGGCAGGGGGTGCACAAGGAGGTACTTGAGAGGAGAGGCAAAAACACCAGTGGCAGGGGAGTGGTTTCAGAGTTCAGACAAGCCAGGAGCAAGAGTGTCAATGTTGTCCTTAATGGTTCTGGAGGGGCAGGGAGACATCTGTTTGGAAGAGAGTTTGATAGGCCGGATATGGCTGGGATCCTCATCAGGTGTGATAGGAAAGAGGGAGGGGAGGAGGGGAGCAGATGAGAATGAGAACAGGATGTCCTGAGTTTTTGTGGTGAAATGAGAGGCCATTGCCTAACAGAGCCAAGCCAACCCAACACAATTTGGATCAATATTGTCCTACAGTTTGAAAAAGATCTACGTTTTTTAACCAATATGTGTTTATTGTTCAAAAAAGCTTTAACACTTTTGGCTTGAATTTGATCAAGCAGATCTGAGTAGGGTTCAAGTTAAATTAGGTATTCGATGACTTGGCTCAATTCCACTCACATGGAATTTCTATGGAGTCTGAATGGTACATGCCAAGTGATACATTGTTTCCATTGTTCAAATTGCTATTTGAGTTGTGCAATTTAAGGCTCAACCATTCTGCATTTTGAATACGTTCTGACCCATAGGTTTGCTCTGGGCAACCCTAAGACTATTATGTGCCAGACTTCAGTGCTTGTAAACAAAGGTTAAGGGCATATAAAAACCTGGCTTTGACCAACAGTAAAAAAAAAACTGCTGGATGACTGTTTTCCTATACTCTGGCCTGGTGGACAGATGTATAGAAGGCCAACCTATATTGTGACTGGGGCAACTCTGGGAAGCTGTAGCCAACCAGTTTAGTGTAGCAGTGACAGGCGGTCTAGGCTAAGATCTTCAGAGGGGTGAGATTGTAAAGGGTCCACAAAGAGGTCGCACAATGGGTGTCACAAATTACCCTTAGTCAGGATGTATAAAAATACAGTTATTTAATGATGACCAAATACACTATAAGAAAAATTAACACAAACATGTAGACTTACAACCAATACCATCACACTAAAATACATATATACAATCACTGGTTCAAGTGCATAATACAACTCAAGATACTCCTGCAAGGGAATGAATAGATGAGTATTAAACACAAAAATGTCCACAGAGAATTTACCCCTAGCTAATATTGTCCAACCCTAAGTTGCCTGGGGCCTTGTGCCTTATTGTTCAGGATACAAAGATACAGCACTCAGGAGGCAGGAGAAAATGGAGGTAGGGTCTCTGGGGTCCAGTAATGGAGTCTTAGAGCCAGGGTTCAAGATAGACAATGTCCAAAATTCCCCCCAACAGTTAGAAGTCTTGCCAAGGCAAGTATTGGCAAAGCCAATAGGTTTAAGATAAAGGGCCTCATTACGACCCTGGCGCTAAGGGGTCTGCGCCAGCGTTAGCTGCGCGGACCCCTTACCGCCAACTACGAGTTCCTGGAGCGCCATGGTCATTTTTCCGCCCGCTTTTTGCGGGCGGAAAAATCCATGGCGCTCTGGGACCTTGGTGTTAATTACGCCACCGTATTTTACGGTGGCGTAATTAACTCCTTCCCCACTCCCATTGAGCCCTATGGGGCCGAAATGGGAATGGGGAAGGGTAAATGGGTCAATGGGGACTTACCGCCCCGCCGACCTCGGAATGGGGCGGTAAGTCCGCCATCCGCCATGGCGTAAAGGGACTTTGCGCCATGGCCGGAAAGTCCGTCGATGGCGGAAAAAATCCGCCAGGGTCGTAATGAGGGCCAAAGAGTATGATAAGTCCTTTGACTTACAATGTGAGTGTAGGGGTATGTTAAAAGCTCAATAACTTACCCCCTCACTCCGAATCTTCCCCAGACTTTCCAGAACAAAGGAAGGGTGTCCTGGCTTGCTTTTCCCCCTGAATTCCGCGGTCCTCGATTTTCACGGGTTACAGGTTCGAGTGATTCTCCGGTTAGGATCTTTTGCTGGTGCAAGGACTCTTGATGAAGAAATGTAGAAACAAACAATGCAGCACCCTTCTCGGGACTGGCGGCGGGTCAGAAAAGCAGGTTTCAGACTGTGCACCCCACGCACAGCGATGCAGCAGGACTCAGTAGCCGCAGTCAGACTTTCCGGTCTTTCTTGGGTCCCCTTGGTGCTAGGATGCTGAAATTTTGCAGAGGGTGTTGTTGCAGAGGCAGCTGATGGTGTGCCAAGTGTCAGGCGGAAACTCGGAAGAGCAACGAGGATAACCTGGTAGCCCAAAAACGAAGCTGGTCAGCCACAGGACAATTCCCGGGCACTTCCGAAGGCGGTTTTTACGCTGGGCCAGTGTAGGCTTCGGGAGTGGTTGGTCCCTCCAATCCAGGGGTCGTAGCACCTTCTCAGGCCTATTGGAGATCAAGAGACAGACAGAGCTCCACCAGGACTGCAGCAAAAGTTGGTTGCCAGGCCTCCTTCAGACAGGTTACAGGTTTCATTGCGGGACTTCTCATCTGGAAGGATTCTTGGCTCCTTCAGGTTCTTCCAGGATCTCTGAGAATTACATGCTGGGGCCCTCTTCTTATCCTAAAAGCCAGGTAGGAGTTTGAAACACCCACTAGCCAATGGCACCCACACACACACCCCACAGTGGTCCAATCAGGATCACTGGTGGGAACACCATGCATACCACTCAGACACACAGAAACCAGGATGTGTATTGGGGTCAGACTGACCCAGCCCACATCCTGCCTCCAAACACACAAAGCCCTCCAGTAGCCCGCAAAAAACCTGCTTTCCCGGGCACCGGAAGTCCTTATAAGGATCTTTCTGACCACCTCCGAGGCCAGGAAGAAGGCTAAACAACAAGATGCAAAAAGAATGGGCGAAAAAACTCGTGGCACGGCCATGTTTGGCCAGTAGCCCCAGTAAGTAGCCAAACGCGGTAAACGCGGTTCAGCTAAAACGAAATTCCCCAAAAAGTGGGAAAAGTCACTGCTGCCACCAGCCCATCTTTTAAGCACCTCAGAATAACCAAAAAATCCTTTGAGTGTTAGTCTAGGGCAAAACAAATATGAACCCCATTGCACTGCAGTCTAAGCTGCTGTGTGCAATGATAAAAAGTTACCACATGTGATACAAAAGTAGCACCATAGTCACAAGACTAAGGGAAACACTGTTTCCCAGTACTGATAGCCTTAAGGACATATCAGTTTCTCCATAACATGTGAGCAAAGGTCAGTACAGTGAAGCTTAAGGCTTCACTGCGCTGCAAAAAGTACAGGTCAGATTGAAAAAGCAAAGCAAAAAGTTTGGGGGTTACATAAAGATCGAAGGAAAGTTGCAGTAAAGATAATCTTTCCTAACACACGCCCTCCCCAGACTAAGGGACAGGGGGAACTAATCCACCCCTGGAGGGGTCCTCTGTTCCAATCGGTTAACCATGTTGGACAACCCATCAACATTGCTACATTTGGGATCTGGCCTTTGCCCAATAGTGAAGTTCAAGGCCTGAAGACTCACGAACCACTTGAGCCACTTTGGATTCTCTGTCTTAACATCTATCAATCACTTCAAGGTTTGAGGGGGAGCATACACAATGAAGTGAGTCCCATAGAGGTAGGACCTCAACTTCCTAAGGCACCATACAATGGAAAAGCGACTCTTTTCCACCTGGAGCCAACTGAGTTCTCCACTCCTAAACTGGTAGCTGACTAGACATATAGGGTGTTCCTCACCTTTGTCATTTAGCTGTGAAAGTCTTCCAACTATCCCAGTGTCATAGGCATCTGTCTGCACTATGAATGGTGTGTTTAAACCAGGTGCCCTTAGACCAGGGGCCTGACCTAGGGATTCTTTCAGGCCAGTGAAGGCCTTCTCACACTCAGGAGTCCATAAGAAATCTTTAGGTCCCCTATGAGTAGTGAGGGCAGTCATAGGCACAGCTATATTACTATAGACTGCCACTTTACTCCTGTATTTCCCAGTGAGGCCCAGGAAAGTTCTCACCTGGGCTTGGGTAGTGGGGGTTGCCCAGTTCTGTACATGAAGTACTTGATTGACAAGAGGTTGCATCTTGTCTCCACATACACCAACTTCATGCATGAGGAAGGCCAATGGCTCCTGTTCATTTTGATACAAAAAGGAAAAGGTGGGAGGCACTAACAAATTCAATTCGAAATATTGCATACATTAAATGACCAAATTTGATTTGTAATTGACTCTGTTAACTTAGTCTTCAGGTGCGCCGGGGCAGATGTCACGTATGTATGAAAACTAGAAAAAAGGCGTGTATTGCTACACGCCAACACCCAGTGCACTCCAAGAGGAGAAAACTCCAAATAGTATTAGTGTAGCAGGGTGGCAGAGTATAGGACACACCCTACAACCTGCAGAATTCAATCAGTGTTTAGTTTTGATTATTAGAATTTCTTATAGTGAGTTAATGTACTTCAGTCCATGTAGAGGAAATATCCAATCCTGGACTTAGTAATGGTTTTACTGAATGCTAATCCATATAAGTCAGTTTTCAATTCACAACTATAAGGTTTCTCTGTTCAACACATTTTTTTACTCAACTTTTTAATCGATTTTTCAACTCAATGCTTTTAAAGAAACAGGTCAATCACACACACTTTTTTTCAATGAAAAAATACGGCCCTCTCTGGGTCGCTTTTAATCAATTGAAACACTGAGTCATTGTGTATATTTTTGAACAAAAAGAAAATACATTAGTGTCATGAAATTAGCATTACAGAAATTCAGTTTGTAAAATAAACAGGATGATTCTTTTCTCCAAGTGTAACATAAAATGGCTGGGTTTTTCTTTACCCACTGAACATCTGTTCACATTGTCCCTTTTGGTCGTCACAAATGCCAAAACACAAACAAAAATTCTTCTTGGTTAAACGTCACCAATCCCAAATAGCATCAATTCTTTTACTGTGTTGCCAACACGTTTCGGACCCTACAAAGGTCCATCTTCAGGGCAAGTGATACTATTAGTTCCCAAATGTAGATATATCCGCACCTTCAGTCCCTAAGGTGAAAATGAAGAAAAATTCCAACTATTAATACTACTTTCAAACTCAGCTACAGCTATTAAAGGTTGGATAATTGTACACAACCCACCTCGTATTCAGACTGATGGGATCTCTACTTCCAGTTTTAAGGCACACCTTTATAACAGGACATGGCTACGCACGTGCGCCCCTATGTGTGTTAGATTCCGCCTCACGCAGGCCCCCTCAGAAAATGATTTCTAAAGACAAGGCAGAGAAAGGTATTGGTTAGTTGCTGTGTTGGGGAATTTTATGCACCTAAAAACGCCCCTAAATTAATTTTTATCCTCAGTTTATTAATAAAGTCTGTGAGAAACCAAAGTTTTGTAGTTAACCGTCCATCATGGATAATTAGCACGTGTGTAGTTGGTCAAGGCATTAGTCCAACCTTATACATTCCCATGCCTGGTGATGTCTACTAAGTAAATCTCTGTGATTATATCAACCCTTCGTGGTAGTATTGGGCATTAGCCCACCTTTATAGATTCCCCTGCATGGTGATGTCCACTAAGTAAATCTCTGTGATTAAAACAGCCCTTAGTGATAGTATTTCATACATAAGTATCCTCGGTTTAGTCAACCCTTGCATGATCCACATGCCTGCTAGCTCGTGACAGCATCGTCACTAAACCCCTGCAGCTGTAGCTGCCCTTCTAATATTAAGTCCACGGGTTGCAGGATTAGTGCAGCCTGTGTAGCCCGAAATGTACACTTCTCTTACCTCCTAATGGAAGATACATCCGATATCTGAAACTCCTTTTGTCCGGCGTGAGAGTAATGAACTCTCATCCGGGTGTTGTGGTTATAATGTGACCACTAATCCTCGCGCATGCCCAGGGCGAGCATCGCGGGCCGTAGGATCGGCTGCTACTCCCCAGTGTATGTGCTCATATGGGAACAAAAAAGTGTGTGTCTCATACGCATGCGTGTATGTTCTAATTTCATCTTGTAAGCAGCTATCACTGTAATTAGGTGAAACGCTGTGTTAAACTAATGGGCAATTCAAATCTTTTTACAGCCACGTGCACATCATCCCTATGTCTGGCCAGCAGGCCCCTACATATAAGAAAGATGAGCGAAAAAAATGTAATCTCGGTTGTATAGTTTCTGTTAATGCAGTGCAGTCTACCTCATTACAATGGCCCCATGCAGACCACTGCTGCTCAATTGGGGATATTAAGAACATAAGGTGATTAGTGATGTTAGTCCTAGGAGAAAGGCATCTCCGTACCCCATGTGTTTCTAGACCAGTGGGGAGCAGAGTATTCCTCTCACAAGTCTGTCTTTTTAGTGGTCCAACATGATGGATACATATGTTCTGCGGGGATTCTATTACGCTGATCACAGTCCAGGCGAGTGGGGAAGACGCAGATCAAGTCTGCTCTGGTTGCCATGTACCCTAGACATAGCCAAAATATAATATTGTCAATCTCAATTACACCTGTTGGTTGATGCACTCATTTCCTTAATGCATGCCATCACGTAGAGCCTGAACTCCCTCAGGACCTTAGATGACGTTCAAACTCTAGGTCTCTCAGGACTGAACGGGCTAAACTTCACATTGAAATCAAACCATTACAACTCTGATTAAGATACCTCTTAACTCAAATCAGGGTCCACATTGAAACAATTTTTGCCGTATCAAACATAACACATCAATTCAAAGTCTACATTCATGCCTCTAGGGCTAAGACAGTCGAGTAAATCAATCCACATAATTTCCTTCTGCTGGGATGTTCTCACTATGTCGCCTCCTCTAGGGCTGAGTTTGACTTGCTCTAATACCACACATTTAATTTGTGCTATTGAGTGTCTGGCCTCTGCAAAGTGCATTGCCACTGGTGATTTCTGATTCTTCATTCTGATATTTGATTTATGCACTGACCAACGTATTTATACTTTTCTAGTGGTCATGCCTACACCGAATAGGCTGCACGGGCATTTTAAACCCTATATGACATTGGATGAATCGCATGTGCAGGAATGCTTAAGGGGAATGCTTTTGCCGGTGTGTGGATGTCTAATGGTGTTCCCTTTTATTATATTGCTGCAGTGTTGGCAGTTAAGACATGGTATAGTTCCCTTGTGAGTAGGCTTTCCGGTTGTGGTAGTTATATCTGCTCTGACCAAACTGTTGCATAATGATTTGTTGTTTCTGTATGCAAATGTCAGAGCTTCCAGAAAAAGTTGTTGCCTGGAGCTCAGCCAAGAGTGAACGTGTGAGCTGCTCCAGCTGCTGTTCTGACCTAAAATTTCGGGAAACCTCAAGTTCACCCAGAGTATCTCTGAGGGTCCTGTGTTCTAACCTCAGGGCTTCCCTGTGGGCCTGGGACTCTGCAGATATGGCTGTGGCTAGAGTCTCCAGTCCAGCCCGTCGGTCCATGTTGGACACCAACATGTCCTCCCTGTGTGAGTGGCAAATGGAGTCTGTTGCCTGCTGCTGGAGCTCCATCTGCCTTTCAGGGGGGAGAATGGAAGTGGCCACCCTATCCATTGCCTGAGCCATAATTTCACATGATGCCCCCTGTGCTGCTATACTGTACATGGAGTTCTCCCACACAGTATTGCCTGGTGGCACACGGCCACCACGTTGGCGGGCACCACACCTGTTTGGGGCAAGGCGATCTGCACCTTGCTGTGCTGGCACTGCCTGCGGCTGCAGGACTGAATTCTTCCTTTGATCTGCTGGCCCAGGAACAGGAGCAAATATTGTGGAGTGTGACCCTGCATCCGTAACTGCCAAAGGCGGACTTTCCAACACTGAAATCCCCATAGAGGGATCTACCCCTGGTGCATGTGGGTTGGACAGAACAGCATCCCTGCCAGAAATACTCACCTGCGATGGCACCTGATTCATAGAGGTCTGCGGAGGTGTACCTAGAGACACCCATGGACAGCATGGTCTGTAGAACAAATGGGTTTTCACCCACCACCACCTCACGTCCTCCAGTGGTGCCCGGTTCTGGCTGTGATTCCTCCTGGGTCTGCAACATCTCCTCCTCCTCAACAGCATCAAGTGCCTCATTGCCTGCAAAAACATGTAAGATAACAAATGGAAACAGGCATGAGCACCATAGCACACACATAGGCCTGACGAGGCAGGGATCCAGTACATAAATTACACATGTCCCACATGACAATAACCCTGGCATGCATGCACTGTCATGCAAAAAGAAGCAAAGGGGAAGCAAAAAGAAGACACTAAGGACTCCAAGCTGGAAAAGCAACACATGTGCTGCATGCTGATAGCCTGTGAGTGGCATGTCCAATACACATACATGACACATGCCAGCACACATATGGCACGTAGCATAGCCATGGTACATTTGACAAGTACAGCCATATGGAAGGAAATACGTACTGTCACCCATCCATGTGGGATGAACATCATGAGATAAAACATGCAAAATATTATGACAAAACATGCATGTGCCACACGCGGCAACAAATCCAGTGTTCACTGATGCAGTGATGGCAGGCAGATGGATACATCAATGGTTGGTCACTTCAACATGACAGAAGACAACAGTCATGTTCAACATTCAAACAGGGTCCAAAAATGATTGTGTGCAGGCCATTACTCAATCAGCCTAAATGTTGAAATCATTACCATAACAAGGTAATACATGTGGGCCATTGTGGGGTGTAATCTATGACTGAAGTATGTTAAGTTTGTGGCAGTACGGGAAAAGAATGTGTGGTAAAAATGGCAAGGATGAAAACAATGAGGCTGAATGAACATGAAAACATTTTGAACATTGTTGTTGCAAGATGACAGTTGACGGTCAACTGCAGTAATCAGATGCAAATTGCCAACTGTGGTCAGAAGGGATACTGTCATACCCAAACCCAAGGCCAGGAAATGGTTTGGAGGGACCACATGGGTAACCCATACCAGTCATGACTACACAGCCTCACCTGGCACTCAATCAGAACACATCACCCAAGCAACATACACATGGATTGCACACACATGCATGGGCACTCACCGGACAATGCTTCAAGATCTGGTAGGTCTCCCATGCCTCGGATCTGATCCTCTGTGATGAAGCCTCCAGCGACAGACTCATGTTCAGTGAGTTGGTCGTCCTCTGGTAGAGACCCACCGCCAGTCACCAGAGTAGAGGCATGATTGGAAGCCAGCTTGTTCTTTGCTCTGTGCTTCAGGTCATTTCACCACTTATAGCAATCATCAGCTGTGCGCTTCACGAATCCAAGCGAACTAATGCGGGTCGCGATGGTCTGCCAGTGTGCCCTACATTGAGCAGGCGTAGTCTTGCACCCTGCAGTCACCACCATTTTGCGGCTATGTGCCA
This sequence comes from Ambystoma mexicanum, assembly GCF_040938575.1. Classification (NCBI taxonomy): domain Eukaryota; kingdom Metazoa; phylum Chordata; class Amphibia; order Caudata; family Ambystomatidae; genus Ambystoma; species Ambystoma mexicanum. Next base: position 820,789,785 of record NC_090936.1, on the reverse strand, counting down.
AAACATAGGCCACAAGTGCATCTAGTTTGGCATCATTGAAACTAGGCTTCCTTGACGTGCCGGAGTATGTAGCCGTGTCTGGGGTCCCAGCCTGTAGTGCAAGTGCACCTTTCTTCTTCTTGGAAGGTGGTGCGGATCCTGAGTGGCTTACGCCGCTCTGGATGGTAGGGGCAGAAGCGCAGGTGGCACTGGAAGTTTCCAAAGGCACAATGACCAAAGGTCTCACTGCAGGCATTGGCTGCAGGGTGATGTTGGCAGGACCAACATCAGTGTGATGGACTTGGACCGAAACTGTCCTGGCTGGGAGACTCAGAGCTGGGGTGGGTTGAGCTGCAGCTGCCCCTGCAGCCTCCTCACCCTGGCTACTTGGGGCAGCAGATGACATTGCTGCCCCAGATCCACGTGGCCTGGTGAGAGCAACTTTCACTGCCACACGTGGCTTAGACTTGGTGACAGGGAAGCCAGCCTGGGAGTCATCCTGTGCTGGTTCAGTTGACAATATGGGCCGGTTTAACAATGGCTGAGTTGGGATGGTGTCAGCTACATTTCCCCCAACCATTGGGGGAGATGGAGGCATAGGTGGCCCCGATTGGTCCTCCACACACTGGCTTCTTGGGCCACCCTGCACATCCTGGCCACGTCCCCTACCGCGCCCACCTTTTGAGCTCGGCCACCTTTGTCTCCCTTACTGCTTGGTCGCCTCCCAACCATGGAACTGATGTTGTTGTGCGTATGGGAGTTGCAGTAAACAATTGTCCTGGACAATTGGGGTGAAAGGGGTAGGGTACTAGATGGAATTCATACCCTAGTGCTCTAGCAAGGCTGTCTGTGACCCCTGGGTCATGCAACGCTCAGGCACCCCGAAAACAAAATGTAACATGCACACGAACCCTGGTAGACCATGTGCGTGGAAAAATGAACCCGCACTACGCTGTGGCACCCAGAAACACAAAATTAAGCGTACACGTGATACACACAGCCTACAATGACCTCCGAATGGGTACGCGACACAAGGGGGCAACCGCAGTTGAAAAATACGTGCATGACTCACCGTCTGCCTGGAAAAAGAATGTGAAAAAGACTAAGGGCCTTTCCTCCAATTACACGCAGTGACACCCGGACATGCAGTTTTTTCACGTGTACAATGAACATGCACCCGTGTTTTGGGAAACGCCCGTGCGCGTAACGTCACAGACACGCTTGCATGGTAAAGGGCCTTTCCTCGAATTACACACTGACGTGCAGTTTTTTCACGTGCCAAATCATTCCGTATCAAGCTGGCCACACGACAACACACGGAAGACCACGCCCCTGCCCAGAAGGCCATTTTCCTGCCCCCCACAACCCCGAGCAGGCTCCCACCTGCCATCTGCTTCTGCCTGCCTGCCTGCTGCCCACATGCCCTGCTTTTTGGTGCCTGCACGTCAGCCATCTGCAGGGGTCCAGTTACTGTGACCACCCCTGCTGGAACAGAAGACTCCCGACTGGGATACCATCGCTCCACAGCCCAGCCCCAGGACCCAGTTGCCCACCCACACCTGCCTCTGGGTTTGCCATGTCGGACACAACACCATCTGGCACCACTGGCAACTCCCAGCCAGAGAGGCAGAGGGCTACCAGCTTCAGTGCCAATGAAGCTGGTATCCTGGTGGAGCAAGTCCTGGGGCAGTATGATGCCCTCTTTGGAAGTTTGCACGGCGTCAATGAAGGACAGAAGAGGATCTGGATGGACATTGTGGCAGGTGGCAGCCCGTGACATTCAACATGTCCGGAAGCGCTGGGAGGACTTCAGGTCCAGGACCCTCAACAAGGCCCCGGCCCTCTTGAAGGCAGCGGATGCTGAGGGTTTCCGGATCTGCCTAACAAACAACCAGATGAGGGTCCTTGAACATATACACAGCACTCCACATCCAGGTCCTGGAGAGTAAGACCCGTCTGGAGTCGAGCGGTAAGTGTACATGCGTACTGATTGGACGCTGTTCATGTTGAGGTGTGCCAGGAGTGTGCAGGTTCGACATATGTCTTTGTAGGCCCATGTATGGTTGTGTATGTACAGGGACATGAGGCTGCCACATGTGAGTCCTGTCATGTGTGAGACACATCAATGGTGTATGTGTTCAAATGCATGCTGGGCAAATGCATGTGTCGGTGCACACATGTTAAAATTTCTGTGTATGTACTGTGGCATGGTTGTGGTGTCACAGATGGATGCTGGTTCCAGCTGCATGTATCTGCACTATGTACATGTGCATGTGTGTGTATTTGACAAGTGTTCAACTGCGATACAACATGGATGCATGTGACACTGACATGTAGGAGGCTGATTGCCAGATGTGACATGGATGGCGATGTTATCACTGCGACAGGTGGTGGAGATGTACAGATGCATGTAAGTCTGTTGGCGTGTGTGCATGTGTTCTGCACTCCCCGTGTTGCATGTGATGTCAGGATCACCTTCGGCTGCTCATGCTGTTGTTTGTGTATGGATGGTGCTGCCTGGTGCAACATTCCTGTTGATTTGCTCATGTGTGTGAGTTGAAATGACATGTGTGTTGGGGAGTGTGATGCCATGCCTGAAGTTTGACACTGCCACTCATGTACAACTGTCATGTGTGTATCAGACCATTGTACAGTGCCCTGATGCCTGTGTTCTATCTCTCCCTGTCTGCAGCGTCAACTGAGGAAGAGGGCGGAGAGGGTGCTGTGGAGCAAAGCGGCAGGGATTGCACCGCCAGCTGGAGACGCAAGGCCCAGCTCCGCTCCCATGTTGTCATCTAGTCACGGAGTGAGGAGTCTGGTGCCACATCCCAGGCCACAGCTGCCGAGGGTAGGTCCAAGAGGCGGAGGTCGGAGGTGGACTCCTCGGCAGCAGAAGGAGCAGCTGAGACCCCACAGGGTCCGACGGAGGAAGATGGCATGGAGTCATCCAGGTTGGTGGGGGTTTGGTGGAGGAGGAGGCCGTGGAAGGGAGACACACAGGGTCAGGAGGGGGGATTCCACTGGCGCTAGTGGTGCAGTCTAGGGGCAGGCACAGGAGGCAGCACAGGCCGCCGCGGAGGTGCCTGTGTGTAATCCTGTCCCCGATCCTGTGACTGCATCATCCCGCACCAGCAGGGATGCCTACGTCCAGACCCGTTTTCAGGGAGGGGATGAGCGCACAACAACTGGCCTTCCTCTCCCTTCCGACGTGGCAATCCGGGACCGGGTTGAGTATGTCCTGACTAGGATGGCGTTGCGTCAACGGGGCATGCGAGCTGACCTGCAGTGTTTTCGTGAACACACTGCACGTCATCTCGGATGCTCTTTGACCAAGTTGACCTACTAGGACGGGTCACCAGTGCTGGATTCCTCCGTGTGCTGGACCTTCTTCCGACCCCCTCCTCACCTGAACCCCTCATGCGCCAGTCGTCCTCCGTGCCATCTTCCGGCCCAAGTATCACCTGGGTACCCTGTGGAGCTGCCACTGACCCAGTGGCCAGGCTGGTGGAGGACACATCCCTGCCACAGTCGGGAGTCAGACATCCAGCAGGGGTGGCCACCCCAACAACTGCACCCCAGCCAAAGCAGAACGTGCAGGCAGCAAGAGGCAGGGCACAGGCACATGCACAGCAGCAGGCTCAAGGTGGGAGTGATGATGGCTTACGGCCATCAACATCAGAGGGGCAGGCATCAGCCGGTGGGCAGGAGGACCCCGGAATGGAAGTGTCTTCCGTATGGCAGTGGTTGGGCCAGCACATAGATGCAGAGCGGTGGCGGGCGGAAAAGGCACGGCTATGGTCAGGGCGGAGAACTCCATGCCAGGGCGCTGAGTCGGGCCGAGTGCCTCAAGGCAATTCACAGGGAGTTGGAGGTGGACATGTCATCGTCCCTGCAAAACCTCGGGGCCATGGAACAGGCCCACCTCCAGGACATAGACCAGGAGTTTGATGATGCCCTGGCCCGGGAAATCCAAAAGTGAGCCGTAGGACTTGCCCGCCGCCATTGTATATAGTTCATAGTTTTAGGTTTCCTTCATCTTTTTCATTCATTTGGGGCGCTTGGACTATGCCCCACCTTTTTGTATATAGTTCTTTATTAGTTAGTTTTTTTGCTAGATTTCAATTCATTTGTTGGGCTCATGGACCCTGGATTACTTCTTTGCACATAGTTGAACAGTGGATTTATCTATTATTATTTTTCTCACCATGGAGCAATGGATTTTACTATTTCTGTTTCCTATGGATTTGCTTTGGTGGCCGGAGACTTTGGACACATTTTCATTTGGATTAATTTGGATTCAGACTTTATTTTTTTTGTTGTGTGTTTGGCTACATTTCATCTTTTAAAAAAAATGTTTTTTCATGTTTTCATTTGATTACATTCTTTTTGTGTTGAATACATTTTGGTTTATTACTTTGATGTGTGGTATTCTCTCATTGGTTTCATGCATGTCACGGTGTAGGTTTTCACAATCACCAGCACCCATTGTGTGTGTGTAACAGACATGTGTTGATGTACATACTTGCCATTTGGGTTGTATCATGTAATGGGCATTTCAGTGTGGGGTGGATGGGATACTTGGTTGGGTCTTTGCACAGGGGTGGCGTGCGGTGGGATTTGGGGGGCCATAAGGCCCATGATTGTGGATCATGATGACGTGTTGGGGGGACATGAGTCGGGGCCTGCTGGCAGGTGACTGTCAATGCTGGGTGGGTGGGGGTGCAGGGGGACATGAGTCGGGGCCTGCTGGCAGGTGCCCGTCAATGCTGGGTGGGTGAGGGTGCAGGGGGACATGAGCCGGGGCCTGCTGGCAGGTGCCGTCAATGCTGGGTGGGTGGGGGTGCAGGGGGACATGAGGCGGTGCTCACTGGTGCATGGTGACATGCCTGCAGGGCCTGCGGATGGGGGAGAGGGCACACCTGGGAGGTCCCACACTGCCAAATCGTGTGTGAAACTTCCCGCGCATCCCCAAACTACACATACCCCACTCACACAAGACCTATTGCGTGTGATTCTCCATGCGCACCCCTCAGAATACACGTACCCCGCTCCCCAAGGCCTATCACATGTAATTCACCATGTGCACCCCTCAGAATACATGTACCCCGCTCCCCAAAGCCTTTTGCCTTTGATTCTACATGGGCACCCCTGAAATACACTTACCCCAATCGCACAAGGTCTATCGCGTGTGATTCTCCACGCGCACCCCTCAGAATATACGTACCCCGCTTTCACAAGGCCTATCACGTGTGATTCTCCACGTGCACCCCTCAGAATACACGTACCCCACTCCCGAAGGCCTATCGTGTGTGATTCTCCACGCGCACCCCTCAGAATACACGTACCCCACTCCCCAAGGCCTATTGTGTGTGATCATCCACGTGCACCCCTCAGAATACACGTACCCCACTCCCCAAGGCCTATCGTGTGTGATTCTCCACGCGCACCCCTCAGAATACACGTACCTCGATCCCCAATGCCTATCGCGTGTGATTCTCCACACGCACCCCTTGGAAAACACGTACCCCGCTTGCACAAGGCCTATCACATGTGATTCTCCACGCGCACCCCCGAAATACACATACCCTGCTCGCACAAGGCCTATCGCATGTGATTCTACATGTGCACCCCTCAGAATACATGTACCCTGCTCGCACAAGGCCTATCGCGTGTGATTCTCCACACGCACCCCCGAAATATACATACCCCGGTCGCACAAGGCCTATCATGTGTGATTCTCCACGTGCACCCCTCAGAATACACGTACCCCTCTCCCCAAGCCCTATGACATGTGAATCTCCATGCGCACACCTCAGAATACACGTACCCTGCTCCCCAAGGCCTATCACATGTGAATCTACCCGCACACACCCCAAATGCACTGTCCCAGCCCTGTGAACTGGTGCAGGGTTAGCACGACCCTTTGCGCTGCATTGGGGATTTCAATGACTTATCCTTGCGCAAGGGGTATTCTTGGGGGCGTAACTGGCGCTGCGGGATGTTCTCTGCGGCAGCGCTCAAAATGGCTTGGATATTCCATGAATACGCGGTGCGCCAGAATTCTGTTTGGCGCACATGGCTGGCACACGCTGGCGCACGCTAGCTCTCTGCGCTGCTCGCGTGCACTGCCTCTGCACTGAAGTCTATGAATTACCCTGTTAGTCTGTAGAGAGGATGATTGCCTTGAATATTCTGTGGCTTCCGAAATGTTCGTTCTGTACCGTAGAAACTAGCTTAGAGGTAAACTGTCCAACGTTTTCTGTGGGTGAAAACTAGTTGCTAAAAGCAAACTGTTTCTGTCTGTCTTCTTTGTAAAGATTTGTGTTTCCAGATTTCTGTTTTTCACATATACCTCAACGTCAAGAAAATGAATTTGAGATTCACTGGTGGATGTCGTGAATTTAATTCTCAGATTCATTTGGTCCCTCATCGAGAAGAATGTTTGTCGTTCATCTTTGGGACCCGTCCAGATTCCAAAGATGTCATCAATATACCGCGTATAAAGTGACAAATGACGTGACCATCTGGGAGATGTTAATATATGCTTGTGTTCTAAGTAGAACATAAAAATGTTGGCATATCATGGGGCCATTGCTGCACCCATGCTGGTTCCTGAGATCTGAAGAAAATAGCGTTCCCCAAATTTGAATAAGTTATTCATTAGAACTAATTTCAACAAGGTTAGGACGAACACTCGATCTGATTTGCAATCAGCAGCTCTTAACAGCATCCATTCCACTGCCTCTAAGCCTGTGTCATGAGTTATATTTGTGTAGAGAGACGTGACGTCCATAGTGAAGAGGACATCACGGCCCTCTATGAATCTAACATTCTGTAATTTCTTCAGAATATCAGTTGTGTCCTTCAGGTAGGTCTCTGTTCACTGGATCAGTGGTTGTAGGATACGGTCCAAATATTGGGCCAGCTGTTCCAAGACACTGTTTGTTGCTGCGATGATTGGGCATCCCGGAGACACCACCAGTGATCTACACTGTGGCACCCAATACTAATCCCGTTCACAAAACACCCAGATGTTATGTGGAGAGGGTCATCCCACCGCTGTACACCAATTTGTTAAGGCTGATTTGCTATACACTGGCCTGGTGGACAGATGTATAGAAGGCCAACCTATATTGTGACAGGGGCAACTCTGGGAAGCTGTAGCCAAACCAGTTTAAGGTAGCAGCGACAGGCGGTCTAGGCTAAGATCTTCAGAGGGGTGAGATTGTAAAGGGTCCACAATGAGGTCGCACAATGGGAGTCACAAATTACCCTTAGACAGGATGTATAAAAATACAGTTATTTAACGATGGCCAAATACACTATAAGAAAAAGGAACATACACATGTAGACTTATCAACCAATACCATCAAACTAAAATACATATATACAATCACATGTTCAAGTGCATAATACAACTCAAGATACTCCTGCAAGGGAATGAATAGATGAGTATTAAACACAAAAAGCTCCATAGAGAATTTAACCCTAACTAATATTGTCCAACCCTAAATTGCCTGGGGCCTTGTGCTCCATTGTTCAGGATACAAAGATACAGCACTCAGGAGGCAGGAGAAAATGTAGGTAGGGTCTCTGGGGCCCAGTGATGGATTCTTAGAGCCAGAGTACAAGATAGACAATGTCCAAAATTCCCCCCAACAGTTAGAAGTCTTGCTAAGGCAAGTATTGGCAAAGCCAATAGGTTTAAGATAAAGGCCCTCATTACAACACCAGCGCTAAACCATGGCGCTATTAGCACCATGGTTGGTGCCGGTGTTGTAACGAGTCCGCCATGGTGAAATGGGGAAATACCGCCCCATTCCAAGGTCGGCGGGGCGGTATTTCCCCATGGCCCTTCCCCATTCACATTCACAAATTGCGGTGCCGGAATTGCCTGCGAGGTCCCTTTGCGGGTCGCTACTTTAACGGCTGGTGTAGACCAGCCGTTAAGGTCGGGTCCCGCAAATGGACCATGTAGTAAGGCGCTAAGTGGTTAACGGCGCCGCAGCCTTTTACGGCGCCGTTAACCACTTAGCGCCAGGGTCGTAATGAGGCCCAAAGAGTATTATAAGTCCATTGACTTACGATGGGAGTGTAGGGGTATGTTAAAAGCTCAATAACTTACCCCCCTCACTCCGAATCTTCCCAAGATTTTCCAGAACAAAGGAAGTGTGTCCTGGCTTGCTTTTCCCACTGAATTCCTTGATCCTTGATTTTCATGGGTTGCAGGTTCGAGTGATTCTCCGGTTAGGATCTTTTGCTGGTGCAAGGACTCTTGATGAAGAAATGCAGAAACAAACAATGCAGCACCCTTCTCGGAACTGGAGGAGTGTCAGAAAAGCAGGTTTCGGACCGTGTACGCTACACACAGCGATGCAGCGGGACTCAGTAGCCGCAGTTGGACTTTCAGGTCTTTCTCGGGTTCCCTTGGTGCTAGGACACCGAAATTTTGCAGAGCGTGTTGTTGCAGTGGCAGCTGAGGGTGTACCTAGTTTCAGGCAGAAAATCAGAACGGCAACGAAGATAACCCGGTAGCCCAAAAACTAAGCTGGTCGGCCACAGGACAATTTCCGGGCACTTCTGAAGGTGGTTTTTGCACTGGACACTGAGTAGGCTTCGAGATTGGATGATCCCTCCAATCCTGGGGTCATAGCATCTTCACAGGCCTACTTGAGATCAAGAGACAGACAGGGCTCCACCAGGACTGCAGCAGAAGTTGGTTGCCAGGCTTCCATCAGACAGGTTACAGGTTTCTTTGTGGGTCTTCTCAGCTGGACGGATTCTTGGCTCCTTCAGGTTCTTCCAGGATCTCTGAGAATTGCATGCAGGGGCCCTCTTCTTATCCTAAAAGCCAGGTAGGTGCAGAACTAGCCCACACACACACCCCACAGTGGTCCATTCAGGATCACTGGTGGGAACACTCATGCATACCACTCAGACAAACAGAAACCAGGATGTGTATTGGGGTCAGACTGACCCAGCCCACATCCTGCCTGCAAACACACAAAGCCCTCCAGTAGCCCGCCAAAAGCTGCTGCTTTTCCGGACACTGGAAGTCCTTATAAGGATATTTCTGACCTCTGAGGCCAGGAAGAAGGCTAAACAACAAGATGCAAAAAGAATGGGTGAAAATCCTCATGGCATGGCCATGTTTGGCCAGTAGCCCCAGTAAGTAGCCAAACGCGGTAAACGCGGTTCAGCTAAAACGAAATTCCACAAAAAGTGGGAAAAAGTCACTGCTGCCAACAGCCCATCTTTTAAGCACCAAAAAATCGTTTGAGTGTTAGTCTAGGGCAAAACAAATATGAACCCCATTTCGCTGCAGTGTAAGCTGCTGTGTGCAATGATAAAATGTTACCACATGTGATGCAAAAGTAACCACAAGTAGCAACATAGTCACAAGACTAAGGGAAACACTGTTTCCCAGTACTGACAGCCTTAAGGACATATCAGTTTCCCCAAAACATGTGAGCAAAGGCCAGTACAGTGAAGCTTAAGGCTTCACTGCACTGCAAAAAGTACAGGTCAGATTGAAAAATCAAAGCAGAAAGTTTGGGGGTTCCATAAAGATGGAAGGAAAGGTGCAGTAAAGAGAATCTTTCCTAACAATGACATCCCCTCTGCATGAGACAACAAGAAACCATTGACATGGTAGAGCTTCAATAGGTATCATCAGTGAGGGGTGTAGCTTGGGTTTCTAGGCACACCAGGGTCAGGACCCACGTCTGGGCGTACCCTTCTGTATCCTATCACATTTGCAAAACTGAAGATCGATGAGTGCAAGATTTTGAATCAACCTTAACTTGGGGCATTGCTCGGAGAAATCCTGCAGACTACACAGTCAATTGTTGGTGTGGCAAGTTGCCCATGGCACTGCCAGTTTTAACATCAACTCGTAACATTCCACCCATAAAATGCTCTGGTTTTAGGTGTTCTCCCTTTTTGATAGAGGGCATGCACATTCTGGGTCCCTAGCTCGCTTTGCCATAGGGAACCACGCTGCACCTCACTGATAAGGCACAAAAAGAACAAAACCAGTTTGGGGTTGTTTGTGATCCGTTCAAACGAGATGTGGCTCAAATGTTTAGGCTGGTGTGCTTACATAAGGTGGTTGTACCACATTGATTTGCATAAGGCCACCCTCCTTCAGCAACGGCGTAGACAGGTTAAAGACCTGTGGTGTGCAAGGTTGCTCATAGCACTGCCAGTGCTTAACATTAATTAATAACTTTCCACCCATCACATCTTATGTTTGCAGAGATAAAAATGCTGTTGGCACCAACTAATTAGATGTAACCAGGGAAGACATATGGATCAATACTAGTCTTTATTGCCAGCCTCACGATGTAATCTCTGTGCTGTTCCTAAAGTGTGACAGTGCTCTTATGCCTCTGCCTCCAGTGCTATAGAAATAAATTAAATAAATAAACAAAGCCATTGTCAGCATACATTCGGTAATTGGAGATAATGTGATCTGTACAGTTTGCCTGTTTTACAATGCATTTCAAATATACAATAATAGATTGTAAGCACCTGGATCCAATTTCACTAAGTTAAGTTCTCCAAGTTGCAGATTGGTCAATTACGGGATCTACACAGGGGGAAAGATTGTATTTATTTAATGTATTTCTAATTTATTTATATAATTTATTTCTATAGACCATCTCTAAAGAAAGCAGTCGGACGGTCTAACCTATCATCCATTTACTGATTTTATTTGACATTCTTAGAAAATGTAGGTGATATACCTCTCTTCCCTGATGGCAGTTTACCATCAATAACAAACAAGAGCAAGAGAAGAAAACATGCACTAACTGAAAACAAGGTGTCTGATAAAGATTACCTTGTTGATGTGCGACACCTCAGTTTTAAATGCCCTCACAACAGTTGAAAACGAACCATGTAAAATGGTGCTGTGAGCTCCACTGACCGTGCAGAATAAAATATGCGTGCCTCGTATCCATAGATTATGAGGCTTCAATAAAATAAAAAAAATAAAAAAAGGAACATCTAACTCTAGTCTTAAAATTCTCCATCAAAATCCCTTTCTAACTGGAATCTAACGTTGGTGGTGGATGACATTTTACAAGCTGACTAGTACAAAAGAGATTCAAGTGAAAGAGAAGCTCATAGAAAATGTAATTTAATTTAATCTACTTTCATGGAGAAGTTGAAAATGAATTTAATGGCATAACTACATGTGCTTTTTGTAATATATAAGTAGTAAAACAGCTGTAAGATACCTGGCCGGATGATGGCGTGTAGGAAGCATTAAACCATGCACATCTTTTGAAAGATTCACAGCTGATTACCCAGTAGACACAGTGATTGAGATGTGCAGGCCAGTATTAATCAAACCAATTTGCTAAGAGATGGATTTAAGCACTTAAACTAGACACATTGCATTCAAAAAGACGATACGCAATGGCTGACTATAAAAGGAAGCCCATCTCAGTGGGATGTATTATATTAATGTCTTGTAACTGTTGAAAAGACATTGAAGCTACAGTATTTATATGGGTTTGGGAGAATTGTAAAGGAATGCCCATTACACATGGATACGCGCCTGGTATGCACAGCACATACATCAACAAATACATTGAGATCATTTTGTTATTTTATTAATTGAGACTTGTCAATGAAGGTTAGTTCACACATCTGTGCAACCAACAATAAACTGCTCTTCAAGAAGCAATAGATTCATTTTCAGCGTGTGACTATGCTATATATATCATATATTCTCTTACATTTTCCACTGTTGTCAATGACATATAATGATGACAAGGCTCACTGGTAGATCATTTAATCGTGTGTGATATACAGGGCTTTCTTATTTAGAATCCGTGTTGTGCTGCATGCTGCTTATAGACAGGCAAAGTGTGCTTGGGGTTGAGGTGGGAGTCGATTGATGATAGTTCAGAGTGTGTAGCCCAATCTAATGCAGCAGATGTTGATTATTGGATTCTTCCGGTGCAAGGACATAACACTATTTAACTCAACATCGCATGGTGACATGCATGGAGGTGACGAGTGAGAGAATATCCAAAACTTGCAAAAGAGCTGCCTGGCAAGTCTAATCTGAGCAGTTGGGAGAAGCAATGCCAGTGCCTGAGCACTGAGATGCATTCGGGCATCTAGATTTGGCAGTAGGGCAACCAGGGTTGATTATGGCTTTCATGCAAGCATGCAGAATGGGAGAGTATAGCCTTTATGGCTTTCTGAAATGTGATAGAATTTGCTGAAGCTTGAGGATATTGTAGTTGGGTTTTCGGAACGTGGAGTCTTTTGAGTGAAACTTTGTATTGTCATATATTTGGTATCATGTCTGATGAATACAGAGTATGTTTAAGTTTGACCAAATTATGCAATGCGACGTTTGTTGTTATTGAGCTTTCCTCATGAATGAACTAGCTCAAGGGAATCTGAAGCCACCCAGATTCTGCTTGGTTCCTGGACCCTTGAACGCTCAATGTGTGTAACAATTAATCAAACAACGCTTGGGGTTCACCATGACATGGCCGCACAAGGGAGAGCAGACTGTCGTGGGCAATAAGGTGCATAAAAATGACCCACTAGCATGAATATTTTGGAAATCCGTAGCAGGCCAATGAGCCATGTCAAATGATTTCCAATTGTCCACCCATGCTAGAATGTTATAAGAACAAATGTGAGCGGGTTCACCAACCACAACATGTATATAATTTCCTTTTCCAAACAAGGGAAGGTTGCCTACACTAAACATTCAAAATAATGCGTTTTCCAAGAGATGGGAGTCCCCATGGCATATCTCCTTTCCTTTGGAACAAATTGAGTAAGTGATGTTGAAGGAAGAGGATTTTTGGCTTAAAGCAGCCATAATTGTGCTCTGATTAGAAGTGGCCTCTGCCCTTGAGTCACCCACAAATATTTGCAAGTGGTGAAATGTTAATAGGAGTGACTCACTAATATTCATGGGTCATTGGATAGCAAATGAGTGACCAGCAAATATCTGTGGGTCAATTTCAGGAGAAGGCAGTGTCTCCACATGCCTTCAGGCATGACCCTGCCGTGTACCACTGAAAGAATGTTTGAACTAGGCAAAGGCGTGAGGAGAAGAAAGGAGGGAAACCAGAGAAGGCAGTGGTTCCATTAGGCACAAGACCATTGTGAACCATCAAAGAGATTAGTTGTGCAGTATGCTGGAAACTCTTGGTTGTATGCTTCATTGGAACAGCTGTGGGGTTTGTTCTACCTACAGAAGGCCCCAATACATTGCCATCACCCTGTCCTAGTCAGTGCATACGTCATGGAAGAGTGGATGTCCTAGGAACCAAGAAGAAGACGCACATCTGCAAACCCTAAAAGGGACAAAAGTCAAGCAAGAAGTGCAGGGTCAATTAAACTTCAGGAATCTTAGTGTCAAAGACGTAGCCTACACCTCCATGTGATGGCTTGGGGGATGTATTTGCAAACCCAGGCACGTGTGTTACAAAGAAAAGTCGTCCTGTTTTCAAGTTGCTTTTCTACCTTTTTGAGTTGATACCATACGTTAAATGATCCCAGTAAGTCCAAGGTTGAAACCTACATTTTGTGACTCTTTTCTTTGATCTTAGTTGGCCTTGTAACTGCACCTAGGTACATGCATTTCCATGTACCTTTATACATATGGATACAATTGCAGTGGAAAACAGGTCATACAAATACCAGCGGCTGTTTACAGTGTCCAGCACTGCAGAACTGCATTCAAAATGGAGAAGATTGGTAGGAAAATAAGTCACTCTAAAGTCTTGCAGGGGTTGTCAAATCCATGGACTCTTCTAAATAGTGTGCCGTCTTCAAAGCCATGAAGAGGGTGTGAAGGTTTAGGTGCAGAATTCGAAACGACCAAGGGATAATGTTTTTAATAGATTTATATAACATTTTGTAAATTCTTTCCTTTTTTCACATGAATATTGTCTTTGGAATGAAACGAGCGGCATCCCCAGCATCCTAAGAACATGCACCCAATTCACTCACTGCACCTGACATCTTCCCTTTTATGACTTCCTTCTGCTATTTATTCATTCAGCCTAATTTGGCTTTCAAAGCAAATCTTTGGGAGAAATTGTTAACAATAGTGTAAACCGGAGGTTTTAACACCCTGGTTATACGTTGGCATAGTTTTGCTCAGTTTATCAGTGGAATGCATCAGGAAAAGATGCACTGAAAAATGTTTGATATGAGAGTGCATGCTTCCACAGGTTTGGATAACTCCAGAGTAGGCCTTCCTTCTTATCTCCACAACGAAAATGTGTGTGCTAAAAAAATATAAAACATTTCTTTTACCATTATGTTTATGCTGCAATTGTTCTCTTTCTTGATCCATCATCCACCAGTCTACAATGAAAGCTGAAATGCTTTTGCAATACTACAGAAAATTAAAATATATTCCAGTCGATCAATCAACAGGTAAATTTGCTTTTCTTCAGAAGAATAACTAATATCAACAATATGTTTTGTGTAACACAAACACCATAACGATACATTGTAAGAACATGTGAGCATTCCAAAATTTCAATCAGTTGTCCAATTTGATTTAATGCAAAACATAAAGTAGTATAATTCCCACTGGTCCTAAAAACATATTGGTTGAAAGTGCTTTCTCAATTTAATTATGGCACATTTCTTGTGTCTGATTGGAAGTATTTTCTAATGGAATGCAGCAAAGGGATAATCACAGATTTCGTTTTTTGTTTTAAAAGAATGTATGTATGTTTGAATATACTGGATTTATAAATATGAAGCTAGCTGGGATGCAGCACAGTTCTATATTTAGGCAATGCGGGTTGCTGAGGCCACTGCTATCAGAAGATTGATCAGCGGTAGGGAAGCTTCTGAGGTGGGGAAGGAAAGGAGGATTGATTGCAGCGTTTGGCAATTGGTGAGGAATTTATTCAAGTGTATGCTCTTCAGGTCCTTCCTAAAGTGAAGCATGTAGGAGGCCAGTCTGAACTCTGTTGGCAACTAGTTTCAGGGACAGTATTTGGAGAATAAAACGTCAAGTTTCTAAACTCTCCCCTTTTGCAAATATGTTGCTTCCAATCTGATTTTTTTCTGCTTTCTGGTGATGCATTGACCTCCAGGGCGGGTGTTCGCTTTGTCTACACTGGGCTACTTTCTCGTTTGTGTATCATTTCTAGTCTACTGTATAGTTTTCTATAGCTGTCGTAGTTTCCCGCTTCACTAGAGATGTGTGTTTAAGTTGTGCTTTTGCTAATACGTTGATAGCCTTTCTCGTTTTATTTTTTCTTCTGGAAACTGAGCATTCTCGGGAATGAGCAATTTCATATTGTGGTGTGCAGAACCCGAAGAGCCACCAATGCATTTGTGTGAGAATATTTGCTAAACATAATCTAGCAGATGACTAGTAATGTCATGCATATCATTTCTGAGTGCAAGAATGCACCTGTGTCAAATTCCTGGCAGCAAACATACTCTTCACTTTGTGCTCAGATGTTGTTGCAACCTCAATACCATTCTCTTTCCACCTTAATTAATTGCAAGCTTATATGTATCAAATTCCAATCTATGTTAATTGTTGTTCTCATGTTTTTCTTCCTGCATTTTCGAGGGGTTGCTGTCCTCTCATATGCAATTTGTCCGACTTTACCTGATTCTGTTGAATTGGCATTTTTCTAATTTAGCTCAAAAGGTCTGTGATAACCGTGTGTATATTAGGTCTTCAATCTGTTGAATATTCAGTCTCCATCTTCAGTACCATAGTTTAAACATGTCCATCATTTTTACAAAGTGATTAAGCCTTGAGATCCTGCTGCTACTATTTATAATATCCGAAATGTTCAAGTTCAACAGTGTCCATGAATGTTATGTAATCTTAGAATGAGCCCTTGGGTTAATAATGGTGGGTTTGCAATTTTCCGATTGGCTCATTGGAATCCCGTCTCCACTCTTGTCCTTGTCCACCAAACCCCAGCTTCCTCACCATTAACTGCACTTTCATTGCTCCCCTCAATGCATCTACCTGTCAACCCCAGCTGCCTCCCGCTTGGTCACTGCTAGAGCTCTGCCCCCAGCAGGCTCCTCGCTCATCCCTGGCTTGCCAGGAAGCCAGCATTGATTGCCATTGACCAGCCACTAAGCATCAGCTGTTTGATGGCCATTTCAGAATGATATTTTTTTTGTTGCAAACCAACAGGGGCTGTTCATAGCACCCTTTAACCTTGACATAGGCAATACAGCATTTATGTGTGCTACTCCCTCCTTACCCACTGTGGATTTACTCAGATCCAACATTCAGTGATTGAATCACTTAACTGCCTTATTTCCCCAGACTGTGGGCAATGATGCTAAAATCATTTTTTGTCAAAATCAGAATGTGTGATTCTTCCATCCATGCACAATGCAAAGAGATTCCTCTGTCTTTCAATTTTGAGGGTAGTGGTATTTTGGAATAGCCGTTGTTGTACCAGTCTGTCAAACTGCGGGTTTCACAAATGAAACTCTTCCAAACTGCCTGTTTTTGTGGAGAAGACATTTTATCCACACAGAAATATTACCACATGCAGTATTTCAATGCAGTATTACTATCCTATGGAACTGAACATTTGGGGAATATCTGAAGGGTCTGTATGACTTTAAATCATGTGTACCCCTCCTGCTACTATATGTTTATTGCTTGCATTAACGATAAAACAGTTTGACAGTATTAATACTGCTAAACCGGTAATGAAGTCCATCGTCTTTGTTGTCAGGGTGGAACTTTTGACAAGGTTTTATCATGCCATGGTTGGAGAATAATTGTTTAATGAAATTCCAGTTGTATTCACTTGGTCTAACAAATATTGTCAGGAATATTCCATTGGGATAGTCGACTACTTTTGCAGGATCAGGATTCCTATTCTTATTTTTATTAACATCCACTTGAACATTTACAAAAAATCATGTTTTTATTTTTAGAGCAAAAGTGAGTTGCATGACCATTTTCACCATTCTATGCGAAAAAGACCAAAATCCAATCTTCATGACTTTTTTAAAATGGTGATATGTGTTTCATGCATTTGAAATAATATGGCTTTTATCCCCACTGTGGGTGGTGGAGATGGCTGCAACAGCCCGCCAGCTTGACCCTTTGTGTGGGCCTCAGTGAGTGGCTGGGGTCCATTGATGGCCATTTTCCGCTCCCCACAGTGGGGGTTAATGTTAATGTTAATGTTAAAGGATATTTGTACCACCCACTATCACCACCGGAGTGGTCCCCGCACGCTCTGGCAGGTCTGAAAAGGGAAGGGGGTGAGTTAGTGGTGGGAACGAGCGGGAAAAGTGCAAGAGAGCAGTGATGTGCCTTTGGCAGCCTCATCCTGGTTAACACTGTTTGCTGGGATTGGGGTGCTTTCTGGTCAGTAGCCGTTGTGTGCTGATGTGCAAATCTATGTGTGGTTTGTTTTGTTGTTGCAGTGTTGTGAAGTTTGTGCAGTTTGTTGTGCTATAGATTTGTGGTTGTGTTTGGTTAGATTTTGAGAGGTTTATGCAGAGGGGTGAAATTATTAGTGGGTTGGTTATTGGCATCGCTGTCTAGAAGTGATGTGCTAAATTTCCATGTTCTTTCAAGATGTGGCGCATGAATATATCTGCATTTTTATCTGGATCCGGCACTGGCTAATATTCACAATCCTTTCTAAACATGACACCCACCAATATTCAACAACTTTATCCAAATGTGGCACTGGCCCACCTTTGAGAATCCTGTCTATTTGTGAAGCAAGCTAGTATTCACAGTTCTATCTAAATCTGGCCTTGATAGTATTCCCGATGGAGTCTAGACGTGGCACTGGCTAACAATCGCTATTCTATCTAGATGTGACATTGGCCGACATTCACAATCCTATCTAGTTGTGATGAAGGCTATTGTTCACAATCTTATATAAGTGTGGCACATGCTAACATTCGCAATTCTGTCTGGGTCCGGCGGTCCGGCGGAGGCTAATGCTCAAAATACTATCTAAATGTTGCACTTGCTAACCTTCATAATCCTATCTAGATGTGAGGCTGGTTAGTGTTCACAATTCCATCTAAGTGTGGCACTTGCTATCATTCACAATTCCATCTAAGTGTTGCACTTGCTGACATTGATAATGCTATCTAGATGTGACTCAGGCGCACCCCAAGGTTGATCCTGCGGTCGCATGGTTTATTTAGTTTCCTTAGGAGATTGGTGATGCTTGCACAGCCAATCTCCAGAGGAAAAAAAAGATGGGGTTCCTTTACCATTTCTATGGCGAAGGCCAGGAGATGGGAGGAGTGCCCGGGGCCGGAGCACAAAGCTACTATCCAGCAATTAATTGAGAAGGCAGGGAAGGGGTGGGGCAGTCTATTGTTATTTTTGGGGAGGGGCATTTGTGATGTCATCTTTCTTGTCCTGGGTGTTAGTCTGAGCAGTGCACGGTGGTGGCGCAAGTTATGGTTGTTTAGCTTACCATAACTGGTGAATTTTTGGGGGGTTTCGATTTTTCTTGTAACCATAACCTCCCTTTTGGAAACATTTTTCACTGAATTTTATAGGTTTTTATTAGTACAACTTAACCATAAGGTCCCTTTAACAAAGTTATTTCACTACATTTCATAGGTTTGTATTAGTGCAACACTTCTATAAACCTTTAGCAATTTTTTCCACTGTTTTAGTACTCACCGATGTAAGCTAACATCTGAAATCATTGCCGACTTTCCGGACAGTGTCATGTGACAACGCCTGTGCGTGTCATGATGATGTGTTTGCAAACGAGTCTGCACTTTGCGAATGGGTCTGTGCTTGCTGAACAGTTTGAAACTGCATTTCCATCTAATCTTGGTGTTGTTAAACTGAAAATGTACCCTTGCACAGCTCCTACACATATTCTTACTGATTATCCATTTGCAATCTAGGACACAGCACATACTTGGGAGAATATTAGCAGAACTGCTATTTATCTTCAAAAATGGCATCAGCTATTGCCATCCCTCCTCCTGTCGAGCTACCACCTCCACCACCACTACTAGCATCTGGAGGGCCTGGACAATGGAAGAAGCACAATAATTCAGAAAACAATCTAGAGGATCAGCAAGATTAGGCAGAGGAAATGTCTACCCCTGACACTGAGAGAATCATGTGTGTGGCAGTTATTTACCACAGTTTCTGGGTGCACCAATAGCTAAAGCTACCAAGGTAAAATGCACTGAGTACAACATACTTAGTAGGGGACAACCTGGGCAGTACACCTATGGGATCAGGTCCATGCACTGCCACACCAAGTCCCACCACTGGGATGCTTTCAGAAATGCTGTTTCTTCCTCAGCCATAACTGCCACCACACAGGCTACTCATGTGGGTCACAGGATCCCACCAGATACCTTGCAAGCTGTAAGAGAGGCTGTTGATCCATATCTTTCAAAGACAACTGTACTCTGTATATACTGCAACACACCACTCTGTAGGGGGGAGCAGTTATGATGTGTTTTCAAGTCTGAAATCAAGGAGCATGAGAAACACTGCCCCCACCTTAGATTGAATGCACGCCCAGCATCTTCCCCTGTTCACCTTCCCCTCTGTAGCTATGCTTGCTTCCCCTTCCCTTATTTCCCTCCCCACCTTACTTTCTGGACTCACCTGCAAAATTTAAAAAAAAATGAAAAACACCCAAAAAAGGTTCTTTTAGAAAACACTGTTCACAGTTAAAAAATAGAATAAAAAAATTAAAGCTTATACACTACTTCTACTTTACATTTTCCAGTAAAGTAGTTAGACTCAATAAGATTCCCTAACATTACCATAACCATTTTCTACTATGCTAATGGAAACAATGTACAATTGTATACTAGAGAAAAATAACAAAACACATAAACATGCTTCTATCCAAAAAACCTTTCTCTAGCATAAAATAAGTACCATATTCCATGGCCCTTGATGATTGTGATATGATATGATATGATAAGTCATTTATAACATGTCTGTACACAAGTGTTTCTAGGCATGACAAGAAAAGGAATAGGAGACAATGGGAGGATAAAACAACATTTTTTACGAGGCCTTGTGTCATTCAGATCATGCAAGTGCAGGGGGAAAGGAGAGCAAACATTTCAGGGGGACGGAACAGGAGAGGGCAATTAGCAAAGCTCAAGTAAGTGCCATCAGGGTGGCTGGTTCTAAATAAGTGCAAGGAGGTATGGGACTGCAGGGTTGTTGATACAGTCTGTAGTGTGCGGTAGGCAAGGAGGCAGTGCATGGGGCTACTGGTCGTGAAGGAGCATGGTCCGCACAAGGTTCAGAGGGAGGCCAGGTAAGACAATAACATCAGCAGGGGAGATAGATAGAGAGAGAGAGAGAGAGAGAGAGAGAGAGAGAGAGAGAGAGAGAGGGAGAGAGAGAGAGAGAGAGAGAAAAAGCAGAAGTGAAAAGGAAGGTCTTGAGTCACTTCTGGAGCCTGAGGTGGTCCTGCTCAAGTCTGTGAGTGGCAGGGAGACTGTTCCAGAAGCAGGCCAGCCGAGGAGAGAGATCTACATCCCACTCTCAGCTCAGAGAAGCATCTGACCCACAGAGAGTTGGAGGTGGATGAGCAAAGGGCTCAAGAAGGAATGTGCTTAGGAAGAGAGAGTTGGATGTAGTGGGTTCCCCGGCCCCAGAAAGCCTTGTGCACAATGCAGATGGTCTTGATCTTGATCTTACAGCCACCGGGAGCCAGTGGAGTAATTTCAGCACTGGAGAGATACGATCCCTGGGCTTGAGACCAAGGACAAGACTCGCAGTCCTGTTCTGGATTAGTTGTGGGGGGCGAAGAGTAGAGGCAGGCAGAATTAGAAAGAGACAGTTGTGGTAGTCCAGCCTAGAGAGAACCAGGGCTCTGGAGAGAGTGAGCTTCTGGGGGAAAGTGAAAGAAGGAAGAATACCTCTGAGGAGGTGCTGCTTGTAGTGGGACTTCTTAGAGACCTCCATGATATGAGGAGAGAAAGGGTGGAGTCTGAGGTCCACATTCTCTGCAATCCCCTCTCTAGGCTATGCTTTATGTAACCCATATTGCACGCGCACACCATCGCACAAGATAGCCCTTCTACCCTTTTTACTGTTATGTTTGTACCACTCTGTCATTATCTGCTTCGAAACAGTCACATATATATCCACCAATTAGTTAGAAAACTCTACAGATAACCCTATCAGCATATTACACTTCCACACACCAACTGCCAATTAGAAATGGTGTACACATCTTTTACATATGCATTTCACTTGCTTATCCCAAATAAATTAACACACTGCTGCTATAAATGAACATATACATTGGGCAGTAAAAAAGGTGCATGAATAGAAATGGGAGAACGGATTTCCAAGAGTTCTTAGAAGCCCAGAAGGAAAGTGCCAAACATGGCAAAGTGGGAGGCCACTAACTACCTACAGGGGCAAAGGAGTCCCAGGGGTGTGGTACACAGCTGCCAGGTGGTACACCCGCAGGAGTAGTGGTGAATGGTTGAGGGGTGTACTGGTGCCGACCCGATGAAGGGCCTAGAACCTGTGAGATTTATGAGGGACGAAGCCACCAGTATTAGTGGCTTTGTTATGAGTTAGCAGGGAAGGTGGTAAGTAAAACAGGAACACAAAATCAGAGTTTTCAGAAGTTTTCAGAACTTAAGGAAGTCCAGCTCAATTATAAAAGGAGAAGGAAGACGTTCCAAAGAGATGCACCGGCTGAAGACAAACACATGCCTCCTGCTCTCTGTTTCAAAAAGCATTTGACAAGCAGAGTATTGGAGTTATAGCAGCGGAGGGCTGTAGCAGGGCAGTATTAAGGGAAAGAAAGTTGGACATATTATAGTCCTTGAAATTAGCAGGAGCCAATGTACACATGTTCTGGCTGCAGCAATACCATCCCTGTGCTTCAGGCCAATAATAAGTCATGCAGCCCTATTCTATATTATCCAATGGGGTATAGACAACAAACAGGGAGGTTAAGGAAGAGGCTGTTGTAGTTGTCAAGCCTACACAGTACCAGGGATCTACAGACATTGTGCTTCTGGTGAAAGGAAAGGAACGGTACAATGACTGTATGGAGGTCAAGCTCAAAACATGGGCTTTCTTTACAAGCTCCAAAATGTAAGTAGTAACAGAGAGAAAAAACTTAAAGATAACCCCAAGGATTTTGGCCTCAGAGAATGGTGAGAGTAAAGGGCCGAAAGACAGCAGCCACAGGGTTGGAGAAAAACAGGGTACAGGTGTCATAATAAGAAAGATCTCCATTTTACTGGAATTGAGACAGAGATTGTTAGCCGCACACAATGTCTCAATGGCGGTCAGACAATCAGGGATACAAAATAAGGAGAACATATCACTACAGGGAAGTTTAAGGAAAGATGTGTGTCATTAAAATAACACTTGAAATGGGAAATAAGAAAGACACACGTGAGGGACAAAATAGATATGTAATTGCCACAATAATAGGATAGCAGGTATACAGTGAGATGGTGGAATACAAACAGCCCAGTTGCAGCTGGGAAGGGTGGTTAGTCAGGAAAACAGATCAGCAACTCTAGTGCACGGTTCATGATGATAAAGGTATCATATAACCATATAATAAGGATACAATGGCTTACCATATGAAAGGCGGACAAGATATCAAGAAGCACTATCCTCAATTGTACTATAATCATAAAAACCACATACACTTTAATTATATCTTTCAACCATATTACAAATACTGTATACTGCCCCTACAGTAGCTATTATTACTATACACATATTACTATGCTGCCAGAGAAACATCAAGTGAGCCAGAGCGATGAAATAGATATGTAATTGCCACAATGATAAGATCAATCCCTGGGGTACTCTGCAGGTACATTAGAAGGTGGTGGAGTACCAAATAGCTCAGTTGCAGCTGGGAACGGTAGTTAGTGAGGAATTCAAATCAGCTAGTACAGTGCCCAGTCTATGTTGCTAATGGTATCTGTTTAATGAGAATACAATGGTTGACCGTGTGAAAGGCAGAGGAGCTATCAAGGAGCATTGTCTTCAATTGTACTCCAATCATAAAAACCATATACACTTTAATTATATAATTCCAACATATTATAAATACTGTATACTCCCACTACATTACCTATAATTAGTATACTATGGGCCTCATTCCAAGTGTCACAGTCTGGAAACAAGGGTGCTGGTCAGCCTACCGGCACTGTTGTTTCCGGACCAGCACACTACGAGTCTGCCTGCATAGTCAGACCTGCCAGGCACAACTTCCCCTGCAGGCAGGCCTTTCACTGAAGCACCGGCACCATTAGCAACAATGCCAGTGCTTCTGTCTCCCCACTCCCATGGGGTCCTATGGGACTCCATGGGAATGGGCAGTCACCAAACCCGCCACCTGACTTCCTGTGCCACCGGTACTTGCAATGTCCCGGTGGCATGGGGAATGTAGGCAGCAGATTCTGTGTTTCCTGGTTGACTGCAACGTACCGGTGTCACAGGTGGGTTACCGCCAACCTCAGAATGAAGCCCAATGTGTTTCCAGTGGCCAGATTTTTGGCGGAAAGACTTATGGCCATGCCTCCAAGAATGTGGCCACTGGCCAAAACCACCACAATAGATTTAAACCATATAACATACAATACAACTTAAAATAACAAAACTCACCCAGAACCTCCTGCCATCCATTTAATGTCCACGGACAGTAAAGAGTGACAGCGGGCTGAGCAGCACCTGCACACTCCTTTTTCACCTATAGAAACAGCTCCATATTTTCTCCAATCCACTCCCTTTCCATGACCTCTTTCAGCCATAAAATAACCCCAAATGTGTTTTCCAAACTGTTTGCTCTGAGCTCGTCTCCAGACAGGGGGCCTGAAAACACTTTTTCTCCATAGAATAGCAGCTCCATATATTTAATCCACCCTCCACCCTTTTCAGCCCATCTTTCAACCACCAAATAACCCCAAATGTGTTTTCTAGACTTTTTCCCCAACACTCTATTCGCAGACACCGGCGGCTGTCCGCGGATTCAACATAGCGACCGTCTAAATAAATATGATGCACCTCATGCTTTTGAGCACCCAACCAGGGGGCGTATATGAAGTCCACAGAAATCACTTTACCCCCTGATTGGCCCAGACCTAATTGGGAAGTGAGTCCACGGGCCGGATCGAGATATCACTCATTTTTTGTAACCTACTTTTTGGGCGTTTAAAAAAGAAAATACTGAATGAATGTACAGCAAATTTACAAAAGCAGACTTTTGGGACCAAACCACCAATCCTGGCACACATTTTCTGAAAATCCATCCAGCAGGTCAGGCTGTAGGCAGACTATTGGGCCCAAAACCCCAATCCTGGCACAAATTTTCTGAAAATCCATCCAGCAGTTCGGGCTGTAGGCATGAGCAACATTTGTTTTTTGATTTTGTCTATAAGTGCTTTTTCTAATAGTTGACCAACTTAACCATAACTAATATAGGCCCTGTAATAGGGACAATTTTAAAAATCAAAGGGAGATTAACCTAGTTGTATGTTGTTAAGGCACTTTCCTTAGTATTTGACCCCAGTTCAAGGTGCACATATATGTGGAAATAACCAAGCCTCAAACACACAATTCCTTTGCGTACTTGATGATAGAGTCTAATGCTACTTTCATTTTTAGGTGATGCTGTTCCTGTCCTCCTTACTGAAGTTTCCCTGTATGTGCCTCAGATCTGTATACATTGTCGGTCTTCATATGTATTGTTTGTACTAACACAAGTATGTAGTAAGTCTTGAATTATTAGCCAGTAGCTATTTATTCCATGTTTATCATTCTTCAAATCTATGATAAGGTACCTTCATTATTTTACTATCCAAAATTGCCAGCTTAAAAATATTGTACTTCTATAGTGCATGCTGCAGCCATTGCCTAAGTTTATTCTATGATTAGGTTCCTGTATTAACAACAACACTCCAATATCATGTTTTGTTCAGATGAATGAATTCTTTAATACATTAAGTAATTCATGATAGGTCTCCTGATCACTGCTGACATCTTGTTACTAAAATTATAAACACAATCCCTTTTAGAGACTTTTATCAAAACTAATTTCATATGTGATTCATTGGTGATGTCATCAATGAAATGTGTGATCTCATCCTTGATGTCCTGGGTATTAGTCTTAGCACTGCACAGAGGTGGCATGAGTTATGGTTGCTTAGTTTACTATAACTGGCAAATTCTTTTTGGTTTTAATTGTAACCATAATGCCCCTTTAACAAAATTCTTTCATTGAATTTCATGGGTTTTGTTAGCGCAACTAAACCGTAACGTCCCTTTAACAAAGTGTTTCCAGTGAATTTTATAGGTTTTTATCAATGCAATTTAATCATTATTTCCCTTTAAAAAAGTTTCAGCACATCCTTAATCTGCTACAAGTTCTTTATATTATAATCACCCCCAATGTGGCAAATATGGAGGCCGCTGACAGTGCGGTAGTCCCTGAGCGTTGGACGGCATTGAAAAAGCCCAGAATCATAGGGGAGAACCAAAAAATGTGCACCAATCAATCAACAAACAGATGTACATAACATTATTAGTAATGTTTACGACAGACAAATATCCATTTTTGTACAATTACTACAAAAAATATTAAACATGTTTTCATTTAGCACACATTATAATGCAATGCCCCAATCAAAAATCATAAGTGTACACTTTATACTGTTCTCTTCACTTCCTCAATAGAAAAGAAACATGAGATTGAGAAACACCAGGTGCTTATTGGAAAACACATTCTCACTAAATAGAAAGCGCATTGTATTTATTTCTCTATTATTAGCATTCATTGTATGAACATGTGTTATAAGACAAAGGCACTTTTTTTCTCTCACAGAAATGGTAAACACACTTGAGTGGTTAGAGGAGAACTTCCCAAAAGTAGACATGATTGACGATAACATCTTTAATGGTACCCAATACATATTTTAATGTAAACAAATAATGTAATTTGTACACACCTTACTAAAATAATAATTTCTGTTTTTCTTGCTGTTCATAGTTTTCATGAAGAAACCACTCCCTCATTGAACTATACCCAATCCCAAGAATCACAAAGAGAAGCCCTATCTCCAACTGTACATAATCAAATTGTGAATTTATCTACAAAAGTGGATGAACTAAGTAATGATTTTTACGGAACTTTTCTAATATGTCAAAAATCATGTCATTAAAAATGTACCCTATCACTGTCCTTCTTGCACTTGTCCCCCTTGTCCCCAGCAATGATCACCATCAAATTCCCAACATATAAATGAAAGACACTTCGATGAACTGTCACTCCCTTCCTCCCCTCGTGATTATTGTACAGAAATTCCTAATTCTCCCATTTATGTTTCCCATTCCGATACCACATCTTCTTAAATAAATGTATGTTTTATATTGTAAATATTTGTGTATATTGCTCTATCATCCTTTTTTAAAAAAACAAAACTATCTTGAGTCGGCAGACACATTGACTATCTCCCAAAATGGAGATAACGGCGGACAGGCGTGATGTCCGGACATGCCCGGTTTTGCATGATGCACTTTTAATTAGTCCGCAGAAATCAAGCCTATTATAGAGACACCCAGCGCACGTGCAATGCATCTCCCATCCAATTGTTGTCCTCGGATGTCATCATGTGACCGCAGCCATGCGGCATGACAGGGGTGTGACCTCAGAACATTTAAAACTGCATTCCCCGACAATCTAGGGTGTTTCAAGCTGAAAGGTTACCTTCCTAGAACTCCTATATGATATGATAGGTTATTTATAGTGTGCTTAATACCCAGAGGTTTCTAAGCTAGGAGCCGGGGATCGAACCTGTGGTGCTCTGTGTCGTCTATATTCCAAGGTTAGCGTGTTGCCCCTGAGCTATCCTCTCAGGACAATCCTATACCCATTGTTAGTTGATCTGACAACGTTTTACAACATTCCAAGGCCTATTTTTGACCCGGTAGTCCACGGACAGTCACACATTCTCGCAGACAGCTCCTCTAAAGGGACCCACCCATTACTTTTCCTCGTTCTCAATCTGGCTATCCAGGAGAGAGCACCTGCTTGCAGTTCCTGAGTTTGTGCTTTGCTGCTTTGCAGATCTGTTTTATGGAGACCATCATGCATCTGCTATGCCACTTGTGGGCCTGGAGAGGGGAACGGGCATGCTGATACAGAAGGTGAGGATCAAGAGGAATATGACTATGATGTAGAGGAAGTCCCTATTTCCAGCATCCGGAGTGAGTCCAGGGTGTGGCAATTTTTCACCACCGCAGGGAGTTTACCAAAGGCTTGGGCAGCTAAGGTTCAATGCACTGAGTGCATAGTTGTACTCAGTGGTGGAAAAATAGGCTTATACTCGTACAGGACCACCTCCATGTGGTGCAACACCAAGTCCAACCAACTGGGGACTTCTTCGACTGATTTTGTCACCACAAGGGATACTCCTTTGGGGCAGAGGTGTAACGCTTACCTTAGACTCCTCGGGGACACCACTTGATATTCGGAAACTTCTCAGGGTGCGCTGTTATCTTATCCCAATTGGACTCTCTATCTATACATGAAAACAATTACCACACTCAATAACTAAGTGATTCCTAAAATAGGGAAAAAAGAATCACCTTCAAAATAAACTGTATTCTTCGGTTACCTTAGTTGGTGATTTGGTTAGCTCTCCATCCTGCTTCTGCGCAGGGGTGCGTGTTCTGAAGAAGGGACGTGAGGAGAATGGAATTATCCTTAAACTTCCAGAAATGTCTAAAGGGGTACACTTCCTAACAGTGTCAGACAGGAATGGTGTCACTAACCCTCTAAATGCAGAAACACCCTAATGTGTCTAAAAACTGAAGTGCACAACCCGCAACATTTTTGGTTCCAAAATGCGTAAACTTAGTGTACCTGATGACGACAGAAAAAACGAACACTAATGTTCCTAGAAACAATTCTCCACACAACCCTCTTAACTTCTGTGAGGTGAATATGGTTTGAACATTCACTTGCGCGAAAGAACTAATGTGTGAAAAGCAGTTGCTACTATAGGAACCATTAATCTATAGCGAGAACTAAAAGGGAAAGATACTTGCTGTGAAAACAACAGGGGCGACAGAACTGGGAGGTGCGCCTCGAAAACTCTCCTCACAATAAACGCCAACTGGAAAAGCGTAACCGCCAACACCGCACTGAAGAAAGCCAACTTTACACAGAATTCACAACTTGGGACAGCGGACTGGACGGGAAAAGCTATTCCAGGGCACTACAGAAAAGGGTTTCCATGGAATACTAGGGAAGCTGAGGAATTCCTGTCAGAGGGCTGAACCGCGGTAAGCGTTCGCTGAGACAGCTGAAGACGCGAAGCGCCGTTGAGCAAAGGGGCGGGGCTTAAATACTCCCGAGTGACAGAAAACTAGACTGCTGGCCCACCTAGAGGTTGTAACTACAGGCAGCCATGTTGAGTGATGAGGAAGAGTCAACCTGCCTATTCTTAGACCAGCAACTGTAAGCGGCCAACCAGGAACTCTTGGAAATTCTTTTGCGAGGGAACCCCGTAATCATGACAGTATTCCCCCCCAAGGCCCCTCCAAAACTGAAATTCCCTCTCCCTGGTTTGGATGGGTGGTTGCGGTGAAACATTCTGAGTAGCCTAGGGGCATGAACATTCTCGCAGGGTTCCCAAGTTCTGTCTTGAGGGCCATAACCTTTCCAATCCACTAAGTAGAATAGCCTATTACGCACAATTTTGGAATCTAAAATGGCCTTGACCTCGTATTCTAGTTGGTCATCATCAATGACCACAGGGGCTGGTGCTTCGGAGATTCGTGTGTTTGGATTAACAGGCTTTAAAAGAGAGACGTGAAATACTGGATGGATTTTCATGTTCTTTGGAAGGGTTAACTTGATGGCCACGGGATTGATGATTTTTTCAATTGCAAAAGGTCCCAGGAAGCGGGGAAGGAACTTTCTAGCTCCCTTCAAGGTCAGGTTTCGGGTGGCCAACCAAACCAAATTCCCCACCTCATACTCTGGTGCAACACTTCTTTTGTCATCTGCAAATTTTTTCTGGGATTTTTTGGCCATGGATAATTGTTCTCGAGCTTGAGCGATGGCTGAGGTGATTTTCTCATGCAGGGATTTTACTGCTGGCATTTCTAACGGTTCAGGTGGATCGTAAGCTGAGGTGCGTGGATGTCGGCCATGTAAGGTGTAAAAAGGACTCAAACCAGTGGAGGAATGAACAGAATTGTTATATGCATATTCGGTTATCCACAAAACATTTAGCCAGGTGTTCTCCAATTGATGCAACATACATCTGAGGTACTGCTCTAGAGTTTGATTGGTTCGCTCAGTTTGACCGTCAGTTTGGGGATGATGACTGGTGGACAAACGTACATCAACTTTGGCCAATTCACAACATCTTCTCCAAAACTTGGCGACGAATTGGCTACCTCGATCAGAGATTATCACCGCAGGAAAGCCATGCAGCTTCACAATATTCTCCAAAAAGGTTTTTGCCAGAACTGAGGCTGACGGCAATCCTTTCAATGCGATAAAATGTGCCATTTTGGAGAACAAGTCCACCACCACCATGATCGTGTCAAACCCTTCACAAGGAGGTAAATCGGTGATGAAGTCCATGGAGATGGTGTGCCAGGGGGTTGGTGGCACACTCAATGGAAGAAGCAAGCCTGCAGGTTTTCTCTTTTGATTCTTATTTTGAGCGCAGTTACCACAAGTTTTCAAATGCTGAATGACATCTTTTCTCCAGGTAGGCCACCAATAAGATCTTTTAACTTTCTCCATGGTCTTTTTGATTCCGGGGTGACCTTCCAAAAGAGCGTCATGATAGTTGGTAACCACTCTTTCTTGTAGTTGAGGCGTGGGCAAGTATAACCGTTCTTGATAAAAGGGAAGACCCTCCTGCACTGTAAAGCCTACTCCTCTGGACTCCCAGTTCAACAATTCATCCTGCGTAAGATGGTTTTGAATTTCCCTTTTTAACTCTTCAAAGGCAGAGTCCGTTGTGTTCATTACTCCCAGGATCTTTTCTCCAGAAATGATCTCCACTGGATTCACTGGCACATAGGCTTCTTCTCCATTACCCATTCGAGACAAGGCATCAGCCTTACCATTTCGCACTCCTGGTCTGAAAGTAATAACAAAGTCATATTCCGCTAGAAAGAGGGCCCATCGTAGCTGTCTTGAAGATTGTGCCTTTGCAGAGCGTAAGTATTGCAAGTTCCGATGATCGGTGAAGATGGTCACCGTGTGTCGTGCGCCCAGCAAGTGATGCCTCCATTCCTTCAAGGCACAAATTATAGCCAAAAACTCCTTATCGGTAATGGTGTAATTTAATTCTGCAGCAGCGAACTTCCTTGACCAGAAAGCTACGGGGTGCAATTCTTGGGTGTCAGGATCACGCTGAGACAATACGGCTCCCATAGCCACGTTAGAGGCATCAGTCTCGACTACAAACGGAAGATCAGGTCTTGGATGTTGTAGAACAGGTGCAGCAGTAAATTGCTCTTTTAATTTCTTAAATGCCTCATCAGCTTCATTAGTCCATTCAAATTTCCTGTTTTTTCGAAGTAGTGAGGTGATAGGATGAACTAGGCCAGAGAAATCAGAAACAAAACGCCGATAGAAATTCGCGAATCCCAGAAAACTCTGAACTCCTTTGACAGAAGTTGGAGCAGGCCACGACAGGATGGCATCAACCTTTCTGTTATCCATTTTGACTCCACTAGAAGATAGAATGAACCCCAAGAATTCAATCTCAGGGACGTGAAAATGACACTTTTCCAATTTCACATACAGAGAATTGTCTTGGAGCCTTTGAAGCACCGATGTCACGTGCCTTACATGATCCGCCAGGTTTGCAGAGAAAATTAAAATGTCGTCCACATAGACCACCACACAGATGTCCAGTAGATCTCTGAAGATATCATTCATAAAGGCCTGGAAGGCAGCAGGAGCATTGCAAAGCCCGAAGGGCATGACTTGATATTCGAAGAGCCCGAATCGTGTCCGAAAGGCGGTTTTCCACTCCTCACCTTTCTTAATTCGAATGAGATGATAGGCACCTCTTAGATCAAGCTTGGTGAATATTTGTGCCTGCTTCACCTGATCCAGCAAGGTCGAAATAAGGGGAAGAGGATAGCGGTTCTTCACCGTGATTTGATTCAGTGCTCTGTAATCTATGCAGGTTCGCAAATCCCCTTCCTTTTTGGGCACAAAAAAGAGAGGAGATGCCACCGGTGACTTGGACGGTCTAATAAACCCATTGGCCAGGTATTGATCCAGATAAGCCTTTAGATGAGCATTTTCTTTTTCAGTGAGGGCATAAATTCTGCTACAAGGAAGCTGAGCCCCTGGAATGAGATCAATTTGACAGTCATAGGGTCTGTGAGGGGGCAAAATTTCTGCCTGTTTTTCTTTTTGGAAAATATCCTGGAATTTTTTGTATTCTACTGGTAATGAACCTATGAGACCCAAGGTGGTGTAGATAGTCATCTCAGACTGCCTGGCGTCCTTTGGACCTTCTGCAGAAAAACACATACTTTGGCACTTGGAGTCAAACTTCAATGTCCGGGAACACCAATCGATCACAGGGTTATGCTTCTCCAACCAAGGTATTCCCAAGATGATCTGGAATTGAGGAGCTTGAATCAGGTCAAAAGAGATCCTCTCCCTGTGTCCTTCCTGGCAAAGCATTAAGAGGGGGTCAGTGCACTGGGTCACGGGACCTGACACCAAAGGTGTACCATCCACTCCGGAGACGTTTTCAGCTTCCAACTTATTCCTCAAGGGGAATCCCAATTTACTAGCCAGATGTTGATCCATGTAGTTGCCAATGGCCCCACAGTCTATGTACGCAACCAATGCATGCCTCTGTGTGGGGTTATTGTGGCAAGAAAGGACAATAGGACACACGAAGTGTGAGGTCGCTGCAACCTTTTCCATGCTCGACAAGCGGACCTCTAAACTTGTCGGGCACTGGAGTTTTCCGCCGTCTGTTCTTTTTTATCCGGATTGATTCCTCCTAAAGGCCTCCGTGAAGGTTTTACTGGACAATCCTTTAAAAAATGACCGGCCTTGCCACAATACAAACACAACTGCAACTGTCGTCTCTTCTCTCTCTCTGCTTGGGAAATTGGGCCTCGAATTCCGCCCAACTGCATGGGTTCATTGGGAACATCTAATCCTGACTTCGACGTTGGTTCTCGGGAGCGGACTACAAAGGGTCGACTGTCCTGACGAGCTCGATCCGTTCTCCTATCCTGAAGACGATGATCCAACTGGATTGTCAGGTCTATGAATTCTGTGAGACATTCGGGCGGATTGACAACTTGAGCGAGAACATCCTTCAGCTCACTGCGCAGACCACGATAAAACAGTGTCACTCTCTTTTCTGTAGGCCAATTAGTTTCTGCCACTAATCGATTGAAAGTAGCCACGTAAGCAAGCAGCTCCTGATTGCCCTGCTTGAGTGACAGTAACTCATTGTCCAATGCCTGACCTTGTGAATGGCGAGCAAACAATTTCTCTAACTCTCTCTGGAATTCTGAAAAGTTCTGCAACACGGGATCATCCCGATTAACCAAAGGAATGGACCAATCTGCTGCATGACCACCCAAATAAGACAACACGAAAGCAACCTTTGATTGGTCAGTGGAGAAAACCCCAGGTCTGCACAAAAAATGTAGTCTACACTGATTTAAAAACACGGCAAACCTTTTCGGGTCCCCCGTGAATCTCTCAGGAGGGGCTAAGGGAATATTTCCTGGAATTACCACTTGGAACGGAACTGAGGGCGATGTAGAAGAGGAAGCTTGGGCATTACCTTGGGGAAGGGGAACCTGTCCCGCCTGATTCTGTAATAACTGGCGAGCCAACTCTTCAGTTCGTTCCCTATTGATTCCCAGTTCCCTTCTAAGAGCGCCGGTTTCGGACCGGGCTGCATGGACTTCAGCTCTAAGTTCTCCCAGTAGTTGAGCTAACTGATCTACCTCAGAAGTTCCCATGATGCCCAGGCGGAGTATTTTTTATGACTGGCTTCGCGTTCTGTAACGCTTACCTTAGACTCCTCGGGGACACCACTTGATATTCGGAAACTTCTCAGGGTGCGCTGTTATCTTATCCCAATTGGACTCTCTATCTATACATGAAAACAATTACCACACTCAATAACTAAGTGATTCCTAAAATAGGGAAAAAAGAATCACCTTCAAAATAAACTGTATTCTTCGGTTACCTTAGTTGGTGATTTGGTTAGCTCTCCATCCTGCTTCTGCGCAGGGGTGCGTGTTCTGAAGAAGGGACGTGAGGAGAATGGAATTATCCTTAAACTTCCAGAAATGTCTAAAGGGGTACACTTCCTAACAGTGTCAGACAGGAATGGTGTCACTAACCCTCTAAATGCAGAAACACCCTAATGTGTCTAAAAACTGAAGTGCACAACCCGCAACATTTTTGGTTCCAAAATGCGTAAACTTAGTGTACCTGATGACGACAGAAAAAACGAACACTAATGTTCCTAGAAACAATTCTCCACACAACCCTCTTAACTTCTGTGAGGTGAATATGGTTTGAACATTCACTTGCGCGAAAGAACTAATGTGTGAAAAGCAGTTGCTACTATAGGAACCATTAATCTATAGCGAGAACTAAAAGGGAAAGATACTTGCTGTGAAAACAACAGGGGCGACAGAACTGGGAGGTGCGCCTCGAAAACTCTCCTCACAATAAACGCCAACTGGAAAAGCGTAACCGCCAACACCGCACTGAAGAAAGCCAACTTTACACAGAATTCACAACTTGGGACAGCGGACTGGACGGGAAAAGCTATTCCAGGGCACTACAGAAAAGGGTTTCCATGGAATACTAGGGAAGCTGAGGAATTCCTGTCAGAGGGCTGAACCGCGGTAAGCGTTCGCTGAGACAGCTGAAGACGCGAAGCGCCGTTGAGCAAAGGGGCGGGGCTTAAATACTCCCGAGTGACAGAAAACTAGACTGCTGGCCCACCTAGAGGTTGTAACTACAGGCAGCCATGTTGAGTGATGAGGAAGAGTCAACCTGCCTATTCTTAGACCAGCAACTGTAAGCGGCCAACCAGGAACTCTTGGAAATTCTTTTGCGAGGGAACCCCGTAATCATGACAAGAGGATCCCAACGGCTGCCTCGCAGGCCATACAGAACGCTGCTTACCCTTACCTTTCGAGGGTCACAGTACTATGTTTGTACTGTGAAGCACCGATCTGTAGGGTGGAGACCTTTTGGAGTGCTTTTGAGGCCCCAATCAAGGAGCATGAGAAACACTTTCACCTACCTGATTAAGGCCCGCCCAACATCTTCCTCTCTCCATCTGCCCCTTCGTCCCTGTGGGTGGTACCCCTTACCTCCCTTCCCTTCTCTACTTTGCCTCTCCTGCACAAAGAAAAGCCAACAAAATTACAAAACCAAAACAACACAAAAAAGTTTCTTTCAGGAGCCACCTTTCACAGTTAAAAAATAGAACTGATAAAACAAGTCACAGGCCCCTGTGCAGTTGGCATAGTCTGCGGACAGCATGGTAGGCATGGGGTGGGTGCATGAAAATCTTTAAACATATTTGTATTAAAAAATGGCATCTCTTAAAAGAACCTTTTTTTGTGTACATATTTGTTTTTTATTTTTGGTTTCAAAAACTGAACTAAGGCATTTTTTGCAGAACTTTACTATTTCTTCTAACTTACACAAAAACTGCTTTAAAGCATTTTGAATGTTTTCCATAAAAAATCTTATTACCCACATCCGGGGGACTATCTCTCTGAAAAATGTTGGCAATATCAAATTTAATGTTGTCATCATGAAAATATGTCATGCTAACATCTCAGAGAAGAGCACACACAGATTTATAGATGTTGCACCTCGCTTTTTCCATTTACAGACCAAATAAACTTGCAAACATCCACATCTGTCTCTGAACAATACTAAAAAATATAATTTTCGAATTTGGGAACATTTTCTTCAACTTTCAAAATGTCTCCTTCATTGCAAATTGCAATGAAATTCCAGTCACATAACCCAAACTGTTCACTCCACTATGAAGAATAATAATGTCTGGATGTTTCAAATGAACCATATTTGCACACAATTGGAGCAAGTCCACCCACTTCATCCCTCGCACCCAATACCGTGACACTTCAAATTCATGGAATCCAAGATTTCCCACCAATTCACACTGATCAGCTTAGATCTTCAACCAATGGACCCAAGAGTTCACCGAAATTCCCACATTCCACCTTCTCAAAGTCACAGCCATAGCCATTGTCAGTGCTCTCACAACTCCTGCTAACAAAACTCCTCCTACCCTCTCTTCCTGTACACCACAGGCAGGATACCCAATTGGCAAATCCCCCAATGTCCGCCAAAATTCACGACTGTGCACGGTCTCCACAGTCCCCTTTCCATGCCATGCATCCTTAAAAGACATGGATGCGGCACGTGCTGTCCATGGACTACTGGACAGTGTCCGCAGATGTCATGGACAATAAAAGGGGTGGGTGGGAGTGTAAACTCAATTTCAGTTATTTATTCTTTAGTGGTGGGTCTGAAAAGTACAATATTTGGGGTTTGTTAAAAACAAACCTGTTTTCCTTTTTTTTTGTCGAATTTATTTACAGTTGTAAAATTGCATTTCGACATCTGTGAAACAAACTCCATCTTCATCAAAATAATTCACCCCATTAGACCTTATATTCTCATTCTTAAAAGATGACATTCCTGCTGCATATAAAAAGCAGATATAGCGGTATACGCAAGCTGGCTTGATTCTTCCGTTTGTGGACTGAAAAAGTTTGTTGGACACCTCCATATTTGCACTGATTTATTTCAGAAATATATTCTTGGCAGCAGGAAACAGTTCTATTAGACTTTTAAAGAAATTCTTCAGGGCAACCTGCAAATTCACTTGAGTCACATACCCCAAACTGTCCCTTCCACAATGCACAATTACAATGTCTGGACATGTAAAGTGAAGCATACTCTCACAGAATGAAAACAAGCTTGCCCAGTTTAAGTCACAAAATACATGCCACACAACTTCGACTTCTGCCCATCCAATACTTCCAAAGATGCCATGATTTTCAGCATACACCTTCAATGACTAAATTGAAGAGTCCCCCAAAAATCCACATAGTTTGCCTTCAAACACTTCTCAAACACATAGCCATAGCCATTTTTGCTGCTCCCACAACTCTTGCAAACAAAGCTCCTGCTACCCACTCTTCCTGTACACTACAGTGAGCAAACATAATTGGCTGATCCCCACAGTACCCTTTCCCTACCAGGCATCCTCAAAAGAACCAGATGTGGGACGTGCCATCCGCAGACCACCACCTTATACCCTTTCCACTTTCATGTTATCAACACTCCCTCATTGGCTGCTTTGAAAGAGTCACACATGCATCAACCAATCACATTCGAAACCTCTACAGATAACCCTGCCATCTCAGTTCGAAACTTCAGATGTACAGTTAAAATCTGAGAATACATATCGCCTGTTAATCAAAGTCATCTGCATCAAAAACTACTGTGAAAGATATCTATTTCCAGATTCAACAAGATCTGCTTCTAACAAGACATAGTACAGGTATGCTTATATGTAAAAGATATTTTTTTCAACTCTTTCAGAAATACATATTTATAGAGGGTTCCTGCTACTTACCCAGTAATAGGCTTTTCAGTAAGCATATTATATTTTTTAACAACTCTAGCAAATGCCATGCACTGCAGCCAGAATTCATCACCTGCTCACATGAAGCAGCAAACAATTAGAATGCTCTGCGTTTCAAAATGTTTCTTTTTAGAAGCATTTTGATGAAAGTTAAAAAATGCATGTGTATTTATAGCAACATTGTGTCACTTTTTCATAAAAGAAAGGAAAAGCAGATACAATAAATCTGTAGACCATTTTTAAGTGGCACTTTGTGTGTGCCATTTTAATATGTTGGCAGTACATGCATACATCCCAACATTCCACATTCCAATCTATAGGTGCTTAAGTTCATTTTCTTCTTTGCATTCTGTCACTTCCAATTCCACTTTTCCCTTTATAAAATGCAAAGTACAAGCACCAGATTGCAAAGAAAAAAACAGGACTTGACTTGAAGATTCAAACTGTGACATGTATATCAAATAACCATATAAAACGCTGTGCATTACAAAATATTTATTTTTGGAAGCATTTTGATGAAAGTAAAAAAATGCATATATGCATTAATAGCAGTATTGTGTCACTTTTTCATAAAAGAAAGTAACAGCAGATAACATAGTTTTGTAGATTTAATATATTGACAGTACATGTATACTTCCTAACATAACCCATTCCAATCTTTAGCTGCTTATGCAGTCCTTATTTTTTCTCTACAATCTGGGCCTTGTACTCCAACTTTAATAATGAGAAAAGTGCAACTACAAGTTCCAGAATTCAAACTAAAACTCTAGGACTGCATAAAAACCTACATATTAGAATGCATCATGTTGGCAAGTATGCATATACTTCGAACATATTAAACTTTCACACTCCAAGTGCCATTTAAAAGTGCACTACACATCATTTCTATCAACTTCTGCAAAACGTTACACACAGAGCTTCTATACATGCACATACACTTTTCTTAACTTTCATGAAAGTGCTACTAAAACAAAACATTTTCAAACATCCGGCAATTTCATTAACTGTTTTTCCCAACAACTCCTCCTTCCTTCATGAATAACAATCTTGCTTACTAAAAGTACTTCACCATTACCTCATATCACCCACTAATATTCTTTTACAATTGCACAAAAGAAGCACATTGCCGAAGACAGGAACCGGAAAAAGAATACCCTCCACATCCTACAAAGTAAGTACATTAATGTACCATGTATGTACCATGTATATATATGTAATAACAAAAGCACAGCTCCACTACATATAATCCCAGACTTTTTCACTTGAACACATTATTTTGCACCATTCACACTCTTCCTATTTCCATCTAAACACCACCATTACAACACCCACTCTTTTCTTGAAAACAGCACAATGTCCCTACTGATTCAATAACACTACCACTCCCTTATTCACTAACCCAACACCATCACACCTCTAAAGACTCTTACACTCATAACCTTCCCAACCACACCCAATATGCCACCTCACAATCAAACAGCACCATATTAAGCTCTCTAATCACACCCACACACCCACTCACAATATATGCATATATATTGCACATCTTTCAACCCCAAAATTTCTCTTTTCCTAAAGGATACAACAAAGTTCCTGCTAACAAGCAATTCTGTAGAAAAGAAAGGAACAATAGAGCAGGAACGAATAAACCCAAACCATATAGTCATCCAGCTCTAAAAACTATTTATAGAGAACATTAAAACAAAAGAGCTAGTAACCCCACTCAACAAAACTAAACCAGACATAATTTAAAAAGGTAAGCTCCCTCTTGCAAAAACTCAAAGTAAAAAGATATGTACTAAGAAAAGCAGACCTACTAACAAACCTAACACTGTATCTACCAGTGTTAACACAGTCACTGTAAAGCAATCCAAAAAATGAATCTTACAAGAAATGTTCCACAATCTTATAAAACAGATGAAATTAACGATTTACCCTTGTAAACTACTGCAGGAGACTAATCCTCAAAGCTCTAATTGACAGTGCTTTTCTACTAAAGAGAACATTGTTTATATTTATTTCAAACAGAAGGAAACCACCAACTAAATTAATCAATAATTACAAACACTACTAATAAACATGCACAGTGTCTATTTATAGACCTTTTCAAACTTTTCAAACTTCTGTGATGGTGAATGGATCCACACAAGCAACACATAACTGTATCAGTGAAGAAGCATATAAACAAGAACAACAGAAAGCAATTGTCATAAACAATAATGGTTGAGGGTATACAATGGTAAAAGACACCATTATTGCAAAAGAAATCCTTATAGAAAAAGGCATCCTTAACTATCAGTCAACCAAATGATCTTTACACCAAAACAAACCATCCAGTGTACAAATGGACATGCAGCTCAATGTGTAACATATGTCAACAATCCTTTAAATCTTTACAACAATTCCTCAATCTCTATGTGAAATTAACAGACAAAAGTAAAATGAAAATTTTACAAACCATGGACTCTTGTCCAGTGCACAGACTCACTGGAATTTGAGAACATTCATTAGCCTGCATTTTAGAAACTGCTTGCAAAAGCACCTTCCACCACATCAAAATGTTAGCAACACACCATTCTGCTATATGGAATTTTATGCATAGACTATACTGTGCAAAAAGTTCGGCTATTGAATTGAAAAATGTAAATAAAATTCTCCTACATGGAACAGCCAAATAACGACTTCAAGAAATAGAGCACATTAAAAGTAATAGTGTGGAGCTGAAGTGGAATTAAACAATTCTGTAACTTCAGAAGACATTAATAAAAAACCTTATAAACATCAACGTCCTAACAAAGACCTACAAAAAAGAGATATCTAATTTTCAAAAACACATCTGCTGAAATAGCAGACCAAGTATGTGTCTGTTGTTGCAGAACTTTTTTATAAAAAGATCACAGCAATAGTAGATATAGCATAACCAAATAGAGGACAATGAGGAATCCCAATGGTTCCAATTAGCTTTACATATAACGGCTGAAACTAAATACAAAATAACTGACCCCTCAATATTTGCACATACTGCAACACAAATCTTGACAAAAACCAAATGCCAACATTTACTATCACTAATACCTTAGAAATGTTCCCATTTCCAAAAGCTCTCCAACAACTTAACTTGTGTGAGAGCATTTTAACCCAAACAGTACAGCCATTTCAAGCTGTAATGCGACTTCAACAGAAATCAGCCAAATTACAACAGCCTAGTTACTAAAGGGTATCTGTGGCAAAGTAGTATACTTGCCATTATATGGGCAATAACTAGTCGACTTAAAGAAAGTTAGACAAGCCCTATAATATATAAAAGAAAACAATGAATACTACAAAGATATAATACAAAACTTAAGAGGAACCACCCACATAATTCAATACTCACCAGCAACTGGCCAGATGAATGTATAGATCCTGTAACATTTTAGACCAGTATACAATTCACCTACTACACTCAAAAGAAACCATTGACAATTCATTAGAAACATATCAAATACATCAAGCCAAAGGATCCCCAATGAGCATATTGGAAAAAAGTACAGAAGCATGTTCTTTTCCTCTTCTCTGTCCTACAGGAAAAGGAGAACGACATGATGGAAGGTCCATACAAATTAGTGCATCAGACTATTGCTCTTTAAGAATGTATTCTGAAGACCCCAGATTCAGACAAAATGTCGGATACATTTTCAAACCTACTCTTCGAAAGTGAACTAGCAACTCTATTTTATGGAGTTGCACACACGTTCAAAATAGGCTCTAACGTTGGAAACATGCCCGCTACCCAACTGCTTCAAAAGATAAAAGACAAAGATGAATATTTACAATCAAGTATCACAAATCTCTTGGAAAACATGCATCGTACAAAAGAATACTGGTTCCGATGTCACACTGCTGTATGTTGTATTATAAGGAACATAGGCCCACCCACGTGGTTTATTACTTTAAGTTGTGAAGAGTACGCATGGGAGGACTTGGATGACTTCTTACTAACTGAAAACAAAAACAAAGACGGAATAGATATACCAACACCAGGAGAACTCTGTTCTCTTGACACTGTCAATTTATCAAGGTATTTTTCCACATCGCTCCATTGTAATGCTGCACCTTATCTGCAATAAAACTACCCCTCCGTCAGAAAAGTGCAGCACTTCTTTTGGACAAAAGAATATCAATCCATAGCAGCACCACACCTCGACATGCTTTTGTGGATAAAAGATGCTTCTAAATTTTACTATTTTACAGTTATTGAAAAATACATCACCTGTGACATCCCTTCAGAAATAACAGATAGTGACACAAATCTTATGCTTCCAAAAACATATGTCTGGCAGATACTGCTGACGTAGATACAAAACCAAAGGCAAATACTGTACCAAATGTCGCTTCTACTTCCCTTTACCAGTTAGAAGAAAATTACAAGTAAATAGCTTGATGTCCTCTGTTAGACACAGCGTAAAAGGCAAATCACCTATAAACACCTACAACATTAAAAGGGACAAAGCATCCAAGTACATCAATGAGTACAATGCAATCATGGCCCTCTTGTGGAATGCAAACATAGACATACAATACATTGCAGACAATTTTACTGCAGTTGCAATATATGTCACAGCCTTTCTCACCAAAGCTGAGAAAACAGTGCTAAAAGACCTGTGGCATGACATATTATCTGACAAAACACTATCACAAAAATTGTACAGTTACAGTATAAAAATGCTCTCCCATAGAGAATGCAGGTGCTACGAAGCTGCAGACCATTTAACAGGTCCAGACTTATATGTAAAATCTGAAGACATTGTCTGGTTGAACTTTGGTCCAGTTTCATCCCAAAAAAGAGTATGAAAATCCTACCAAGAGATAGAAACCATAGTCACACATGTTCCCAGCAGCAAAGCCATTTAAAAAACAATGTTGGAAAGCATGTGTCTGTACAACATTGCCCAAAACTACACCTATAAAAACAATGTCACACCAAATGAGACAGCTCGCAAATATTCAGTCTCAACCTTTGAAGGAAGCCTAGTCAAACCCAGTGTAATTAATCATATAAAGTTATCATTTAAATCTCCACAACATAGCAAACTGTATTACATGGCCCTACTCAAACATTTTAAACCTTGGAGAAAGGAAGAATAATTAATATGTGACTATGACTCATTTGAAGCTGCATTCAAAACAAATGAAAACAGTATAACAAATGACAATTTCAAACAATACAAAGAAATGTTGGACAGGAATGCCAACAAGAGGAAGAAATCAGCTCTAGTAGATAAAGACACTCTTAAGGGCAGTCAACCTTCCCTTAGAGGAAGTCAAGAACCACTTGGAGAACCACCCATTCCAAATAAAGCAGAAATAGCCATTACTGAGGTAGAAAATACCATGTATCAATATACCAGTATGAGGAAGACTTGTCAGTGCTCGAATAACAGGTAAATGATGAAAAACCTACAATTTATCTAGAAGTCAACTAAAAACATTGTACATGGTTTGAAACATGAAACTAAAACCTGTGGCTGTAAACATTATAAACCTCTGCTCCTGTATGTAAGTGGTGAAGCAGGTTCTGGTAAAACATTCTTAGTTCAAATAATCTGCACATTTTTCCAAAACTTAACAAACAACAACCTATTGGCTGTATTAACAGCCCCCACAGGTTTAGCTGACTACAACATAGGAGGTGTAACCTTACACTGACTACTGCTCCTCCCGTAGAACACCAAAACAAATTAGAATGCTACAAATTATCGGCAGATACTGCTATTGAAGTACACAGAGTTCTTAATCAAATGAATGTGCTCCTGATAGATGAAGTAAGCATGGTTTCTAACCTCATGTTGGCTTTAATTAATCTCTGAATGCAAGAAGTCCTAAAAACTAATTACAAAAAACTGTTTGGAGGAAAACATGTTATTGTTTTCTGAGACCTCCTACAATTAACAACAGTAAACGGTCAACTGATTTTCAAAACATTAGGACACAAACAGTGTCGCAATACGCTTGGCAGTATTGGAAATGTAAATCTCTGGCAACATTTTCGCTACAGAGAACTAACTCAAAACATGTGTCAGTCTGCAGACCTCTCTTATGCTAACATTTCAAAAAGACTTAGAATTGGTCTGCTAACTAAAGATTGAAAAGCCATCTTAAATAGTAGACTAATCTATTAGCTACATGGCGAAACACATTTGCTCCTGATGCCATGGAACAATTAACTCAACAAAATATAAAATGCATGTCCTTAATGCCAACCCTTGCAAGCTGTTGTCAATTCAACGAGACAATGTTGAAAAATGAAATGCAACACATACTGCATATCATCTCCAGAGACAAACTAGAAGTGCCCGGCATGACGCTTCCTATGTATCAACAAGCAACAACACGACTAAATAGATTAGAAAAATGTATCTCCAACACAGCTAGCTTGAAGAAAATATTGACTTTGGCCCTCATTACGGGTCCAGCGATAAAATTCTGGTGTTACTATGATGGCTGCCGTACCGTTTCCGCCACAGCGTGGTGGCGGAAACAAGGTAGGATTACAGCTTGGCAGCCACGCGCATCACCAATGTGCGGAACCGGTGCCACGGCCATGATGAAAACACTGGTGGAGACGGATGTACTGACACAAAACTTGGAACTTGATGGTGCATTCACCGTGCCACATAGCGGCACTGCAAATGTGGAGCCGGAAACACTGGAACCGGAAATACTGTGATCGCCGGAAATGGAAAGAGAGTAACGGCCATAACAAAAATCACAATCCACTGCAATCCTCCGGTACCAGAAGGCATCCTGCAACTGTGAGTGGCCAAACATACAAGGGACATGGCATCAAGAATCCCACAAAACTGCGTGTGCAAGCTTGCTTCAGTGAAGCCAAACTCACCCTGCTTGTTGACCACATAGTGGAAAATGCAGGGGAGTTGTTTTCAGCTGACCAGAGGTGCAGCACGCAGTTGAGGCACAAGCCCATATGGGCTGAGGCAGCCCAGAAGGTGTCAGCTGTGGGGGTCAGAGCCTGTAGCGTCAAGTATTGCCATAAGAGATGGGATGACCTCCACATAA
This sequence comes from Ambystoma mexicanum, assembly GCF_040938575.1. Classification (NCBI taxonomy): domain Eukaryota; kingdom Metazoa; phylum Chordata; class Amphibia; order Caudata; family Ambystomatidae; genus Ambystoma; species Ambystoma mexicanum. Next base: position 820,746,051 of record NC_090936.1, on the reverse strand, counting down.
GGGTGCACAACCTTCTGTCAGCCCACAGACGTCAGTGCACTGCAATAGGTGATGGACCACACTCACCATTGAAGCTGCTCCCATGGGAGGAAAAGTGCAGCAGTGTGCTGCACGTCAAGGGCATTGAGGGTGTCAGTACCGCAGAGGCAGGAGCTGGGACACCTGGCGAGGCTGATGAGTACAGAAAGTGCAGAAACATGAAGGTGATTCAAGCTAAAGCCACCCCCATCAATGCACAGAAATGCACATATCACAGTCCACATCACCCCAAGCACATCCAGTACTCCCATGCCCCCCACCCCAAGCCAGGCAGATAGCCTGCACCCACATGACAATGCAGCACACATCAATGCGTGTAACCCCAATGTTGCTCGATGATGTATTGCATGTATTTGTACAATACACATCCTGCCAGTCCACTAAAAGCATGCCTTTCAATCAGCTACAGGAACATCATCTGAGACTGATGGGGGACAACCAGGGACTTTGAGGGAGATGGGACGTGCACGTCGGCCAGTGCAACATCCTCTGCTGCAGGCACCGTGGCCACCCATGAAGTTACACAGACCCAGGTGCACCATGCCCAGGAGACCAACACCCCTGCTACACCTGGGACACAGCAAGCACCCCAGGCCACACCCCTGTGGCCCCTGGGACACAGTAGGCACCCCTGGCCCACACCTCTGCTGCCACTGCAATCCCACAGGGACGTGCAACACCACCATCCAGCCAGGCAGAGTCCCAGATCTTGGACAGCAGTCCCGAGAAACAGCCCCTTGAGGAAGTCAGAATGGACAGTGAGGAGAACCCCAACACCCCAGACCCACTGGGCACATTCAGCCCCATGGGCCCACAGAGTCCCATGCGATCCCCAACACCATCTTTACTGAGATCGGCAGCCGTCTACAATGGATTGAGGAATGGCAGGACATACTGGCCGGACTGGTCCAACAGTATCTGGAGGAGTCTAGGCTGAAACTTGAGAGCTACCAGGCCATTGGGTGCCGGATTGCACATGCCATTGTGCATTGTGCCACCTCCAACATGCACATGTCACAGAGGGTCAGTGAGGGAAAAAGTGTACAGTCAACCATAGTGGAAACAATGCGGCTGGTCCTACAGGCCATCATGATGCGTCTTCCACCACATAACCACACAATGTTCTCCACCAGCAGCACACCAGCCAGTTTACAGGCAAGCAGCCCCAGGAGGAGGTCCACACAGCTGTCTGGGTCATCTAAGTGGGACATACATGCGCTCAAGCGTGGAAAGAAGTAGTGCAGTTCCACTAACAATTGATGCAAATGTTTGTATATTGGGTCTGTGGCCTTGGAGGTGGGTGGGTACGTTTGGGAGGTGGAGGGGAGGTCTATAGTTGGGAAAGGTAGTTGGGGCCTGGGAGATGGGTGGGTATGTTTGGGTGCATATTGTTGTGGCACATGGTTGATATTTCTTACTTAATACACTGGGTTGTAAATCAGAATAACGAGTGGACATTCTTCTTCTGTGTATGATTTAATGATTTAATGCGTGTTCAGAATTACGCATGGGTTAATTTGCTCAATGTGCTTGTGATGAATGTTCAAAAGGAATTGTGAATCAGTGCTTCCCGTGCACGTTGTCCATCCATGGCACCCCACCCTGGTTGCTCACCCATCCCATCCCACCATCCTCGTCATCCTCTTCCTCATCTGCTGGGTCCATGTCCAGGGGCAATGCAATGTTACGGCATTTACACATGCCGGCACAATTTTGCCCACATTCACGGGGCTATACATCAACGCCCCGCCGGATCTGCTGAGGCACCGGAACCTGGCCTTCAGCAGTCCAAAATCTGCTCTATGATGCCCTGTATCCGTATGTTTGCCCGGTTGTAGGCCTCCTCCTGCCTGTTCTGTGGTCGTCTGATAGGTGTCATGAGCCATGGGGTGAGGGGGTCTCCGGCATCACCTTGATGGGAGTGACAGAAAGGTGATTTGATGTTTATGGTGGGAATTTTGTGTTGTCGGTGATAGCATGTACACACTCAAGTATTCTTTTAGCACAGAACATCGCACATATTTCTGAAAGCAAGCTGCGAAATAGTCTTGGATGTACTCTTCATTATTACAACTTGACACACGCTTTCCTACTGAGACTGCTTGGCGTACTCAATGTTTGCATTCATGATACCTTCTAGCCAACTACATGTCTTATTCCTTAAAATGCGCACACTGCAGTTTGTGTACATACTAGGTGCCTCATGTCTTGTAAGGTGCTGTCAAAATCAGCCTCATGCACCCGCAGTCCACAGGAGTATAGACACAGCTTCACAGAGTGTGTGAAATAGGCATTGTCCACATTGGAGAAACTGGTATTTTCTCAACGGTGCTGACAGTCTCATTCACATGTCACCATTGCATGGTCTGCCACTCCATGGTTCGGGGTGTTACCATTATCCAGTATAGGGATTCCCGTAATTTGGCATACTGTCATTTGCCTGTTGCAGCAGTAAGCTGGGTGTACTGTGGTGTGTGTATATTTGCCCCCCCCCCACTACACAGAGGTCCTGCATTGGTCAATCTACTCAACCAACAGCCATGGGCACTCTGGTGTGTGTCTATTTGCCCCCCACTACACGGAGGTCCTGCGTTGGTAATTCTACTCACCCAACAGCCATGAGCACTCTGGTGTGTCTATTTACCCCTGCCCCACTACACAGAGATCCTGCATTGGTTGTTCTACTCACCCAACAGCCGTAAGCACTCTGGTGTTTGTCTATTTGCCGCCCCACTACACAGAGGTCCTACATTGGTCATTCTACTCAACCAACAGCCAGGTGCTCTCGCCGTGGTAACGTGCCATGTACCCTGGCAACGTGGAGTTCCGCAAAACCATAGAATCATGTGTCGATCCCAGGAAACTTGCACAGCAATGGGTAATGAGTTGTTCTGCATCACAGACCATCTGTACGTTCAGGGAGTGGAATTGTTTCCGATTTCTATAAACCACCTCTATGGCATGTCTGGCAGTCAACGCCACATGGGTGCAATATAGCATGTGCAATCTAGCATGTACACACACTCAAGTATTCTTTTAGCACAGAACATAGCACAGATTTATGAAAGCAAGCTGCGAAATAGCCTTGGATGTACTCTTCATTATTACAACTTGACACACGCTTTCCTACTGAGACTGCTTGGCGTACTCAATGTCTGCATTCATGATACCTACTAGGCAACTACATGTCTTATTCCTTAAAATGTGCACACTGCAGTTTGTGTACATACTAGGTGCCTCATGTCTTGTAAGGTGCTGTCAGAATCAGCCTCATGCAACCGCAGTGCACAGGAGTATAGACACAGCTGCACGGAGTGTGTGAAATAGGCATTGTCCACATTGGAGAAACTGGTATTTTCTCAACGGTGCCGATAGTCTCATTCACATGTCACCATTGCATGGTCTGCCACTCCATGGTTCGGGGTGTTACCATTATCCAGTATATGGGTTCCCGTAATTTGGCATACTGTCATTTGACTGTTGCAGCAGTAAGCTGGGTGTACTGTGGTGTGTGTCTATTTGCACCCCCCCACTACACAGAGATCATGCATTGGTCAATCTACTCAACCAACAGCCATGACTACTCTGGTGTGTGTCTATTTGCCCGCCACTACACAGAGGTGCTGCATTGGTAATTCTACTCACCTAACAGCCATGAGCACTCTGGTGTGTGTCTATTTACCCCCGCCCCACTACACAGAGGTCCTGCATTGGTTGTTCTACTCACCCAACAGCCATAAGCACTCTGGTGTTTGTCTATTTGGGGCCCCACTACACAGAGTTCCTGCATTGGTCATTCTACTCACCCAACAGCCATGAACACTCTGGTGTGTGTCTATTTTCCGCCCCACTACACAGAGGTCCTACATTGGTCATTCTACTCACCCAACAGCCAGGTGCTCTCTCCGTGGTAACGTGCCATCTACCCTGGCAACGTGGAGTTCCGCAAAACCATAGAATCATGTGTCGATCCCAGGAAACTTGCACAGCAATGGGTAATGAGTTGTTCTGCATCACAGACCATCTGCACGTTCAGGGAGTGGAATTGTTTCCGATTTCTATACACCACCTCTATGGCATGTCTGGCAGTCAACACCACATGGGTGCAATCTATGAAATTGGGAATGCCAGCAGGGGCATGGAAGGCCACTTTGGTGGCATTAACCTGTGCCGGGGATTGGGGTAGGGCAATGTGGTTTGACACATGGTTCAGCAGCGCATCCAGTAACTGGAACAGTATTCTTGAAAAACAGGGTTGTGACAGCCCGTGCAGCTCACCAACGGTGTGCTGGTATGTGCTGGTTGCTAGGAAGTGCAATACCGACACTACCTTCAGCAAGGGTGGGATTGCGGTCCGGGGGGGGTACCTGCTGCAGAATGATGTTTGGGATGGCCACTTGGTTCATCATTTGCCTCGTGCACCTGCGTCTCCTCCTCTGCCTAATTGCTGCTTCTAACTCCATAGCTGCGTGCAGGTTCCCCAGTGCAATTGCTGCTAGACCGACTGCCAGCATGGTTGTATTGGGGGGTGGGTTGAGCGTGGGTGAGGTCCACTTTTAGCTTCCCAGTGGCCTATGATGTGCAGCTGGGATAATTTTGACCACCTGGGGCCTGTTGGTGCTCACCTGGCACTGTTTACGCCTGGTCAGCAGTGGTGGTAATACAGGCGCGGTGTTCACAGTGCTAACATCTTTTTTATGGTGGTGTTTCCATGTAGATGGTACTCATAATGTACCCAGTATACCGGCATGCCAGTAATTCAGGGACATCCAACGGTTCGTCCTTCTGTTTGTGGTCATGGTGCTACCGCCTGTTGTAGCACTGTCGGGGTCCCTGCAGTGATGGTGTTTCCGCCATCGTGGCTCTGAATGTAATTGTTAATTCCAAACTGGAAAACTTGTAATGAGGCCCCTGGTGTCTAAACTGCAGAGTAATTCCAAAACCTAACCTTGACGTAGAATTTCAGAATTTTTGCCACGGGCAGAATTTATTTTCCCATTCAAACCTTTCCCAATTTTGAAAAACATTACCACATAGCCAGGGCCTGGTGGCAATGCCAACTTTAACACTGTTGCCAGTCCTTCGTGGTCATGGCCAGTAGCCAGATTATCTGAGACACCTCCTTTGGACATTACTTGGACAATCTGCCCACTTCCCATGGCCACAGGCTATGACTCGGACAATCTGGCCACTGCCCATGGCCACCGGCTATACCTCAGTCACCAAAGGTGTATCACTATTTATTGTACCTACTTTATGACACTTTCAAAAAATAAAACAAAGACACATTTGCAAAACCATGCTTTCAGGTCCTTGCAAAAGCTCCTTTCCTGCAAATCCATCCATGCTTTATTTTTTTTAAAGTGTCAAAATGTACATTCATGAAATAGTCGTAAAACTTAGATCCCAGTTGACAAAATCCATTCAGACTTTGCAGGAAAACCCAAGGTTGGGTCTATAATATTTCTAAAATCTTGTGTGTACATTCGTCAAACAGCAACAAAGTTATAAATCATCTAAGAATGTTGAAACCCCACCTCTAATTTGTACCCCTCTTCACAGAATCCCACCAGACTTTTCAAAAACATTCAAATATGGGTGTTAAATCTTTTTTGTAAATTTGTGTGCAGATTTGTGAAACAGTACCAAAATTATAAGACTTTCAAATATTTTGGGACCACCCCAGTAAAAGCTTCATGCCCATGTTGTGTTGGACCTGGTCCAAATTCGTCCAGCGATATTAGCAATAGAATTATTTGAGGTTCCTATGGGAGTGCTACTCACCTTAAATTAATTGACTACATTTGTATGGATAATTCTGATATACTGACACTTCTCTGCACCCGTGGGAAAGCTTTGTACTAGAGATAAGCTGTACTGACTACAATGATTGCACTTTCTCAGTGTATGTTTTTTTTCCGTTGATGCAGCAAAATCAGGCACATAACTCCTTTGCTCCTACATATACCCCAAAGAAAGAAAACCAATTAGATTTCCAATGACTTCTCTCATGCAGGTTTTTAGAAGCACTTGTTGCCACTAGTAATCGGAAATTTCATGTCATATGCACAAGGGTAATCTTTGTAGGTTGGGCTTAATATACAGCATCAGCAAAAACAGTCAACATCTTGGGAAATAGATAGTGAACATGCAGACAGAGTAATGCCAATGGCAACAAAAAATGCAATTGCAAATCTTTAATGTGCACATGTCAGATATGCCACTTGCTTTGCAGGCCTCTGAGAGAATCATCTGGAGACAGACAGCAATAGCTAGGAAGAACCCATTGCCCGATAGCCCGGGGCACCCAATAAGCTTCAGAATAACTTGTAGTAAGTGAATGTATTACACAACCACATTCCTCCCCTATTATCTATCATTATTGCTAAATACTGAATATTTGAATGAAAGCGATGAGGTCTAAGGTGAAAGGTCGACATTGGGGTGGCCTGGCAACATACATTCTCACTGATCCTCCCATCTGTTCAGACGAATGTAAATACTCGTTTTGTGACAGGCATTCTCCAGGGAGCTAACTCCCTTGGATTGGTCAATTTTTACAATAATAAATGGGGGAATGGGATAGTTGCTCTGCTGAAATCTTTGAAAAAATTAATGTTTAATGACTGTGATTAACAGGTATGGATTTTCCATTTATTCGTGGGGACTCATTTGAATTTAGGCCTACGGTCAGGAGAGTATATTCCTTATGATAACGAGGAGTCTTTTTCCAAACCACGTTTGTTAGATATTCTTATGGAGATGGGATTCAGAGGAATACATGGGAGATTTGATTCAGAAGCAGCCAGCTATTTTACTTTTGATAATGGCAGGTTTTTCAGCATAATAGATTGTATGTTGAACCCTATGAAGCTGTGGGGTTGTATTATTGGTTTTGATATCCCTGGGATGTTTGAGAGCGATTATCTCACACTCTGAATTTCTTGGGCAAGAGCTGATAGCGAAATGAGTGATACTGTTAAACTTTAAACCTAACCTTTCTTAAAGGCAGCCCCTGGCCATGTCCTTCACTGCAGAGCTGACAGAGAGTCTGAGTTATTTAATAATGTGGTAACTATGAATAGAGGAGTCCTTATGATTTGTCTTCCATACAATATATCACCAATGCCTGTTTTCTATTTGTGGCTAATTGCAGAACAATTGCTACAACAAGTAAGACTGTTAGGAGAGCCAGCACAAATTATTGGCTATCAGCTAGCTGCAAGACTAAAAAAGTGTTACTTTTTGCAGCTAAGGAAGCCTCTCCCCCTAATATGATGGATATTATGTTAAGGATGGGCTATAAATTAGAACTTGCAAAAAGAAGGGCTAGTATTGTTAGGAACCATTGAGAGGTCCATTGCTTTGCTGCCAGGTCCCATGACTCTAAGGGCCGATTGACAGAAGCATTTTATAATGGTGCAATACAATAGGGAAACACTCTAGGAATCAGGACCCAAATCCTTCAGGAGGATTGTAGCCAGAAACTTGAACGGGCTAGACCTGAGTTTTCCTGAGGTTCCAGCTATACATGTTGCTGCAAAGGATTGGATTAAACACGTCCTCATTCTGTATAGTCAGAATAGTAAAGAGGTCTAGGTGACAAATATGTACTGGCAGACAACGAAATTCGGACACCGTTCACAATTAGGGAATTGGTATCAGTAATTGGAAGACAAAAATTATTTAAAGCCGCCGGTTATGGAAGGCTACTAAATGATCTTTACCGATCTGGAGGCCCCCTTTCTGCCACAAGATCTGTAATGCCATTATCTCCAACAGGATTATTCCAACAAGTTGGAAAACAGGCATCATTGTGCCAATCTATAAAAAGGGTAATAAGTATTGCCCTTATCTTATCACCCAGTCTCCTTCCTCTTGGACGATGTGATGAGGGTTCATTGCCTTTTGTTATATGCCCACTCACCTTTAGGGCTGGTATGGGTACTGTCAATCAGTGCATACATTTATATTTGATTTTGGCAAAATATGCCCTTTTCTTCGGATCTCCTGTCTACATGGCCATTATGGAGTTCGGGCTTTGACCACTTGGACAGGAGGCTCCTATAGGTGACCTTTGACAAGATGGGAATAACAAGCCCCTTGACACAAATCATAGAACTCTCCAAACCGATTCATGTGTCCGGATCCACTCTGGCACAGGGTGTGAATTGAGTGACCCCATATATAGCAAGGCAGGGGTGTGTTCTTGCACCCCTGCTATTTAATCTTTACGTAAACTCCCTTTCACCTACTTTAGAAGCCACACATGCTGACATACTACACTGCCAGTTTTAAGTTACGTGAAAGATGCAGTACTGCTTGGTAGAACTCCCAAATCTTTGCTATCACTCATTGACAAATATGGTAAATATATGTCCCATCACGGCTTGATGGCAAATACTGGGAAATGTTATGTATACATTTTTATTTTGGCATGTCAATTGCAAGTCACACGAAACTCAACAAATGGAACACAACTGTAACAAAATCCATACAATCAGCGCAGGTGTACAAATGGACAGTTAAGAAATATCAAGCTCGACAAGTATTCACCTAAGTAGATCAAAGATAGAGAAGAAAAGAAAAGGAAAAAATAAAAACTACATTCATGAAAATCAAGCGCACAGTAATATCATTGAATGAGTTTATATAATGGAAACATTGGCCATATGCATCTAGGAATGTTCCCCATATGTCCATGAATATCAGTTTCTCCAGACTGCTTGTAGATGGCCCTTTTGTATGTGGATACAGTTAACAACTCCTCTACGCAGTCATCAATACAGAAATAAGTGGTTGACTTCCCTCAGGTTGATTGTGTTAGCATTTCTACAGCCGCATAGCAGCCAGATTCTCTTACATAATGGCAACTCATCCAATGGAGACAAGTCCACGAGAATCAATATTTATTCTTTCATTGTAATAGTGCAGTTTAAAATCAGGCCCAACCTTTCACAGATCTCCTCCCAGAAGTCTCTTGTCTTTTTGCAAGTACAAAGTAAAGGACTCAGTGAGCCCCTTGCCTGTTTGCACTTCCAACATTGGTAACTCCTCAAAAGACGTCTCTTGAACATACGTTCTGGAGTCCAGTGTGTCCTAAAGGGGATTTTAGTTTGAGACAGTCTTAGACCCCACTCTGTGCTGACTAAACGGACATTGTTACAGAATCTCTGCCAGCAGCCTGGATAAACTGACTCACCTAGTTCACCAGCCTTGACATTAGCAAGGTCAGGATCACCTCTACAACTGGATAGCAATACTCCATACATTGTGGCAAAGCTGAAGCGCTGACCAGGCTTCACTCTGCAACATCAGTGGTTGCACAGATTCATTTTTGGCAGCAATGATTCCCCTCAATTGTCTGTACTCTGCACAGGTGCATTCACTCAAGTCAAAATCACAGCAGAGACGTGCAAAGGGGATCCATTTACCATTGTCAACCAAATCCTTGTATCTAATTCCTCCCAGGAACCATGATGGCTAAAAGAGTACTTTCCCATGTACGGTCAGGGCAGGATTCAGCCAGATCAAGTACTGATCACGTCATATTTGATCGGACATGCAGCGCCAGCATTTACACTGTCAAGAAGGCTGTCAGTGGGTTCTGTAGGCCAGATGTTCTTGTGACCATTGTCTACAAGGCCTTGGGCACCAAGTAAAATACACTATTACACTCCAATATGATGTCATCCAGTTGATCTTTCTCAGACCTTACAACCCGACATAGATGCCTAGCAGTAAACGCCAGATGATAGATGAAGACGTTTGGCAGATTCATACCACCTTGTTTCAGTGGAAGCTGTATCTTCCATAAGGCTAACCTTGGCAGCTTGCAATCCCACAGGAACATCTGTATAACAGTATCTAGTTCTTTGAAAATAATTCTTGACGTCTTGATGGTAAGTATTGAGAGGATATTGTTTACTCTTTATGCCATGTTCATTTTGATGCAGTTAATTTGACCCCACAGTGAAAGTTTCAGAAGTGACCACCTGCTTATGTAAAATTTGGTATTATCGAGTCAAAATTAATCTTTGGCAAACTCTCCACCTCTGAACCAGTTAAGATTCCCAGGTATTTAATTTTCTTTGGACACAACTTAAAGTCAAATTGGTCACATGTATGTTTCATGCATGCGTTAGTGATGGGAAGTATCTCAGATTTGGTCCAATACACCTTGTAGCCAGACACCTCACAGAAGCAATGAATATCATCCATCACATATGAAATACCATTGCCTGGATCACATAGGAACACTAGCAAGTCATCTGCATAGAGCCACATTTTGTTTGCACGTATGCCTTCCCCATTGGCATGTATATCATCATCGGACTGCAGCATCACCATTAATGGCTCCATTGCCAGAATAAACATTGGTGGGGAAATCAGACATCCATGCCTAGTCCCCTTATTTAGCCTGAAGGGATCTGAAACAAAGACATTTGTGAGAAAACTGAAGTTAGGATTTTTATACAGAAGCCTTACCCACTTCCTTAAATTATGTCCGAATCCCATAGTCGCCAAACACTCAAACAGGTAGGGCCACTCAATCCTAGGCCTTCCATTCATCAAGAGAGACTACTGCAACTGGACACATTTGTTTACTTCCTTCATCAATAGCCTGGAGCAGCCATCTCATATTATCCGCCACGGATCTTCCGGTCACAAAGCCCACCTGTTATCATGCACTAGCAACAGCATGACTGGCTCCAACCTCTTTGCAAATTACTTTACCAGCAGCGTACAATCTGTGTTGATTGGACTAATCGGTCTGTAGCTCGTACATCTAGTTGGAGACTTGTCTTTCTTCAACAAAACAGTCACAATGGCATGCTGCATCAATTACTCTGTTACAAATGAGGAGGTGAATACCTCACAGAGCATCTGGAGGGCACAATCTGGTACGACTTGATAAAACTCGGCCTACAGGCCATCAGTACTCCGTGTTTTTCCTCCCCAGAGCATTGAAACTGCTAGGCGAGCATCCTCCAATGTTATTGCATTCTCTAAGGATGCATTTTGGCCATTCATCAGGCGAGGAACTTCAACACGGTCGAGAAAGGATTTTATTGTGTTTTGTCCACAATTTAGTTTAGATTTATAGAGTTCATCATAAAAACCTCTAAATACTTCATTTATGTTCTTTTGATGTGTCACAAGGTTACTAGATACATCCCTCACCATTGTAATGTTTCGTACAGTTTATGCTAACTTCAGCCTATCTGCCAGCAGTCTTTCGGCCTTCTTGTTACGCTCACCTGGCTCCCACAGAGGCATCGGTCGGACCCGGCCTGCTGCGGCCTCCACCCATGTGATGCGTAGTGCAGTGATGACTGACTGGATCTGCCCTCCTAATCTTGTCTGCTTTGCCTGTAGAAATATTCTCCTGCAAGTGGAGAGATCGATTTAGCCACTTGTGGATTCAAGTGATAGCACCCCCACTGTCCTCCCCACTAATCACCTCTGAAGTGCACTGTCAGCAATCTCACCTTATATTCTTGAAGGATGAGCCCTCCATCCTGCGAAGCACGCAGGGGCGCGTTGATAACCAGTTACTTCACTGGCCTGGAGATATTGGAATGGTTGCAGACGAATCCTGATTCCAAAAGGTCCTGGCGAAGGGCCGTAAGTATATAGTTCGTAAGAGTTCAAAATGTCTGGAATTCACTCCTGTCCACTTCCTCTTTTATCTTGCAGCTTTGACCCAATAAGAAGATTGACAGCAATTATACCTCCGGCGGTAAAATCAGGTAAGCATATGGCGGCTAAAGAGATTGTCTCTGTCTGTTCTCTCTGCTCACCTTGTTGTTTCTTGTCCCCCTTAGGTGCCGGGATTCGGCGATGTAAAGATGGAGACAGCGCCGGATTGAAGAGATGCTGCATGGAACGGTGAGTATGGCGCGGCGCTGCTGCTGGCGATGCAACGTGTTTAAAGCAAAGTTTTTCCTCTGGTTTGAAGCTGCGATGAATCCGGAATCAGGTAAGAAATCAGGTAATACTCTTGTTCTAACCTTAGCTTCTTTCCTTCTTTCTAGGTGCTCCAGGTTTGAGGCGGGCATGGCAGAAGGCTGGATACTGCTGCTGGCACGGTGAGCGTTACACCGCTAGATGCAGAATAACACGAAGCGTGTGCTGCTCTTCGGGCGTGGTTTAAATAGCCTCCAAAGTAGTCCCAGGTAGGTATTCCTTCCCGACCACACCCGAGTAATAAAATAGTCCCTAAGGTAAAGTAGTCCCTTCCAGGCCTCACATGGGCTTGGATCTTCTTGCAGCATGGTCTGCATCAGGTAAGTGTGCACCTATGAGCATGGCGCCTATGGCGCCAGGACTGATGTCCCATATGTGCCTGGCGGCATAGGTGCCAGGACTGAACCCAGACAGCCCCTAGCAGGGGTTGCTGGGTTTTCTCAAGGCGACATGATGCCTGCTCCCAGGGCTGATGGACGTGGTCTGGATGCCCGGGGGTATGCATCATGACACTTCTCTCCATTTTCAAAATAATTAATTTTACTCCTGAACAATGCATAGTCTATCTGATCAGATATCATTTTATTTAGCTCAAATATATTTTTCCTGAATTCATATCTCACGTCCAGGTCGTGGCTCATGGCAAAGTGTTTCTCCAGCACTTTGACCTCCTTCAACAGTCTCTTTAGGTCCCTTTTCTTCGCTTTCCTGCAACTGTCTGTTTTGGACCTCAACACAACTTGCATGTAGCACTTCATTGTCCCCCAGACAGTTGAAACTGCAACATCCTCAGTTCTATTAATTGCAATAAAGCCCTTGACTACACTCACAATCTCCTCTTTAATGTGTTTGTTCTGTAACACAACCGTGTTCATTCTCCACCTGGAAGACTTAGTAAGTGTGTATTGCAAAGAGAGGCACAATGATATAGGGGCATGATATGAAACCACAATGATTCCCATTCCCGAATCATAGCTGCTAGTCATCACACACCCTGAGGTCAGAAAGAGATCATTATGTGAGTAGACATCATGACATGCAGAGTGAAAACTGTAATCTCTTTCAGGTGGATGTTCTAAATGCCAAACATCTGCCAGGTGTAATTCATCTATTAAGCTCTCAAGCGACCGCCTTCATCTTTTGGGTATCCTCGATCTGTCTCCGTTGGAGCGGTCAAGTAACGGGTCTAAAACCATGTTGAAGTCTCCACCCAAAATAACAGAATCAACATTACAGTTTGGGATACATTGTGCAAGCTCATGGAAAAAAAGGGGATCATCAGTGTTGGGGGCATATGCATTGCATAATAATACCACAGAATCCTGTATCTTAACAGTAACAGAAACAATTCTCCCCTAGTTATCGGCCCTGCTCGACAGTACCTTCAAATGCAGATTCTTTTTTATTAGACTCGAAACACCCCTTTTTTTAGATGTGAATGTCGAAAAGTAAGTCTGACCCACTCAGCTCCGTCTAAGTTTACTCGCTTCATCATCAGTGAGGTAGGTCTCTTGGAGCAGCGCAACATCACAGGAAAACACCTTGGCTCGCTTCACAGCATTGTTCAATCCATTCACATTCCATGAAATCAGTTTCAAACAATCCAGAGACCATGTGCTCATATTGGACATCAAAATTGAATGCGCTATTAACATAAATAGAAAATAATCTAAAAAGCAAAAAAGAAAAAAGTCTAAGCCCAAAAGGGCCATGGACAAACAGGAAAAAAAATCTGTTAGTGGTTACAAAAAGATGAACCACCAAAAAGAAACAGAGCAGTATCGAGAGCACAATCCCACAAAAAATGAAAATTTAAATAGACATACCATAGGCCCACCCACCCGTTGCATCGTACAGCTGGTGCTGAATTTTCACAAACAGTTGCATGTAATCATGAATGCAGGACACGCTTCGTTCATTGACTCAATGCCAGTTGCTAGCTCACATCATATAGTGAGTATGAACGAAATATATTTGTAAGGTAGCATACAGTTTCAGCATTGTTGAGTGCTATGAACAAATACCCAAACATCATGACAAGAAATATCAACGTTGGAATAGATGCAATAATAAACAGATAACATCCACGCAGCACTAAAGGCCCAGCTCATAAACACACATGTTTCCAAAATCTCCAAGATCACAGTTCCAAAGTACACATTGTAAAAGGGTGAAGATCCTAGTTACTCAAGGCAATAGCATGGCCCAAGCACCTTTAAATTAATCAAAGAAATTGCTACCTCACAAGGTCCCAATCAGATCATTAAACATGGTCAACAAGCAGTCAGCAAGCAACGCGAGCCCAAAGAGAACTGCAAAGTCACCTTACCTACACCTCCTCTGCAAATCATCATGCACGCCGTCATTGGGACACCTATTATCACTTAGACCCATATTCCTAACAGCACTCCGGAAGTACTTTGTCCCACTGTGATGCCAGACCAAATTGCTGGATGCGTTCCTCTAATCAAGAAATGAACGCACTTGGGCAATGACCAGAGAAAAACGATCTACGGCAGCAAAATGTGTGAAGCCTACATTCCCCATGTCACAAAACAGGGTCAGAACGCAGCAAATAGAAGGACAGGTAGTTAATGGGAACCTGGGAAAGCGCAGATGGTGAATAATTTCAATTGATAGCATGTCATCACAGCACAGCCACGAGCTACAGAACCCAAGGGAAGGGGAGAGCATGACCATGAGAGAAACCCAATAAAACCCGTTGTGCCCCGCCATTTTAAGCAAAGGTGGAAATAACACAGTGAATTGAAAAGGAACAAACCTAGCCAGCCACCAAGTAGAATAACAAAATAAAACCATAACACTAACATAAACTCGAGGCAAGGATCATACAAAAAAAGGGAAAATCCACACAGAGGCCCTCACTATAAATCTGGCGCTAGCCGTGCCCTTATTAGGGGTCGGCTGCCGCCGGAGTTGTTTTTTTTCCAGCACCCGCGAATGGGCAATAACTGGGTCATGGCGAGTTTTGCGGACCCGCTAATTGCCCATTCGCAGGTGCCGTTATGGCCGGCCTCCCGATCTCCATTCTGCCCCATAGGGCAAAATGGGGGTCGGGAGCATGGTTGCACCGGCACCACTTATAACAGTGCCGGTGCAATCATGAGTTCTGCTCGCGGGTGCCGGTATGCATGCCTGGTCAGACCAGGTGTGCAGTCGGGCACTGGCGAGCAGAACTCGTAGTGTGGTGGAGAGGTAACAACGGCGTCGGTAGCACTACCAGCGCCATTGTTGCCTTTCCGCCACACTCATAATGAGGCCCAGAGTCTTCTAGTCCATTGGAGCAGCAGGGCATCCCGTAAGCCAATTACATGCTTGAGCAGGGACTTCATTGTACTTCATACTAACTGGCAAATAAAGTTTCAAGGTTGCTGGTTTCATGAGGGACACTCTGATTCCTCGTTCTTTAGCCAGGGGCTTTGTTTCCCCATAGGCCCTCCTTTTGCTCGACACATCCATTGGAAAGTCTGGGTAGATGTCTATTGGGTCCCCACACCAGGTCAGTGACCCCATATGTCTAGCACAATTTAAAACGGCCTTCTTTAACGTACTTTTAGGGAAAGGCACAATTACCTCCCTTGATTTCCCAATTTCACGGCTTTGAGCACCGCATCCAAGTCATTTTTCAGCAAGCAACAGTCAGGCAAACAGTTTAGCAATACTTGGAATACAAGATCAATCAAATTAGAATCTGGTTTTTCAGGAACTCCAATAAGGCGCACATTGTTACCCATTGCCTGAATTTCTAGATGCATGTTCCGTAGATTTACAGAGTAATTCATAGAAATTCGCACAAAAGTGGTGCACGCGGCTGGCGCACAGCGTGCCCGTGCGAATGTCTGCACCAGCCGCGTGTGCTAAAATCGATTTCCGCGCACAGCGTATTCATGGATTTTCGCATCCAAAACCAGCCGTGGTGCAGCGTGGCGCAGCGACCCTGCAACAGCGCCAGTTACGCCCCCAAGACCGCCCTCGCGCAAGGAAAAGCCTTCAAAATCCCCAAATAATCGCAAAGGGCTGCGCTAACCCTGGACCAGTTCACAGGGATGGCAAACAGCAAACGCCAAACTGGGAACGTGTATTTCAGTGGTTCGCGGGAAGTTCCACACGCGATTGTCCTGTGTACGTGTGCATCAGGGGTGCGTGGGAAGTAACACACGCAAAAGCAGCAGGGTACGTCTATCTCAGGGGTGCGCGGGAATTATCACACGCAATTCCATTAGGGTACGTGTATTCCAGGGGTGCGCGGGAAGTATCACACTCAAAAACAGCAGGGTACGTGTATTTCAGGGGTGTGCGGGAAGTATCACACGCAAAAGCAGCAGGGTACGTGTATTTCAGGGGTGCGTGGGAAGTATCACATGCAAAAGCAGCAGGGTTGGTGTATCTCAGGGGTGCGCGGGAAGTATCACACGCGATTCCATCAGGGTACGTGTATTCCAAGGGTGCGCGGGAAGTATCACATGCAAAAACAGCAGGGCACGTGTATTTCAGGGGTGCGCGGGAAGTATCACACACAAAAGCAGCAGGGTACGTGTATCTCAGGGGTGCGCAGGAAGTATCACACGCGATTCCAACAGGGTACGTGTATTCCAGGGGTGCGCGGGAAGTATCACACGCAAAAGCAGCAGGGTATGTGTATTCCAGGGGTGCGTGGGAAGTATCACACGCAAAAACAGCAGGGTACGTGTATTCCAGGGGTGCACGGGAAGTATCACACGCAAAGGCAGCAGGGTACGTGTATTTCAGGGGTGCGTGGGAAGTATCACACGCAAAATCAGCAGGGTACGTGTATTTCAGGGGTGCGCGGGAAGTATCACACGCGATTCCATCAGGGTACGTGTATTACAGGGGTGCGCGGGGAGCAGCACCACACGTGAATTGCACGTGTGGGTCCTCCCAGGTGTTCCCTCTACACCCTCCACGGCCCCTGCAGGTGGCCCACACCACAGGGACCTACCCTGCACATGTCCTGCAGGCACCCCATCCACCATGGCCATGCACCCCAGCCAACCCACATGTCACCTTGCACTACTGCCCACCAACGCATGTCCCCCTGCACCCCCAGCCACCAGGGGCAGCCTCCACCAGGCCCCCACCAATGTCTCCCATCACCCCCACCCCCCAGCAGTGCAGGGGCAGCCTCCACCAGGCCCCCACTCATGTCTCCCACCACCCCCACCCCCCAGCCACCAGGGGCAGCCTCCACCAGGCCCCCAGCCATGTCTACCACCACCCCCACCCCCCTGCAGTGCAGGGGCAGCCTCCACCAGGCCCCCACTCATGTCTCCCACCACCCCCACCCCCCAGCAGTGCAGGGGCAGCCTCCACCAGGCCCCCACTCATGTCTCCCACCACCCCCACCACCCAGCCACCAGGGGCAGCCTCCACCAGGCCCCCACTCATGTATCCCTGCACCCCCACCCCGCAGCAGTGCAGGGGCAGCCTCCACCAGGCCCCCACTCATGCCTCCCACCACCCCCACCCCCCAGCCACCAGGGGCAGCCTCCACCAGGCCCCCATTCAGCTCTCGCTGCAACCCCACCCCCCAGCCACCAGTGGCAGCCTCCACCAGGCCCCCACTCATGTCTCCCTACACCCCCAACCCCCAGCCACCAGGGGCAGCCTCCACCAGGCCCCCACTCATGTCTCCCACCACCCCCACCCCCCAGCCACTAGAGGCAGCCTCCACCAGGCCCCCACTCATGTCCCCTATCACCCCCACACCCCAGCCACCAGGGGCAGCCTCCACCAGGCCCCCACCCATATCTACCACCCCCCCACCCCCCAGCAGTGCAGGGGCAGCCTCCACCAGGCCCCCACTCATGTCTCCCACCACCCCCACCACCCAGCCACCAGGGGCAGCCTCCACCAGGTCCCCACCCATGTCTACCACCACCCCCACCCCCCAGCAGTGCAGGGGCAGCCTCCACCAGGCCCCCACTCATGTCTCCCACCACCCCCA